>NC_091285.1:205785477-206460834 GCF_032444005.1 Ranitomeya imitator | reverse complement strand
GATTTGATTTGGTTGTCTTCTCGTCATGTTCCTATGAAGGTTTCTTCCCCTAAGTTTAAGCCTTGGTTTATTGGTCCTTATAAAATTTCTGAAATTATTAATCCGGTGTCTTTTCGTTTGGCTCTTCCTGCCTCTTTTGCCATTCATAATGTTTTCCATAGATCTTTGTTGCGGAGATATGTGGTGCCCGTTGTTCCCTCGGTTGACCCTCCTGCCCCGGTGTTGGTTGAGGGAGAGTTGGAATATGAGGTTGAGAAGATTTTGGATTCTCGTTTTTCGAGGCGGAGGCTTCAGTATCTTGTCAAGTGGAAGGGTTATGGCCAGGAGGATAATTCTTGGGTTGTTGCCTCCGATGTCCATGCCACCGATTTGGTTTGTGCTTTTCACTTGGCTCGTCCTGATCGGCCTGGGGGCTCTGGTGAGGGTTCGATGACCCCTCCTCAAGGGGGGGGTACTGTTGTGAATTCCGCTCTTGGGCTCCCTCCGGTGGTTGTAATTGGCACGTTTGTGAGTTCTGCTCTTGGGCTCCCTCTTGTGGTTTCTAGTGGTATGGCTGCTCCATGGAGTTAGCTGTCATCAGCTGCCTCCACTTATCGTCTCTTCTGTTCGGCTATTTAACTCTGGCTCTATCTTCAGCTAGTGCCACTTGTAAATGGTTCTTGGTTGGATTCACATCTCTTTGGAGTTCCCTGTTATCCTGACCAGTTCAGCTAAGCTAAGTTTTTGCTTGCCCTTTTCTGTCCATAGATTGTGGACTTATCCGTTCTGTGCTTTCTATGTTTGTCCAGCTTATCAGTGTGAATTATTCTGTCTTGCTGGAAGCTCTGGGAGGCAGATTTGCCCTCCACACCTTTAGTCGGGTGTGGAGATTTTTTGTAAACTCTGCGTGGATTTTTGTAGTGTTTTATACTGACCGCACAGTATTCCATCCTGTCCTATCTATTTAGTTAGACTGGCCTCCTGTGCTCATCCTGGTTTCATTCTGTGTATGTCTTTTCCCTCTCCACTCACAGTCATTATTTGTGGGGGCTAATCTATCCTTTGGGGATTTTCTCTGAGGCAAGATAGCTTTCCTGCTTCTATCTTTAGGGGTAGTTAGCTCTTAGGCTGTGACGAGATGCCTAGGGAGAGTTAGGAGCATTCCACAACTACTTCTAGTGTTGTGTTGCGCTTAGGGACTGCGGTCAGTACAGTTACCACTTCCTTCAGAGCTCGTTCCATGTTGCTCCTAGACCACCGTATCATAACAACACACATTATCAACATCACAGTTCACATAACAACCATTTACATATACATTTACATATATTTTCACCTTGGCCCCTGTAATCTGGTTCCTAGCAGACTTTCTATTGTTTTAATACATGTTTAACCCTTTGATGACAGCCAATACATCTTTTAACTGACCTGAGATATTAGAGAATAGCCTCCCCATACAGGTGACAATCCAGCAGCTGTCAGCTATACACTATAGCTAACAACTTGCTGTATCAGCCACGATCAGTGTTTGCACCATCCATATCTGTTTAACCCCTTAGATGCTGCTGTCAATAGTGACTACATCATTATAAATGGTTAACAGAGTGTGAGGGCTTCCTCTTTTTCCAAATTGGTGCCCTCAGATCATCATTTTGTGGTCCTGATGTTTGCCATGGCAATTCATGACCAAATAGCGGCCTTAGAGTCTGCCGGCTGTAGTAATCTGTTCAGAAGTTAGAGGCATTTAGGTGGTAAAAATGCACATTTTCATTTCTGTCATGCCACTTTGCATTAATTTCTGTAAAGCACCTGAAGAGTTAATAAACTATCTGACAGCAGTTTTTGATATGTCAGGGGGTGCTGTTTTTAAAATGGTATCACGTTTGGGGGTTTCCCAATATATGAGACCCCTAAAGTCACTTCAAACATGGATAAGTCCTTAAAAAATAAATTTTGTAAATTTCCTTGAAAAAATGAAAAATTACTGCTACATTTTTAATCCTCTTAAAATGCTAACAAAATAAAACAACATTTTGCAAATGGTGCTGATGTAAAGCCAACATGTGGGAAATGTTATTTATTAATGGTTTGCTGTGGTATGACTATCGGGATTAAAGGGATAGTAACATACATAGTAACATAGTTAGTAAGGCCGAAAAAAGACATTTGTCCATCCAGTTCAGCCTATATTCCATCATAATAAATACCCAGATCTACGTCCTTCTACAGAACCTAATAATTGTATGATACAATATTGTTCTGCTCCAGGAAGACATCCAGGCCTCTCTTGAACCCCTCGACTGAGTTCGCCATCACCACCTCCTCAGGCAAGCAATTCCAGATTCTCACTGCCCTAACAGTAAAGAATCCTCTTCTATGTTGGTGGAAAAACCTTCTCTCCTCCAGACGCAAAGAATGCCCCCTTGTGCCCGTCACCTTCCTTGGTATAAACAGATCCTCAGCGAGATATTTGTATTGTCCCCTTATATACTTATACATGGTTATTAGATCGCCCCTCAGTCGTCTTTTTTCTAGACTAAATAATCCTAATTTCGCTAATCTATCTGGGTATTGCAGTTCTCCCATCCCCTTTATTATTTTTGTTGCCCTCCTTTGTACTCTCTCTAGTTCCATTATATCCTTCCTGAGCACCGGTGCCCAAAACTGGACACAGTACTCCATGTGCGGTCTAACTAGGGATTTGTACAGAGGCAGTATAATGCTCTCACCATGTGTATCCAGACCTCTTTTAATGCACCCCATGATCCTGTTTGCCTTGGCAGCTGCTGCCTGGCACTGGCTGCTCCAGGTAAGTTTATCATTAACTAGGATCCCCAAGTCCTTCTCCCTGTCAGATTTACCCAGTGGTTTCCCGTTCAGTGTGTAATGGTGATATTGATTCCCTCTTCCCATGTGTATAACCTTACATTTATCATTGTTAAACCTCATCTGCCACCTTTCAGCCCAAGTTTCCAACTTATCCAGATCCATCTGTAGCAGAATACTATCTTCTCTTGTATTAACTGCTTTACATAGTTTTGTATCATCTGCAAATATCGATATTTTACTGTGTAAACCTTCTACCAGATCATTAATGAATATGTTGAAGAGAACAGGTCCCAATACTGACCCCTGCGGTACCCCACTGGTCACAGCGACCCAGTTAGAGACTATACCATTTATAACCACCCTCTGCTTTCTATCACTAAGCCAGTTACTAACCCATTTACACACATTTTCCCCCAGACCAAGCATTCTCATTTTGTGTACCAACCTCTTGTGCGGCACGGTATCAAACGCTTTGGAAAAATCGAGATATACCACGTCCAATGACTCACCGTGGTCCAGTCTATAGCTTACCTCTTCATAAAAACTGATTAGATTGGTTTGACAGGAGCGATTTCTCATAAACCCATGCTGATATGGAGTTAAACAGTTATTCTCATTGAGATAATCATTCAAAGTTTGAAAATTGCTAATTTTTTAACATTTTTCTAAAATGTTTGATATTTTTTATAAACACAAAACATATTGACCTAAATTTACCATTATCATAAAGTATAATGTGTCACGAAAAAACAATCTCAAAATACCTGGGATATGTTGAAGCATTGCAGAGTTATTACCACATAAAGTGACACTGGTCAGATTTAAAAAATTTGGTTCCATCACTAAGGGGTTAAATAAAGTTTGTTACTTTTTGGATTATACTCGTGTTGTGGTGGTCTAATCCTTTCCCCACATTGTGTGATGTAGAAAAATGAAGAACGCAAATGGGGGTCACATCAAACATTGATTGATTGATTTGATGCAAATTTCTCCTTTATTCATTCACTTTGTATGTTGCTGATAAATATAAAGTACTAGCTGAAGAGCCCGGTGTTGCCCGGGCATAGTAACTAGCTGTGGTTAGTTATAACAAATTATAAGGATTATATTGCACATGAAAACATTTCACATCATATATTCAACACTACAGATTTGCAACACAAATTAACTAAATGATTACCCAATTATTGATAGTACTTTATTTTAAACTCTTTCAAGAGCCTTTTGATACACAACATTTTTGATTTTCATGTAACGGCAAGCAATGCTCTCGATCTGCACATGCGCAGCCCACTGTGCTCTGAGGACCAGTGTGGGAACGCGCACAAGAAAAAGAAATTGTCGCTGTTGAGTATAGCAACGCTCCCGCACTGACAGACGGAACACAACCAACACCATTTTGTTGAAGCAAAAGGTTTTTTAACAGAATATTAACCCCTTAAACTTCCGATACAACTTCTAATGGCGGTAGTTAAGGGGCCTTATTCCTCCTGCACCTCATGCTCCTCCTTTATACACACATTTTCCTGCAGCACAGTTTTTCTCCTTTATTCTCTCCTCCTCCGGCAGAACCTCACACTTCTCTTCCATATACAATTGGAAACACCTGATCCCGAGAGAAATTGCACTAATTGCAATAAAGCATATTGTATACACAGCCTACTTCTTCTGCAGCACCACACTTTTCTCCTTTCAACCTCGTTCACACGTTATTTGGTCAGTAATTTTACCTCAGTATTTGTAAGCTAAAACTTGGAGTAAAACAATCAGAGGAAAAGTATATTAGAAACATGTCACAACTTCTGTATTTTTCTCCCATTCATGGTTTTGGCTTATAAATACTGATGTAAAATATTGACTAAATACTGAACGAATGTGGCCTTAAACACAGCTTCCACCTGCAGCGCCTCACTCTTCTCTATACACAGCCTCATACTGCAGCTGCACCTCACTTCTCTCATTTTCCCATCATGACTCTCATTTTACCCCTTACATCTCTCATTTTCCCCCTTATATCTCTCATTTTCCCCTCACTCCTCTGTTTCCCCCCTCACACCTGTCATTTTGACCTCACACCTGTCATTTCCGTTCACTCCACTATTTTCCCCTCACTCCTCTAATTCTCCACTCAGAAATCTTCATTTTCACCTCACACCTCTCATTTTCCCCTCAGACCTCTCATTTTCCCTTCACTCCACTATTTTCTCCTCACTTCACTATTTTCCCCTCACTCCTCTCATTTTCCCCTCACTCGTGCACAGCAACCTCCTGTTATGAGCACAGCAGTGTAATCCATGAGGCTCCACCCTTTCCCTTGACGTCATGCCTCACACGAGCAGGGTGGCTTTTGAGGTGAATGTGTTTCCGCCCATGTGCGCTAACAATGTGGGCCGTGTGGACGGGGCTTTGCGTGTGGAGTGAGTGTAGCTATGTGGAGTGGGCGAGGCTATATGGAGTGGGCGTGGCTTCATACATACACACATACATACACTCAGCTTTATATATATATATATATATATATATATATATTGTAGCGATTTCACTCACTCAGCTGCGACGGCTGACACTCAGGAGACGTGTTCCTTTAAAATTCATTGGGTTTATTGCTTCATAAACCATGTGGCAAAACAACAGAAAGCAAAATAGCCTTTGGTTCAGGCAAAGGAAAACAAGTGTCCAGTTCATCCGGCTCAGTCCTGAAGCCGAACACACTCAGGAGGGTTTCACCTCCACACATCTCCTGTGTAAAGGATTAGCCAGTCTTATATAGGACTAACCACACCCAGTAATCTATCACATGATTAGCCATGTGGTCTGACATCACCACAGGTCCTGAAACACAAACATATGGTTATATAAAACAACGCAATATTCCGGGCTACATTACAGCAACAAGGCACTTATGTGGCACATACCTCCCATCGACTACACACCCTTTAGCCATGCTACATACCTCCCCCCTCTGCCTAAAGCCGTGGGGCTTGGCACTTTCTCCCACTAAACAAGGGATTCTTGATAGGGCATCCGCATTACCGTGCAGCTTTCCGGCCCGATGTTCCACATGGAAACTGAAGTCCTGCAGGGATAAGAACCAACGGGTGACCCTAGCATTTCTACCCTTCGTTTCCCTCATCCACCTAAGTGGGGCATGGTCGGATATCAGTCTAAATTTGCGTCCCAGCAGATAGTACCGTAATGTGTCCACTGCCCATTTTATGGCCAAGCACTCCTTCTCAACGACTGAGTAGTTCTTTTCAGATGAGGACAGCTTCCTACTCAGATAGAGAACAGGATGCTCCTCCCCATGTAGTTCTTGGGAAAGGACTGCTCCCACCCCAACATCTGAGGCATCTGTCTGAAGAATAAACTCTTTCTTGAAGTTTGGGGCCATCAGAACGGGTTGCTTACACAAAGCGTTTTTCATTTCTTGGAAGGCTGACTCTGTTTCTTCGGACCACTTAACCATTACTGGTTTTGTCCCTTTTAGCAGGTCAGTCAGAGGCGCAGCCATCGTGGCGAAGTTTGGGATGAACCTCCTGTAATATCCCACGATTCCCAGGAAGGCTTTAACTTGCTTCTTGGAAACTGGTTTTGGCCACGTTTGAATTGCCTCCACTTTACTGATTTGGGGTTTTATTTCTCCGTGACCCACTATGTATCCAAGGTACTTAGCTTCTTCTTTACCCAAGGCACACTTCTTTGGGTTTATAGTAAATCCGGCCTCTCTTATAGCATCCAACACCGCTTGGACTTTCTCCAGATGACTCTCCCAGTCCGGGCTAAAGATGACGATATATCTAGGTACGCAGCAGCGTAGGCCTTATGGGGTGCAAGAACTCTATCCATAGCCCTCTGGAAGGTCGCCGGAGCTCCCTGTAGGCCAAACGGCATCCGGGCATACTGGAAGCATCCATCAGGTGTCGAAAAGGCTGTCTTCTCCTTGGCTTCCTGCGCCATGGGGATCTGCCAATACCCCTTTGTCAGATCCAAGGTGGATATATATCTGGCGTGCCCAAGCCTTTCGATGAGCTCATCAATACGGGGCATGGGATAAGCGTCGAACTTGGAGACCTCATTCAACTTCCGAAAGTCGTTGCAAAACCTCCACTCTCCATCAGGTTTTGGGACCAGGACAATTGGGCTTGACCAACCGCTCTTGGATTCCTCAATGACTCCAAGCCTCAACATACGCTTCACTTCCTTGGAGATAACTTCTCGACGAGCCTCAGGAATACGATAAGGTTTCACATTCACCCGCACATGGGGCTCTGTTAGGACCTCGTGCTCTATGACCTTCGTGTATCCTGGCAATTCTGAAAACAGGTCCCTGTTTTTCTGGAGTAACTCCCGGCACTGCTGTTTCTGGGTTTTCGATAGCGTCTCTGCTATAGTAACCGCTCCAACCTCACCTTCTGGGTTGCTTAACAATGACGGAGTAACTGTCGGCTCTCTATCTTGCCATGGCTTGATGAGGTTGACATGGTAAACTTGGAATGGTTTCCGTCTTCCTGGTTGGTGAATTTTATAATTTACCTCACCAAGTTTCTCGACAACCTCATATGGCCCTTGCCATTTGGCCAAGAACTTGCTTTCCACCGTTGGAACTAACACCAGAACTCGGTCTCCCGAATTGAACTGCCTCACTCTTGCAGACCGGTTGTAGACCCTGGCTTGAGCTTCTTGTGCTTGGAGAAGGTGTTCTTTCACGATAGGCATCACCTTTGCAATCCTCTGCTGCATCAGGGCCACATGCTCAATGACGCTTCTGTGGGGCGTGACTTCGGCTTCCCAGGTTTCCTTGGCTATATCCAGGAGTCCTCGTGGATGTCGGCCATATAGAAGCTCAAACGGTGAGAACCCTGTGGAGGCCTGTGGAACTTCACGAATGGAAAACATCAGATAGGGTAAGAGACAATCCCAGTCTCTACCGTCTTTCTCTATAGCTTTCCTCAGCATGCTCTTTAGAGTCTTGTTAAACCTCTCAACAAGACCATCTGACTGGGGATGGTACACCGAGGTCCTCAACTGGGAGATCTTCAGGGCTTTGCATAACTCCCTCATCACCTTGCTCATGAAAGGTGTACCCTGGTCAGTCAGGATCTCCTTTGGCAGACCTGTCCGGGAAAAGACATGGACCAACTCGCGTGCTATGCTCTTTGAGGAAGAATTCCTCAAGGGAATTGCCTCAGGATAGCGTGTGGCATAGTCCAGGATGACTAATATATACTGATGGCCCCGAGCTGATTTAACTAAGGGACCGACCAAGTCCATGGCAATTCTCTCGAACGGTACCTCAATAATGGGCAGTGGCACAAGGGGGTTCCGGAAATGAGGAGTAGGAGCAGTTAGCTGACATGTAGGGCAGGACCTGCAATAGTTCACTATTTCCCGGTGACACCCAGGCCAATAGAACCTCTGCACAACCCGTTCCTGCGTTTTTTCCACCCCTAGGTGTCCACCCAAGATGTGTGAATGGGCCATGTCCAACACTTTCCGTCTATACGGACCCGGCACTATCAACTGCTCTACCAACTCCTCCCTTATTTTCGTGACCCGGTACAACAATTCCCCCCTCAACAGAAAATGGGGAAATCTTTTGTCTGCCCCCGGCTCCTGTACCACCCCGTCAATAACTGTGACATTATTAAAGGCTTCCCTCAGAGTGGGGTCCCTATGTTGGGCAGTCCCAAAATTTTCACCGGTAACCTCTAACTCCAGAATGTCAGATGTAGGGGATACTTCCTCCTCATCCCCAACCAGAACACAAAAAGGAAAGCTGTCTGCCTCTGGGTGTGGCGATACCGTTCCAGGGTTCACTGGTTCCCTGCCAGGGAGCTCAGAACCCTTTCCCCACAAATCCCAAAACAAACAGAAATCCCGGCCAATAATTATAGGGTGCAACAAGTCCTGAACTACGCCGACTATGTGGGATTCAGTGCCACATGCCGTTTCAATGTCCACCCTGGCCATAGGGTAGTCCTTTGCATCACCATGTATGCACCGCACTCCGACCTTCTTTCCTGGGAGCAGATGAAGAGGAAAAGTGGCCCTCACCAGGGTCACTAGGCTCCCCGAGTCTAACAGTGCCGTTACTGCTCGACCGTTCACCTTTACGGGACACGCTTGAGGTCCCTCGTTGGATGGAGAGTTCACACTACAGACTGGATACGCATAGTATGAACAACGGCGTCCCATGCTGCAGTCCATCTGCTCAGTGGCTTGGGAACAACGGGCAGCTATATGTCCTGGCTTGTGGCACCTCCAACAAATAACATCACCCGTGGGGACCTTGGGCACCACCTCCCCCGCCCTTTGTGACCTTGGACGCACCACCCCTTTTTGGGACTCAGCTGCCCTCTGGGACCCCCAGTACGGCATGGGCTGCCTCCCGAAGGAGCCTTCCAACCCTTGGTATCTCTCAACCAGTCCGATCAGCTCGTCGGCATCCTGGGGATCACCCTGGGCAACCCAAGACTGTATAGGCCTCGGGAGGGAATGGACAAACCGATCCATCATCACCCGTTCTACCATCTGTGCAGGCGCAGAGGTCTCTGGCTGCAGCCATTTCTGGACCAGGTGCAACAGATCAAACATTTGGGAACGAGGTGGTTTGTCCCGGTGATAGCCCCAGGAGTGAACTCGCTGTGCCCTGACAGTCAGTGTCACCCCCAGACGTGTGAGAATCTCGGCTTTCAATTTGTGATACTCTTTGGCATCCTGCAAGGTCAAATCATAGTACGCCTTCTGGGGTTCTCCCGTCAGGTATGGCGCAAGTACCTCTGCCCACTGCTCTGGCGGAAGTTTTTCCCTCTCAGCGACCCTCTCAAACACCGTCAGGAAGGCCTCAACATCATCCCCGGGAGTCATTTTCTGCAATGCACGTCTTACCGTCTTCCGGACGTGGGTGTCATCAGCCAAACCTGGGGTTGGGGCGCTCGCCTTGCCCTGGATGGCGGTTGCCAGAAGCTGCATCTGCTGCCGTTGCTCCTGCTGGCTCTGTTGTATCTGCTGCTGGCTCTGTTGTATCTGCTGCATCAACAGCCTGTTGGTCTCTTGCTGCCTTTGCTCCTGCTGGACCAAGTGTTTCAGCAGGTCCTCCATTTTCTCCGGCAATGCTTGCTGGCTTGCAACAGCCTTGACCCAGGACATTCAAAAATAAACTCACGTCTCGTCTCCGCTGGGAACGCTGCTCGCAGGTCTCCACCAATTGTAGCGATTTCACTCACTCAGCTGCGACGGCTGACACTCAGGAGACGTGTTCCTTTAAAATTCATTGGGTTTATTGCTTCATAAACCATGTGGCAAAACAACAGAAAGCAAAATAGCCTTTGGTTCAGGCAAAGGAAAACAAGTGTCCAGTTCATCCGGCTCAGTCCTGAAGCCGAACACACTCAGGAGGGTTTCACCTCCACACATCTCCTGTGTAAAGGATTAGCCAGTCTTATATAGGACTAACCACACCCAGTAATCTATCACATGATTAGCCATGTGGTCTGACATCACCACAGGTCCTGAAACACAAACATATGGTTATATAAAACAACGCAATATTCCGGGCTACATTACAGCAACAAGGCACTTATGTGGCACATACCTCCCATCGACTACACACCCTTTAGCCATGCTACAATATATTAACACTTTTATTTTTAAAAACATTCTTACTTTGCAGCATTTCAGGGTGTGTATGTGTACATGTATGTGTGTGTATATATACGTGTGTATATAGAAATGCAATACAAAACATAATTTTTCCAATGACTTCAATGTTTTAAATGATCCAGTTGCTATCTGTTTTTTAATTTTGGTTGTACATACAGAACACATTTTACAACACTTCAGTTGCTGTTGAAATGTATGGATCCTGTACTGGAACATTTTATATCCATTTTTATTATCTTAAAATGAATCTAAAAAGGGGAAATAAATACTGGATGTGAGAACAGAGCCTTACATCTACTACATTATCTGAAATTATAGCGCTATCACGTTTTTTCCTGTGTTCTTACATTTTTGGAGTCAGGATAGTTATCGATTGGAGGCAAAATATGTCTTGAGACTTGGTACTCTTATCTTTTGTGACCCAGCAAGAGTTTAGGTAGAATGACGGTAAAAAAGTAGGTTGTGTTTTCAAAGCCAAAGATGTATTGATACAACTTTTATTAGACTAGTCATCTTCTAATTCTTTTCTGCCTCCCTTCCTAGTTAGACATACGAGGGGTGTTCATTAAAGATTTCCCCTGACCCAATTCCTGTGGACTGAGAGCAATGAAACTTGGCAGAGTTATTAGTTCTTCTCTACATAGGTGCCACCTAGGGACACACACTTCTCCCATCTCTTTAAGCAACTGTAAACCCCTCGCTTGTAGAAGTCGACAGGTTGCTCCGAAAGCCACATTGTGACTTTGGAAATCAGAGTCTCATCATCTTCAAAAATAACTTAATTGTTGGAAAGTGGTGGAAGTCCGATGGTGCAAGGTTGGGTGAATAAGGGGGATACAGTAGAATTTCGCGTTGGGCACGTGCCTTCTTTGGATGCTTCCATTGCATCGAATAGACTTTAGTCTCAGGATCATAGTGATGGACCCAGCTTTCATCCTGTGTGATCAGTCTGTTGACAAAGTCCTCCTGGTTTCCATGGCACATCATCAATAGAGCCTGAGAACGTTCTTGCTTCTGGAATGGTGTTAGCAGCCGAGGAACCCAGCTAGTGGATACCTTATGCATGTGAAGATGATCTTGGATGACTTTTTCCATGAACCCCACATTAATCTTGACATTTTGGGCTAGGTGGTGAATGGTTATGCAGTGATTTTCCAAAATGGCTCCACTAGCTGGATGGTGAATTCATCAATAGCTGAGTAAGGTTGCCCTGGAATTGGAGCTGTTTACACCAAAGTCCGACCACATTTGAATTGACGATGCCAGATCTTGACTACATCATATGATGGGGAATCATCACCATAAACCTCGTTCATCTCATTGAACGTCTCCTTTGGATTGCAGCCTTTCAAGTAAAGGAACTTGATGACTGCTCTGTATTCCACTGGGTTCATTATGAAACCTCACACCACTTCAGCACCTGTAAAATCAAGACCATTATCCATTATCAAGGTTGGCACGTAACCAACTGAGACTTATATCATTACACATGTGCACTCTCAGCATTCTGTGATAAATAGAAGTGGGTCAGGGGAAATCTTTAATGAACGCACCTTGTACATTCCAAGGTCTATAGGGCAGGAGTCTGCTGAATGTAAAGGTTCAATATTGACTGATGACGTTAAATATGGCATTTGGATTATTTTGGTAGATGGAGACCTGCTGGCACAAGAAGTGGTGGATGCACTAGAATGAAAGCCATTATGTATCTTGGACCTGAGAGGGACTTGGCCAATATGGAGGGAAGTGCATATAACTTTTTGAGCGGGAAGAGAAAGTAATATTTTCATGAAAGACTTCAAGTTCTTGTATAGAAGAGACCACAACAAGTCATCACCTTCCTGAGCCTTGCTTCTCAGCAGGGACACCAGTAAATCATTGTCAGCAATGATTTGTGAGGTATCCACAGCAAAGTTGGTCTGCACCATATGGCACTTAAGGTACCGTCACATTTAGCGACGCTGCAGCGATCCAGACAACGATCCCGATCGCTGCAGCGTCGCTGTTTGGTCGCTGGAGAGCTGTCACACAGACAGCTCTCCAGCGACCAACGATGCCGGTCCCCTGGTAACCAGGGTAAACATCGGGTTACTAAGCGCAGGGCCGCGCTTAGTAATCCGATGTTTACCCTGGTTACCAGCGTCAACGTAAAAAAAACTAAACACTACATACTTACCTTCCGCTGTCTGTCCTCCGGCGCTGTGCTTCTCTGCACTGTGAGCGCCAGCCGGAAAGCACAACGATCCCAATCACTGGTTACCAGTGAAGACATCGCTGAATCGGCGTCACACACGCCGATTCAGCGATGTCTGCAGGAGGTCCAGCGACGAAATAAAGTTCTGGACTTTCTGCTCCAACCAACGATGGCACAGCAGGATCCTGATCGCTGCTGCCTGTCAAACTCAACGATATCACTAGCAAGGACGCTGCAACGTCACGGATCGCTAGCGATATCGTTGAGTGTGAAGGTACCTTTAGGCTATGTTCACACGTTCCTGATTTCCCTGCTGTTTTTTCTGCACTAAAAACCGCAGCTCTTGGCAGAAAATGCAGGTGCATTTTTTGGTGCGTTTTTTGATGCGTTTTTTGATGCGGTTTTTAGTGCGGTTTTTTATGCAGTTTTCTCTGCAGAGTCTGTGTGTTTTCTAGGAAGTTTTTTAGGGTTAAAATGGCTGAAAATACCCTAACC
Source organism: Ranitomeya imitator (assembly GCF_032444005.1). Lineage (NCBI taxonomy): Eukaryota > Metazoa > Chordata > Amphibia > Anura > Dendrobatidae > Ranitomeya > Ranitomeya imitator. The sequence continues at coordinate 206,447,675 of NC_091285.1, read as the reverse complement.
CTACCCCTAACCCTAACCCTAACCCTACCCCTAACCCTACCCCTAACCCTACCCCTAACCCTACCCCTAACCCTACCCTAGTTCTAACTGTAGTGGGGGGAAAAAAAATAAATTCTTTATTTTATTATTGTTACTACCTATGGGGTGATAAAGGGGGGGTCATTTACTTTTTTTTTATTTTGATCACTGTGAGGTTATCACAGTGATCAAAATATGCCTGGAACGAATCTGCCGGCCGGCAGATTCGGCGGGCGCACTCCACATGCGCCCGCCATTTTGGAAGATGGCGGCGCCTGTTATGACCTGGTGGTCAGGACAATAATGGACCTGGTGGTTAAGAGCACACGGAATGACCTGATAGTTACTGATAATAAAGGACGAGCTCTGGGACGTGGGAACTCTGCTGACCGCAATCCCTAATCCTATCAAACACACTAGAAATAGCCGTGGATTGCTCCTAACGCTCCCTATGCAACTCGGCACAGCCTAAGGAACTAGCTAGCCCTGAAGATAGAAAAATAAAGCCTACCTTGCCTCAGAGAAATTCCCCAAAGGAAAAGGCAGCCCCCCACATATAATGACTGTGAGTAAAGATGAAAATACAAACACAGAGATGAAATAGATTTAGCAAAGTGAGGCCCGACTTACTGAACAGACCGAGGATAGGAAAGGTTGCTTTGCGGTCAGCACAAAAACCTACAAAAAGACCACGCAGAGGGCGCAAAAAGACCCTCCACACCGACTCACGGTGCGGAGGCGCTCCCTCTGCGTCCCAGAGCTTCCAGCAAGCAAGACAACAATAAAAATAGCAAGCTGGACAGAAAAATAGCAAACCAAAGAAATACAAGCAGGAACTTAGCTTCTGCTGGGAAGACAGGTGACAAGAACGATCCAGGAGTGAACTAGACCAATACTGGAACATTGACAGGTGGCATGGAGCAAAGATCTAAGTGGAGTTAAATAGAGCAGCCAGCTAACGAATTAACCTCGTCACCTGTGGAAGGAAACTCAAAAACACCCACCAGAGGAAGTCCATGGACAGAACCAGCCGAAGTACCATTCATGACCACAGGAGGGAGCCCAACAACAGAACTCACAACAGTACCCCCCACCATGAGGAGGGGTCACCGAACCCTCACCAGAGCCCCCAGGCCGACCAGGATGAGCCAAATGAAAGGCACGAACCAGATCGGCAGCATGAACATCAGAGGCAAAAACTCAGGAATTATCTTCCTGACCATAACCCTTCCACTTGACCAGGTACTGGAGTTTCCGTCTCGAAACACGGGAATCCAAAATCTTCACCACATACTGCAACTCCCCCTCAACCAACACCGGGGCAGGAGGATCAACGGATGGAACCACAGGCGCCACGTATCTCCGCAATAACGACCTATGGAACACATTATGGATGGCAAAAGAAGCAGGAAGGGCCAAACGAAATGACACAGGATTGATAACCTCAGAAATCTTATACGGACCAATGAAACGAGGCTTAAACTTAGGAGAGGAAACCTTCATAGGAACATAACGAGACGACAACCAAACCAAATCCCCAACACGAAGTCGGGGACCCACACAGCGCCGGCGGTTAGCGAAACGTTGAGCCTTCTCCTGGGAATGTCAAATTGTCCACCACATGAGTCCAAATCTGCTGCAACCTATCCACCACAGTATCTACACCAGGACAGTCCGAAGACTCAACCTGCCCTGAAGAGAAACGAGGATGGAAACCAGAATTGCAGAAAAATGGCAAAACCAAAGTAGCCGAGCTGGCCCGATTATTAAGGACGAACTCAGCCAACGGCAAAAAGGACACCCAATCATCCTGATCAGCAGAAACAAAGCATCTCAGATATGTTTCCAAAGTTTGATTAGTTCGTTCGGTTTGGCCATTTGTCTGAGGATGGAAAGCCGAGGAAAAAGACAAATCAATGCCCATCCTTGCACAAAAGGATCGCCAAAACCTCGAAACAAACTGGGAACCTCTGTCAGAAAGGATGTTCACTGGGATACCATGTAAATCAACCACATGCTGGAAAAATAATGGCACCAAATCAGAGGAGGAAGGCAATTTAGACAAAGGTACCAAATGGACCATCTTAGAAAAGCGATCACAAACCACCCAAATGACCGACATCTTTTGAGAGACGGGGAGATCCGAAATAAAATCCATAGAAATATGCGTCCAGGGCCTCTTCGGGACCGGCAAGGGCAAAAGCAACCCACTGGCACGAGAACAGCAGGGCTTAGCCCGAGCACAAGTCCCACAGGACTGCACAAAAGAACGCACATCCCGTGACAAAGACGGCCACCAAAAGGATCTAGCCACCAAATCTCTGGTACCAAAGATTCCAGGATGCCCAGCCAACACTGAACAATGAATCTCAGAGATAACTCTACTAGTCCATCTATCAGGGACAAACAGTTTCTCCGCTGGGCAACGTTCAGGTCTATCAGCCTGAAATTTTTGCAGCACCCGCCGCAAATCAGGGGAGATGGCAGACAAAATTACCCCCTCTTTGAGAATAGCCGCCGGCTCAGGAACACCCGGAGAGTCAGGCACAAAACTCCTTGACAGGGCATCAGCCTTCACATTCTTAGAGCCCGGAAGGTACGAAACCACAAAATCAAAACGGGAGAAAAATAACGACCATCGAGCCTGTCTCGGATTCAACCGTTTGGCAGACTCAAGATAAGTCAAATTCTTGTGATCTTTCCAGACCACCACGCGATGCTTGGCTCCTTCAAGCCAATGACGCCACTCCTCGAATGTCCACTTCATGGCCAACAACTCACGATTACCAACATCATAATTACGCTCAGCAGGTGAAAACTTTCTAGAAAAGAAAGCACATGGCTTCATCACCGAGCCATCAGAACTTCTTTGCGACAAAACAGCCCCTGCTCCAATCTCAGAAGCATCAACCTCAACCTGAAACGGGAGCGAAACATCTGGCTGGCACAAAACAGGGGAAGAAGAAAAACGACGCTTCAACTCCTGAAAAGCCTCTACAGCTGCAGAAGACCAATTGACCACATCAGCACCCTTCTTGGTCAAATCAGTCAACGGTTTAGCAACAGTAGAAAAATTAGTGATGAAACGCCGATAAAAATTAGCAAAGCCCAGGAACTTTTGCAGGCTCTTCACAGATCTCGGCTGAGTCCAATCGTAAATGGCCTGGACTTTAACAGAGTCCATCTCGATAGTAGATGGGGAAAAAATGAACCCCAAGAATGAAACCTTCTGAACTCCAAAGAGAGACTTTGACCCCTTCACAAACAAGGAATTCGCACGAAGGACCTGGAACACCATTCTGACCTGCTTCACATGAGACTCCCAATCATCCGAAAAGACCAAAATATCATCCAAATACACAATCAGGAATTTATCCAGGCACTCTCGGAAGATGTCATGCATAAAGGACTGAAATACTGATGGAGCATTGGAAAGCCCGAATGGCATAACCAGGTACTCAAAATGGCCCTCGGGCATAATAAATGCTGTTTTCCATTCATCGCCTTGTTTAATACGCACAAGATTATACGCCCCTCGAAGATCTATCTTGGTGAACCAACTAGCCCCTTTAATACGAGCAAACAAATCAGACAGCAACGGCAAAGGATACTGAAATTTGACTGTAATTTTATTAAGAAGGCGGTAATCAATACAAGGTCTCAAAGAACCATCCTTCTTGGCCACAAAAAAGAACCCTGCTCCTAACGGTGATGACGACGGGCGAATATGGCCTTTCTCCAAGGATTCCTTTATATAACTCCGCATAGCGGCGTGTTCTGGCACAGATAAATTGAACAATCGGCCCTTAGGAAACTTACTACCAGGAATCAAATTAATTGCACAATCGCAATCCCTATGAGGAGGTAGGGCACTGGCTTTGGGCTCATCAAATACATCCCGATAATCCGACAAAAACTCTGGAACTTCAGAAGGAGTGGAAGATGAAATAGACAAAAATGGAACATCACCATGTACCCCCTGGCAACCCCAGCTGGACACAGACATAGATTTCCAGTCCAATACTGGATTATGAACCTGTAGCCATGGCAACCCCAAAACGACCACATCATGCAGATTATGCAACACCAGAAAGCGGATATCCTCCTGATGTGCAGGAGCCATGCACATGGTCAATTGGGTCCAGTACTGAGGCTTATTCTTGGCCAAAGGCGTAGCATCAATTCCTCTCAAAGGAATAGGAGAGGAAGAGCTCCAAGAAGGGCTCCAAGAAAAAACCACAGTGCCTAGCATACTCCAAGTCCATCAAATTCAGGGCAGCACCTGAATCCTCAAATGCCATAACAGAATAGGATGACAAAGAGCAAATCAGAGTAACGGACAATAGAAATTTAGACTGTACCGTACCAATGGTGGCAGGCAGACCTAGCGAACCGCTTAGTGCGCTTAGGACAATCGGAGATAGCATGAGTGGAATCACCACAGTAAAAACATAGCCAATTCCGACGTCTGTGTTCTTGCCGTTCAGCTCTGGTCAAAGTCCTATCACATTGCATAGGCTCAGGCCCATGCTCAGATAGTACCGCCAAATGGTGCACAGCTTTACGCTCACACAAGCGTCGATCGATCTGAATGGCCAAAGACATAGACTCATACAGACCAGCAGGCATGGGAAATCCCACCATGACATCCTTAAGGGCTTCAGAGAGACCCCTTCTGAAGATTGCTGCCAGGGCACATTCATTCCACTGAGTGAGCACAGACCACTTTCTAAACTTCTGACAATATATCTCCGCTTCATCCTGACCCTGACACAGAGCCAGCAAGATTTTCTCTGCCTGATCCACTGAATTAGGTTCATCATAAAGCAATCCAAGCGCCAGGAAAAACGCATCAACATCACGCAATGCCGGATCTCCTGGCGCAAGGGAAAATGCCCAGTCTTGAGGGTCACCACTAGTGTTGAGCATTCCGATACCGCAAGTATCGGGTATCGGCCGATACTTGCGGTATCGGAATTCCGATACCGAGATCCGATATTTTTGTGATATCGGGTATCGGTATCGGAAGTGTAAAATAAAGAATTAAAATAAAAAATATTGTTATATTCACCTCTCCGGCGGCCCCTGGACATCAGCGGGAGGATCCGGCGTCCGGCACGGCTTCTTTCTTCAAAATGCGCGCCTTCAGGACCTGTGGAATGACGTCCCGGCTTCTGATTGGTCGCGTGCCGCCCATGTGACCGCCACGCGACCAATCAGAAGCCGCGACGTCATTCCTCAGCTAAAGTCCTAGAATGAGCGCCTTCTAGGACCTGAGGAATGACGTCGCGGCTTCTGATTGGTCGCGTGGCGGTCACATGGGCGGCACGCGACCAATCAGAAGCCGGGACGTCATTCCACAGGTCCTGAAGGCGCGCATTTTGAAGAAAGAAGCCGTGCCGGACGCCGGATCCTCCCGCTGATGTCCAGGGGCCGCCGGAGAGGTGAATATAACAATATTTTTTATTTTAATTCTTTATTTTACACTTTAATATGGATCCCAGGGCCTGAAGGAGAGTTCCTCTCCTTCAGACCCTGGGATCCATGAGGATACATTCCGATACTTGATGTCCCATTGACTTGTATTGGTATCGGATATCGGTATCGGCGATATCCGATATTTTTCGGGTATCGGCCGATACTATCCGATACCGATACTTTCAAGTATCGGACGGTATCGCTCAACACTAGTCACCACGTAACAAAGAAATAATGATCTTTACTTGTTGAACAGGGTCACCTAAGGAGCGAGGTTTCAAGGCAAGAAACAATTTACAATTATTTTTGAAATTCAAGAACTTAGATCTATCACCAAAAAACAAATCAGGAATTCGAATCCTAGGCTCTGACATCGGATTCTGAACCACAAAATCTTGAATGTTTTGTACCCTTGTAGTGAGATTTTCCATCCAAGAGGACAGACCTTGAATGTCCATGTTTACACCTGTGTCCTGAACCACCCAGAGGTAAAGGGGAAAAGAGAGACAAAACACACTGCAAAGAAAAAAAAAATGGTCTCAGAACTTCTCTTATCCCTCTATTAAGATGCATGAGTACTTTGGGCCACCTGTACTGTTATGACCTGGTGGTCAGGACAATTATGGACCTGGTGGTTAAGAGCACACGGAATGACCTGATAGTTACTGATAATAAAGGACGAGCTCTGGGTCGTGGGAACTCTGCTGACCGCAATCCCTAATCCTATCAAACACACTAGAAATAGCCGTGGATTGCTCCTAACGCTCCCTATGCAACTCGGCACAGCCTAAGGAACTAGCTAGCCCTGAAGATAGAAAAATAAAGCCTACCTTGCCTCAGAGAAATTCCCCAAAGGAAAAGGCAGCCCCCCACATATAATGACTGTGAGTAAAGATGAAAATACAAACACAGAGATGAAATAGATTTAGCAAAGTGAGGCCCGACTTACTGAACAGACCGAGGATAGGAAAGGTTGCTTTGCGGTCAGCACAAAAACCTACAAAAAGACCACGCAGAGGGCGCAAAAAGACCCTCCGCACCGACTCACGGTGCGGAGGCGCTCCCTCTGCGTCCCAGAGCTTCCAGCAAGCAAGAAAACAATAAAAATAGCAAGCTGGACAGAAAAATAGCAAACCAAAGAAATACAAGCAGGAACTTAGCTTCTGCTGGGAAGACAGGTCACAAGAACGATCCAGGAGTGAACTAGACCAATACTGGAATATTGACAGGTGGCATGGAGCAAAGATCTAAGTGGAGTTAAATAGAGCAGCCAGCTAATGAATTAACCTCGTCACCTGTGGAAGGAAACTCAGAAACACCCACCAGAGGAAGTCCATGGACAGAACCAGCCGAAGTACCATTCATGACCACAGGAGGGAGCCCGACAACAGAACTCACAACAGGCGCCCAGGGAGAAGATGGACGGACAGACACCGGGAGGCCCGGTAAGTATAAGGGGGGGAGATGAGGGCACGGGGGGGGGCGTCGGATCACGGGGGGTGGCATCGGAGCATGGGGGGGTGGGATTGGATCACGGGGGGACAGCCACACTCCGACCACGCACTTCCTGCTGCAGCGGTTCTGCACCACAAACCGCAGAAAACCCGCAGATATTTTTTTCGTCTGCGGGTTTTACTGCGGGTTTGACCCTCACAATGGAGGTCAATTGGTGCAGAACCGCTGCAGTTCCGCACAAAGAAGTGACATGGTCCTTCTTTTTTACCGCAGCAATTCAGCGCGGCTTTTTTAGTGAATTTCCGCAATGTGGGCACAGCGGTTCCTGTTTTCCATAGGGTAACATTGTACTGTAGATCCAAGACAAAAAGAAAAAAAGGTCGAGCTGCACAGCCTTATCTTTCAGCAGAGCAGCGGCGATGATTCACAGCAATCAGCCTTCAGTGCAGGGGGTGCTCGCATGGAAGACAACTGTGTACATATGACTAAGAGCAGAAAAATGCGACAGCACTCGCCCTGTAGTGGTCCAATGCTTTTATTCAAGACATGAGGATTTACAGCTTCACGGTCCGAGGGAGTGCAGGTGAACGGGAGGTGAGCAGGGAACGACGACGGCCGTTTCGCGCTGATCAAGCGCTTCAACGGGTCTGATAGGGAAGGAAGTGACGCCGGCTAAAAAAGGTGAGTGAGAGCAAATAGCCCCCACCCCGCCGCACGTCCACAACTCCACTACCAAGAGGTACAGGTGCTTGACAAACAACACATTAATTTGATTAAAAACAACAATCCCTGAGTAACAAGCTTTGACAAAAATCCATAGTAAATGGAAAAATCAGGGAAAAGAAACGGGAAACACATCTCCAGGACGATCGCGCAATCTAGCCTCACATAATTAATTTCCATACACAGAAGCAGTATAAATATATAGAAAATATAAAACATGAAAAACCTGGTATGCAGACCTATTACGTCTCCTGCGGTTCAGGGGAATGTGACCGGCCAATCCATAGAAGGACATGCAATAGAGAAATAACGAGGAACGGAGAAATAGAAATACGGATAGAGGGGAAATATTAACTCTATGGTTGGATTATCAAACATATAGGCTATAAAAAGACGGACATGTCAATCCTGTCATTGAAGCCGGCAGGACCAGTGGCTTTCGTACGCATAATCCACCGTGCTTCCGCCCTTAATAAAAGTTTATATAAATCCCCCCCTCTCGGTGGTAGTGTTACCCGCTCTATCCCGGAAAAAGTAAGGAGTTCTGATTTACCCTCATGCATCTCCCTCATATGGTTAATAAGCCTAGGAACACCCTTCCCTGTCTGTATGGAACGAACATGTTCTCTAAACCGTACATATAGGTGACGTATCGTTTTCCCTATATAATACCTTCTACAGGGACAAAAAATGACATACACTACATAGTCCGTTTTGCAAGAGATGAACTGTTGTACGGTGTGCCTAATGGGACCTATATTCATGCTACGTCCTAAGACGTGACGTGCACAAAAATGGCAATGCCCACAACGGTAATTCCCTTTAAGGGTTGACTGCTCCAACCAATTGCCCTGAGTACCTGACAGCCGGTTATGGACTAGAATGTCCCTGACCCGTGTACTTCTCCTATTTGAAATCAAAGGGCCCCCTGAAGCTCTTCCCGAGAGGTCCTTGTCCCTTTCCAATACATGCCAATGGCGTCTTATCGAGGCCCTGATCTTCCGATCTAATGGGCCATACTTAAAGCAAAAAGTAAAACGAAGTTCAACCAAGCCCTCCAATACAGAGGGGCAGAATAGTAGCAGGCAGGGCTTGGTTGAACCTCGTTTTACTTTTTGCTTTAAGTATGGCCCATTAGATCGGGAGATCAGGGCCTCGATAAGACGCCATTGGCATGTACGGACTATGTAGTGTATGTCATTTTTTGTCCCTGTAGAAGGTATTATATAGGGAAAATGATACGTCACCTATATGTACGGTTTAGAGAACATGTTCGTTCCATACAGACAGGGAAGGGTGTTCCTAGGCTTATTAACCATATGAGGGAGATGCATGAGGGTAAATCAGAACTCCTTACTTTTTCCGGGATAGAGCGGGTAACACTACCACCGGGAGGGGGGGATTTACATAAACTTTTATTAAGGGCGGAAGCACGGTGGATTATGCGTACGAAAGCCACTGGTCCTGCAGGCTTCAATGACAGTATTGACATGTCCGTCTTTTTATAGCCTATATGTTTGATAATCCAACCATAGAGTTCATATTTCCCCTCTATCCGTATTTCTATTTCTCCGTTCCTCGTTATTTCTCTATTGCATGTCCTTCTATGGATTGGCTGATCACATTCCCCTGAACCGCAGGAGACGTAATAGGTCTGCATACCAGGTTTTTCATGTTTTATATTTTCTATATATTTATACTGCTGCTGTGTATGGAAATTAATTATGTGAGGCTAGATTGCGCGATCGTCCTGGAGATGTGTTTCCCCTTTCTTTTCCCTGGTTTTTCCATTTACTATGGATTTTTGTCAAAGCTTGTTACTCAGGGATTGTTGTTTTTAATCTAATTAATGTGTTTTTTGTCAAGCACCTGTACCTCTTGGTAGCGTAGTTGTGGACGTGCGGCGGGGTGGGGGCTATTTGCTCTCACTCACCTTTTTTAGCCGGCGTCACTTCCTCCCCTATCACACCCGTTGAAGTGCTTGATCAGCGCGAAACGGCAGTCGTCGTTCCCTGCTCACCTCCCGTTCACCTGCACTCCCTCGGACCGTGAAGCTGTAAATCCTCATGTCTTGAATAAAAGCATTGGACCACTACAGGGTGAGTGCTGCCGCATTTTTCTGCTGTTAACATTGTACTGTACCCTGCATGGAAAACAGCTGCGGACCCGCAGCGGCAAAATCGCGGCGTTTCCGCAGTAAAAAACGCATTGTGTGAACATGGCCTTAGTGAACAAACTCAAAAGAGCTGCAGTTTTTAAGGCCATACCTCACCTCACTTTACCTCAATCTTCTGGTTGAACAAGCTAATAGGGCTTCAAAAAAGGCAAAGAAAAGTTTACCAATTACTCTCCAAAATCAGAAAATGTTTTGAGGCCTACCATGTTTAGAGCTTCTTTAACTCACTTCACAGCCTGCAAGTCACTGACCTAAAGGAAGCTATGATCGGCAGAGTGTTTTCATGTGAATAAAGTGGCTATTTTGTCTGTTATACCTTTAAAAAAATTGTCAATATCTGTAAATAAGTAATTCAACAGCTTTGAAACAATTTTCATAATAAATATTACATATTCAATATTTCCTCGAGCAACATATAGAACGTATTTCCCAGAAGACATACTAATGACAATACAATAATGGTCATAGAAAATATTTTTTTTTATTAGAAAATTTAGACAATTGTGATCATTTTCTGTGGGACACATTTTAAATATGTATAGATTAATACAGAACTCAAGTGAATATACAGATCAAATGAAGGATACCTGGTTTACATGAAGATTGACAGGGCTGAACCATATTTTTATATGAAGCGTTTAAGAGGGTGTATAATATTCAGTGTGGTGAATTAGATTAGGGTAGCTGCTTGTCAAGTCCCTTTTCTGCAGGTAATTCCTCACACAGACTCAATTGCTTTGTTTTCCATGTAAACAGATGTCCTTTCCCTGGCACAAGCCCATCAGAAGTCACTGAGGTGGGGTGAAATCACATTTTCCACTTCATGAAGCAGAACATCTGCTTCATTTTCTCTATAATCCTAAAGGGCATCTTAATCAAACTTTAAAGTATCAAGACAATTTGAAGCCTAGTTTTGAAAATAATTAAATAAATATAATATATATCACACAAACAGTGGCTTGCGAAAGTATTCACACCCCTCCCCCTTGCCTTTTAACCTATTTTATTACATACAACCTGTGTTTAAATATTTTTGTAAACTGATTTACTGTATATGTGATGCATCAGCACTAAATAGTCTAAGTAGGCGAAGTGAAGTAAGAAAATCATAGGCATCAATTAAATTAATGGAATCAAATAACTAAATATTGGAATGTGCATATGTATTCACCCCTTTTGCAATAAAGCCCCTAAAAATTTTTGGTGCAAGCAACTACCTTCATAAGTCACCTGCTAAGTGACAGGAAGTCCACCTGTGTGCAATCTAAGTGTCACATGGTCTGTCAGTATACACGCCTTTTCTGAAAGGCCACAGAGGCAGCAACATCTTTAAGCAAGAGGCACCACTAAGCAAACAACACCATAAAGACCAAGGAGATTTTAAACATTTCAGGGACAAAGTTATTGAGAAGTACAAATTAGGGTTGGTCATAAAATAATATCCCAATCTCCGATGATCCCAACAAAGCACCATCAAATCCATTATCATCAAATGGAAAGAACATGGTACCATAAATCTGTCAAGAAATGGGTGCCCACCAAAACTCTCAGCCCTGGCATTTAGAGCATTAATCAGAGTGGCAGCACAGAGACAAAAGGTAACCCCAAAGGAGCTGCAGAGTTCCCAAGCAGAGACTGGAGTATCTGTCCATACAATCACAACAAGCCTTTATGGAAGAGTGGGCAGAAAAAGCTTTGCTTACATACAAAATTTGTAAAGCTCATTTTAACTTTGTCAAACGACATATGGGACACTCCCCAAATGTATGGAGGAAGGTTCTGTGGTCAGATGAGAACAAAATTGAACTTTTTGGTCACCAGGGTAAATGCTGCGTCTGGTGGCAAATCAACACAGTTCATCACCCCAAGACCACCATTCCCACAGTTAAACATGGTGGTCACAGCATCTTGCTTTGGAGATATTTTTCGGCAGCGGGGACAGGAAAAATGGTCTACATTGAGGCGAAGATGGATGGTGCGAATACAGGGATATTCTTGAGCAAAACTTTTTTCAGTCTTTCAGTGATTTGAGACTAGGACGGAGGTTCACCTTCCAACAAGACAATGACCCAAAGAACACTGCTAAAACAACACTTCAGTGGTTCAAGGAGTAATGTGTAAATGTTTTGGAGTGGCCTACTCAGAGCCCAGAACCAGAATTGAGAATCTGTGGTCAGACTTGATGATTGTTGTTTACCAGAGGAAACCATCTAACTTGAAGGTGCTAGAGCAGTTTTGCCTTGAGGAATTCACAGTTCTGGTAGCACACATCTAACCCAACCAAAACACATATAGGGAATTCTGAAGAGACAAGCTGAGCATCACTAATCATCCAGCATACAGGTTCTAAAAGTGGTCGTTCATGTAGAAAGGAAAAAGATAGATGTTGTAAAATGTCACCAACTTGTTCCTTACATGCCTAGGAGTCTTGGTGCTGGTCTTAATAATCATGGAGGTAATACTACAAGTGTTTCTCACAAAATTAGAATATAAATCCAAAAGTTAATTTATTTCAGTTGTTCAATACGCTTCTTGCAGAGTGTGTAAATGACTGCCTTCTGGACAGCTGTCAAGTCAGCAGTCTTCCCCATGATTGTGGAGCCTACTGAAACAGACAAGGGGCCTTTTTAAATGGTTAGGAAGCCTTTGCAGGTTTTTTATTTGTTAATGATTCTAATTTACTGAGATAATGACATTTGGGTTTTCATTGGCTGTACGCCATAATCATCAACATTAACAGAAATAAACCCTTTAACCCCTTTACCCCCAAGGGTGGTTTGCACGTTAATGACCAGGCCAATTTTTACAATTCTGACCACTGTCCCTTTATGAGGTTATAACTCCGAAACGCTTCAACGGATCCTGGTGATTCTGACATTGTTTTCTCGTGACATATTGTACTTCATGATAGTGGTAAAATTTCTTTGATAGTACCTGCGTTTATTTGTGAAAAAAACGGAAATTTGGCGAAAATTTTGAAAATTTCGCAATTTTCAAACTTTGAATTTTTATGCAATTAAATCACAGAGATATGTCACACAAAATACTTAATAAGTAACATTTCCCACATGTCTCCTTTACATCAGCATAATTTTGGAACCAATTTTTTGTTTTGTTAGGGAGTTATAAGGGTTAAAAGTTGACCAGCAATTTCTCATTTTTACAACACCATTTTTTTTTAGGGACCACGTCTCATTTGAAGTCATTTTGAGGGGTCTATATGATAGAAAATGCCCAAGTGTGACACCATTCTAAAAACTGCACCCCTCAAGGTGCTCAAAACCACATTCAAGAAGTTTATTAACCCTTCAGGTGTTTAATAGGAATTTTTGGAATGTTTAAATAAAAATGAACATTTAACTTTTTTACACAAAAAATTTACTTCAGCTCCAATTTGTTTTATTTTACCAAGGGTAACAGGAGAAATTGGACCCAAAAAGTTGTTGTCCAATTTGTCCTGAGTACGCTGATACCCCATATGTGGCAGTAAACCACTGTTTGGGCGCATGGGAGAGCTCGGAAGGGAAGGAGCGCTATTTGACTTTTCAATGCAAAATTGACAGGAATTGAGATGGGACGCCATGTTGCGTTTGGAGAGCCACTGATGTGCCTAAACATTGAAACCCCCCACAAGTGACACCATTTTGGAAAGTAGACCCCCTAAGGAACTTATCTGGATGTGTGGTGAGCACTTTGACCCACCAAGTGCTTCACAGAAGTTTATAATGCAGAACCGTAAAAATAAAAAATCATATTTTTTCACAAAAATTATATTTTTGCCCCCAATTTTTTATTTTTCCAAGGGTAAGAGAAGAAATTGGACCTCAAAAGTTGTTGTCCAATTTGTCCTGAGTACGCTGATACCCCATATGTGGCAGTAAACCACTGTTTGGGCGCATGGGAGAGCTCGGAAGGGAAGGAGCGCAGTTTGACTTTTCAATGCAAAATTGACAGAAATTGAGATGGGACGCCATGTTGCGTTTTGAGAGCCACTGATGTGCCTAAACATTGAAACCCCCCACAAGTGACACCATTTTGGAAAGTAGACCCCCTAAGGAACTTATCTAGAGGTGTGGTGAGCACTTTGACCCACCAAGTGCTTCACAGAAGTTTATAATGCAGAACCGTAAAAATAAAAAATCATATTTTTTCACAAAAATTATATTTTTGCCCCCAATTTTTTATTTTTTCAAGGGTAAGAGAAGAAATTGGACCTCAAAAGTTGTTGTCCAATTTGTCCCGAGTACGCTGATACCCCATATGTGGCAGTAAACCACTGTTTGGGCGCATGGGAGAGCTCGGAAGGGAAGGAGCGCCGTTTGACTTTTCAATGCAAAATTGACAGGAATTGAGATGGGACGCCATGTTGCGTTTGGAGAGCCACTGATGTGCCTAAACATTGAAACCCCCCACAAGTGACACCATTTTGGAAAGTAGACCCCCTAAGGAACTTATCTGGATGTGTGGTGAGCACTTTGACCCACCAAGGGCTTCACAGAAGTTTATAATGCAGAGCCATAAAAATAAAACAAAATTTTTTTCCCACAAAAATTATTTTTTAGCCCCCAGTTTTGTATTTTCCCTAGGGTAACAGGAGAAATTGGACCCCAAAAGTTGTTGTCCAATTTGTCCTGAGTACGCTGATACCCCATATGTGGGGGGGAACCACCGTTTGGGCGCATGGGAGGGTTCGGAAGGGAAGGAGCGCCATTTGGAATGCAGACTTAGATGGAATGGTCTGCAGGCGTCACATTGTGTTTGCAGAGCCCCTAATGTACCTAAACAGTAGAAACCCCCCACAAGTGACACCATTTTGGAAAGTAGACCCCCTAAGGAACTCATCTTGATGTGTTGTGAGAGCTTTGAACCCCCAAGTATTTCACTACAGTTTATAACGCAGAGCCATGCAAATAAAAAATATTTTTTTTTCCACAAAAATTATATTTTAGCCCCCAGTTTTGTATTTTTCCAAGGTTAGCAGGAGAAATTGGACCCTAAATGTTGTTGTCCAATTTGTCCTGAGTACGCTGATACCCGATATGTGGGGGGGAACCACCGTTTGGGCGCATGGGAGGGCTCGGAAGGGAAGGAGCATCATTTGGAATGCAGACTTAGATGGATTGGTCTGCAGGCGTCACATTGCGTTTGCAGAGCCCCTAATGTACCTAAACAGTAGAAACCCCCCACAAGTGACCCCATATTGGAAACTAGACCCCTCAATGAACTTATCTAGATGTGTTGTGAGAACTTTGAACCCCCAAGTGTTTCACTACAGTTTATAACGCAGAGCCGTGAAAATAAAAAATCTTTTTGTTTTCCCACAAAAATTATTTTTTAGCCCCCAGTTTTGTATTTTCCCAAGGGTAACAGGAGAAATTGGTCCACAAAAGTTGTTGTCCAATTTGTCCTGAGTACGCTGATACCCCATATGTTGGGGTAAACCCCTGTTTGGGCACACAGGAGAGCTCGGAAGGGAAGGAGCACTGTTTTACTTTTTCAACGCAGAATTGGCTGGAATTGAGATCGGACGCCATGTCGTGTTTGGAGAGCCCCTGATGTGCCGAAACAGTGGAAACCCCCCAATTATAACTGAAACCCTAATCTAAACACACCCCTAACCCTAATTCCAACGGTAACCCTAACCACACCTCTAACCCTGACACACCCCTAACCCTAATCCCAACCCTATTCCCAACTGTAAATGTAATCTAAACCCTAACCCTAACTTTAGCCCCAACCCTAACTGTAGCCCCAACCCTAACCCTAACCCTAGCCCTAACCCTAGCCCTAACCCTAACCCTAGCCCTAACCCTAACCCTAGCCCTAACCCTAGCCCTAACCCTAGCCCTAACCCTAACCCTAGCCCTAGCCCTAACCCTAGCCCTAACCCTAGCCCTAACCCTAGCCCTAGCCCTAACCCTAGCCCTAACCCTAACCCTAGCCCTAACCCTAGCCCTAACCCTAGCCCTAACCCTAACCCTAGCCCTAGCCCTAACCCTAGCCCTAACCCTAGCCCTAACCCTAGCCCTAGCCCTAACCCTAGCCCTAACCCTAGCCCTAATGGGAAAATGGAAATAAATACATTTTTTTTAATTTTTCCCTAACTAAGGGGGTGATGAAGGGGGGTTTGATTTACTTTTATAGCGAGTTTTTTAGCGGATTTTTATGATTGGCAGCCGTCACACACTGAAAGACCCTTTTTATTGCAAAAAATATTTTTTGCAATACCACATTTTGAGAGCTATAATTTTTCCATATTTTGGTCCACAGAGTCATGTGAGGTCTTGTTTTTTGCGGGACGAGTTGACGTTTTTATTGAAAACATTTTTGGGCACGTGACTTTTTTTATCGCTTTTTATTCCGATTTTTGTGAGGAAGAATGACCAAAAGCCAGCTATTCATGAATTTCTATTGGGGGAGGCGTTTATACCGTTCCGCGTTTGGTAAAATTGATAAATCAGTTTTATTCTTCGGGTCAGTACGATTACAGCGATACCTCATTTATATCATTTTTTTATGGTTTGGTGCTTTTATACGATAAAAACTATTTTACAGAAAAAATAATTATTTTTGCATCGCTTTATTCTCAGGACTATAACTTTTTTATTTTTTTGCTGATGATGCTGTATGGTGGCTCTTTTTTTGCGGGACAATATGACGCTTTCAGTGGTACCATGGTTATTTATATCTGTCCTTTTGATCGCGTGTTATTCCACTTTTTGTTCGGCGGTATGATAATAAAGCGTTGTTTTTTGCCTCGTTTTTTTTTTTTTTTCTTACGGTGTTTACTGAAGGGGTTAACTAGTGGGACAGTTTTATAGGTCGGGTCGTTACGGACGCGGCGATACTAAATATGTGTACTTTTATTGGTTTTTTTTTTTTATTTAGATGAAGAAATGTATTTATGGGAATAATATTTTTTTTTTTTTTTCATTATTTTGGAATATTTTTTTTAATTTTTTTTACACATTTGGAAAAATTTTTTTTAACTTTTTTACTTTGTCCCAGGGGGGGACATCACAGATCAGTGATCTGACAGTTTGCACAGCACTCTGTCAGATCACTGATCTGACATGCAGCGCTGCAGCCTTCACAGTGCCTGCTCTAAGCAGGCTCTGTGAAGCCACCTCCCTCCCTGCAGGACCCGGATCCGCGGCCATCTTGGATCCGGGGCTCGAGCAGGGAGGGAGGTGAGGAGACCCTCGCAGCAACGCGATCACATCGCGTTGCTGCGGGGGGCTCAGGGAAGCCCGCAGGGAGCCCCCTCCCTGCGCGGTGCTTCCCTGCACCGCCGGCACATCGCGATCATCTTTGATCGCGGTGTGCCAGGGGTTAATGTGCCGGGGGCGGTCCGTGACCGCTCCTGGCACATAGTGCCGGATGTCAGCTGCGATAAGCAGCTGACACCCGGCCGCGATCGGCCGCGCTCCCCCCGTGAGCGCGGCCGATCGGCTATGACGTACTATCCCGTCCAGGGTCAGATAAGCCCAGGGCACCTCGACGGGATAGTACGTCTAAGGTCACAGAGGGGTTAAATAGATCACTCTGATTGTAATGACTCTATATAATATATGAGTTTCACTTTTTGCATTGAAGAACTGAAATAAATTAACTATTTGATGATATTCTAATTTTGTGAGAAGCACCTGTACATGTAATTGTTTTTCATGTGGGGTGTATCCATTTTTGAATCAAATAATTTGATTAAAACTGAAGTTTTTGTAATGAAAGTTATATTATATTAACCGCAGTTTCATGTTATGGTTTAATACTGTTCTATGCAACTCTTGTCAAATTTTTGGAAATTATTTTTGTGTTTAGTGAGATATTGAATAAAATCTTACTTTTCTAAGGTGGTGAACTTATTTATGCTTTAAACTGTATATATACAGATACATTGCTGCTTCTGAGAGCATGACAAGGATTCTGCCGCGATGACGTCTTTCATGTTGGCGTCAGTCTTGGCCACCAAGCAATTAGCTTTCCCGGATTCCCTATCAACATGGCTTGATTAGGTTGACGTGGTAAACCTAGTAGGGTTTCATTCGCCTTGGTTTGTGGATTTTGTAGTTGACCTTGCCAACCTTTTCCACTACTTCTTAGGGACCCTGCCACTTGGCTAGGAACTTGCTCTCCACTGTGGGCATCATGACAAGTACCTTATACCCAGGGATGAACTGTCTCATTCTAGCTGACCTAGTATACACGCTTGACTGTGCCTCCCGGGTTTTGAGATAGGGCTCTTTCATAATGGGCATCACACTGGCAATCCTCCATTGCATCTGCAAACATGTTAGAATATACTCCTGTAGGGTGTAAATTCTGCTTCCCAGGTCTCTTTTGCTACATCAAGAAATCCACGTGGGTGTCAGCCACACAATAGTTCAATTGGAGAGAAACCAGTAGAGGCTTGTAGGACTTCCATGATGGAAAGTAACAGATATGGTAACAGACAGTTCCAGTTTTGGCCATCCTTTCCTACAACCTTCCTCAACATTGCCGTCCAACATTTATTGAACCTTTCCACCACACCGTTGATCTGGGAATGGTACACCAAAGTTCTGACCTGTGTAATTTGTAGGGCTTTGTACAACTCTCATAACCTTTCACATGAATGAAACCCCTTGAGCCATTAGGATATCCTTATGCAGACCCATTCTAGAGAAGATTTGGACCAATACCTGAGCTATACACCTCGTGACCTCGTAGAGGACTTCCTTAATGGCACTGCTTCTGGGTACCATTTAGCATAGTCAAAGACCATCAAGATACAGTTAGGGCCAGAAATATTTGGACAGTGACACAAGTTTTGTTATTTTAGCTGTTTACAAAAACATGTTCAGAAATACAATTATATATGTAATATGGGCTGAAAGTGCACACTCCCAGCTGCAATATGATAGTTTCCACATCCAAATCGGAGAAAGGGTTTAGGAATCATAGCTCTGTAATGCATAGCGTCCTCTTTTTCAAGGGACCAAAAGTAATTGGACAATGGACTCTAAGGGCTGCAATTAACTCTGAAGGCGTCTCCCTCGTTAACCTGTAATCAATGAAGTAGTTAAAAGGTCAGGGGTGGATTCCAGGTGTGTGGTTTTGCATTTGGAAGCTGTTGCTGTGAGCAGACAACATGCGGTCAAAGGAACTCTCAATTGAGATGAAGCAGAACATCCTGAGGCTGAAAAAAAAAGAAAAAATCCATCAGAGAGATAGCAGACATGCTTGGAGTAGCAAAATCAACAGTTGGGTACATTCTGAGAAAAAAAGGAATTGACTAGTGAGCTTGGGAACTCAAAAAGGCCTGGGCGTCCACGGATGACAACAGTGGTGTATGATCGCCGCATACTTAATTTGGTGAAGAAGAACCCGTTCATAACATCAACTGAAGTCCAGAACACTCTCAGTGAAGTAGGTGTATCTGTCTCTAAGTCAACAGTAAAGAGAAGACTCCATGACAGTAAATACAAAGGGTTCACATCTAGATGCAAACCATTCATCAATACCAAAAATAGACAGGCCAGAGTTAAATTTGCAGAAAAACACCTCAAGAAGCCAGCTCAGGTCTGGAAAAGTATTCTATGGACAGATGAGACAAAGATCAACCTGTACCAGAATGATGGGAAGAAAAAAGTTTGGAGAAGAAAGGGAACGGCACATGATCCAAGGCACACCACATCCTCTGTAAAACATGGTGGAGGCAACGTGATGGCATGGGCATGCATGGCTTTCAATGGCACTGGGTCACTTGTGTTTATTGATGACATAAGAGCAGACAAGAGTAGCCGGATGAATTCTGAAGTGTACCGGGATATACTTTCAGTCCAGATTCAGCCAAATGCTGCAAAGTTGATTGGACGGCGCGTCATAGTACAGATGGACAATGACCCCAAGCATACAGCCAAAGCTACCCAGGAGTTCATGAGTGCCAAAAAGTGGAACATTCTGCAATGGCCAAGTCAATCTCCAGATCTAAACCCAATTGAGCATGCATTTCACTTGCTCAAATCCAGACTTAAGACGGAAAGACCCACAAACAAGCAAGACCTGAAGGCTGCGGCTGTAAAGGCCTGGCAAAGCATTAAGAAGGAGGAAACCCAGCGTTTGGTGATGTCCATGGGCTCCAGACTTAAGGCAGTGATTGCCTCCAAAGGATTTGCAACAAAATATTGAAAATAAAAATATTTTGTTTGGGTTATGTTTATTTGTCCAATTACTTTTGACCTCCTAAAATGTGGAGTGTTTGTAAAGAAATGTGTACAATTCCTACATTTTCTATCAGATATTTTTGTTCAACCCTTCAAATTAAACGTTACAATCTGCACTTGAATTCTGTTGTAGAGGTTTCATTTCAAATCCAATGTGGTGGCATGCAGAGCCCAACTCGCGAAAATTGTGTCACTGTCCAAATATTTCTGGCCCTAACTGTATATTGATGCCCCCATGTGGGCTTTACCAGGGGGTTCCACTAAATCCATAGCTATGTGATTGAACAGAACCTCAATGATGGGCAATGGTTTCTAAGGGACTAAGAAAACAAGCTACCGGGGAGGTAAGCTGGCATATGGAACGGGAACTACAATAGCTCAGGATTTTTCAGTAAAGGTACCTTCACACATAACGATATTGTTAACGATATCGTTGCTTTTTGTGACATAGCAACGATATCGTTAATAAAATCGTTATGTGTGACAGCGACCAACGATCAGGCCCCTGCTGTGCCATCGTTGGTCGCTGAACAAAGTCCAGAACTTTATTTCGTCGCTGGATCTCCCGTGGATATCGCTGGATCGGCGTGTGTGACACCGATCCAGCGATGTCTTCACTGGTAACCAGGGTAAACATCGGGTAACTAAGCGCAGGGCCGCGCTTAGTAACCCGATGTTTACCCTGGTTACCATCCTAAAAGTAAAAAAAACAAACAGTACATACTTACCTAACGCTGTCTGTCCTCCAGCGCTGTGCTCTGCACTCCTCCTGTACTGGCTGTGAGCGTCGGTCAGCCGGAAAGCAGAGCGGTGACGTCACCGCTCTGCTTTCCGGCCGCTGTGCTCACACAGACAGTACAGGAGGAGTGCAGAGCACAGCGCTGGAGGACAGACAGCGGTAGGTAAGTATGTAGTGGTTGTTTTTTTACTTTAACGATGGTAACCAGGGTAAACATCGGGTTACTAAGCGCGGCTCTGCGCTTAGCAACCCGATGTTTACCCTGGTTACCGGCATCGTTGGTCGCTGGAGAGCTGTCTGTGTGACAGCTCTCCAGCGACCAAACAGCGACGCTGCAGCGATCCGGATCGTTGTCGGTATCGCTGCAGCGTCGCTTAGGCTAGGTTCACATTGCGTCAAGTACATGGCGTTAAATGGATGCGTTAAACGCATGTACAGAAACGGAGCCAAAATATGTGAAATTCGTCGTCACGGTAACGCTAGCGTTAACGCATGTGATCGCATTTTTTCATTTTGATGTCCGTTTACGAAGTATCCGTTTGTCTGCGTTTGTCACTGTCAATAAAGTTGTTTTTTTTTTTCCCTTTTGTCATTGTCGGGTGTGGGCACAGACTCATTCTCCATTTTGAAAGCATTGAGTGAACTTCTGCTAGCAAGATGTTTGTGTCTGAGCTCGTCAGATTTCGCTTGATGCGGTTGCGACTTCGGCAGAGAAAGCGTAGTTCGCAAAGGAGATATTGGATCCACGAAGTGAATTTCTTGCGGAGTACATATGGTGCCTTTCACACCCTGTATGTGCAGCTTCGGGATCATCCTTTCAAATTCAAACGCTATCTACGGATGTCCATTGAGACCTTTGATGTTCTGCTCTCACATGTGAAGGATGAGATACATCATCATCGCAGCACTTTTCGTGAAAGCATCAGTGTGGAGCAACGTTTAGTAGTGACTGTGAGGTAATTATACATTTTTTTTATCATTCTATTGACAAAGACTAGATCTCGGTATCGTGTGGCCTAATGTTCATTTTGCAATTGTATATTATATTGTAAACTAGCCTTTAGATGATCATTAAAATCCTTTTTTTTTTTTTTTTTTTTTTTGAATGTCAACAGATATCTGGCTACCGGAGAAACTTTTGCGTCACTGCATTACCAGTTTCGACTTGGGAAGTCAACAATTTGTCAACTGGTTCGGGAAACTTGTGATGCCATTTGGAACAATTTGCAACCACTTGTGCTACCAACACCAACATCAGAAATGTGGCTAGCAATTTCCCAACAGTTCGAGGATGTGGCTAATTTCCCCAATTGTATTGGTGCCGTGGACGGAAAGCACATTCGGATTCAGAAACCTGCACATAGTGGTTCCCTCTACTATAACTATAAGAAATACTTTTCTATAGTATTGATGGCGATTGCGGATGCCAGGTACCGTTTTGTTGCTGTGGATATTGGAGCTTATGGCCGGACTAACGATTCCAGAGTATTCAGAGACTCCAACATGGGCCAATGTTTGTACAGCCAAAGTTTAAACATACCGTCATCACGACCTCTTCCGGGGACCGAAGGCCCAAGTTTGCCCTATGTTTTAGTTGGTGATGAGGCCTTCCAACTAGGACAAAATCTCCTCAAGCCCTACTCAAGCCGTAGTCTAGACTCCAGCAGGCGCATTTTTAATTATCGCTTGAGCCGGGCTAGACGTTATGTGGAGTGTGCCTTTGGGATTTTGACATTAAAATGGCGGATTTTACTAACCTGCATGCAACTGCAACCAGACAATGTGGACCGTGTTGTGAAGGCATGCATCTGTCTGCACAATTTTGTGGCGAGACATGAACCCCAGTTGGTAGACCCCAATGATTGTGAGTCGAACCTCAGTAGCATTGAATCGACTACAGTTCGTTCTGCATCACAAATAATGAGGATTCGTGATCAATTTGCACACTACTTCACACATGAAGGCCAGGTTCCATGGCAAGACAGACACGTGTGAAAATAATTTAAAGTCTTCCTGATGTCGTGTAAAAAGTTACGTAGTGTAAAAAGTTATGTTGTTTAACCTGATGTCGTGTAAAAAGTTACGTAGTGTAAAAAGTTATGTTGTTTAACCTGATGTCGTGTAAAAAGTTACCTTATGTCGTGTAAAAAGTTAAAGTTAAAGTCATACAAGAATCTGAAATTTGAAACAGTTTACTAAATGTTTTTGTATTTTCCCAACAAACTGTTGGTACACAGGTGTAACATATGATATCCCATAGGGATGAAAAAAAAAGGAAAATAGAAATTAACAACAAACCCCCCCCCCCAAAAAAAAAAATTGCAACGCGGTAATTGCACCTGGCTGTGGACAGTGAACTGTACTAAAGACTTTGGTACTGCACGGGAGTATTGTCTGCCCAACTATATGATGGACTGCTACATTGTCTTTGAGGTTCCACGCTCGTTTCACCCCGGCCTCTATATTGAGTTTTGTAGGGCGGCATGTCCAGTCTTCTTCTTCCCGATGGAGCGGGTTCCTCGGTGCCCACAAATTCCTCTACAAGCTCGTTAAGTCTTTGTCGAAACATAAGGTTTCTATGTGCCGGGATATTTTGTACTACAGGCACATAGGATAATAAAAGTAGCTTCCACTCATTAGCAGAGTAGACAGACTCGCGTGCTTGCAGCTCGGTAATTTCTCGTCTCAGGTCTTTGAGCTCACTGCGACACATGTCCTCTACCCGTTGGAGTCCATCCACGATAATTGCATCTGCTTCATCTTTTTGAGATGCTCGCTTGCGTCCACGCTGTGATTGCAACCGGGCACTCACACCTGCAGCAACAGTGCTTCTATCCGCAGATCGTGGCTCGCTGATGCCAGACACATCCTCAGGTTGCGTTGGTTCCACTGAAGAAGGCTCAAGTTCCTCTGCTGGTCTAGGAGCAGCGGTACTGCATATCGTGCTGTAACCCAAAAAAAAAAATTACTTATTTTCCTTTAAACAATTTAGTCTCGCACACAGACCTTCTTGTACTTACGAGCGCTGAGACACTGTTTTCTGAAGAAAGAGCAGTTGGTCATAATGCACATATGGTGTCACCCGTTTGCCACTTGATCCGCTTGGTGCATTCTGACTGTTCCGGTAGTCACGGACAAAGCGATCGCGGATGGACTTCCAACGGGTATGGACAGCATCGGCTTTAAATTAAAAAAATATATATATATATAAAAATAGTAGATTGTGTTAAGATATAGGAAAAATTGTTCATAGTTTGCTACGATAGTTGATATATAAATAGTAGATAGATAGTTGTTAGATAAGAAATAGTGTAGAAATAGTGTATAGATAGATAGATATATAGTGTACAGATAGTTGATAATTGAGAGATAGCAGACAACAAGTGGATAGGTTGATAGGATAGAAAATTTTTTTTTTTTAAACATTTTCCGATGTTACGTCACCAATATTTACCAATTTTTTTCTTTGAGGTTGTCGACTTCTCCATGTATCGGGGATCAAAGTGACAGATTATTTGATCCCACAACTTCCGGTTCTTCACGATGTCATGGTGGGAGCTGTCGCTCTGGTCCCATATGGAGGGGTTGGCTTCCACAAGGTTAATAAGTGTCTCATTGTGGATAGTCAATGGCTCTTCGTCAACGACAATCCTTTTTTTTTTGTCGCTGACTTGGACTATGTAAACACAAAACGTTATGTTGATAGTGTCAATTTCACTGGATGGCCATATTCATATATACAGAGATAGATAGATACATAGATATAGCAATATATAGATATATAGATAGATAGATAGATGTAGATAGATAGATATAGATTGATAGATAGATAGATAGATAGATAGATAGATAGATAGATAGATAGATAGATAGATAGATAGATAGATACATAGATATTGATAGATAGATATATAGATAGATAGATACATAGATATTGATAGATAGATATATAGATAGATAGATACATAGATAGATAGATATAGATTGATAGATAGATAGATATTGATAGATAGATATATAGATAGATAGATAGATAGATACATAGATATAGATAGATATAGATAGACAGATATAGATAGATAGATACATAGATATTGATAGATAGATATATAGATAGATACATAGATATAGATAGATATAGATAGATAGATAGATATTGATAGATAGATACATAGATATAGATAGACAAATAGATGGAGCGATAGATAGTTGATAGATAGTTTATAGATATAGTAGATAGAAAGTGAATAGATAGATTGTTGGTAAATATTGGATAGAATATTTCTAGTTTTATATTTACCACTGGCAGTTGTGGCGACGACAGACGTCTAGGGACCTTTTTTCTTTTTTGTCCTCCTTGTGCCACAACCTATTGTGTATGTAAAATGTAAAAAAAAAAATTTTAACATTAAATAATGTTAACATTCATTGGATCAATAAATTTATGCCTGAAAAATTCAACATGTGTGCTATGTACCTTTGTGGTTTTTGCATGTTTTTTGGGGGGAGGTCTAGCAGCCTCGGGCTCAGAAGACTCCTATTCACAAAAACAATAACAGGATTTTTATGCCTAGCTCAATACAATGGAGTTTCACACAACATTATTGTGGTTTTTTAAAGTGCAAGCCTACCGACTGAGACGAAAAAATCGCAGACACGCTGCTGCTGCTGCTGACATCTGTATCCGACATCTGTGTGCAACAAAACAATACATTTTTAGTACACACACATCCGACGGACATTACAGACTCCCATGATGTATACAGAGATATATAATATATAGAAATGTACTTACATTTTAGCTACGGCAAAACACTCTGTCACGTGCAGGAGACTTTGTGTGAGTGGGATATTTTAATGGCCGAAATCACATTTCCTGTCACATGACCACATGTGACCACCCTCAAACGCTATTAAAACGTGTGGTCCTATTTGGAAATTTTTCATGATTTGCGTCTGACTGCGTTTGCCATAGCCTTCTATGGCAGAATGAACGCTTCCGTTAGTAGTGCGTTAGCTTGGCCGGACCCGAAAACGCTGCAAGCCGCGTTGAAGGTCCGTCAGAAAAAAAACGTTATGTGACAAACGCATACCAATTTAGGGATGCGTCACGATGCGTCAGACAATGCAAGTCTATGGGCGCGTTAGTATGTGCGTTACATTGCGTTTTTACTACTTAAAAACGAGTCCGTTAGACGGACACACCTAGCGCAATGTGAACCCAGCCTTAATGTGAAGGGGCCTTAACACCTGTGACAGTATAATCTCTGAAGGATCTGTTCCTAGGTCTTCCCTACCCCCAGCTGATCGCCCAACACATGAGAATATCCAGATAAAGCACCCTGCACCTGTAATGCCCTAGGACCAGTTATTGTTTTATAACTTCACCCCTTTGCTTGGTTATGCAATATAACATATCCCCATTCATGGCAATATATGGGTACCTAGTGTCGCACCTGGCTCCTGAAAAACACTATTACATACGGTCACATTTTCAAGCGCACCTATCAGAGTTCGGTCACTGAGCTGGGCGATTGCAAAGTTTCCCCTGGACAAATCCTGCTCAGGAATGTTGTCTTCATGGGATGCTGCCTCATCCTCATCACCAATGAGCACAAAAAATGGAAACCAGTCAGCAGTGATATGTGATAAGACGTCTTTGCTTGTGACTGGGTTATCAGCCAGGCTAAAAAGTAACATTGCTTTCCCCCACAGGTCCCAAAACAATGGAAAATCCTATCCCACAATTATTGGGTGCAAAAGTCATTGACCATTCCCACTTTATGGGATGTGGTGCCACAGTCTGTACTTATGTTGATGCAGGCCACCAGATAGTTCTTAACTTCCCCATGGATACACCTGATGCCTAAAACCTTACCTTGGACTAATACAGGCGGAAGTGTAGCCCTTATCAGAGACACCAAACTCCGAGAGTCCAGAAGTCCCATTACAAGAGCTCTGTTCAGTATTACTTGGCGATTAGGAACCACACTACAGGCAGGGTAGGCAAAGTATGAGCAGTGCCAGTCTATGCTGCAATCCATTGACTCTTAGATCATGTGGCAATGGGTGGCTATGTGACCAAGGGAATGACACCTCCAGCAGTTAATGGTATGGGACTGATCCCTCTGCTGTGGCTCAGATGCCTTCTTCTGGAATTTTGCCTGCCCCACAAATTTGGATTTAGTTCACTTATTTTTATTGTCAGCCCCCCTTTCGGAACCTCAGAAATATTTCATTAAGGCCTTTTGAGTCTTCAAGGGTCTGTTGACCTCCTGGTATCTTTCTACCAGGCCCATCAGATCATCTGCATTCTGGGGAGCTCCCAGGGCAACCCAGCACTGAATAGCCTTGACAATAGAGTAAATGAACCAGTCCATCACTTCTCTCTCCAACATCTGCACTAGGGAAGTCTCAGGCTGCAGCCATTTTTGTGCGAGATCCAGAAGATCAAACATCTGGGACCAGGGAGGCTTGTCCCTGTGATAACCTCATTGTTGCTCAAGTCACGCCCTGACTGCCAGGATTATGCCCAGCTGAGCCAAGAGCTATGCTTTGAGTTTACCACACTTCTTGGCATAATGCAGAGTCAAGTCATAATAAGCTTTGCGTGGCTCCCCAGTCAGCTATAAAGCCAAAACCTACACCCACTGCTCCAGAGGCAGTCTCTCCCAGTCTGCCACACTTTCTAACATAGTCAGAAACGCCTGAGTATGCAGATACCCCATATGTGAGGGTACACTACGGTTTGGACACACAACAGGGCTCAGAAAAGGAGTGATGTTTTGGAACGCAGACTTTGATGGTTGTACTGATCCTTCTTCTTCCTCCAAACACGGCGAGTGGAGTTGATACCAAATAGTTCTATTTTGGTCTCATCTGAAAACATGACCTTCTCCCATGCCTCCTTTGGATCCTCGTTTTCCAACTCTACAACAAAAATGAACCACTAGCTGCCACCACCTATCGTTTGTACAGTACAGGCTGACCACCCATTACAAGGTAGCGTATGGCTTCGAGGGTTCGGTTTGCAGAGCAAGAGGAACAGAGAAATTAGATTTTATACATTTAATCTGGAAAGTTAGGCAGTGTTTATAAAAAAAAGTGTACAAAGATGATACATATTGGGAACAAAAGAGTACGGTATATACAATTACTTGGCATAAAAAGGAATAATGAAAGAGAAGTACTAAACCTGATGTTGCAGGAATGGATTTTATTTTTATGGAGGGAAGTGCTCTGATTCGGAAAATGGAACACTCTTACAGCGAACTTTGTCTTTCAGACTGAACAATGACAGAATCCCAAATTCTCCTTTTTATTAGATCAAGGTTATGCCCACGTACCTCCTCTTGGTGAGCACATATGGGGGCTGGTTGTGGAATGTGCTAGGTCTTTTAGCATATTGTGAGATTGACAACTTACAGGATATCTTCGCCCCATCAATGTTGTCATCATGTTTCTTATTGCGATTCTACCTTTCTATAGAGATGAAACAAGACATGGATAGCATAATCCATCGGACCCGGTATTAAGTTGGTTGGGTTAAAATGGCCTTATGGTGATGTAAGTGAATCCATTATGTTCATCCTTTCGATATGACGCCAAAAATATATCTACCATAAATATCGGATTGATGTAAACCCCAATATTCATCACTGACTACTGGCTCCAAAAAGTCTGTGATCAGAGCTTTGATTAGAGGAAGTTTTATCTTTGGAAGTTTACAAACGAATCCCAAGCTTAGTGTCTTGCTCTCAGAGTAGATCTCCTGTTGTAATTACCTGGTCATGCAAGAGATCCCTACTACAATGTAGGTTGAAGTGATAGCTCTTTCTCACTTCCCCAGTTATAATTATTCCTATATGTTCAACATGAAATCCTACTTCAAAGGAAGTTGAGGTATCAGTTCTTTCTCACTTCCCCAATTATAATCAATCCCATATGTTCAATGCGAGGGTGATATGTCCCATCTCTGGAAATATCTTTATGGATTTTATTTTTTCTCTGCGACAAAGACCAAGAATTACCTTTGCTGCAGAGGATAAGTGCATCAGAGTTACCAGCTTTAAAAAAATGCAAATTGACTACACCTCAACTAAAAGCCCTCATAAATGATGCACAGACATCAAGAAGCAGACACATCTCAACATCACCTGTCCAGAGGAAACTGCAGGAGGCTGGTGTCTATAGTTGAAATACTGCAAATAAAAGCCACTATTGAGAACCAAAAACAAGAAGAAATGACTTCTTTAGGCCAAGCAACACTAGGACTGAACATTAGTTCAGTGGAAATCTGAACTGTGATCTGATGAGTCAATCTTTGAGATTTTTGCTACCAACCTCCATGTCTTTGTGAGATGCATTAAAGATGAGCAGATGGTTAGACTGCACATGGAATACTGTGTACAGTTTTGGGCACCGGTGCTCAGGAAGGATATAATGGAACTAGAGCGAGTACAAAGGAGGGCAACAAAATTAATAAAGGGGATAGGGGAACTACAATACCCAGAGAGATTAGCAAAATTAGGATTATTTAGTCTAGATCTAATAACCATGTATAAGTATATAAGGGGACAATACAAATATCTCTCCAAGGATCTGTTTATACCACGGAAGGTGATGGTCACAAGGGGGCATTATATGTGTCTGGAGGAGAGAAGGTTTTTCCACCAATATGGAAGAGGATTCTTTACTGTTAGGGCAGTGAGAATCTGGAATTCCTTGCCTGAGGAGGTGGTGAGGGCGAACTCAATCGAGGGGTTCAAGAGAGGCCTGGATGTCATTCGGGAGTGTAACAATATTGTATCTTACAGTTATTAGGTTCTTTAGAAGGATGTAGATCTGGAGATTTATTCTGATGGAATATAGGCTGACCTGGATGGACAAATGTCTTTTTTCAGCCTTGCTAACTATGTTACTATGAATTTTATGTGTGATGGTGCTTTGTTGGTTACACTGTTGTGTTGGTG
The DNA here is from genome assembly GCF_032444005.1 of Ranitomeya imitator. NCBI lineage: Eukaryota > Metazoa > Chordata > Amphibia > Anura > Dendrobatidae > Ranitomeya > Ranitomeya imitator. The sequence continues at coordinate 206,417,909 of NC_091285.1, read as the reverse complement.
ATTTAAGGTACACTTACGGAATATGGCTACCATAGCATTCTGTAATGACATGATGTCAAACTGGCAACTTCTTCAAGTGAAAAAACCATGTTAGTTTTGTCACTTGAACAAGACACCAGTTCAGAATCAAAACATGATACTTTAGTGAGCATATTACTCAATTTTGTGCTGTAATGGCATTTTTATAGGGATATGTTATAAAAAAAAATATTACAACTGTAATTGTGCTTCATGTATTTTTTCAACCAACATGGTTTTCCTAAAACACACTAAATATTTTGAAGGTGATAGTACGTTTAAACTCACCATACAGAATTGTAACAACTTGAAACAACCACGGAAATAGTCTCTGTTTCTTTTCTATGCGTCTTTTTCAATGCAAAGAAAAGGGAAATGCCGAACAATAAGATTTAAATCAACAGCTTTCGCCCCAGATGAATTTTCTGACAGCAAAGTGCTAGATCTGTTGGATTTCAAAGATGTAGAACCGCATGACATCAACAGTGAGCAATTAAAACTGTTACCATTCAACACATTTCCCTTCCCAGCTGCTAGAAAATGGCACCTTTTCACTAGTGCCTGACATTAGCAGTTCTTTCCATGTCATTCCCAGCTATATTTAGGTTCTTTTTGTGGAGGAGTCATGGATAATTAGTGTGTGCAAAGACCTACATATATTAAACACTTTAGAAGAAAAAACAGAAGATATGTGAAAGTATAACATTAATAACTCCGCAACTGAACATGGGAATATTTACAGAAGGCAGCCGGCTGTAGCTGTGGTGTGGGTGCTGCACTTGGCCTCCCTCTCGTCATCTAGACAAGAAGACTCAACCTTAGCCAAAATACTTACATCAATAGTCACTGTCTTCAAAACAGCCTGTGTCACTGTTTCTAGTGACATTTTCACACTGTGATTCCTCTGTTGCTGATTTTTTTAAACTCTGCTTTTTCAGAATTTCACAAGACACTACTGTATTAATATTTTGGCTTTTAGATGTTGACATTTTGCATTTTATACATGAGACTACAAGCATTTTTTAATATCCAAATGACCCCAGTATTTTACTCCCCAACTTAGAGACAATGCTAGAATTGTTAGTGCCTCCTTTATCACCTGAAGAAGCAAAGGCATTGGCCAATTGATACGGAAAAAGGCCACAAGGGCAGAAATTTCTGAAAGAGAAAGGAAAAATAATTGAAATTAGAGAAGGTGAGAATTAATTTGTAGGTCCCAGTCCTAAGCCACATCACTAATCTATGGCCACCTGACAGCAGCCCTACAAACCGCCTCTTGTCGGCATCCACAGCTTATCTTTTCATTAGCCAGTCTGGCACAGTGCCACATGGGCATCACACCTCAACCATGGCATACGTCTGACTAATTAAAATACGAGATCCATATACATGCATATTAAAAAAATTCTTTATTGACACAAAATATACTAAAATATCCACAGGCAGATAAGACATAAATACACAAATGTGTCCAAAGGAATGGAAACAATGGAGCTCAAACTCATATCTATTTAGTACCAATTACCATTAATATATATATCCGTCACAGCCTAATATGAGATGATATGCACAAAACGTCCTAATTATATTCTTAGTAGTGATAAATCACCTATCCAAAGGGACCATACAAATCACACTACATAAACCAAGGGCACCTGTATAAGCAAACTGCCTGCATAACATGAGGGTTCCAAGACTACTATAGTCCCGTACTGACCCCGCTACTGATATATGGCTATATATTATGTGGCACTTACTCGCAAATAGAGGTAACCTCAGGAGACCGTGACAAGGAGCTGTGAGCCCACCGAACCTTACAGGTGTGCCCCGACGCGCGTTTCGCCCGTAAGCATCTTCCGGGGGTGCCCTTATACAGGTGCCCTTGGTTTAAGTAGTGTGATTTGTATGGTCCCTTTGGATAGGTGATTTATCACCACTAAGAATATAATTAGGACGTTTTGTGCATATCATCTCATATTAGGCTGTGACGGATATATATATATTAATGGTAATTGGTACTAAATAGATATGAGTTTGAGCTCCATTGTTTCCATTCCTTTGGACACATTTGTGTATTTATGTCTTATCTGCCTGTGGATATTTTAGTATATTTTGTGTCAATAAAGAAATTTTTTTAATATGCATGTATATGGATCTCTTCATTCGGCAAAATAAATATAAGCCCGTTATTGGTAGAAAAGTGTTTAGAAGTGCCATAATCGTTTAAGTTGGTGGACTATTTAGTAGTATAATTAAAATACAAGCTGGGGATGCCATCAGGTAAGAGGTAATTCGCATGGCTCTCATCCAGTGACCACAAAGTAGTGATGTGGTGTACATGTATAGTGCTCTTTGTCCTCAGTTTCACCAAAACTGAAACTGAGGACAAAGAGCACTATACGTGTTAGAAACGCGTCCAGTTATTCAAGACATTCCTTCCTCCAGTATGCACTGGTTTGTCAAGCAGCTTACTTTTTAAATTTGTCCAAATAAAGACTTTTGATTTTATTTCCTGAGCTGGATACCTTCATTTTCATGCACAAATTCCTACAGCACGTACAGTGCGATCTGTCAGGATTCTCTGGTGAGGGAGTGGGCGGTACCAGAATCCTGACTGTGTGCACTGTGAGGATTTATAAGTCTGCAGTCACATGCATTATTATAAGACTGCACTGTGATTTTGCGGAAAGTCTGCAGTCAATCTATGTGACCGCAGACTTGTGAATCCTCACAGAACACCCAGTGTGTGCTGTCTGGATTCTCAAGGGCCGGTGGCAGAACTGGACAGTCATATGACCACAAGTATGCAATATGCATACTTCCAGCAACATTCTGAATAGATGTGCTCTGCTTCACTCAGTTCACTTTTATTGAATAAGGCCATGCAGGTCAGTGATAATGTTGCCGGGATTATAAATATCACAGACTGCAAGGAGTGTAAACATCACCCTCTTCTCTTAATACCATGGGCTGCCTTAATGACACCAAACACACATATGATCTCCTTTGAATAAGAAAAACACTCTACACTATTGATGAGTTATGTGGATTGGCCACAGCTTTTATTTAACCAAAAAACCAAAACACAGAATCATTCCTTGTCCATGCTCATTTTATGGTTTATAACCAACAAAAAATACTAAAAGCCAACGGCTGCAGTACTGCAGATCTTGGGAATAAAAAAATATTGAGAATGGACAAAATCCACCACAGCGGGAGGCAATGTACACCCTACATTCTGACCAACCCCACCCGAAATTAATAGCGCTCTTTCCAACCATCTTGCAAACCTGATAAGAATGTATCCATGCCTATATCATTCAAATGAAACCCATCACGCCTCAGTATATGCTTATTGTCCCCTTCTAACTGTCTATGTCTCACCACCACCCCGTCCATGGCCTGAACATGTTTTGAAACCCTAATATTAAGTAATCTCCTTACTCTTTCCATCCCTGTTAAACTCCTACCCTCTCGCCAATTAATCCTGGGCACGATTTCTGACCAAACGATAGTCATACCTGTAAAGAATTCATTAAACCTAGAAAAAATCCTGCTTCATTAAATCTAACAAATGTCCTACCTTTACTTTACACAAATCATTACCCCCTGCATGGATTATAAGCACTCCATTATCACCACACTGACAACAGCATTTCACTACCATTGGGAGTACCTGAGTCCAAAGGAGGCCTCTAACCCCTCTCCAAAAAATTGAAACTTGTGCGCTGTCCAGAGTCAGCCCACCTGGGCGGACACCTGATCTCCTTGTAAATGTAGAAAGGCCTATCACAAAACCCATTTGTCTCAGCACAATGCATGTAATAGAACAAAAATGAGTTGATGGTGAGGGGGGAAAAACATTACTCAAAACTTTGAAATATACTTTTTAATCCTATGCCTCTTTCCATAACTAACAACCTCCTAAATGACATGATCAGGGCGTATGTAACTTTTAAAACAATTGGATTTCCACCTACCCAATGCTTTGACTTTCACAGGTGACATACCGCATGAATCCGCCGTTGTTGCTGCACTGTTACGGAAAGAATGCGTGCCAAATTTTCGAGGGGATTAAGCCTAATTCCCCAATGAGCTTTTTGAAAACCTCTGAAAATTGATAATGAGTCAACGGTGTATTATCCTTATGCAACAGAAAGTCACTACCCTCACATATGACCTGAAAATGCTCTTTTATAATTTTACTGGGCAGAATTCCATTTTCAATTCGTTTATCAACAACCACGTACCGTGACCATCCGTTTTGACTTCCTAACACATATTTTTTAACATGCCTTCGCAAATGACCATATTCCAGAACAACAGACCGTTCTCTGAATTCTTTGTGAGTGGAACTACAAAAACGTCCGTTCTTGACCTCCTGTCACATAGTTTTAACATGCCTTCGCAAATGACCACATCTCGTAACAACAGACCGTTCTCTGAATTCTTCGTGAGTGGAACTAATTCCTCGATCCTTCAAGCCGCAAAGAATGCCAATGAGAAAGTGGCTCTAAATAACGCTACCTCATTGCCGTCTCTACAAATCACTACCAAAATCTGCATTAGTTTAACAAGTAATTGATAGGAAATTGGATGGCGCTTGTCAAAAAACCATTGTCTCTTTTCCCCATCCCTTGACTATTTGTCGTACTGCAAATGCTTTAACCGTGTATTTTTTCTTATGAAGTTTCAAGAAGCAAGCTACCCCAGCTAAACACGTAGAAACCGTGTTGCTGATGCACCTATTTGTCTTAATTCCTTTATATAATAATCTAATGTCACTGATAACAATTCTGCTGTATCCTCTGGTATCATACCCTTTGCACATACTAACCAATCTTTCTAGGCTCTGACATGTCCTTGCCATGTTTATGCCAACACAGAATTCGACGCAAACTGATAAGTTCCTCTCTACTATGATCCACAAGAAGTGTGGGCAAGACTGACCCACAGGATCCGCTGACAGATGAAGCTCTCTGAAAACCTGCATTTGAGAACGGGATAGCACATCAGCTGCAACATTTTGAGCACCTGGCATATGTTTAGCCCTTAACCATATTATATGTCGCAGATTCCTAAGCACTAAATGTCTTATCAAAGCTAATGCCAGAGGAAATGCTGATGTCTGTGTATTAATCGCTGCTACAACCACAACGTTGTCTGTCCAACAACAAATCCTTTTTTTAATAAGCTGGAAACTCCAAATTTCCAATGCCACTACTATTGGGATCAACTCCAGTACAACCACATTTTTGGTCAGCCCAACCTCTGACCAAAAGTTCAGCCATTTATTCCTACACTGCTGATCACCAAAACTGTGAAACCAAAACACATGAGCTGCGCGCACAGTGAACAAGCCTGTAGAGACATGTTCACACCACCAAGAGACTTGAAAACACAAAAAAGCACAGTAAAACCAAAAACACTCTGTTGCAAAAAAATCACAGTGGACAGCAAGTGCCAGTAAAAAGATGGAAAAAACAGGGTATTTGGTTGATACGTTTTTTGCAAAAAATGTATATTAAGCCGCTCTACCAAACGTCAAGGTATACCCATATCAGAGCAGTCCTAACTAATATATGTAATCCCTATCTGATGTATATAAAACCTGGTCATATGTACAATACCTCTATGAGCAGGATTCAGAAAAGGAATGTCCATGTGGACACGCTGGACAGAACGGCTCCTGTGCGCACAGCTCAAAAAAAGAGGAGTGGAGGCCTCCCCAGTCTTGTGGACACAAGAAAACAATTATGTGAAACCAGAACACATGAGCTGCGCGCACAGTGAACAAGCCTGTAGAGACATGTTCACACCACCAAGAGACTTGAAAACACAAAAAAGCACAGTAAAACCAAAAACACTCTGTTGCAAAAAAATCACAGTGGACAGCAAGTGCTAGTAAAAAGATGGAAAAAACAGGGTATTTGGTTGATACGTTTTTTGCAAAAAATGTATATTAAGCCGCTCTACCAAACGTCAAGGTATACCCATATCAGAGCAGTCCTAACTAATATATGTAATCCCTATCTGATGTATTTAAAACCTGGTCATATGTACAATACCTCTATGAGCAGGATTCAGAAAAGGAATGTCCATGTGGACACGCTGGACAGAACGGCTCCTGTGCGCACAGCTCAAAAAAAGAGGGGTGGAGGCCTCCCCAGTCTTGTGGACACAAGAAAACAATTATGTGAAACCAGAACACATGAGCTGCGCGCACAGTGAACAAGCCTGTAGAGACATGTTCACACCACCAAGAGACTTGAAAACACAAAAAAGCACAGTAAAACCAAAAACACTCTGTTGCAAAAAAATCACAGTGGACAGCAAGTGCTAGTAAAAAGATGGAAAAAACAGGGTATTTGGTTGATACGTTTTTTGCAAAAAATGTATATTAAGCCGCTCTACCAAACGTCAAACGTCTTTTTTTGAGCTGTGCGCACAGGAGCCGTTCTGTCCAGCGTGTCCACATGGACATTCCTTTTCTGAATCCTGCTCATAGAGGTATTGTACATATGACCAGGTTTTAAATACATCAGATAGGGATTACATATATTAGTTAGGACTGCTCTGATATGGGTATACCTTGACGTTTGGTAGAGCGGCTTAATATACATTTTTTGCAAAAAACGTATCAACCAAATACCCTGTTTTTTCCATCTTTTTACTAGCACTTGCTGTCCACTGTGATTTTTTTGCAACAGAGTGTTTTTGGTTTTACTGTGCTTTTTTGTGTTTTCAAGTCTCTTGGTGGTGTGAACATGTCTCTACAGGCTTGTTCACTGTGCGCGCAGCTCATGTGTTCTGGTTTCACATAATTGTTTTCTTGTGTCCACAAGACTGGGGAGGCCTCCACCCCTCTTTTTTTGAGCTGTGCGCACAGGTTCCGTTCTGTCCAGCGTGTCCACATGGACATTCCTTTTCTGAATCCTGCTCATAGAGGTATTGTACATATGACCAGGTTTTAAATACATCAGATAGGGATTACATATATTAGTTAGGACTGCTCTGATATGGGTATACCTTGACGTTTGGTAGAGCGGCTTAATATAAATTTTTTGCAAAAAACGTATCCACCAAATACCCTGTTTTTTCCATCTTTTTACTAGCACTTGCTGTCCACTGTGATTTTTTTGCAACAGAGTGTTTTTGGTTTTACTGTGCATTTTTGTGTTTTCAAGTCTCTTGGTGGTGTGAACATGTCTCTACAGGCTTGTTCACTGTGTGCGCAGCTCATGTGTTCTGGTTTCACATAATTGTTTTCTTGTGTCCACAAGACTGGGGAGGCCTCCACCCCTCTTTTTTTGAGCTGTGCGCACAGGAGCCGTTCTGTCCAGCATGTCCACATGGACATTCCTTTTCTGAATCCTGCTCATAGAGGTATTGTACATATGACCAGGTTTTAAATACATCAGATAGGGATTACATATATTAGTTAGGACTGCTCTGATATGGGTATACCTTGACGTTTGGTAGAGCGGCTTAATATACATTTTTTGCAAAAAACGTATCAACCAAATACCCTGTTTTTTCCATCTTTTTACTAGCACTTGCTGTCCACTGTGATTTTTTTGCAACAGAGTGTTTTTGGTTTTACTGTGCTTTTTTGTGTTTTCTGATCACCAAAACTGTAGCAACTCCATCACAACCAGCTGCATCCGTGAACAGACTGAGATAATCACTCGTGTTTTAGTGTCCTACCATTAAACAACTGCAGGAATTCTTTCTAAACCATTAAATCCTTCTTCATGTCCAGTTCCGCGTCACTGATAAAATCGTGTGCCTGTAAAATGCCCTTTGTAGCAAAAGACAATCTCCTGGGAAAAAAACTCTATCCATGGGTATCACTTTGCATGCAAAATTCAGCAAACCTAACACCTGTAACTAGCGCAATGTGACTTTTCTAGCACTGCTAACTTGTGCCACACAAAACTGTAACCTTTTTATCCATCGGCAAAGGTATCACAAACTGATCTGCATCAATTTCTATCCCTAGAAACGTCAAACATCTTGCTGGCCCCTCAGTTTTTTCCCTTCAGACAGAGGTACACCCAATTCCAGCATAAATTTACAAAATGTATTCAACAAATACCAACACACCTGGCAGTCCCCTGGACCTGCAAACAGGAATTCATCAAGATAATGTGTCACGGAATTTAAACCTATCTCCCATTTTAGAATCCATTCTAGAAAACAACTGAACATCTCAAAATAAAAACAATAAATAGAGCATCCCATCAGTAAGCACATGACCACAAAATACTCCCCTTCCTTTTTGGCAACCTAACAAATGCAAACAATCTCCATTTATAGGCAGAAGCCTAAAAGCTGCTTCAACATCTGATTTAGCCAATAAAGCACTGCTACCTGCTTGTTTTACCAAGAACGTCACCCTATCATAACAGGTGTATCGTACATATGCATCTTTCTTGGATATCCCGTCATTGAGGGATGATCCCGGTGGAAACAAAAGATGATGTATAAGACAGTACTTACTTCTTTGGTACTAGACCAAGAGGAGACACTCTGAGATTCTCAACTGGTGGGACATGAAAATGTCCTGCCATTCTGTCAAGTGCCACCTCTTTCATCAATTTTTCCTTGACTAAAACCTTATTATCTTGAACGGATTTTACGTTAGCACTGAACAATGCCACTGCTGAAAAAACAAAAAAGGCATCTTAAAATTCTAACAGATCCCCTCCCAAAGCACCTTTGCTTCTTCCTTCTTGTCGTACCGATCTAGCCAGTACAGTAGAACTTCCTTTTTTCACCGGCGTTCTCACCTGCACTGGCAGAGCCCACTCTGGCAATCTGCTTCTATCTATGGACACACTGCAATGCTGCGTGTGCCCCACATACTGTATACTCATGTTTGAACCTGCAGGTCATGTGGCATAAAAACTTACAGTTCCCCTCACTGTATAACCAACATGTCCCACTCAGTCTTGTTGCAACTGACACTTGGAACTAACCAGTGGAAGGTGAGCTGACGGGAAAGGACCTTTGCTCTGGACGCTGGGCCAATATTAACTGAATCCAGATGTCAATAGCCTTTGTCGCCCAACCCACGCCTGGGCATAGTGCCAGATATCGTCAGAACTCCTCATCATACTTCCACCAAGCCGACTCCCCCATGCAATTTATGAGCACTAAATATGATGTCCACATACACCAACAATTCCGGACCTTTCTCTGGCTGTATACATCAAATCTCATGAGCCAACATGAGAAAGGCCTATAGCCAATTACCAAACATTTTAGCTACTTTGACTTTCTCATCGTTCCTTTCAAATGAAACACTCCCTATTGATTGTCACCTGATCGTTAGAAACAAGAGACCAAATATCAATATATTCTCCACGTTTAACCTTTTCTTGTTTCCACAACCAGATGAGTATGCAAATGAACTACTCCACAAAAAAACAGAATCCCTAAAAAGTAAGTCTTGAACCACAGAGTACACCCCAGGCTGAGGATGATATTCCTCACCCGGTATTAAAGGTGGGTTACTTTGCCCACGTTCTTGTTCTAAACCCGCTAGAACATTTCTCAAAACAGAAACAAAATATTTGAATTTTGTGTGTGAAGTGGTGTGGACCATGGTCGTAGCACGAGATCCTCATGCTCCATAGTACTTCCAATCTGTGTCCTAGGTGATGCACTGGCAGGCTCCATTGGTTGTAAATCACTCCCGTGATGTGATGACGAGAGACCGTGTGCCGCTTGTTCTCTCCTTCTTCAGGCATGGAGGACGAATCGCCGGACTGCGATGACGAAAATTCTGTCAGATGCTGATCTCTCTCTTACATCATGTCCTCTTCAACTGACCCTGTAATGTCCCCGTCTGACACTCCGCCTCCGATCTGACATATCCACACTCCTGCTGTGACCTGCAAAAGAATAATCAGAAGACGAAACTGCTTCCACAATAACATCTTCTGAGTGATGAGAATCGCTGACACCGTGTTCAGCCCTCACATGCTCTTTCATGTATGCTTCATCCTAGCAACTATTTGTTGGCCGTACTCTAATCTCTTCCCTGCAGCATCAATGTTCCCTGTCATGTCCATGGCTCCACATACCTTGTCCTGAATGTACCTTCTTTAGCCTAGCAGAATCCTCTCTTCTAACTGGCAGTCCTATAACCATCTGCACATCATACTCCTTCTGAGACTTCCTGGAAACAGTAAATGGGCATTTCCCACTGCTCCTCTCCTCTTATCTCTGTCTCCTGACTGTGCTTGCCTCCCCTTTCAACCTCTATCTAGCTATTGAAGTAAACCCGAGCCTTTTTCACTCTGTTGTTGTGTTGGATGTCCTCCAAACTTTTCTCCTGACACCTGCTTTTCATCCCAACAGCAGCCTCCTGCGATTCTCTTCTCATTGTGCGTCCCAGATGCTGAGTTTCGCACTGACTGATGCCATCCAGGCACACCCAGGGCTGGCATTTGGGGCAGGCAAACTAGGCAGATGCCTAGGGCCCCCTCCCACAAAGGGGACGTCTCACAGCAGAGGTCAGAGCCCAGTCAGGAAGATGTCTACAGCCCTGTCTGTGTCTGTGTCCCCTCCTCCTCATCATGGCTGCTGCTAATGCACTGTCCTCGACAGGGCCGTATTTGCCACTAGGCACTTGAGGGCACGTGCCTAGGGCGGGGACAATGCAGGGGGCGGCACCTGAGCAAGATTAAAAAAAAAAAAAAACTTTTTTTTTTTTTAAAGTCCGGGGTCGCCCTGCCCACCCACCTCAGTCCCAGCTGCTGCGGGGGGAGGGGGTCTCGGGCGCAAGGCTGCCATCAGGGCATTGCTGCCCTGACTACTGTATGGGGCAGAAATGGGTGCTGTACCTTTAAGCAGCAGCAGCCCAAGTGCATCATGGTCCTGACGCCGGTTATGTGACACGCTGCGTGCTCTTCTTAATGTAAGAGCACTGGAGCAGACTGCAGAGAAGCAGGTAATGTTTGTGGGAGAAGATACTGAAGTCGGCGGTGAGCAGGGAGAGGAGGCGGGCAGTGTGTGAGGACTCAGAGGAAGCTGCAGAGAGGAGTGAGGTGAGAGAGAAGACAGGAGTCTGCTGATGTGAGTGAGTGAGGAGAGGGGAGGCTGCTAAGGGGAGAATATGAGAGGCTGGAGAGGAGAGGCTGGAAAGGAAAGGCTGGAAAGGAGAGGAGAGGTTGGAAAGGAGAGGAGAGGCTGGAAAGGAGAGGAGAGGCAGGAGAGGAGAGGCTGGAAAGGAGAGGAGAGGTTGGAAAGGAGAGGAGAGGCTGGAAAGGAGAGGAGAGGCTGGTAAGGAGAGGAGAGGCTGGAAAGGAGAGGAGAGGTTGGAAAGGAGAGGAAAGGCTGGAAAGGAGAGGAGAGGCTGGTAAGGAGAGGAGAGGCTGGAAAGGAGAGGAGAGGTTGGAAAGGAGAGGAGAGGCTGGAAAGGAGAGGAGAGGCAGGAGAGGAGAGGCTGGAAAGGAGAGGAGAGGTTGGAAAGGAGAGGAGAGGCTGGTAAGGAGATGAGAGGCTGGAAAGGAGAGGAGATGAGAGGCTGTAAAGGAGAGGAGATGAGAGGCTGTAAAGGAGAGGAGATGAAAGGCGATGAGAGGCTGTTAAGGAGATGAGAGGCTGGAAAGGAGATGAGAGGCTGGAAACAAGAGGAGAGGCTGGAGATGAGAGGATGGAAAGGAGATGAGAGGCTGGAAAGGAGATGAGAGGCTGGAAAGGAGATGAGAGGCTGGAAAGGAGAGGCTGGAAAGGAGAGGCTGGAAAGGAGATGAGAGGCTCCAAAGGAGATGAGAGGCTGGAAAGGAGAGGAGAGGCTGGAAAGGAGAGGAGATGAGAGGCTGGAAAGGAGATGAGAGGCTGGAAAGGAGAGGAGATGAGACACTGGTAAGGAGAGGAGATGAGAGGCTGGAAAGGAGAGGAGATGAGAGGCTGGAAAGGAGAGGAGATGAGAGGCTGGAAAGGAGATGAGAGGCTGGAGAGGAGATGAGAGGCTGGAAAGGAGAGGAGAGGCTGGAAAGGAGAGGAGAGGCTAGAAAGGAGAGGAGATGAGAGGCTGGAAAGGAGAGGAGATGAGAGGCTGGTAAGGAGAGGAGATGAGAGGCTAGTAAGAAGAGGAGATGAGAGGCTGGTAAGGAGAGGAGATGAGAGGCTGGTGAGGGGAGGAGATGAGAGGCTGGTGAGGGGAGGCTGCTGAGGAGAAGAGATGAGAGGCTGGTGAGGGGAGGCTGCTGAGGAGAGGAGATGAGAGGCTGGTGAGGGGAGGCTGCTGAGGAGAGGAGATGAGAGGCTGGTGAGGGGAGGCTGCTGAGGAGAGGAGATGAGAGGCTGGTGATGGGAGGGTGTGAGAGGCTGGTGAGGAGAGGGGAGGCTGCTGAGGAGAGGAGATGAGAGGCTGGTCTCATGCTGTATATGGGAAGGCTGTGTGGGGCTCATGCTGTATATAAGGGGCTGTGGGGGGTTTAAAGATATATAGGGGGGTGTCAGCATACTTAATTCTGCTCAATATTAAGTGATACAATTAATATTAATTAATATTGAGTAGAATAATTTTCATGCTATTGGTTCGGCCTCCACAACAGTCATGGTCTTTCATCTGGCCCCTCGGGAAAATAAATTGCCCACCCCTGATCTAGAGACATGGAGTGAGAAGCCCACAGACGATAGCAACAGATTAGTCCATTCTCTCACTAAATTACCCATCCAGCTCTTCAAACTATTCTCTCTGAAACGTCCCAGCATTGCAGAGATAAACTTCCCTGTTTGCAGTCTGAGTGATGCTGCCCGTGGTTTTGGTAGTATGAATCGACTGACAGGTTCCCCTTAAAAACCTGTCAGCCAAACCTTGCAACCGTGGCAGAATCAACTGACCATGTACTGTGTATGAGATCCACCAGATTCTCACATGACAACTAATGGAAAGGTTTGCTAAGGCTACTTTCACATCAGCGATTTTCTCCGTTCCCGGCAGATACTGCAGTTTTTCCGCATCTGTCGCGTAACATCACTTACAGGCCGGCAACTCTGCGTTCGGCCTCATTCCTTCCCTATGGGACTTGCGGACATGTGCGGCACTTGAGGTGAGACAAAAAAAACACTGCTAGCAGCATTTTTTTTCCTGTTGCTGCAAGTACCGCATTTGCCGGATCACAGCAAAACCGCAAGTGCCGCAAGTCCCATAGGGAATGAATGAGGCCGAACACAGTGTTGCCATAAGTGATCCGTTATGGATGCGGAAAAACTGCCGGATCTGCCGCAAATGTCAAAAATCGCTGATGTCAAAGTAGCCTAAGTCACTGCCAATAGTGTCTGCATTAGTCATACTCACCAATGGGGGAGGCAGCACAAAAAGTGCCTAGGGCAGCAGAAACTCTAAATACGGCCCTGGTCCTCGAATCTGCAAAAGTGACATCAGGACCTGGTAAGTATACATATATATGTGTATATGTGTTTGTACACAGGGCTGCCACTAGAAATGTCGGGAGCCCCATACTGGCAAAATGTTCGGGGCCTTTTTGAGACTCCACCCCTCAAACTGTCCACAGTCCCACCGCTCTCTTTCTTGGAAAATCTCCACTTCTCACCAATTGCACATTAACAATTAACATCACCAGATCACAAACATAGCCAGCAGCTTTTGTTTTGGCCAAAAGATTTTTTAATCTACAAACACGACAAGGTATATTCTTTTGGCCAGGCCCTATTCTACTCTAACCTATTAAACATTTGTTAAAATATGCGCAGCATTACAATTTAGGTATATTTTTATTTATTTTTCAATTTTTAAAATGACCAATAATATCACATAAAAGGGATAAACACCACTGCACCATGACCAGACCACATATTACCAAAACATGGTGACCTATAATACCACATACAGCAAGCAGTCATCTGACCTATAATACCACAGTTAGCAAGCTGACTGAGCACAGTGAGGTATGTGGTCAGGTGACCTGATTGTCCCAACCCGGGTTCTCTAGACAACTTTGTTGGCTCAGTGAAGGGCAGTTAAGCAGATGTATATTCCAAAAGATGGAACCGTGGTTCCTGAGCTGACGTCCTGTATAGTCACACCAGTGACAGGAGCAGGGCCCTTTTATATCCCACAGCTTTCATTGCAGGGCATCATCCCACAGGATTTTGGGAAGATGGGTCGAGGTAATCCCTCATTGTTCGATGGTAATCCCTCATTGTTCGATTGTTTAATTATACTGAATATTTATCCTCCAATTTGTGCAGACTAGTAAACTGCAGTGGGCTGATGCAATACGTAATCAGCAGGCATTCCACAAATTAACATGCAACATGGGTCAACGGACAGTCTCACATGAAACAATGGACCATGTCCCTTGACCTACTGAAAAAAGGAATGGTACGTCTATCATAATTAGTTTCATTTAATTCACTTCCTCAAAAGTGTCCAGATTATCAATGAGTTGTTCCATAGGGATCTATAAATAGTCTGTAGGGGAGTTGAGAAAAAATGATCATAGCCAAAATGGTACAGTGCTCAGCTGAGCGATTCTACCCTTTTCAATTTACTAATAGCTGGGGGTCATAGCAATTGGACTCAAAATGTGAGGTCAAAAGTTTTATAAAATAATAAATGCCCTTTAAGATTAACTTAAAAGTAGACACCTACATGCCTAATATACAGCTGACATACAGTGGACGTTTGGCATGCTATACTTACACTGTGTTGGGTTATACCATAGAAGGTTCCATCTCCACCTTTAGTGGTCTAGCGTTGAGATATCATTCAGCCTAAGGATTCAGCTAGATGTATGTGATGAACGGCCCATAACTGGATTCATTGCTGTGTTGAGACATGTTACTTTACGATGTATGGTTGTGTAAATTAAACCTGGCAAAAATGAATCTACATATTAAATTTAGTACAGAACCACATATGTCTATCAGTATTAGACTTGGCATTAAACACAGGCAGACATTAGACATGGTAAGAGATAGAGCTCGGTAGAGAAGATATTACTATGAGTATCATACTTGACACAACATCAGGTATTTTGAAGTGGAACGTGGCAGCCGGTGTATTCTCCAAATTAATTCTAGCTCATCATATATACAGTAGGCATTCTGCATTTTATATCGGCCATTTAAGTATGACGATGCTCAGGGCTGCCACTAGGTATTATTCCACTCCAGCTCCGCCCCCTCCATCCCACCGCCCACTCTTGGAAAAACTCAACTTCTCCACCACGTCCTCACCAATCAGATATTTACAGTTCCCATCAAACACCATATCACATTCATAACCAGCAGCTTTTGTTCTGGCCAAAAGAATTTTTAAGCTGCCACCATGACACGGTAGACTCTTTTGGCTGGGTCCTACTCTTAACTAAACTATTAGGCTATGTTCACACGTTCCTGATTTCCCTCCTTTTTTTTCAGGACTAAAAACCGCAGCTCTTGGCAGAAAACGCAGGTCCTTTTTTGGTGCGTTTTTTGATGCGTTTTTTGATGCTTTTTTTATGCAGTTTTCTATGCAGAGTCTGTGTGTTTTCTAGGAAGTTTTTTAGGGTTAAAATGGCTGAAAATACCCTAACCCTACCCCTAACCCTAACCCTACCCCTAACCCTACCCCTTACCCTACCCCTAACCCTAACCCTACCCCTAACCCTACCCCTATTCTAACCTTAGTGGAAAAAAAAAATTCTTAATTTTTTTATTGTCCCTACCTATGGGGGTGACAAAGGGGGGGGTCATTTACTATTTTTTTTATTTTGATCACTGAGATAGGTTATATCTCAGTGATCAAAATGCACTTTGGAACGAATCTGCCGACCGGCAGATTCGGCGGGCGCACTGCGCATGCGCCCGCCATTTTGCAAGATGGCGGCGCCCAGGGAGAAGACGGCCGGACGGACACCGGGAGGCCGGGTAAGTATAAGGGGGGGAGATGAGGGCACGGGGGGAGGGGCGTCGGAGCACGGGGGTGGCATCGGAGCATGAGGGGGTGGGATTGGGGCACGGGGGGACAGCCACACTGCAGCGGTTCTGCACCACAAACCGCAGAAAACCCACAGATATTTTTTTCATCTGCGGGTTTTACTGCGGGTTTGACCTCACAATGGAGGTCTATGGGTGCAGAACCGCTGCAGTTCCGCAAAAAGAAGTGACATGGTACTTCTTTTTTACCGCGGCTATTCAGCGCGGCTTTTTTCGCGATTTTCCGCAATGTGGGCACAGCAGTTCCTGTTTTCCATAGGGTACATTGTAATGTACCCTGCATGGAAAACAGCTGCGGACCCGCAGCGGGAAAATCGCGGCGATTCCGCATGAAAAAAAGAATGGTGTGAACATGGCCTTAAAAATAAATACATTTTTATGTATTTTTATTTAAGGGAATGAGTCACATACATTTTTTTTAAATGACCATTAATACCACATACAAGGAACAAATACTGCCACACCATGGCCAGACCACATATTACCAACACATAGTGACTGAATAATACCACAAACACAAGGGATAAATAATGCCACACCATGGCTAGACCACATATTATCCCATAGAATGTAAGTCCGCAAGGACAGGGTCCTCTCCCCTCTGTACCAGTCTGTCACTGTAAATTTGTTTACTGTAAATGATATCCATAACTCTGTATGTAACCCCTTTCTCATGTACAGCACCATGGAATTAATGGTGCTATATAAATAAATAATAATAATAATAATAATATTACAACCACATAGTGATCAAATAATACCACATACAAGGAACACATACCACCCCCCCATGGCCAGACCACATTATACCACCACATAGTGACTGAATAATACCACAAACAAGGAACAAATTCCACCACACCATGGCCAGGCCACATATTATCACCACATAGTGACTGAATAATACCACATACAAGGAACAAATACCACCACACCTGTTGTGAATTCAGCTTTTGGGCTCCCTCCGGTGGTTGTAGAGGGTAATGCAGTTGTGCCTGGACTGCAGGAGAGGACAGGTGTATCTACTAATTGCAAAACTGACTGGGGTATATAGCTTTGCAGGATCCTTTAGTCAGTGCCAGTTGTCCATTGTTCTTGAAGGATTCACTTCCCTGCTGGTCTCTCCAGTTTGCTGTGTTTTTCTACAAAGATAAGTCCTGGCTTTGTTTTGCTGTCCACCTGCTGTGGACCTTATAGTTCTGTGCATTTTCATGTTTTTGTCTTGTCCAGCTTAGTCTGTGAAGGATTTTTTGCAGCCTAGCTATTTCTCTGGAGATGCAGATATACCCCCCATGTCTTTAGTCAGATGTGGTGATTCGTATTTTCTGCGGTGGATATTTTCTAGTGTTTTTATACTGACCGCATAGTACTCTGTGCTATTCTTTCTTTTTAGCTCGTATGGCCTCCTATGCTAAAATCTGATTTCATATCTGCGTATGTTATTTCCCTCTCCTCTCACAGTCAATATTTGTGGGGGGCTATCTATCCTTTGGGGATTTTCTCTGAGGCAAGATAGGTTTCCTGTTTCTGTCTTTAGGGGTAGTTAGATCTTAGGCTGTGCCGAGGGGTCTAGGGAGTGTTAGGTACCACCCACGGCTACTTCTAGTTGCGCTGCTAGGTTCAGGGTTTGCGATCAGTACAGGGACCACCTTCTCCAGAGTTCGTCTCATGCTGCTCCTAGGCCACCAGATCATAACAGTACAACTGGCCAACAATGAGTTAAACGCATCTCAGGAGAAGGGAAGGAAAGTGCTGAGCCATTTTTTTTTCTGTAGTCTGTTATGTCTTTCCTCTTTACCTCTGGGTGGCTACGGAGTCTAGTATTAACATGAATGTTCAGGAGTTAGTTTCTCGGGTGGATCAGCTTGCTGCTAGGGTACAGGGTATTTCAGATTTCATTGTTCAGACTCCTGCCTTAGAACCTAAGATTCCGACTCCTGATTTATTCTTTGGTGACAGATCCAAATTTTTGAGTTTCAAAAATAACTGTAAACTGTTTTTTGCATTAAGACCCTGGTCTTCTGGTGATCCTATTCAGCAGGTTAAGATCATCATATCTCTGCTGCGTGGTGACCCACAGGATTGGGCGTTTTCCCTGGAATCTGGCAATCCTGCTTTGCTTAATGTTGATTCGTTCTTTCAGACATTGGGGTTGTTGTATGATGATGAGCCTAATTCTGTGGATCAGCTGAGAAAATCTTATTAGCCCTGTGTCAAGGTCAAGAAGTGGCAGAATTGTATTGCCAGAAATTTAGAAAATGGTCTGTACTGACTAAATGGAATGAGGATGCCTTGGCGGCAATTTTCAGAAAGGGTCTTTCTGAATCCGTTAAAGATGTTATGGTGGGGTTCCCCACGCCTGCTGGTCTGAGTGATTCTATGTCTCTGGCCATTCAGATTGATCGGCGCTTGCGCGAGCGCAGAGTTGTGCACACTGTGGCGTTGTCCTCTGAGCGGAGCCCTGAGCCTATGCAGTGTGATAGGATTTTGTCTAGAGCTGAACGTCAAACATTCAGGCGTCAGAATAGGTTGTGTTTTTACTGCGGCGATTCTGCTCATGTTATTTCTGATTGCCCTAAGCGTACTAAGAGAATCGCTAGTTCTGTTGCCATCAGTACTATACAACCTAAATTTCTGTTATCTGTGACTTTGATCTGCTCATTATCATCATTTTCTGTCATGGCATTTGTGGATTCAGGCGCCGATCTGAACTTAATGGACTTAGAATTTGCAAGACGTTGTGGTTTTCCCTTGCAGCCTTTGCAGAACCCTATTCCTTTGAGGGGCATTGATGCTACACCGTTGGCTAAAAATAAACCTCAGTTTTGGACACAGCTGACCATGCGCATGGCGCCAGCCCATCAGGAAGATTGTCGTTTTCTGGTGTTGCATAATTTGCATGATGATATTGTGCTGGGTTTTCCATGGTTGCAGCTACATAAGCCGGTGTTAGATTGGAAATCCATGTCTGTGACTAGTTGGGGTTGTCAGGGGGTTCATGGTCACGTACCTCTGATGTCAATTTCCTCTTTCCCCTCTTCTGAAATTCCTGAGTTTTTGTCAGATTTCCAGGATGTATTCGATGAGCCCAAATCCAGTTCCCTTCCACCGCATAGGGACTGTGATTGTGCTATTGACTTGATTCCAGGTTGTAAGTTCCCTAAGGGCCAACTTTTCAACCTGTCTGTGCCTGAACATACCGCCATGCGGAGCTATATTAAGGAGTCTTTGGAGAAGGGGCATATTCGGCCATCTTCTTCACCGTTGGGAGCGGGGTTCTTTTTTGTTGCCAAGAAGGATGGCTCCTTGAGACCCTGTATTGATTATCGCCTCTTGAATAAGATCACGGTTAAATTTCAATACCCCTTGCCTTTGCTTACTGATTTGTTTGCTAGGATTAGGGGGTCTAGCTGGTTTACTAAGATTGACCTTCGAGGGGCATATAATCTTATTTGTATCAAGCAGGGTGATGAATGGAAAACTGCATTTAATACGCCCGAAGGCCATTTTGAATACCTTGTGATGCCATTCGGACTCTCTAATGCCCCATCTGTGTTCCAATCCTTCATGCATGATATCTTTCGGAGTTATCTTGATAAATTCATGGTTGCATATTTGGATGATATTTTGATTTTTTCCAATGATTGGGAGTCTTATGTGAAACAGGTCAGGATGGTATTTCAGATCCTCCGTAATAATGCTTTATTTGTGAAGGGGTCAAAGTGCCTCTTTGGAGTGCAGAAGGTTTCTTTTTTTGGGTTTCATTTTTTCTCCCTCATCTATAGAAATGGATCCGGTTATAGTTCAGGCCATTCATGATTGGATTCAGCCCACATCTGTGAAGAGCCTTCAGAAATTCTTGGGCTTTGCTAATTTTTATCGTCGTTTCATTGCCAACTTCTCCAGTGTGGTTAAACCTCTAACCGATTTGACCAAGAAAGGCGCTGATGTGACGAATTGGTCCTCCGCGGCTGTTTCTGCCTTTCAGGAGCTTAAACGCCGATTTACTTCTGCCCCTGTGTTGCGTCAGCCAGATGTTTCTCTTCCATTTCAGGTTGAGGTTGACGCGTCTGAGATTGGGGCAGGGGCCGTTTTGTCTCAGAGGAATTCTGATGGTTCCTTGATGAAACCATGTGCCTTCTTTTCTCGGAAGTTTTCGCCTGCGGAACGCAATTATGATGTCGGCAATCGGGAGTTGTTGGCTATGAAGTGGGCATTTGAGGAGTGGCGACATTGGCTTGAGGGGGCCAAGCACCGTATTGTGGTCCTGACCGATCATAAGGATCTGATTTACCTCGAGTCTGCCAAACGGCTGAATCCTAGACAGGCTCGATGGTCCCTGTTTTTCTCCCGTTTTGATTTTGTGGTCTCGTACATTCCTGGTACTAAAAATGTTAAGGCGGATGCCCTCTCTAGGAGTTTTTTTCCTGATTCCCCTGGGGTTCTTGAGCCGGTCAGCATTTTGAAGGAAGGGGTGATTGTTTCTGCCATCTCCCCTGATTTGCGACGGGTTCTTCAGGAATTTCAGGCTGATAAGCCTGACCGCTGTCCTGTGGGGAAACTGTTTGTTCCTGATAGATGGACTAGTAAAGTGATTTCTGAGGTTCATTGTTCTGTGTTGGCTGGCCATCCTGGGATTTTTGGTACCAGAGATTTGGTTAGTAGGTCCTTTTGGTAGCCTTCTTTGTCACGGGATGTGCGTTCTTTTGTGCAGTCCTGTGGGATTTGTGCGCAGGCTAAGCCTTGCTGTTCCCGCGCTAGTGGGTTGCTTTTGCCATTGCCGGTCCCTGAGAGACCTTGGACGCATATTTCTATGGATTTTATTTCCGATCTTCCTGTTTCCCAAAGAATGTCGGTTATCTGGGTTGTCTGTGACCGATTTTCTAAGATGGTTTATTTGGTGCCTTTGCCTAAATTGCCTTCTTCTTCTGATTTGGTTCCGTTGTTTTTTCAGCATGTGGTACGTTTGCATGGTATTCCGGAGAATATTGTGTCCGACAGAGGTTCCCAGTTTGTTTCTAGGTTTTGGCGGGCCTTTTGTGCCAAGCTGGGCTTTGTTGCGGAAATATGTGGAGCCCGTTGTTCCCTCTGTTGATCCTCCGGCCCCTGTATTGGTCGATGGGGAGTTGGAATATGTTGTTGAGAAGATTTTGGATTCCCGTTTTTCGAGGCGGAAGCTTCAGTACCTTGTCAAGTGGAAGGGTTATGGCCAGGAGGATAATTCTTGGGCTTCTGCCTCTGATGTTCATGCCGTTGATTTGGTTCGTGCCTTTCATCGGGCTCATCCTGATCGGCCTGGGGGCTCTGGTGAGGGTTCGGTGACCCCTCCTCAAGGGGGGGTACTGTTGTGAATTCAGCTTTTGGGCTCCCTCCGGTGGTTGTAGAGGGTAATGCAGTTGTGCCTGGACTGCAGGAGTGGACAGGTGTATTTACTAATTGCAAAACTGACTGGGGTATATAGCTTTGCAGGATCCTTTAGTCAGTGCCAGTTGTCCATTGTTCTTGAAGGATTCACTTCCCTGCTGGTCTCTCCAGTTTGCTGTGTTTTTCTACAAAGATAAGTCCTGGCTTTGTTTTTGCTGTCCACCTGCTGTGGACCTTATAGTTCTGTGCATTTTCATGTTTTTGTCTTGTCCAGCTTAGTCTGTGAAGGATTTTTTGCAGCCTAGCTATTTCTCTGGAGATGCAAATATACCCCCCATGTCTTTAGTCAGATGTGGTGATTCGTATTTTCTGCGGTGGATATTTTCTAGTGTTTTTATACTGACCGCATAGTACTCTGTTCTATTCTTTCTTTTTAGCTTGTATGGCCTCCTATGCTAAAATCTGATTTCATATCTGCGTATGTTATTTCCCTGTCCTCTCACAGTCAATATTTGTGGGGGGCTATCTATCCTTTGGGGATTTTCTCTGAGGCAAGATAGGTTTCCTGTTTCTGTCTTTAGGGGTAGTTAGATCTTAGGCTGTGCCGAGGGGTCTAGGGAGTGTTAGGTACCCCCCACGGCTACTTCTAGTTGCGCTGCTCGGTTCAGGGTTTGCGGTCAGTACAGGGACCACCTTCTCCAGAGTCCGTCTCATGCTGCTCCTAGGCCACCAGATCATAACACACACCATGGCTAGACCACATATTACCACCACATAGTGACTAAATACCACATACAAGGAACAAATACCACCACACCATGGCCAGACCACATATTACCACTACATAGTGACTAAATACCACATACAAGGAACAAATACCACCACACCATGACCAGATCACATATTACCACCACATAGTGACTGAATACTACAATACTGATCATTAATTAAAAAAACCCACAATACTAAGTACCACTGTACACAGGAATTCTGTATTTACTGTCAGTGTACAAGTAATACAGTGATCACTGGTGACATTATACACAGGAGCTCTGTATATAGTGTCAGTGTACAGGTAATACAGTGATCACTGGTGATATTGTATACAGAAGCTTTGTATATAGTATACAGTGTATAGTGTCAGTGTACAGATAATACAGTGATCACTAGTGACATTATACACAGGACCTCTGTATAAAGTATACTGTGTATAGTGTCAGTGTACAGGTAATACAGTGATCACCAGTGATAATGTACACAGAAGCTCTGTATATAGTGTCTGTGTACAGATAATGCAGTGATCACCAGTGACATTATATACAGGAGCTTTGCATATAGTATACAGTGTATAGTGGCAGTGTACAGGTAACACACTGACTCACCAGTGACGTATCTAGCTGAAGTCCTTCATCTTTGCTTTTCTTTTGCATCCAGCACAGACCACCGTCACTTCTTCCAGCCAGGACTCGTCTCTGCATAAAATAACACAG
This sequence comes from Ranitomeya imitator, assembly GCF_032444005.1. Lineage (NCBI taxonomy): Eukaryota > Metazoa > Chordata > Amphibia > Anura > Dendrobatidae > Ranitomeya > Ranitomeya imitator. The sequence goes on along the minus strand of NC_091285.1, from coordinate 206,395,074 downwards.
TTACCTAGAGCACCGCTTCCAGAGCACATTCCCCACTTTTTCCCTTTCTTCTACACTACACATCTGAATACAGAGGTGCACCTACAATCAATATATAATTGGTTATTATGCAACCCACCATTCCAAATATAAATTATAATCCACCACTATTTACATGCCCCTTGTCACGATATGGTATGAAATATCATATAAGTAGTTTCTCTTGCTAGCAGGCGGTGGGCTAACAAGCCCCCTTCCCTTTCACTCAGCCAAGAGCTGCTTTGCCAATGTAGATGGGCGAAGAAGAGTTTATTACCTCTAGCTCGGAGAGCAGAAGTATTTACGACCGGCATTCCTGCAGTGGAAAGTGACAGGCTAGAACTGGATTCTAAGTTTCCAGAAATGCATGGAAGTTCTTTGTTCTGTTTTTGTAAGATATTATGCAAACCGTTTACGTTAGGAACACGAAAATATATATTCTTATTCTCCCTCGGTGGATCTGCCCATCCCTCGATACACGGGCTTCTAACTCCATCTGGTAAAGAAGTAGGGATTTCTCTGTAAATATGTATCCCAGATAGGACATATTTGATCTCATTAGAATGCCCACGTGAATCCAAGATGAATGCTGGGTTTGTTATGACTATGACATGTGTTGTAGCGAAGTTATAGAAATTAGACATAGATTAGGGTAAGATTAGTTAACTGAAGAGGTAGGAGGGACGAGGTGATCCAACCCCTTTCTGGGATGTTACAGGCTTAGCTATAACTGTCTGCCCAGATCCCCAGCTCTTTCTTCTTGCCTTTTTCCTTGGAGAGCCCTGAGCACGTCCAATGAACTGGGACGTATGGTTGCCTGCAATGCAATGAACTGAGAACATGTGAGTGTTATCTTTTCTCCTTTAATTCCCTTTATGTTATAATTACCTTGTACATATTTGCAATTGTCTCATTTGTAACATCTTTGTAAAATGTTTTGATAAAGCACTGCCTGAAACTTTATGGAGTATAATAATTAATATACTAGTTCTGTCTCCATGCACTAAACGTACCCTAAGTCTCCTGAAGGGAACTACGCTACTGTTGTTTTTGGGTTAGCTTCGGACCCGTTTAATCGAAGCTGGTGGCAGCGATAGTGTGCAGGCTTTTGGGGTGATGTTGTAGCGACTGCGGCGTTGATAATTATTGTTCCTGCCTGAGTGGAAGTAGTTTATGGTGTCGCTGCAGCGTGCCCAATAGCCAGTACATAGCAGACAGCCTTTCTAATTACCCCAGGTGCAGTACATCATCTGACCTGAGAGTAAGGGGGGCGCCAGAGAGCTGCAAGTTTTAAGTGGAACTGTAAGTGGGATATACATAAATCCCTGCAGTTCGTGGTATATTGCAGAGCAGTGGGATACCTAGAATAAGCCCCTGCTGTAAGCTAAGAGGTCCATAGCCTTGTGTGTGTTTTTTCATCACATTGTTAGCAGTGGAGGGATCAATAAGATAAGCCCCCCTGCACATGTGATAGCCGCCTGTTGGCCTAAAGTTACCCTGATCTGTGACGTAGGGGTGACGGTCACGGTGTGAATCGTGACAAATTGGTGGCAGCGGTCAGGGATTCCAGACACCCCTCCTACCCCAATTCATTGTCATGCTCTCCCTACCACCCACCTTCAATTAAATTGCTGTCCCACGTCCCCTCCCTATTTCATAATTTGCAGTCCCCCACTTTAATTTGAAGTCCCCTTACTTCATCCATTGCAGTCCTCTATCACCCCCTCACTTCATCTGCAGTGCCCCTTCATCATTTGCAACCCCCTATCCCCCTTTCATTTCATCATGTGCAGTCTCCCTTCAGACACACTTCATCATGTGCAGTCCCCTTTCCCCAACTTCATCAAGTGCAGTCCCCTCTCCCCGCACTTCATCATGTGCAGTTCCCCTTACCCCCACTTTATCATGTGCAGTCCTCCTTACCCCCATTTCGTCATGTGCAGCACCCTCTCCCCACACTTCATCATGTGCAGTCCCTCTTACCCCCCACTTTATCATGTGCAGTCCCCTTTACCCCATTTCATCATGTGCAGCCCCCTCTCCCCGCACTTCATCATGTGCAGTCCCCCTTACCTCCACTTCATCCTAAGCAGTTCCCTTCCCCCAACTTCATCATGTGCAGTCCCCCTTATCCCCCACTTCATCATGTACAGTCCCCTTCCTCCACTTCATCATGTGCAGGCCCACTCCCCCCACTTCATCATGTGTAGTCTCCTTTAACCAACAAACTCCATCATGTGCAGTCCCCCTTACACTCCCCACTTCATCACTTGCAGTTACCCGCACCCCCTCACCCATTGAATTCATTTTATAAAGAAAACAAAAACGTTTTTCATACTTACCTCATAGACTTTCCCCAGTAGCGCAGCTCTGCTTCCATCGTCCGGTACATGTCGGCGCGTGCACGATGGCATCATCGCGGACGCGCCGACACCTGACCCGGAAGTACAGAGCACATGGAGGGAGCGGGAGCTTTGCAGCCATCAAGTTTAGATGGCTGTGTATAGCTCCCGGCCCCGGTGCAGACATGTGCGCTAATGTGTGTGCCGCAGGGCACAGCACTTGGGGCCCGATGACACACAGCTCTTAGGGCCTGATGAGTAGAAAAACACTAGCGGGGTCCTGGACCTGCAGACCCCATTCTATACTGCTGCTCACCAGGTCCCCATACAGCATTAAGGGCAGTGATGCCCTGATGGCGGCCCTGTGTGTACATGTGCAGTATACAGTGTGTGTGTTTGCTATGCACAAGCTTATGGACATGAAAGAGTTAAGTTATATAGGGGCCGTTCTAACAGGCTTACAGGAGAAGGATTTCTTGATCCTGGAGCAGACACCCGGGCAGTTTGCCCAGGGCAAGATGCTCTGCACACCCAGGACCAGAAGTTTCCCCGGACAAGGGTATAAAGCTGTTGCAGACTGCTGCCACAGTCTGCCGGGCAGTGTGGATAGGCCCTGGTGCTGACCTCATTTACCTCACCCCTATTAAAAAGTTTATTAACGTTGGAATTGGAGCGTGACGTGTGGTGTATCTGTAGGACGCCGTTCCAGTGTTGGGAGCAACTGTGTGCTGGAGGTACCTGACTGTGCCATAGGCCTGGGATTTATGCTGTGTCTTTTTATGTGTAATGGACCAGGGTGCTCACAGACTGTGACTTAGTGGACTTGCCCATGACTACCACCCTTTGCCACCTTGTCACACCAACACAGTAGATCAATCCGCAGCAAAGAGGGTTTTTAGAGAATGTAAAAGTAATTAGCATGAAATTATAAATCCCCCGCGGTTCCAGCACCAATGGTCTTAGCACTGGGCTGCAGTGGACTTGTGGCTCCAGGGGTCTCTGCCAGTCTTAGCACTGGGCTGCAGTGGTCTTGTGGCTGCACCTTATATTATAGCTGCAAAGTGAATAATAGTAACCATCAGGGACCACGAACCTTCGGCCTTCGAGCCAGAGGAAAATTAGTAGAGTAGTTTGGGAGGGATGTAGGACTTTTTTTAATACTTTTTATTCTGCTGTTTGTGAGGTAGAATGTAGAAAAAGATGGCAATTCTGCTAATGTTCTCTATTATGTGACTGTACGGCCCCCTTCACACAACCGTGTATCATGTTTTTCACAGATGTCGCGTGTTACATATGTAACCTACGGTGCTGCACTTATGTCAGTGTTTTCCAAGCAGCACAGTTTGACAAGGGCCAATACAAGTCTATGGATCCGTGTAAACATACCGTCCTTGTGTCGTACGTGTGCCATCTGTGTTTAATATGGAAAGTATGTGAGAAGCTTTGTAATTTCATTTCCAGCATCCATACCGGAAAAGCATGGATAGCACACGGACACTAATTGAAAACACTGGTGACACCGATATCAGTGTAGCACGTACATGTTTTATATGGACATGTGAGGGGGGCATAACTGTTGTGAATTCTGTTGTCGGGCTCCCTCCTGTGGTCATGAATGGTACTTCGGCTGGTTCTGTCCATGGACTTCCTCTGGTGGGTGTTTCTGAGTTTCCTTCCACAGGTGACGAGGTTAATTCGTTAGCTGGCTGCTCTATTTAACTCCACTTAGATCTTTGCTCCATGCCACCCGTCAATGTTCCAGTATTGGTCTTGTTCATTCCTGGATCGTTCTTGTGACCTGTCTTCCCAGCAGAAGCTAAGTTCCTGCTTGTATTTTCTTTGGTTTGCTATTTTGCTATTTTTCTGTCCAGCTTGCTATTTTTATTGTTGTCTTGCTTGCTGGAAGCTCTGGGACGCAGAGGGAGCGCCTCCGCACCGTGAGTCGGTGCGGAGGGTCTTTTTGCGCCCTCTGCGTGGTCTTTTTGTAGGTTTTTGTGCTGACCGCAAAGCTACCTTTCCTATCCTCAGTCTGTTCAGTAAGTCGGGCCTCACTTTGCTAAATCTATTTCATCTCTGTGTTTGTATTTTCATCTTTACTCACAGTCATTATATGTGGGGGGCTGCCTTTTCCTTTGGGGAATTTCTCTGAGGCAAGGTAGGCTTTATTTTTCTATCTTTAGGGCTAGCTAGTTCCTTAGGCTGTGCCGAGTTGCATAGGGAGCGTTAGGCGCAATCCACGGCTATTTCTAGTGTGTTTGATAGGATTAGGGATTGCGGTCAGCAGAGTTCCCACGTCCCAGAGCTCGTCCTTTATTATCAGTAACTATCAGGTCATTCCGTGTGCTCTTAACCACCAGGTCCATTATTGTCCTGACCACCAGGTCATAACAGTACAGGTGGCCCAAAGTACTAATGCATCTCAATAGAGGGATAAGAGAAGTTCTGAGACCATTTTTTTTTCTTTGCAGTGTGTTTTGTCTCTCTTTTCCCCTTTACCTCTGGGTGGTTCAGGACACAGGTGTAAACATGGACATTCAAGGTCTGTCCTCTTGGATGGATAATCTCACTACAAGGGTAGAAAACATTCAAGATTTTGTGGTTCAGAATCCGATGTCAGAGCCTAGGATTCCAATTCCTGATTTGTTTTTTGGTGATAGATCTCAGTTCTTGAATTTCAAAAATAATTGTAAATTGTTTCTTGCCTTGAAACCTCGCTCCTCAGGTGACCCTGTTCAACAAGTAAAGATCATTATTTCTTTGTTACGTGGTGACCCTCAAGACTGGGCATTTTCCCTTGCGCCAGGAGATCCGGCATTGCGTGATGTTGATGCGTTTTTCCTGGCGCTTGGATTGCTTTATGACAAACCTAATTCAGTGGATCAGGCAGAGAAAATCTTGCTGGCTCTGTGTCAGGGTCAGGATGAAGCGGAGATATATTGTCAGAAGTTTAGAAAGTGGTCTGTGCTCACTCAGTGGAATGAATGTGCCCTGGCAGCAATCTTCAGAAAGGGTCTCTCTGAAGCCCTTAAGGATGTCATGGTGGGATTTCCCATGCCTGCTGGTCTGAATGAGTCTATGTCTTTGGCCATTCAGATCGATCGACGCTTGCGTGAGCGTAAAGCTGTGCACCATTTGGCGGTACTATCTGAGCATGGGCCTGAGCCTATGCAATGTGATAGGACTTTGACCAGAGCTGAACGACAAGAACACAGACGTCGGAATGGGCTATGTTTTTACTGTGGTGATTCCACTCATGTTATCTCCGATTGTCCTAAGCGCACTAAGCGGTTCGCTAGGTCTGCCACCATTGGTACGGTACAGTCTAAATTTCTATTGTCCGTTACTCTGATTTGTTCTTTGTCATCTTATTCTGTTATGGCATTTGTGGATTCAGGCGCTGCCCTGAATTTGATGGACTTGGAGTATGCTAGGCGCTGTGGTTTTTTCTTGGAGCCCTTGCAGTATCCTAATCCATTGAGAGGAATTGATGCTATGCCTTTGGCCAAGAATAAGCCTTAGTACTGGACCCAATTGACCATGTGCATGGCTCCTGCACATCAGGAGGATATCCGCTTTCTGGTGTTGCATAATCTGCATGATGTGGTCGTTTTGGGGTTGCCATGGCTACAGGTTCATAATCCAGTATTGGACTGGAAATCTATGTCTGTGTCCAGTTGGGGTTGCCAGGGGGTACATGGTGATGTTCCATTTTTGTCTATTTCGTCTTCCACTCCTTCTGAAGTTCCAGAGTTTTTGTCGGATTATCGGGATGTATTTGATGAGCCCAAATCCAGTGCCCTACCTCCTCATAGGGATTGCGATTGTGCAATTAATTTGATTCCTGGTAGTAAGTTTCCTAAGGGCCGATTGTTCAATTTATCTGTGCCAGAACACGCCGCTATGCGGAGTTATATAAAGGAATCCTTGGAGAAAGGCCATATTCGCCCGTCGTCATCACCGTTAGGAGCAGGGTTCTTTTTTGTGGCCAAGAAGGATGGTTCTTTGAGACCTTGTATTGATTACCGCCTTCTTAATAAAATTACAGTCAAATTTCAGTATCCTTTGCCGTTGCTGTCTGATTTGTTTGCTCGTATTAAGGGGGCTAGTTGGTTCACCAAGATAGATCTTCGAGGGGCGTATAATCTTGTGCGTATTAAACGGGGTGATGAATGGAAAACAGCATTTAATACGCCCGAGGGCCATTTTGAGTACCTGGTTATGCCATTCGGGCTTTCCAATGCTCCATCAGTATTTCAGTCCTTTATGCATGACATCTTCCGAGAGTACCTGGATAAATTCCTGATTGTGCATTTGGATGATATTTTGGTCTTTTCGGATGATTGGGAGTCTCATGTGAAGTAGGTCAGAATGGTATTCCAGGTCCTTCGTGCGAATTCCTTGTTTGTGAAGGGGTCAAAGTGTCTCTTTGGAGTTCAGAAGGTTTCATTTTTGGGGTTCATTTTTTCCCCTTCTACTATCGAGATGGACCCTGTTAAAGTCCAGGCCATTTACGATTGGACTCAGCCGACATCTGTGAAGAGCCTGCAAAAGTTCCTGGGCTTTGCTAATTTTTATCGGTGCTTCATCGCTAATTTTTCTAGTGTTGCTAAACCGTTGACTGATTTGACCAAGAAGGGTGCTGATGTGGTCAATTGGTCTTCTGCAGCTGTTGAGGCTTTTCAGGAGTTGAAGCGTCGTTTTTCTTCTGCCCCTGTGTTGTGCCAGCCAGATGTTTCGCTCCCGTTTCAGGTTGAGGTTGATGCTTCTGAGATTGCAGCAGGGGCTGTTTTGTCGCAAAGAAGTTCTGATGGCTCGGTGATGAAGCCATGTGCTTTCTTTTCTAGAAAGTTTTCGCCTGCTGAGCGTAATTATGATGTTGGTAATCGAGAGTTGTTGGCCATGAAGTGGGCATTCGAGGAGTGGCGTCATTGGCTTGAAGGAGCCAAGCATCGCGTGGTGGTCTTGACAGATCACAAGAATTTGACTTATCTTGAGTCTGCCAAACGGTTGAATCCGAGACAGGCTCGATGGTCGTTATTTTTCTCCCGTTTTGATTTTGTAGTTTCGTACCTTCCGGGCTCTAAGAATGTGAAGGCTGATGCCCTGTCAAGGAGTTTTGTGCCTGACTCTCCGGGTGTTCCTGAGCCGGCGGGTATTCTCAAAGAGGGGGTAATTTTGTCTGCCATCTCCCCTGATTTGCGGCGGGTGCTGCAAAAATTTCAGGCTGATAGACCTGACCGTTGCCCAGCGGAGAAACTGTTTGTCCCTGATAGATGGACTAGTAGAGTTATCTCTGAGATTCATTGTTCAGTGTTGGCTGGGCATCCTGGAATCTTTGGTACCAGAGATTTGGTGGCTAGATCCTTTTGGTGGCCGTCTTTGTCACGGGATGTGCGTTCTTTTGTGCAGTCCTGTGGGACTTGTGCTTGGGATAAGCCCTGCTGTTCTCGTGCCAGTGGGTTGCTTTTGCCCTTGCCGGTCCCGAAGAGGCCCTGGACGCATATTTCTATGGATTTTATTTCGGATCTCCCCGTCTCTCAAAAGATGTCGGTCATTTGGGTGGTTTGTGATCGCTTTTCTAAGATGGTCCATTTGGTACCTTTGTCTAAATTGCCTTCCTCCTCTGATTTGGTGCCATTATTTTTCCAGCATGTGGTTCGTTTACATGGTATCCCAGAGAACATCGTTTCTGACAGAGGTTCCCAGTTTGTTTCGAGGTTTTGGCGATCCTTTTGTGCTAGGATGGGCATTGATTTGTCTTTTTCCTCAGCTTTCCATCCTCAGACAAATGGCCAAACTGAACGAACTAATCAAACTTTGGAAACATATCTGAGATGCTTTGTTTCTGCTGATCAGGATGATTGGGTGCCCTTTTTGCCGTTGGCTGAGTTCGCCCTTGATAATCGGGCCAGCTCGGCTACTTTGGTTTCGCCGTTTTTCTGCAATTCTGGTTTCCATCCTCGTTTCTCTTCAGGGCAGGTTCAGTCTTCGGACTGTCCTGGTGTAGATACTGTGGAGGATAGGTTGCAGCAGATTTGGACTCATGTCGTGGACAATTTGACATTGTCCCAGGAGAAGGCTCAATGTTTCGGTAACCGCCGGCGCTGTGTGGGTCCCCGACTTCGTGTTGGGGATTTGGTTTGGTTGTCGTCTCGTTATGTTCCTATGAAGGTTTCCTCTCCTAAGTTTAAGCCTCGTTTCATTGGTCCGTATAAGATTTCTGAGGTTATCAATCCTGTGTCATTTCGTTTGGCCCTTCCTGCTTCTTTTGCCATCCATAATGTGTTCCATAGGTCGTTGTTGCGGACATACGTGGCGCCTGTGGTTCCATCCGTTGATCCTCCTGCCCCGGTGTTGGTTGAGGGGGAGTTGGAGTATGTGGTGGAGAAGATTTTGGATTCTCGTATTTTGAGACGGAAACTCCAGTACCTGGTCAAGTGGAAGGGTTATGGTCAGGAAGATAATTCCTGGGTTTTTGCCTCTGATGTTCATGCTGCCGATCTGGTTCGTGCCTTTCATTTGGCTCATCCTGGTCGGCCTGGGGGCTCTGGCGAGGGTTCAGTGACCCCTCCTCAAGGGGAGGGTACTGTTGTGAATTCTGTTGTCGGGCTCCCTCCTGTGGTCATGAATGGTACTTCGGCTGGTTCTGTCCATGGACTTCCTCTGGTGGGTGTTTCTGAGTTTCCTTCCACAGGTGACGAGGTTAATTCGTTAGCTGGCTGCTCTATTTAACTCCACTTAGATCTTTGCTGCATGCCACCTGTCAATGTTCCAGTATTGGTCTTGTTCACTCCTGGATCGTTCTTGTGACCTGTCTTCCCAGCAGAAGCTAAGTTCCTGCTTGTATTTTCTTTGGTTTGCTATTTTGCTATTTTTCTGTCCAGCTTGCTATTTTTATTGTTGTCTTGCTTGCTGGAAGCTCTGGGACGCAGAGGGAGCGCCTCCGCACCGTGAGTCGGTGCGGAGGGTCTTTTTGCGCCCTCTGCGTGGTCTTTTTGTAGGTTTTTGTGCTGACCGCAAAGCTACCTTTCCTATCCTCAGCCTGTTCAGTAAGTCGGGCCTCACTTTGCTAAATCTATTTCATCTCTGTGTTTGTATTTTCATCTTTACTCACAGTCATTATATGTGGGGGGCTGCCTTTTCCTTTGGGGAATTTCTCTGAGGCAAGGTAGGCTTTATTTTTCTATCTTTAGGGCTAGCTAGTTCCTTAGGCTGTGCCGAGTTGCATAGGGAGCGTTAGGCGCAATCCACGGCTATTTCTAGTGTGTTTGATAGGATTAGGGATTGCGGTCAGCAGAGTTCCCACGTCCCAGAGCTCGTCCTTTATTATCAGTAACTATCAGGTCATTCCGTGTGCTCTTAACCACCAGGTCCATTATTGTCCTGACCACCAGGTCATAACACCTAACAGTGTTGTTGGTGGAATATTTCAGGATTGGGGGCCTCACTTAGAATTTTGCCCAATGCCCCAATTTGTCTAAAACTGGCCCAGGGCACGCCTCTGTCTTCCAGTCACCGGCCCAGGACTGGGCCTCAAGCACGATGGAGGCCTTGCACGCCGTCTTGGATGAACCCATGGAGGAACGCTTCCTGTTATCGCTACTATTGGCTCAGGGGAAGATGTGGGTGATAAGAAAGCCTGCAGCAATTCAGTGTCCTCCTGTGAAATCCTCTCATGTAGCTGTTCTTCCAGACTTGACATTTTCTTCTCCACGTACACACTTGCAGAATGACTGTTGGTGTCTTCTCCTTTCTTTTCTTCCTCTATACCACACCCCTAAAATCACAGTGCAGCCCCATTTTTTTCCCGCACTTTTTTTTAACCCCAAAGGACACAAAAAACACAACTCCCTCAAAGTCCTAGGCCCTTTCCGTATTTAGTTCAGGGCCATATATTCTTGTCACATGACTGCCAGCTCATGGCGCCGACACCGGAGAAGACTGACAGAGTGCACTGTTCTTGCTGTGAGGATTCGCAAGTCTGCAGTCACATAGAGTGACTGCAGACTTTAAGGTAAATCACAATGCGATCTTATAATATTGTACATATGTAGTCATTAGTTTGTGCTAATATAACTAATTTTTGAGTCTACCTTATTTGTATATATTCCCCTAAGGTGCCCCCCAGGCTCTATTAACTCTCCAGTTGCCATTAAAGCCAATATGATGTAGTTCCACTGTTACTGGTCAATCATGTGCTGTTCAGTCTTTCTCAGCAGGCTTCTTGCCAGCATAGCTCTGCTTGCCTCCACCTCTGACATATAGAGTGTATTGTAAAGGTAGAATACATACTGCTTCTGTGCACTTAATAATACTTTGCCGTGCTTATTGTAACATCTGGCATCTGCATAGGTATACCTGCTTCTGAAATTTTATATTATTGCTCTGTTAGCTGATTTTAAAGAAAACTCAGCTCCCCTACACTCTTCCACAATGTAGATTGGAGAAGCACAGGACATTTGAGCTCTATTGAAAATAAGAGAATAGAGCAATGATGATGTAAAAACACACATATTGTATGATATGCATATACAGATTAGATATTACAAAACACATTTTGACCGTGAGGGTAATCAATGAGTGGAACATGCTGCCACGAGAGATGGTGAGTTCTGATTCAGTGGAAGTCTTCAAACATAGGCTGGACAGACATCTATCTGAGATGCAATCAATATCAACAAAACCAAAAAAGATTTTAAGACACAAAATAGTGTCATTGTATATACAACTGGACCGAAAAACGGACACTCTGCTAAACCTAGAACCTACAAGAGATATAGAGTGCAAAGTCCAAAAATGTAAACATATGACAATTTTATTACACAAAATAATATTAACAATAACTCACATTATAAGAAAAAGGCGATGGACAAGTGGCGCACAGTGTCAAAAAAACCATTGCACGGTTCCACAATTTAAAGTTTCAGGCATGGGATAAACGATGTACGAATAGCATTTTCCTTATAATAATATAGCATATAACAACCAAACTGTGAATATTGGTCACCTGCCATAGGTCAGAAGACCAAAATAGTTAGTTAGTACAGAGAAAAGGAAATGTCCACATGAAGAGGGGATGTCCACATAATCAAAAAAATTACACCATAATATATAGTAAAATTAGGGACAATCCCACAGATGTTTGTGCAATAAATCAAACCATAGCAGGTATAGGTACACAAAAAGACATCTCACCCATAATAACCTGTGTGTGGTAGTGCAATGTAGGACAGCCCCAACGCGCGTTTCGCGTGGGCTTCTTGGGGGGGCTGTGACTCCTTGTGTGCTATGTCGACTATATATAGGAGTGTATTCATTAGCCAAGTTACCTACAGGTGTATCGCTCTAGAGCAGGTGAGGAATCAGCGCATTCTCGATGGACGTCATCGCTGGTAATGACGCCACTTCCGGCATTCGTAGTAACGCTGTGGGTAGGGAAAATTGCCAAGTGATGTCAATTCCCATGAGAGTCACAATCGAGCGCCGTTAGCAGTGCCAACAGGCATCTGACCACAATGCTCATGCGTCCGACCTTAACTCCATTACGGAAGGGACAAAACAGCTTGGTATCCCAGCAACAAAGGTGAATGGACAGATAGGTATTACCAGACAACATATTCAAACATTACAATATTAATATATATACAGTACAGACAAAAAGTGTGGACCCACCTTCTCATTTAAAGATTTTTCTGTATTTTCATAACTATGAAAATTGTACATTCACACTAAAGGCATCAAAACTATGAATTAACACATGTGAAATTATATACTTAACAAAAAGTGTGAAACAACTGAAATTATGTCTTATATTCTAGGTTCTTCAAAGTAGCCACCTTTTGCTTTGATGACTGCTTTGCACACTCTTGGCATTCTCTTGATGAGCTTCAAGAGGTAGTCACCGGGAATGGTTTTCTATTCACAGGTGTGCCCTGTTAGGTTTAATAAGTGGGATTTTTTGCCTTATAAATGGGGTTGGGACCATCAGTTGTGTTGTGTAGAAGTCTGGTGGATACACAGCTGATAGTCCTACTGAATAGACTGTTAGAATTTGTATTATGGCAAGAAAAAAGCAGCTAAGTAAAGAAAAACGAGTGGCCATCATTACTTTAAGAAATGAAGGTCAGTCAGTCTGAAAAATTGGGCAAACTTTGAAAGTGTAGCCAAGTGCAGTGGCAAAAACCATCAAGCGCTGCAAAGAAACTGGCTCACATGAGGACCGCCCCAGGAAAGGAAGACCAAGAGTCACCTCTGCTTCTGAGGATAAGTTTATCCAAGTCACCAGCCTCAGAAATCAAAGTTTAACAGCAGCTCTGATTAGAGACCAGGTCAAAGCCACACAGAGTTCTAGCAGCAGACGCATCTCTACAACAACTGTTAAGAGGAGACAATGTGCAGCAGGCCTTCATGGTAAAATGGCTGCTAGGAAACCACTGCTAAGGATAGGCAACAAGCAGAAAAAATTTGTTTGGGATAAAGAACACAAGGAATGGACATTAGACCAGTGGAAATCTGTGCTTTGGTCTGATAAGTCCAAATTTGAGATCTTTGGTTCCAACCACTATGTATTTGTGCGACACAGAAAAGGTGAACGGATGGACTCTACATGCCTGGTTCCCACCGTGAAGCATGGAGGAGGAGGTGTGATGGTGTGGGGGTGCTTTGCTGGTGACACTGTTGGAAATTTATTCAAAATTGAAGGCATACTGAACCAGCAAGGCTACCACAGCATCTTGCAGCGGCATGCTATTCCATCTGTTTAAAGAACACAGAGAGGCGGGCACCGCACAGAGAATATACTCAGGAGATCAACCACGTGCATATACAAGTACTAAGCAGAACACAAAAGAAAAAAGGAATATGCACACAGTGGGATCAACTCAATGCAATAAATTTTATTATGTATAACACCTCACCATAAACAAAGGCAAAGCAGGGAGAAACAAACATTTAAAACCATTTAAAAACTAGACGGACCTACCCACATCCCCCCCCATAAAGTAACAAGGATCCATACAATAGTACATAACAAATGTGCAAATCATGTAAAGGACATATAAGCAAATCGGCAGAATGACACAATGTAATTTTAATCTCTTGTGCTGCCTACTGCAAAAGTCCCCATGAGCAAATGTCAATTAGGTCCTAAATGTCATAAGTATCTCCTAATTACCTAGCGGGCCTGTGGCACATACACAATGCTTGTCCTAGAAAAAATAAAAATAAACAGGTGCATAGCCAGACAGATCACTGGTATAGCCCGCTTACAACCTGCCCCAGTCCCGGCACCTCATACAATACTTTACCCAGCACGGTGCAGCATAGCCCGCTACTGATCAGTCAATACCTCATTGGTGTCAAAGGGATGGGTAGGCGCACCCTAAAGACAAGTATGGATGCGGTCAGCATACAGTAGCAAGTGCACCCAAATAAAGCTGGAGGGTCCAGACAATGGAGCTAGGATAAGGAGAATCCAAAAAAGAGAAGGGAGAGGATAGGGGCCCCACGCGTATCGACGCTGCTCGAGCGTCTTCGTCAGGGGAAGGTAGTAAGGGTGACTCCCAAAGGAGCCTTTTATGCGTGAGATATAATAAAAGAAATTCATATCACCTGTGTGGCTGCTGGCGATTTTCCAGTGACTCTAAGATGCAGGATGCCGGATGAATAGTTCCGGACCTGCGCACAACAATCCTCCCAACGACCAGAGGTGTGCCAGCCTATCGGCTACCCTGTGTCATAGATCATTCAGGAAGAACAACATCGATCGGTCCAGAATTCGCATGGGATCCGTGGTGCGCACGCGCACAGGTCCCACACATAGGTGTTTGTTAAAATCTAAGTGCGGGCGCGCTCGGGTTGCCACGAGAGGGACGCCCAGGCATACGCGGTAGGGGAAGCGTATGGAGCGACGCTTGTGCGCACACGCACCAGCCTATTCGCTCCCATATATCACATATCGTTCAGGAACACCGGCGCCGGTTACTTTGCAGTGAACCCAGGGTCCATGTACCAATCTCTAAGTACCAAAAGTGGAATTCCATTGTCGTATTAACGCGCATACGCCCAGATCGACGTACACAGGAAGCCAGTAAATAAATATACGTGATGACAAGTGTGCCAGCCTGTCAGCTCCCGTGTGCTACATACCTCCAAAAGTACCAGCCCTACTTAGCTTAAGATTTAACGTAGGGTAAATGTGTGGGCCCATAAGTACAAGCAGTGAAAATCCATTGCTATACCAATATGCGCACCCAGATTGAAGCAAAAAAAGGAGGGGGGGGGGGGCGTCAGAACATCCGCGATGAGGACCAATACCCATTTTGTATGTGGCGGTTATCCATCATGTGCGCACACGCACTAGTTGCACTGATTGCTGTAGAAAAAGCGCACGAGAATATACGTGCTGCGAATATACAGGGTCATGCATAACACAGACAGTCTGGTACCACATTCATATCACATACGCTGCTCATGACTCCATGGTGTGTCAGACCTCATGCGCGAGCACCCGAATTTCTACACGCACGACCTAAGATCGCGAGGTACGGACAAATAAACAAAAAGGAGTTATAAGGAATATGCATATGAAACCTGCACAATCTCAAATTTTAGGGTATAGGCATATGTCTACAAATAATCGTGAGAGGCATATCTGTAGAATAGAAAAAAAAAGCTAAGTAGGGCTGGTACTTTTGGAGGTATGTAGCACACGGGAGCTGACAGGCTGGCACACTTGTCATCACGTATATTTATTTACTGGCTTCCTGTGTACGTCGATCTGGGCGTATGCGCGTTAATACGACAATGGAATTCCACTTTTGGTACTTAGAAATTGGTACATGGACCCTGGGTTCACTGCAAAGTAACCGGCGCCGGTGTTCCTGAACGATATGTGATATATGGGAGCGAATAGGCTGGTGCGTGTGCGCACAAGCGTCGCTCCATACGCTTCCCCTACCGCGCATGCCTGGGCGTCCCTCTCGTGGCAACCCGAGCGCGCCCGCACTTAGGTTTTAACAAACACCTATGTGTGGGACCTGTGCGCGTGCGCACCACGGATCCCATGCGAATTCTGGACCGATCGGTGTTGTCCTTCCTGAATGATCTATGACACAGGGGAGCCGATAGGCTGGCACACCTCTGGTCATTGGGAGGATTGTTGTGCGCACGTCCGGAACTATTCATCCGGCATCCTGCATCTTAGAGTCACTGGAAAATCGCCAGCAGCCACACAGGTGATATGAATTTCTTTTATTATATCTCACGCAGAAAAGGCTCGTTTGGGAGTCACCCTTACTACCTTCCCCTGACGAAGACGCTCGAGCAGCGTCGATACGCGTGGGGCCCCTATCCTCTCCCCCCTCTTTTTTGGATTCTCCTTATCCTAGCTCCATTGTCTGGACCCTCCAGCTTTATTTGGGTGCACTTGCTACTGTATGCTGACCGCACCCATACTTGTCTTTAGGGTGCGCCTACTCATCCCTTTGACACCAATGAGGTATTGACTGATCAGTAGCGGGCTATGCTGCACTGTGCTGGGTAAAGAATTGTATGAGGTGCCAGGACTGGGGCAGGTTGTAAGCGGGCTATACCAGTGATCTGTCTGGCTATGCACCTGTTTATTTTTATTTTTTCCAGGACAAGCATTGTGTATGTGCCACAGGCCCGCTAGGTAATTAGGAGATACTTGTGACATTTAGGACCTAATTGACATTTGCTCATGGGGACTTTTGCAGTAGGCAGCACAAGAGATTAAAATTACGTTGTGTCATTCTGCCGATTTGCTTATATGTCCTTTACATGATTTGCACATTTGTTATGTACTATTGTATGGATCCTTGTTACTGTATGGGGGGGGATATGGGTAGGTCCATCTAGTTTTTAAATGGTTTTAAATGTTTGTTTCTCCCTGCTTTGCATTTGTTTATGGTGAGGTGTTATACATAATAAAATTTATTGCATTGAGTTGATCCCACTGTGTGCATATTCCTTTTTTCTTGTGTGTTATGCTATTCCATCTGGTTTGCGTTTAGTTGGACCATCATTTATTTTTCAACAGCACAATGACCCCAAACACACCTCCAGGCTGTGTAAGGGCTATTTGACCAAGAAGGAGAGTGATGGGGTGCTACACCAGAAGACCTGGCCTCCACAGTTACCAGACCTGAACCCAATCGAGGTGGTTTGGGGTGAGTTGGACCGCAGAGTGAAGGCAAAAGGGCCAACAATGCAAAGCATTTCTGGGAACTCCTTCAAGATAGTTGGAAGACCATTCCCGGTGACTACCTCTTGAAGCTCATCAAGAGAATGCCAAGAGTGTGCAAAGCAGTCATCAAAGCAAAAGGTGGCTACTTTGAAGAACCGAGAATATAAGACAATTTCAGTTGCTTCACACTTTTTTGTTAAGTATATAATTCCACATGTGTTAATTCATAGTTTTGATGCCTTCAGTGTGAATGTACAATTTTCATAGCCATGAAAATACGGAAAAATCTTTAAATGAGAAGGTGTGTCCATACTTTGGGTCTGTACTGTATGTGATAAAGTGTATGAGTGCAACAAAGTGACAGTGCAAATACAAGGACAATAATATTAATGGTGATAAATATCACGTGTTCCAAAATAAAAAACAGAATTCAAAAACATAAATGAATCGGAGACATTAGTCCAGAAGGCATACATAGTAGCTTGATGTTGATCCAAAGGTGAGGAATAAAGTCCATGTTATGGATTAAGTGTTAATCCGAAGGTGAACAGTAGGTCCATATCAAATAGTGGTCCGTTTCTTAAAATACAAAAATGCGATCCCGTATTTCCATTTGCTGGTAGATAAATGCTCCAAGAAAAATAAGAATGAAAAACTAAAATAACAATAAAAACAAAAAGACACACAATTAAAATAAGGTCCAGGCAATGTAGAGCTCACAAGCAACTCAAGCACGTACTTTACAAAAAAAGAGGAAAAACTCAACTGCTCGTTTAATCCTGCTGGTGTCATAATGCCAAGTAGAGTGATCCAACTGCACTCTAGTTGCGCCAGTTTTTTCTTCAGGTCTCCCCCTCGAATTCCTCCCCTAATCCTGTCTATCCACCTCACTTTGAATTCCACAGGGTTACAATGGTGACATAATTTGAAATGGCATGGGATTGTTTTTAATGTTGTAATATCAGATACATCCCTTGCCGCCATAATATCCCTAACGTGCTCACGGACTCGTACACGTAACCCCCGCGACGTGAGGCCTATATACACCAGATCACAAGTACATGACATGGTCTGTACTACACGAGATGTACTGTGGGATCCTGTATTCCCCATTGCGGTCAAATGAATAAAAGTTTATAGCTCTTGTCATATTATTACATGCCAGGTACTTGTCTTGTACTATATTGAGGACTATCTGGCACATTATACTATATGGAGGTTATCTATGGGGCCATCATACAGTGTGGGGATTACAGTGAAGGGGCCATTATACAGTGTTGGAGCCAACAAACAGTTTGGAGTCTACTAAGGGGTCAGTATACTAATGGGTGTATAGGGGAGCTGTACAGGGGGAGACTCGGGACATTATTAAATGTAAAGTGGGCACTTATTGTTATAGGGGAACTCGAGTTACTGTGACTATCAAAGGGGCACACAGGGCAATATTACTTTCTAGGGGGCAAAATATGGGCAGTGTTTTCAAGGGCACTTGCACCTGGCATTACTATATTATAAAGGGGGTGCTTTAGAATTTACACAGCAGGTGCAGTAATAGGGACACATTCGGCAGCAGCGGCTCAGTATTTGGGTATCAGGTGCAGTAATAGGGACACATACGGCAGCAGCGGCTCAGTATTGGGGTATCAGCAGGATGAGCAGTTTGTGCAGGTTGGGAATAGATGGTGATGGGGCTGGAATGTGAGAAATGAAATATGTCTTTGTTGTATTCTCTTCAGACGAGTCCTGGCTGGAAGAAGTTGTCATGTCGGTCTGGGCCAGATGGAAAAGATGGGAAAAGTGAACAATTCTATCAGAAAGGATGTCAGTGGTAAGGCTAGGTTCACATTGCGTTAATGCAATCCGTTTAGCGGATACGCTAACGCAATGTCCAAAAAGGGATTGCGTTTGGCAATCCCGCTAGCGCAGATGCCCGATCTGCGCTAGCGAAGAACGGACCCTGAACGCTGCAAGCAGCGTTCGAGGTCCGTCCAAAACTAACGGCACATCGCTGATGCATGCCGAAAAAGGCATACGTTAGCGATGCGTTAGTGATCCGTTAGCACATTGCAGTCAATGGATCCGTTACATAGCGTTAATTGCGCCAATTTCACCATGTAACGGATTCCGTTAGCGGACACCCACTAACGCAATGTGAACCTAGCCTAAGACATTATCTGTAACTGTGCTGTGATCTCTTATATGTTCTGTAGGACTGTATTTACCACTGACCGTATGGTGGTAATATCTATGTTGGTTCTCATCCACTCCTCTGCTATTAGGGCGCGTCACCGAATTGTAATCAAGGTTACCTGGTTAGGGTCCACTCTGAAGCTTCGCCCCCCCAAACCAAAACATTAGCTACGCCTCTGTCTGTGCCCATTACTGATCCAGCCACCAGCCCATCCACCTGGTCCATCAAGAGTCACTCTCATATGATCATTCCATAAAACCTTTGAAAAATCAGTCTTTTGATATTTCTGGGTACAGTCTTGACATTTCACCTTCTTTGTCTTGGGGTGGTTGAGTTTCAGTCTCCCTTACCTTCGCTATATCTCTGAGCACTGAAAACCTTGTACTTCTGGGCACTCCAGGGAGGTTATGGTTCTGGAATATGACAGTACTGGCGGATAATGGGATCCTGGTCGATGCACGTCTGATTCCTCTCAACTCTCAGACAGTTAATATGCGTCTTTTTTTAACAACACTTTTTCTTGAAACCCTGGTGACTATTTGAAACAAAACTTTTCATGGTTCTGTAAGAACACCCCAATATGTTAGCAATTTCAAGAGAGCTGCATCTCTGTAAGACTCGTAAGAACTTACGACTTTTCAGAGACAGTCAAATCTCTTTTTTTGCCTGATGAAAACAAGCTGCCTAATAATTCTGCACACCTTGATAAAGGGAGATGATATCCTGAGGTTACATGCTACACAAATACAATGACAACTGATATGTGTCATCTAAGGCTACTTTCACATTTCCGTCGGTAGCCGCCCATCACAAAGAGTCAGCGTGATATGCCGACAGAAGTGTGTGCTTTCACATTTCTGTCTGCAGTCCCAGCCAGGAAAGAGACCGAGAGAGACATCTCCTGCCGGGCATGCACAGATGGAAAAACTGGATACAACGCACAGAAAAACGTTCCCTTGAACGTTTTTCCCAGATGACGGGCCGCCAAAACCCGACACAACCAGTGCACGACGGACGCAACGTGTGGCCATATGTCGCGATACGTCAGCAATACAAGTCTATGGGGAAAAAAACGCATCCTGCGGGCAAATTTGCAGGATGCGTTTTTTTACCAAAACAGCGCATTGTGACAGGGAGTGCCTAACGGGAATCTGAAAGTAGCCTTACAGGCATTCAAGATTATACAGCTTAGAGTTGGAAAAATCTGGCTAAAAATTATATACTCAAAATTCTCAATTGTCTAATAATTGTGTAGAAAAGGTCAACATTTTGCTATGTGCTATTCTAGATAGCTATTATGATTTTTTTAATGGAACCTGTTGAAGCGAGGCCAGGGCACATGTGTCATTTGCTGTGAGCCGGAACTGAGTTCTGGTTGCCCTGAAATCCCTCTTCTAAACGAATGTCTGGGTGAAATGTGTGGTGTGGTTGAGTACGTTGCTTACTCACCTTTGTTTTGGGAGCCCTTGTTACCTCCCAATCCATGGGAACGGTTTCAGCTACAAACAAGACAGAAGACCTTGGGTCCAGGTTAACAGGTGCGACTTTACTGTGCAATTGGTTTTCACATGGCTGGAGCATACAGATTAAGACAAAGTCTCTTTTTAGTGATTTCCCTTGGTTTTGTGATCCATCAGTCCTTGTCTCCGTCCTGTTCTGAGACCCACCATCTTCACCTCACTTGTGATCCGGCTGACATATTCCTCATCAGGGAGACGAAGACATGACTCTTTACCTCTTCCGGACCTTAGGTCCAAGATTGTCCTGGTGTACAGATGTGACCAAAGCTGTGCTCTCATTCTTCTAGGAAACTTATACTGAGCAGACCAGTTCTCTTCTACTGCACCTTTGCTGCACTAGAACCTGCTAACTCTGTCAGTCTGACTGACCGTCTCTGACTTACTGTAAACCCTAAACATTTTCTCTAAAAGCTGATTTAACCCCTCCCAAACTGTGGGCTAATCCCAACTCTATTAACTGTAGTGTAGTGCAAATCCCTAGTGGACAGCCCTACAGTATTTCCAGGGATGGCCTTAGGGATAGCCTGTAGAAGAACTGAACCCACAACACCAGCCATAGGAATAAAATGCAACAT
Source organism: Ranitomeya imitator (assembly GCF_032444005.1). Taxonomy (NCBI): domain Eukaryota; kingdom Metazoa; phylum Chordata; class Amphibia; order Anura; family Dendrobatidae; genus Ranitomeya; species Ranitomeya imitator. The sequence goes on along the minus strand of NC_091285.1, from coordinate 206,374,222 downwards.
TAATTTTTATCACACAAATATCAAATACATCAAACTTCCCAACAACTTCTTCATTGTCATGACGTCTCCTTCCCTCCCTACACTGTCACTGGGAAAATGCAGTCCAATGTGCAGGTACCATGTTATAGAGCAGGAGGAGTTGAGAAGAATGATATATAGTTTTATGAGAAAAGGTTCAGTGTAACATGTGATTTAATCTTTTAAACCTCTGCTTTTTATTGGATTCTTGGTCCAATGGGTGGTCCTATGATTGACTGACTTGTACATTTTTTTTTCTCTTTTGTTTCTTAGATTTTTTTCTTTTTTTGTGTGATACAAATATAGCTGTCTGTCACTGATAGGACCGCCCGCTGGACTGAAAATTCCAGAAAAGCAGAAGTTGAAATAAGTAAAACAACATGAATTTACTGGATCTTATCTCATAAATCTATATATTAGTCTCCTCAGCTCCTCCTGCTCTATAACATGAAGTCTGCAGATTGGACTGAATTTTCATAGTGACATGTTTCCTTTAACTGTCTATAACAGTCTTTAAATTTGACAATAACCATTTTGCTACACTTCTGATAATGCAAATAATGCAAAGAAAACAAGTTCATAATAATTTAGAAACAACAATACTAATGTTTTAACTCAGGACGAGTTCAGAAATCAATATTTTGTGGAATAACCATGATTTTTAATCACAGCTAGTGATGAGCGAGTGTACTCGTTGCTCGGGTTTTTCTGAGCATGCTCGGGTGACCTCTGAGTATTTATGACTGCTCGGAGATTTAGCTTTCATCGCTCGGCAGTTGAATGATTTACAGCTAGTAGCCAGGCTAAGTACATGTGGGGGTTGCCTGGTTGCTAGGGAATCCCCACATGTAATCAAGCAGGGTAGTAGCTGTAAATCATTCAGCTGCCGGGATGAAAACTAAATCTCCGAGCAGTCATAAATAGAGTTGAGCGACCTTGACCTTTTTAGAGTCGAGCCGGGTTTTGCGAAACCCGACTATGTCCAAAGTCGGGTCGAGTGAAATCGGCCGATTATGACGTAAAGTCGGGATCGACCGAAACACGAAACCCAATGCAAGTCAATGGGGCAGCATAGTCGGCAGTGAGTGGGGGCCAGGAAAACACCTAGAGTGCCCATTTTAATGTCAAAACCATCCATTCTTCTTAATGAAGCTTGTCAAGCGTAATTTACCTTAAAATAATTGGAAGGCATTTGAAATTGGGGGTCATTTGGCTAAAGTTGTGGGGGGTAGGGCTGGTTCAAGTAATTAGTGGGCCCAGTAAATCTGGACCACGTCACGGCAGTGGAGCAGGGAGAGGTAAGTATTTCAACTTTGCAAGTGCTGTGATCCTGAGCAAGCAGGGGGGGGCCCACTTGTTGGCATTGGCACTGGCACAGGGCCCCTCAAAGTACAGCGGTGTGTTTGCACGGCGGGGGCGCCTCCCACCGGCAGCAACACTTTTGCGTACTATGAGAGGCCCTGTGCCAGTGACGTCGCCAACTAGTATTCCTCCCCCCACCTGATGAAGGAACCTGCACTTTCATCTGCACCTTCCTCTTTGTCCCCGTGTAAGGTGGTATGGTATGCGGGAAGAGCAACCTGACTTTCAGCAGGGTCACAATGTTGTTGTGTAGCGTGCACGGGGAATGTTGCGTTATGGGTCAATGTACCAGCAGACTCATCTATCACTGGCTGGGCAATGGGCACGATGAAGTGGAAACACAGATATAGGCCCAAAGAAGAAAGTGGGCTAAATGCAGTTCAAAATTGGTAACACAGGAATAACCAGGGGGCATTGCAGTGGAGGACAACTGGAATGAGAGGCTGACACAGAGAGTAGGGCCAAATCAGTAAGTAGTCGAAATGCAGTTCAAAATTGGCAACCGTAGTAAACAGGCGGCACAGCTTTGTTCAGTGGAGGAGAACAGCAAGGAGTGGCAGACACCGATAGTAGGCCCCAACCCAACTAGTAGGCCAAATGCAGTCTAACATTAACAACTACTTAACGAGAGGCTGAAAATGGAATTTCAGGACAGGAAACCAGGAGAACAGCAAGGAGTGGCAGACACCGATAGTAGGCCCCAAACCAACTAGTACGCCAAATGCAGTTGTTCCATTTAACCACAATTTAATGAGAGCCTGAAGATAGAAGCTCAGGAAAGGCAACCTGGGGAACACCTTGGAGTGTAACACACCATCTCTCTCCACCCCATACCCATTTTGTAGGCCTAATGCTGTGTACTTTTCTACAACTACTAAACGAGAGTCGGAAGACCGAAGCAATGGCAAGGAAACCTGGGGAACACCTTGGAGTGTAACACACCATCTCTCTCCACCCCATACCCAATTTGTAGGCCTAATGCAGCCTACTTTCCGACACCTACTAAACGAGAGCATGAAGATCGAAGCTCAGGAAAGGCAACCTGGGGAACACCTTGGAGTGTAACACACCATCTCTCTCCACCCCATACCCATTTTTTAGGCCTAATGCAGTGTACTTTTCTACAACTACTAAACGAGAGTCGGAAGACCGAAGCAATGGCAAGGAAACCTGGGGAACACCTTGGAGTGTAACACACCATCTCTCTCCACCCCATTCCCCATTTTTTAGGCCTAATGCAGCCTACTTTCCGACACCTACTAAACGAGAGCATGAAGATCGAAGCTCAGGAAAGGCAACCTGGGGAACACCTTGGAGTGTAACACACCATCTCTCTCCACCCCATACCCATTTTGTAGGCCTAATGCTGTGTACTTTTCTACAACTACTAAACGAGAGTCGGAAGACCGAAGCAATGGCAAGGAAACCTGGGGAACACCTTGGAGTGTAACACACCATCTCTCTCCACCCCATACCCAATTTGTAGGCCTAATGCAGCCTACTTTCCGACACCTACTAAACGAGAGCATGAAGATCGAAGCTCAGGAAAGGCAACCTGGTGAAAACCTTGGAGTGTAACACAACCTGTCTCTACACCCCATACACAATTAGTAGGCCTAATGCAGCGTAGTTTCCAACAGCTACTAAACGAGAGCCGGAAGATCGAAGCTCAGGAAAGGCAACCTGGGGAACACCTTGGAGTGTAACACAACCTCTCTCTACACCACGGAAGGGCTGATTCTTAGGAAGGAAGGCTGTTGTAAATAAGCATTGCGCGTCCGAGGGTGATTATATTCTTATTCGGTATCTACTCACCCTCGGACGCGCCATGCTTCTTGATTTGTAATTAATGTTTATTTGCAATGTGCTTTTGACTTACTCAATTATTTTTTTAATTATTGATTTTATTAAATTAATAGTTTAACATCTTATTGGAAATAATTTAAAGGAGACGCGACAGGACAACACTCGGTGGATGCCATATCTGTGTTAACAACTCCAAAAAACTTTCAGTTAACTTCTTGCAGGAGAAAGAAATTGTAGCTGTTGGACCTTTGTAGTACAGTTCCAGATATTTGTTGTGTGTTTGTTTTGATTGTTAAAATGTCTGCATTTGAGATCTCAACACGATCTTATTTTTTATAATCAAATTAATTTTTTAAATATTTTATTAGGTTGGTTCAAGGGGTACACGGGCCGCAGTAGACAGGTCAGTGGAGGCCTAGTGGAAGGAGGGACCACAGACAGGCATCGAAGGCCTAAAATAATAACACATGGCTGTAGGCAATTTTAAATTGGTTCCAGGGGTACACGGGCAGCAGTGCCCTGGTCAGTGTAGTAGTAGTTGAAAGAATGGACCGCAGACAGGCATCGAAGGCCTAAAATAAAAAAATTGGGCTGGCTGTAGGCAATTTTAAATTGGTTCCAGGGGTACACGGGCAGCAGTGGTGTGGTCAGTGGAGGCCTAGTGGAAGGAGTGACCGCAGACAGGCATCGAAGGCCTAAAATATTAACACATGGCTGTAGTCAATTTTAAATTGGTTCCAGGGGTACTTGGGCAGCAGTGCCCTGGTCAGTGTAGTAGTAGTTGAACGAATGGACCGCAGACAGGCATCGAAGGCCTAAAATAAAAAAATTGGGCTGGCTGTAGGCAATTTTAAATTGGTTCCAGGGGTACACGGGCAGCAGTGGTGTGGTCAGTGGAGGCCTAGTGGAAGGAGTGACCGCAGACAGGCATCGAAGGCCTAAAATAATCACACATGGCTGTAGGCAATTTTAAATTGGTTCCAGGGGTACACGGGCAGCAGTGGTGTGGTCAGTGGAGGCCTAGTGGAAGGAGTGACCGCAGACAGGCATCGAAGGCCTAAAATAATAACACATGGCTGTAGGCAATTTTAAATTGGTTCCAGGGGTACACGGGCAGCAGTGGTGTGGTCAGTGGAGGCCTAGTGGAAGGAGTGACCGCAGACAGGCATCGAAGGCCTAAAATAATAACACATGGCTGTAGGCAATTTTAAATTGGTTCCAGGGGTACACGGGCAGCAGTGCCCTGGTCAGTGTAATAGTAGTTGAAAGAATGGACCGCAGACAGGCATCGAAGGCCTAAAATAAAAAAATTGGGCTGGCTGTAGGCAATTTTAAATTGGTTCCAGGGGTACACGGGCAGCAGTGGTGTGGTCAGTGGAGGCCTAGTGGAAGGAGTGACCGCAGACAGGCATCGAAGGCCTAAAATAATAACACATGGCTGTAGGCAATTTTAAATTGGTTCCAGGGTTACACGGGCAGCAGTGGTGTGGTCAGTGGAGGCCTAGTGGAAGGAGTGACCGCAGACAGGCATCGAAGGCCTAAAATAATCACACATGGCTGTAGGCAATTTTAAATTGGTTCCAGGGGTACACGGGCAGCAGTGGTGTGGTCAGTGGAGGCCTAGTGGAAGGAGTGACCACAGACAGGCATCGAAGGCCTAAAATATTAACACATGGCTGTAGTCAATTTTAAATTGGTTCCAGGGGTACTTGGGCAGCAGTGCCCTGGTCAGTGTAGTAGTAGTTGAAAGAATGGACCGCAGACAGGCATCGAAGGCCTAAAATAAAAAAATTGGGCTGGCTGTAGGCAATTTTAAATTGGTTCCAGGGGTACACGGGCAGCAGTGGTGTGGTCAGTGGAGGCCTAGTGGAAGGAGTGACCGCAGACAGGCATCGAAGGCCTAAAATAATAACACATGGCTGTAGGCAATTTTAAATTGGTTCCAGGGTTACACGGGCAGCAGTGGTGTGGTCAGTGGAGGCCTAGTGGAAGGAGTGACCGCAGACAGGCATCGAAGGCCTAAAATAATCACACATGGCTGTAGGCAATTTTAAATTGGTTCCAGGGGTACACGGGCAGCAGTGGTGTGGTCAGTGGAGGCCTAGTGGAAGGAGTGACCACAGACAGGCATCGAAGGCCTAAAATATTAACACATGGCTGTAGTCAATTTTAAATTGGTTCCAGGGGTACTTGGGCAGCAGTGCCCTGGTCAGTGTAGTAGTAGTTGAAGGAATGGACCGCAGACAGGCATCGAAGGCCTAAAATAAAAAAATTGGGCTGGCTGTAGGCAATTTTAAATTGGTTCCAGGGGTACACGGGCAGCAGTGGTGTGGTCAGTGGAGGACTAGTGGAAGGAGTGACCGCAGACAGGCATCGAAGGCCTAAAATAATAAAACATGGCTGTAGGCAATTTTAAATTGGTTCCAGGGGTACACGGGCAGCAGTGGTCTGGTCAGTGGAAGTCTAGTGGAAGGAGTGACCGCAGACAGGCTTCCAAGGCCTAACATAACAAACTTGGGCTGGCTGTAGGCACTTTTAAATTGGTTCCAGGGGTACACGGGCAGCAGTGGTCTGGTCAGTGGAAGTCTAGTGGAAGGAGTGACCGCAGACAGGCTTCGAAGGCCTAACATAACAAACTTGGGCTGGCTGTAGGCACTTTTAAATTGGTTCCAGGGGTACATGGGCAGCAGTGTATGGTCAGTGGAAGTCTAGTGGAAGGAGTGACCGCAGACAGGCTTCCAAGGCCTAACATAACAAACTTGGGCTGGCTGTAGGCACTTTTAAATTGGTTCCAGGGGTACACGGGCAGCAGTGGTCTGGTCAGTGGAAGTCTAGTGGAAGGAGTGACCGCAGACAGGCTTCCAAGGCCTAACATAACAAACTTGGGCTGGCTGTAGGCACTTTTAAATTGGTTCCAGGGGTACACGGGCAGCAGTGGTCTGGTCAGTGGAAGTCTAGTGGAAGGAGTGACGGCAGACAGTCTTCGAAGGCCTAACATAACAAAATTGGGCTGACTATAGGCACTTTTAAATTGGTTCCAGGGTAACACGGCCAGCAGTGGCCTGGTCAGTGTAGTAGTTGTAGAAAGAAGGGACCGCAGACAGGCTTCGAAGGCCTAACATAACAAAAATGTCAAAACAATGGTATTGTCAGTGCCAGGCATTGAAGGATGTCAGCGCCTAGACTACACATTGGTGAAGCTGTGAGAGATAATTTTGCTAGTGGTAGAGCACTGTTTGAGCTGGGGGGGGAACTGGCTTGTGGCCGGCGGTACAGGCACAGGGCCCCTCATATTACAACGGTGTGTCTGACGTTGGGTGCGCACCACCACCGCCAGAGACACTTTATTGTACTATGAGGGACCCAGTGGCAGTGCCGTCGACCAAAAGCGGCCACACCCACCTCTTCAGACAAACAGCACTCTCAAGGGTCCAAGCGCAAAGTGGCGATAGCACGGCCCCGTGTGGGGAGTTTGGCCATTTCGTGAGGTGGAAACATGTCGTATGCTGGACAATCAGGTGAAGAAAATTACGAGATTGGAAAAGTCATTCAGAATAGTCCACAGGCAAGACCTTTTCATAGGAAAGCTAGGTGTCAGCCGGGCAGGGTGGGGCAAAAGATTTTGAAATCCAGTTGTGGTTCATTTTAATGAAGGTTAGATCATCTACATTTTGGGTAGCCAGACGAGTCCTTTTTTCTGTTAGTATTGAACCTGCAGCACTGAATACTCTTTCTGATAGGACACTAGCTGCCGGGCAAGCAAGCTCCTGCAATGCATATTCTGCCAATTCTGGCCAGGTGTCTAATTTGGATGCCCAGTAATCAAATGGGAATGACGGTTGAGGGAGAACGTCGATAAGGGATGAAAAATAGTTTGTAACCATACTGGACAAATGTTGTCTCCTGTCACTTTGAATTGATGCTGCAGTACCTGTCCTGTCTGCGGTCATAGAAAAATCACTCCACAACCTGGTCAGAAAACCCCTCTGGCCAACGCCACTTCTGATTTCTGCCCCTCTAACACCTCTGGTCTGCTGGCCCCTGGAGCTCGTGTGAGAACGATCACGGGCGCTGTGTGCAGGGAATGCCAGAAGCAAACGGTCAACAAGAGTTGATTGTTTTGTTGCTAATATTAGTTCCAAGTTCTCATGTGGCATAATATTTTGCAATTTGCCTTTATAGCGAGGATCAAGGAGGCAGGCCAACCAGTAATCGTCATCGTTCATCATTTTTGTAATGCGTGTGTCCCTTTTGAGGATACACAAGGCATAATCCGCCATGTGGGCCAAAGTTCCCGTTGTCAAATCTGCGGTTGTGCTTGGTTGAGGGGCAGTTGCAGGCAAATCTACGTCACTTGTGTCCCTCAAAAAACCAGAACCCGGCCTTGCCACGCCACCAATTTCCCGTGCCCCCGGGAAAGCTTCCTCATTAAAAATATACTCATCCCCATCATCCTCCTCATCCTCCACCTCCTCTTCGCCCGGTACCTCGTCATGTACACTGCCCTGACCAGACAATCGCTGACTGTCATCAAGGCTTTCCTCTTCCTCTGGTGCAGACGCCTGATCCTTTATGTGCGTCAAACTTTGCATCAGCAGACGCATTAGGGGGATGCTCATGCTTATTATGGCGTTGTCTGCACTAACCAGCCGTGTGCATTCCTCAAAACACTGAAGGACTTGACACATGTCTTGAATCTTCGACCACTGCACACCTGACAACTCCATGTCTGCCATCCTACTGCCTGCCCGTGTATGTGTATCCTCCCACAAAAACATAACAGCCCGCCTCTGTTCGCACAGTCTCTGAAGCATGTGCAGTGTTGAGTTCCACCTTGTTGCAACGTCTATGATTAGGCGATGCTGGGGAAGGTTCAAAGAACGCTGATAGGTCTGCATACGGCTGGAGTGTACAGGCGAACGGCGGATATGTGCGCAAAGTCCACGCACTTTGAGGAGCAGGTCGGATAACCCCGGATAACTTTTCAGGAAGCACTGCACCACCAGGTTTAAGGTGTGAGCCAGGCAAGGAATGTGTTTCAGTTGGGAAAGGGAGATGGCAGCCATGAAATTCCTTCCGTTATCACTCACTACCTTGCCTGCCTCAAGATCTACAGTGCCCAGCCACGACTGCGTTTCTTGCTGCAAGAACTCGGACAGAACTTCCGCGGTGTGTCTATTGTCGCCCAAACACTTCATAGCCAATACAGCCTGCTGACGTATGCCAGTAGCTGCCCCATAATGGGAGACCTGGTGTGCAACTGTGGCAGGTGCGGATGGAGTGTTTGTGCGACTGCGGTCTGTGGACGAGCTCTTGCTTCTGCAGGAGGACGAGGAGGAGGAGGAGGAGGAGGGGGTGCGAACGGCTACAGACAACTGTTTACTAGACCGTGGGCTAGGCAGAACTGTCCCAAACTTGCTGTCCCCTGTGGACCCTGAATCCACCACATTTACCCAGTGTGCCGTGATGGACACGTAACGTCCCTGGCCATGCCTACTGGTCCATGCATCTGTTGTCAGGTGCACCTTTGTGCTCACAGATTGCCTGAGTGCATGGACGATGCGCTCTTTAACATGCTGGTGGAGGGCTGGGATGGCTTTTCTGGAAAAAAAGTGTCGACTGGGTAGCTCGTAGCGTGGTACAGCGTAGTCCATCAGGTCTTTGAAAGCTTCGCTTTCAACTAACCGGTAGGGCATCATCTCTAACGAGATTAGTCTAGCTATGTGGGCGTTCAAACCCTGTGTACGCGGATGCGAGGCTAAGTACTTCCTTTTTCTAACCATAGTCTCATGTAGGGTGAGCTGGACTGGAGAGATGGAGATCGTGGAACTAGCGGGGGTGCCGGTGGACATGGCAGACTGAGAGACGGTGGGAGATGGTATTGTTGCCGCCGGTGCCCTAGATGCAGTGTTTCCTACTACGAAACTGGTGATTCCCTGACCCTGACTGCTTTGGCCTGGCAAAGATACCTGCACAGATACAGCAGGTGGTGCGCTAAATGGTGGTCCTACACTGCCGGAAGGGATGTTGCGTTGATGACTAGCTTCATTGGCCGAGGGTGCAACAACCTTAAGGGACGTTTGGTAGTTAGTCCAAGCTTTCAAATGCATGGTGGTTAAATGTCTATGCATGCAACTAGTATTGAGACTTTTCAGATTCTGACCTCTGCTTAAGGAAGTAGAACATTTTTGACAGATGACTTTGCGCTGATCAATTGGATGTTGTTTAAAAAAATGCCAGACTGCACTCTTTCTAGCATCGGATACCTTTTCAGGCATTGCAGACTGAGCTTTAACCGGATGGCCACGCTGTCCTCCACCAGGTTTTGGCTTTGCCACGCGTTTTGGGCAAGATACGGGCCCGGCAGATGGAACCTGTGGCGATGTTGATGCCTGCTGCGGCCCCTCCTCCTCCTCTGCTTCAGAACTGCTGCCGCCTGCACCCTGTTCCCCCAATGGCTGCCAATCGGGGTCAAGAACTGGGTCATCTAATAACTCTTCTTGTACCTCCTGCGCAACTTCGTCTGTGTCACCGTGTCGTTCGGTGGTATAGCGTTCGTGATGGGGCAACATAGTCTCATCAGGGTCTGATTCTTGATCAGCACCCTGCGAGGGCAATGTTGTGGTCTGAGTCAAAGGACCAGCATAGTAGTCTGGCTGTGGCTGTGCGTCAGTGCACTCCATGTCAGATTCAATTTGTAATGGGCATGGACTGTTAACTGCTTCACTTTCTAAGCCAGGGACGGTATGTGTAAAGAGCTCCATGGAGTAACCCGTTGTGTCGCCTGCTGCATTCTTCTCTGTTGTTGTTTTTGCTGAAGAGGACAAGGAAGTGACTTGTCCCTGACCGTGAACATCCACTAACGACGCGCTGCTTTTACTTTTACCAGTTTCACGAGAGGAGGCAAAAGAGCTAGAGGCTGAGTCAGCAAGATAAGCCAAAACTTGCTCTTGCTGCTCCGGCTTTAAAAGCGGTTTTCCTAATCCCAGAAAAGGGAGCGTTCGAGGCCTTGTGTAGCCGGACGACGAACCTGGCTCCACAGCTCCAGACTTAGGTGCAATATTTTTTTCCCCACGACCACCTGATGCTCCACCACTACCACTACCCTCATTACCAGCTGACAATGAACGCCCCCGGCCACGACCTCTTCCACTAGACTTCCTCATTGTTTTAAAAACGTAACCAAACTAACGTTATTTGTTGCAGTCACACAACTTACACGGTGAGCTATAACTTCAGTATGATTTAGCTACCCCTTTACAGGTTGGTGAGACCACAGCGAAAATCAGGCCCAATGTTACACACTCTTTTTTTGGTGGCTGCAAATTAGAGAGATGCCCCACACGCAGGACTGTCACTGAAGCACAAATGTTAATATTAATGTCACACTATTATTTTTTTTTTATTTTTATTTTTTTCAGGAACACTTTAGAAACCCCCCCAAAAAAAAAACATTGATTTTTGCAGGGAGAATTTAGAAAACAAATGTAACAAACTATATGCTTTCTATGGGCCACTGAGTGAGAGATGACGCACACAGGAATCAGGAGTGGCACACAAGCCCAGAGGCCAATATTTTTCTACCAATGATTGATGGAGTTATTTTCTCTGGTAGATTTTGGAACCCAAATCAAGGAAAAAAAATATAGGCTTTCTATGGACCACAATTGGAGAGAGAGAGAGAGAGAGAGATGGCACACCCAGGAGTCAAGACTGGCACACAAGCAGAAAGGCCAATATTAATCTCCCACTGTTTTTTTTTTTTTTTTTTTTTTTTTTCAGGGAGACTTTAGAAAAAAAAATAATAAAAAAAATATGATTTTATCAGGAAGAATTTAGAAACCAAATAAAATAAAATGATTTTTTCAGGGAGAATTTATAAAACAAATAAAACCAAAAATAGGCGTTCTATGGCCCACTGACTGAGAGATGACGCACCCAGGAGTCAAGACTGGCACACAAGCAGAAAGGCCAATATTAATCTCCCACTGTTTTTTTTTTTTTTTTTTTTTTTTTCAGGGAGACTTTAGAAAAAAAAAAAATAAAAAAAATATGATTTTATCAGGAAGAATTTAGAAACCAAATAAAATAAAATGATTTTTTCAGGGAGAATTTATAAAACAAATAAAACCAAAAATAGGCGTTCTATGGCCCACTGACTGAGAGATGACGCACCCAGGAGTCAAGACTGGCACACAAGCAGAAAGGCCAATATTAATCTCCCACTGTTTTTTTTTTTTTTTTTTTTTTTTTCAGGGAGACTTTAGAAAAAAAAATAATAAAAAAAATATGATTTTATCAGGAAGAATTTAGAAACCAAATAAAATAAAATGATTTTTTCAGGGAGAATTTAGAAAACAAATAAAACCAAAAATAGGCGTTCTATGGCCCACTGACTAAGAGAGAGAGAGAGAGATGGAACGCTTAGTACTGGCACACAAGCCCAAAGGGCAATATTAATCTCCCTTTTTTTTTCCAGGGAGAATTTCTAAAACCCCCCCAAAAAAAAAAATAGGCTTTCTATGGCCCACTATTTGTGAGAGAGATGGGACGCTCAGGACTGGCACAGATGGCACGCTCAGGACTGGCACAGAAGCCCAGAGGCCAATATTAATCTCCCTTTTTTTCTGGGAGAATTTATAAAACCAAAAAAATATTTAAATAGGCTTTCTATGGCCCACTATTTGTGAGAGAGATGGCACGCTCAGGACTGGCACAGATGGCACGCTCACAACTGGCACACAAGCCCAGAGGCCAATATTAATCTCCCTTTTTTCAGGGAAAATTTATAAAACCAAAAAAAAAATTAAATAGGCTTTCTATGGCCCACTATTTGTGAGAGAGATGGCACGCTCAGGACTGGCACAGATGGCACGCTCACAACTGGCACACAAGCCCAGAGGCCAATATTAATCTCCCTTTTTTCAGGGAAAATTTATAAAACAAAAAAAAAAAATTAAATAGGCTTTCTATGGCCCACTATTTGTGAGAGAGATGGCACGCTCAGGACTGGCACAGATGGCACGCTCACAACTGGCACACAAGCCCAGAGGCCAATATTAATCTCCCTTTTTTTCAGGGAGAATTTATAAAACCAAAAAAAAAATTAAATAGGCTTTCTATGGCCCACTATTTGTGAGAGAGATGGCACGCTCAGGGCTGGCACAGATGGCACGCTCAGGACTGGCACACAAGCCCAGAGGCCAATATTAATCTCCCTTTTTTTCAGGGAGAATTTATAAAACCCCAAAAAAAATAAAATAGGCTTTCTATGGCCCACTATTTGTGAGAGAGATGGCACACTCAGGACTGGCACACAAGCCCAAAGGCCAATATTAATCTCCCACTGTATTTTTATCAGGGAGAATTTATACACCCCACAAAAAAAAATACAGAAAAATGAAAAGGCTTTCTATGGCCCACTATGTGAGAGAGATGGCACACACAGGGATGGCACTCTAGCAGAAATGCCAAATTGCCAATCTTAATCTCCCACCAAAAAAAAAAAAAAAAAAAACACAGGGAATGTCCTACAATTACTATCTCCCTGCCTGCAGTAATCTCAGCCAGGTATGGCAGGCAGCTACTATCTCCCTGCCTGCAGTAATCTCAGCCAGGTATGGCAGGCAGCAATAAGGAGTGGACTGATGCACAAATGAAATAAAAAGTGTGGACAAACAAAAAAGATAGCTGTGCAGAAAGGAAGGAACAAGAGGATTTGTGCTTTGAAAAAAGCAGTTGGTTTGCACAGCGGCGTACACACAGCAATGCAGCTATCAGGGAGCCTTCTAGGGCAGCCCAATGAGCTACAGCGCTGAGGGGAAAAAAAAAAAAAAAAAACTTCCACTGTCCCTGCACACCGAGGGTGGTGTTGGACAGTGCAAATCGCTGCAGCACAAGCGGTTTTGTGGTTAATGGACCCTGCCTAACGCTATCCCTGCTTCTGACAAAGCGGCAGCAACCTCTCCCTAAGCTCAGATCAGCAGCAGTAAGATGGCGGTCGGCGGGAACGCCTCTTTATAGCCCCTGTGACGTCGCAGACAGCAAGCCAATCACTGCAATGCCCTTCTCTAAGATGGTGGGGACCAGGACCTATGTCATCACGCTGCCCACACTCTGCGTTTACCTTCATTGGCTGAGAAATGGCGCTTTTCGCGTCATTGAAACGCGACTTTGGCGCGAAAGTCGCGTACCGCATGGCCGACCACGCACAGGGGTCGGATCGGGTTTCATGAAACCCCGACTTAGCCAAAAGTCGGCGACTTTTGAAAATGTTCGACCCGTTTCGCTCAACCCTAGTCATAAATACTCTGAGGTCACCAGAGCGTGCTTGGGAGAACCCGAGCAACGAGTACACTTGCTCATCACTAATCACAGCATCTTGGCATGCTTTCCATCAGTCTTTCACACTGTTTCTAGTGCAAAAATTTAAGCAGTTCTTCTTTGTTTGATGGCTTGTGACTATCCATCATCCTCTTGATTACTTTCCAGAGGTTTTCAATGGGGTTCAGGTCTGGAGATTGGGCTGCCCATGACAGGGTTTTGTTGTAGTGGTCTCTTAATTTTTGCCAAAGCTGTGCATTTCCCCCAAAATGCATACACCTAACACACAGGCAAAATGCCATTAAGCATGATATATAGTTACATAGTTACATAGTTATTAAGGTTGAAGGAAGACTGTAAGTCCATCTAGTTTAACCCATAGCCTAACCTAACATGCCCTAACATGTTGATCCAGAGGAAGGCAAAAAAAACCATGTGGCAAAGAGTAAGCTCCACATTGGGGAAAAAAATTCCTTCCTGACTCCACATACGGCAATCAGACTAGTTCCCTGGATCAACGCCCTATCAAGGAATCTAGTGTATATACCCTGTAACATTATACTTTTCCAGAAAGGTATCCAGTCCCCTCTTAAATTTAAGTAATGAATCACTCTTTACAACATCATACGGCAGAGAGTTCCATGCTCTTACAGTAAAGAATCAGCGTCTGTTATTATGCTTAAACCTTTTTTCCTCCAAACGTAGAGGATGCCCCCTTGTCCCTGTTTCAGGTCTCTGATTAAAAAGATCATCAGAAAGGTCTTTGTACTGTCCCCTCATATATTTATACATTAAAATAAGATCACCCCTTAGTCTTCGTTTTTCCAAACTAAATAGCCCCAAGTGTAATAACCTATCTTGGTATTGCAGACCCCCCAGTCCTCTAATAACCTTGGTCGCTCTTCTCTGCACCCGCTCCAGTTCAGCTATGTCTTTCTTATACACCGGAGACCAGAACTGTGCACAGTATTCTAAGTGTGGTCGAACAAGTGACTTGTATAGAGGTAAAATGATGTTCTCCTCATGAGCATCTATGCCTCTTTTAATGCATCCCATTATTTTATTTGCCTTTGTAGCAGCTGCCTGACACTGGCCACTGAATATGAGTTTGTCATCCACCCGTACACCCAGGTCTTTTTCATTGACGGTCTTGCCCAGAGTTTTAGAATTAAGCACATAATTATACATCTTATTACTTCTACCCAAGTGCATGACCTTACATTTATCCCCATTAAAGCTCATTTGCCATTTATCAGCCCAAGCTTCTAGTTTGCATAAATCATCCTGTAATATAAAATTGTCCTCCTCTGTATTGATTACCCTGCAGAGTTTAGTGTCATCTGCAAATATTGAAATACTACTCTGAATGCCCCCTACAAAGTCATTAATAAATATGTTAAAAAGAAGAGGGCCCAATACTGACCCCTGTGGTACCCCACTGCTAACCGCTACCCAGTTCGAGTGTGCTCCATTAATAACCACCATTTGTTTCCTATCCCTGAGCCAGCTCTCAACCCACTTACACATATTTTCCCCTATCCCCATTATTCTCATTGTATGTATCAACCTTTTGTGTGGCACCGTATCAAAAGCTTTTGAAAAGTCCATATACACTACGTCCACTGGGTTCTCTTGGTCCAATCCGGAACTTACCTCTTCATAGAAACTGATCAAATTAGTCAGACATGAACGGTCCCTAGTAAACCCGTGCTGATACTGGGTCATGAGGTTATTCCTCTTCAGATACTCCAGTATAGCATCCCTTAGAATGCCCTCCAGGATTTTACCCACAGTAGAGGTTAAGCTTACTGGCCTATAATTTCCGAGTTCAGTTTTTGTCCCCTTTTTGAATATTGGCACCACATTTGCTATACGCCAGTCCTGTGGTACAGACCCTGTTAATATGGAGTCTTTAAAGATTAAAAATAATGGTCTATCAATGACTGTACTTAATTCCTGCAGTACTCGAGGGTGTATCCCATCCGGGCCCGGAGATTTGTCAATTTTAGTGATATTTAGACGCCGCCGCACTTCCTGCTGGGTTAAGCAGGTGACATTTAATTGGGAATTTTTATCACTAGTCATTTTGTCTGCCATGGGATTTTCTTCTGTAAATACTGATGAAAAAAAGTCATTTAGCATATTGGCTTTTTCCTCATCCTCATCCACCATTTCACCCAGACTATTTTTAAGGGGGCCAACACTATCATTGTTTAGTTTCTTACTATTTATGTAGTTAAAAAATATTTTAGGATTATTTTTACTCTCTCTGGCAATGAGTCTCTCGTCTCAATCTTTGCTGCCTTGTTTTGCTTTTTACAGAATTTATGTAATTTTTTGTATTTATTTAATGCCTCCTCACTACCTACTTCCTTTAATTCTCTAAATGCTTTCTTTTTGTCACTTATTGCGCCCCTTACAGCTCTATTTAGCCATTTTGGTTTCCTCCTATTTCTAGTATGTTTATTCCCATACGGTATATACTGTGCACAGGTCCTATCAAGGATGCTAATAAATGTCTCCCATTTTCTTTGTGTATTTTTGTGTCTCAGGATATCGTCCCATTTAATTGCACCAAGATCCTCTCTCATCCGTTGGAAATTTGCCCTCCTGAAGTTTAGTGTCCTTGTAACCCCTCTATTACACATCTTTTTAACCCCTTTCTGACATTAGACGTACTATCCCGTCGAGGTGGGGTGGGCCCCTATGACCACCGATGGGATAGTACGTCATATGCGATCGGCAGCGCTCACGGGGGGAGCGCCGCCGATCGCGGCCGGGTGTCAGCTGTTTATCGCAGCTGACATCCGGCACTATGTGCCAGGAGCGGTCACGGACCGCCCCCGGCACATTAACCCCTGGCACACCGCGATCAAAGATGATCGCGATGTGCCGGCGGTATAGGGAAGCTTCCCGCAGGGAGGGGGCTACCTGCGGGCTTCCCTGAGCCCCCCGCAGCAACGCGATGTGATCGCGTTGCTGCGAGGGTCTTACCTCCCTCCCTGCCTGCTCCAGCCCCGGATCCAAGATGGCCGCGGATCCGGGTCCTGCAGGGAGGGAGGTGGCTTCACAGAGCCTGCTCAGAGCAGGCACTGTGAAGCCTGCAGCACTGTAAGTCAGATCAGTGATCTGACAGAGTGCTGTGCAAACTGTCAGATCATTGATCTGTGATGTCCCCCCCTGGGACAAAATAAAAAAGTGAAAAAAAAAATTTCCAAATGTGTAAAGAAAAAAAAAAATATTCCTAAATAATGAAAAAAATATATATATATATAATTCCGATAAATACATTTCTTCATCTAAGTTAAAAAAAAACAAACAATAAAAGTACACATATTTAGTATCGCCGCGTCCGTGACGACCCAACCCATAAAACTGGCCCACTAGTTAACCCCTTCAGTAAACACCGTAAGAAAAAAAAAAAACGAGGCAAAAAACAACGCTTTATTATCATACCGCCGAACAAAAAGTGGAATAACACGCGATCAAAAAGACAGAAATAAATAACCATGGTACCGCTGAAAATGTCATCTTGTCCCGCAAAAAACGAGCCACCATACTGCATCATCAGCAAAAAAATAAAAAAATTATAGTCCTGAGAATAAAACGATGCAAAAATAATTATTTTTTCTGTAAAATAGTTTTTATTGTATAAAAGCGCCAAAACATAAAAAAATGATATAAATGAGGTGACGCTGTAATCGTACTGACCCGAAGAATAAAACTGCTTTATCAATTTTACCAAACGCGGAACGGTATAAACGCCTCCCCCAAAAGAAATTCATGAATAGCTGGTGTTTGGTCATTCTTCCTCACAAAAATCGGAATAAAAAGCGATCAAGAAATGTCACGTGCCCGAAAATGTTACCAATAAAAACGTCAACTTGTCCCGCAAAAAACAAGACCTCACATGACTCTGTGGACCAAAATATGGAAAAATTATAGCTCTCAAAATGTGGTAACGCAAAAAATATTTTTTGCAATAAATAGCGTCTTTCAGTGTGTGACGGCTGCCAATCATAAAAATCCGCTAAAAAACTCGCTATAAAAGTAAATCAAACTCCCCTTCATCACCCCCTTAGTTAGGGAAAAATTAAAAAAATGTATTTATTTCCATTTTCCCATTAGGGCTAGGGCTAGGGTTAGGGCTAGGGTTAGGGTTAGGGCTAGGGTTAGGGCTAGGGCTAGGGTTAGGGCTAGGGTTAGGGCTAGGGTTAGGGCTTAGGGTTAGGGCTAAGGTTAGGGTTAGGGTTGGGGCTACAGTTAGGGTTGGGGCTAAAGTTAGGGTTAGGGTTTAGATTACATTTACAGTTTGGAATAGGGTTGGGATTAGGGTTAGGGGTGTGTCAGGGTTAGAGGTGTAGTTAGGGTTACTGTTAGAATTAGGGTTAGGGGTGTGTTTGGATTAGGGTTTCAGTTATAATTGGGGGGTTTCCACTGTTTAGGCACATCAGGGGCTCTCCAAACACCACATGGCGTCCGATCTCAATTCCAGCCAATTCTGCGTTGAAAAAGTAAAACAGTGCTCCTTCCCTTCCGAGCTCTCCCGTGTGCCCAAACAGGGGTTTACCCCAACATATGGGGTATCAGCGTACTCAGGACAAATAGGACAACAACTTTTGGGGTCCAATTTCTCCTGTTACCTTTGGGAAAATACAAAACTGGGGGCTAAAAAATAATTTTTGTGGGAAAAAAAAAGGATTTGTTATTTTCACGGCTCTGCGTTATAAACTGTAGTGAAACACTTGGGGGCTCAAAGTTCTCACAACACATCTAGATGAGCTCCCTGGGGGGTCTAGTTTCCAATATAGGGTCACTTGTGGGGGGTTTCTACTGTTTAGGTACATTAGGGGCTCTGCAAACGCAATGTGACGCCTGCAGACAATTCCATCTAAGTCTGCATTCCAAATGGCACTCCTTCCCTTCCGAGCCCTCCCATGCGCCCAAACGGTGGTTCCCCCCACATATGGGGTATCAGCGTACTCAGGACAAATTGGACAACAACTTTTGGGGTCGAATTTCTCCTCTTACCCTTGGGAAAATACAAAACTGGGGGCTAAAATATAATTTTTGGGGGAAAGTTTTTTTTTTTTATTTTCACGGCTCTGCGTTACAAACTGTAGTGAAACACTTGGGGGTTCAAAGCTCTAACAACACATCTAGATGAGTTCCTTAGGGTATCTAGTTTCCAAAATGGTGTCACTTGTGGGGGGTTTCTACTGTTTAGGTACATTAGGGGCTCTGCAAACGCAATGTGACACCTGCAGACCATTCCAGCTAAGTCTGCATTCCAAATGGCGCTCCTTCCCTTCTGAGCCCTCCCATGCGCCCAAACAGTGGTTCCCCCCACATATTGTGTATAATCACACTCAGGACAAATTGGGCAACAAATTTTGGGGTCCAATTTCTCCTGTTATCCTCGGGAAAATACAAAACTGGGGGCTAAAAAAATAATTTTTGTGGGAAAAAATTTTTGTTTTATTTTTACGGCTCTGCATTATAAACTTCTGTGAAGCCCTTGGTGGGTCAAAGCGCTCAAAACACATGTAGATAAGTTCCTTAGGGGGTCTACTTTCCAAAATGGTGTCACTTGTGGGGGGTTTCAATGTTTAGGCACATCAGTGGCTCTCTAAACGCAACATGGCGTCCCATCTCAATTCCTGTCAATTTTGCATTGAAAAGTCAAACGGCGCTCCTTCCCTTCCGAGCTCTCCCATGCGCCCAAACAGTGGTTTACCCCCACATATGGAGTATTAGCGTACTCAGGACAAATTGTACAACAACTTTTGTGGTCCAATTTCTACTCTTACCCTTGGGAAAATAAAACATTGGGGGCAAAAAGATAATTTTTGTGAAAAAATATGATTTTTTATTTTTACGGTTCTGCATTATAAACGTCTGTGAAGCACTTGGTGGGTCAAAATGCTCACCACACCTCTAGATAAGTTCCTTAGGGGGTCTACTTTCCAAAATGGTGCCACTTGTGGGGGGTTTCAATGTTTAGGCACATCAGTGGCTCTCCAAACGCAACATGGCGTCCCATCTCAATTCCTGTCAATTTTGCATTAAAAAGTCAAACGGCGCTCCTTCCCTTCCGAGCTCTCCCATGCGCCCAAACAGTGGTTTATCCTCACATATGGGGTATCAGCGTACTCAGGGCAAATTGTACAACAACTTTTGGGGTCCAATTTCTTCTCTTACCCTTGGGAAAATAAAAAATTGGGGGCGAAAAGATAATTTTTGTGAAAAAATATGATTTTTTATTTTTACGGTTCTGCATTATAAACTTCTGTGAAGCACTTGGTGGGTCAAAGTGCTCATTACACCTCTAGATAAGTTCCTTAGGGGGTCTACTTTCCAAAATGGTGTCACTTGTGGGGGGTTTCAATGTTTAGGCACATCAGTGGCTCTCCAAACGCAACATGGCGTCCCATCTCAATTCCTGTCAATTTTGCATTGAAAAGTCAAACGGCGCTCCTTCCCTTCCGAGCTCTCCCATGCGCCCAAACAGTGGTTTACCCCCACATATGGGGTATCAGCGTACTCAGGACAAATTGTACAACAACATTTGGGGTCCAATTTCTTCTCTTACCCTGGGGAAAATAAAAAATTGGGGGCGAAAATATAATTTTTGTGAAAAAATATGATTTTTTATTTTTACGGTTCTGCATTATAAACTTCTGTGAAGCACTTGGTGGGTCAAAGTGCTCACCACACCTCTAGATAAGTTCCTTAGGGGGTCTACTTTCCAAAATGGTGTCACTTGTGGGGGGTTTCAATGTTTAGGCACATCAGGGGCTCTCCAAACGCAACATGGTGTCCCATCTCGATTCCAGTCAATTTTGCATTGAAAAGTCAAATGGCGCTCCTTCGTTTCCGAGCTCTGTCATGCGCCCAAACAGTGGTTTACCCCCACATATGGGATATCGGTGTACTCAGGACAAATTGTACAACAACATTTGGGGTCCATTTTCTCCTGTTACCCTTGGTAAAATAAAACAAATTGGAGCTGAAGTAAATTTTTTGTGAAAAAAAGTTAAATCTTCATTTTTATTTAAACATTCCAAAATTCCTGTGAAGCACCAGAAGGGTTAATAAACTTCTTGAATATGGTTTTGAGCACCATGAGGGGTGCAGTTTTTAGAATGGTGTCACACTTGGGTATTTTCTATCATATAGACCCCTCAAAATGACTTCAAATGAGATGTGGTCCCTAAAAAAAAATGGTGTTGTAAAAATGAGAAATTGCTGGTCAACTTTTAACCCTTATAACTCCCTAACAAAAAAAAATTTTGGTTCCAAACTTGTGCTGATGTAAAATAGACATGTGGGAAATATTACTTATTAAGTATTTTGTGTGACATATCTCTGTGATTTAATTGCATAAAAATTCAAAGTTGGAAAATTGCAAAATTTTTCAGAAATAAACGCAGGTACTATCAAAGAATTTTTACCACTATCATGAAGTACAATATGTCACGAGAAAACAATGTCAGAATCACTGGGATCTGTTGAAGCGTTCCAGAGTTATAACCTCATAAAGGGACAGTGGTCAGAATTGTAAAAATTGGCCCGGTCATTAACGTGCAAACCACCCTTGGGGGTAAAGGGGTTAAAGGATACATGAAAACTTATTATTTTGTGATCGCTATTTCCCAAGTGACCCCCAACCCTTATATTTGCTATGCGGTCTGGCCTGTTGGTTAATATTAGGTCTAGCAGTGCCCCCCTTCTTGTTGGGTCCTGAACCAGTTGTGAAAGGTAATTGTCTCTCATAGTTGTCAAAAACCGATTACTTTTGCTGGAACTGCAGATTGCCGCTCCCCAATCTATTTCAGGGTAGTTGAAGTCCCCCATAATAATGACTTCTCCTTGAGTCGCAGCTTCATCTATTTGCTTTACGAGGATATTCTCCATCGCTTCCATTATTTTTAGAGATTTATAACAAACCCCTATCAGTAATTTATTATTTTTTCCCCCTCCCCTTATCTCCACCCACCGGGATTCTACATTTTCATTAAATTCACCTATATTATCACGCAGGATGGGTTTTAAGGACGATTTTACATACAGACACACCCCTCCCCCTCGCTTATCTGTATGGTCATTTCTGAACAGGCTATAGCCCTGCAAGTTAACAGCCCAGTCATGGCTCTCATCCAGCCATGTTTCAGATATACCCACCATGTCATAATTATGCTCCAACAACATTAGTTCTAATTCGTTCATTTTGTTGGCGAGGCTTCTGGCATTAGTATATATGCACTTGATGTTCCTCTCTATACCTCTATTTCTTAAATTATTAACTGTTCTAACCCCACCCCCATGCCACCGCCACCCCCATCTTCCTTATTTGTGCCCAGGTCTCTATCTGCACTATCTTCCCCTCCTATAAAATGAATACCCTCCCCCCCAATTCCTAGTTTAAACACTCCTCCAACCTTCTAGCCTTATTTAAGTATATATGTATTCAATTATTTAGTGCCCATAGCTGTCTGGCTGACATAAAAGGTAGTTTAAATCTCCATAATGTCATTGGCATTGCCCACTTAAAAAACAGGAAAAAGATATAAAAACTTATATATAAAAAGTAATATACATTATTTATATAAAAAGTGCCGCGATGTGCATATTAAAAAATTGAAAGTGGCAAGAGTAAAGTGCAGTATATTGCGTTAAAGCCAAAGTGCAGCAAAAATAGTGCAAAAGTGCAAAAAGGGTAAGCAATATAGAGAGACACTTACTTCAATTGATTCGTAAATAGACCACTATGGACAGCCAGGGCAATCTGGGGCACCCCGACACGCGTTTCGGACGCACTGTTCCTTCGTCAGGGGAAAAAATTGCGGCACTTTTTATATAAATAATGTATAATAATTTTTATATATAAGTTTTTATATCTTTTTCCTGTTTTTTAAGTGGGCAATGCCAATGACCTTATGGAGATTTAAACTACCTTTTATGTCAGCCAGACAGCTATGGGCACTAAATAATTGAATACATATATACTTAAATAATTTTGTTTTTAATGTGTTTTAATATTTGGAACTTAATAAAATAATATTCATATTATTATATTTCCTGTCATGATTAATTTCTTGATTTTTTGCCATGTGGCGAGCACGATTTCTTTGAGAAACCAAGGGCATACATCTGTACCATGTCGCAACCGAACCCAAGCCTCCCGACGCTGCTGTCTAGTGAGAACTCTATCCATTTTACCCTGACCCCCGGCCATATCCTTGGCCGGTGCCAGAGGGTTCCTCGTGCATATGTCCATAGTCACCTCCGTGACCACACACTCCCAGTTCCTCCTGGGTTTCTTTTAATATGCGCTTCTCTGCGTGGGACCCTGGAACTGAACTGTCCCAAACTTACCAGTGGACATTTCCAGCTAGAGGTTTGGTGGGATCTCCTCGACCTCTCCTGCCACAACCTCTATGGGGAACCTATTGAGGTTACGCTCTGTTCGTAGGTTGGTGACCCCTATGGCAGGTATCCCTGACTCGGGATCTTCGGGTTCTGCACTCGGAACAACATCCTCAGCCTCTCCTGCCAATAATACCTCTACGAGGAACCTATCGGGGTTATACTTTGTCCCTAGGTTGGCAACCCCTATGGCAGGTATCCCTGACTCAGCATCTTCGGGTTCTATGCCTGGAACAACATTTACCTTGGGAGGGTTGACCTTGGTCTCCCACAGGGACCAGAACAGGGGCAAGTCTCTTCCCAACACAGTCCCATATGGAAGGGTATTCACCACTTCCACCACATGTTTAATGTCCCGACATGATGTAGAAAAATTAACCGCCATGGTCGGGTACTCCCAGATAACCCCATGGATACCCATCACCTCCACTTTCCATTCTTTGGGGTTGTCCCTGGCAACAAGGGACCCATGGACCAAAGTCACTATGCTCCCTGAGTCCAGGAGAGCCTCTGTTTAGTACCTGTTCACGAGTACCTGGCACAGCTGGGCATTGATGTTGGCAGTGCCCATAGTGGCGCTACAGATTAGCTGGGCATACATAGACACATGGCGAGAATACCCGCAGTCCATGGGTTCAGATATCAGGGAACAGTTGACCTCCACATGTCCGGGCCCTTGGCACCGCCAACACTTCATCTCTGTGGCGCGACTATATCTTTGAGCCACTTTAGGGAAACAGAACTTTTCTCATCCTCACTTCGGGTTACCCCTCATCATGGGCTCAACCCTTGTTAGCCTTAACAGTAGTTTGTGAACTTTTCCTATGCTCCTGGGCTGCTGAGGCTCTGATGTGACAGCCGCAGTGGAAAAGTGTCCTGCACAAAGTCCTGAGTAGCTGTATAGCGCTCAACCAGTCCGACCACCTGGTTCAGAGTGCCCAGGTCCCCTTGACCTACCCAATGATGCATGGCGGCCGGCAGGGCCCTCACCAGCCGGTCGACCACCACCCTCTCTACCATCTGGGCCAGGGTCAAAGTCTCAGGCTGGAGCCATTCCTCCACCAACTGCAATAAGTCATACACCTAAGACCTGGCGGGACCAGTCTCTGCAAAGGACCACTGGTACACCCTCTGATCGCCCTTTACCTTAGGGGTCTCTTCTTGACACCGCTGTTTGCCCCTCACCTTAGGGGTCTGCTCTTTACACCGCTGATTGCCCCGCACCAGAGGGGTCTCCTCCTTATACTGCTGATCTTTGTCACCTTAGGGGTCTCCTGTTTACACTGCTGATGCTCCAGTTGCTGCCACTGCAACTGCAGCGCCTCTTGCTGCTACCGTTGTAACTGTAGCATCTGCTGCAGCACCTTTGCTGCTGCCACTGGAACTGCAGCGTTTCTTGCTGCTGCCGTTGCTGAGTGAGGACCAACTGCTTCAAAAGCTCCTCCATTTCCCAGCAGGCTTGAGCAGCAGCGATGCTGGCTTGCTCACTGAAATGCAGCACGCTTTGGGGTATGCCTCAGTTCACACTGCTTGCATTCTCCACCATATGTAGTGCAGTGGTATCCACACTGTGCAGTGACCAAGCAAAGTTCAAAGCAAAAAGTCTCTTTAATGTTCAACTCACAGCAATACACAGCACACAATATCCTCCGGATCGCAGCCAGGAACCATATCCTCCAGATTGCAGCCAACAAATACGCCAGTCCACCTCTGAGACAGTTACCATGGATGACTGCACCGCCTTGTACGCTGTGGGTGCCAGTCCCTTCAGCTCCCTTGGCTGTTTTGCTCCTCTTGCCTGTGTTGCCTTCCACAGGTGGAGGTCTGCAGAGCCCTCTGCTCTGCACGCCTGCAAACACCAAACTGACACTGACCCTGACACACCCAAACCCTTTACTGCAGGGTTTTAACTTGAATCTGGGGCCATGGGCCACATGGAGTACCAGGAAGGAAAAGGACTGCCCCACTATCATCCTGTAGTCCGTTTAAAAAATAAAAGCCCAGCAAGTTTTCTTAAATCTGCCCTGGACAAATAGCTTGTCCAAGACTTACACTTACTTTTATTCTGCATTGCAATCACAGCTACACCTGTGACTGCAATGCACTCCCATGGCCTCAATACACCTCTGTGCGCATCCTGGGGGGAACACACAGCAAACCTCACATGTGACACCCGTCACTACCTCACAGTGATTAAAAGTGTGAACGAAGTGAAAGGTTAGACACCATACCGCCTAAAAATAGAAGTTAAAGTGCCTGATTCATCAAGCAGTTTTTGACAGAGTTCTGGTGTAAAATTGCTTAAAATGTTGTAAAACTTTTGTGCAACTTGAAGTTTTTAAACTGTTGGAGCTTATATGCCCGTCCTAGCCAGTCCTGCCAGCTTTTAAGAATAGGTAGGAGCTAGGGTATGGTGAGGGTATTGCCAAGCGTGACCGATGAAGTCATGACCGCGTATGGCCAATAAAGGATCCTTTCCGTAAAGCATCCCCCACCCCCAACTACCTTGCCCCTCTTAACCCCTCCATATATTACCCAGGAAAACACACCACCACGTTAATTTCTTTTTGGATAATTTGGCCACAGCGGCCATTTTATTAACAAACAAATACATAAATAACAACATGTAAACAGTAAATATATAAAACCTCGAGGGGGGGGCTCTTGGAGCTAAAAAATCTGGCTCATAATAGGCAGAGAGCCTACCCAAAATTTTTACAAAAAACACGTATTTACCCTCAGCCGTAACCACCAGCTCGAGGGCACCATGTAACCCATTTCGGGCAAACCAACCACAAAGCTCCCGAGGTAAACACCCCGTCCAGAGCCCGTACCAAAAGCCAGATCAACCCTATCAGCATCATCACCAACTCCAAGAACCCCACCCCCCGCCAACGCCACTGTGACAATAATACAGAATGCTTGCCTTCAATAAATCAACAGAAAAGAAATATAATTCAAAAGACCCCTTTTTTTTTTTTTTTTTTTTACTTTAAGAATTGACGAACTCGCCGATCTTGCCTAAAGCTACGTTGCCTCATAGAACCGCTAAAACAGGGAGGGTGGGAGGGACTCACTTCGCCCGTCTAAGGTAACTGATCTCCCCTTTTCCCGCACTTTCCCAAGCCCCCACCTCCCTTTTTGCATAAATCCCCACCCCAAATCCTACTCTTCCAATCCCCGGGCTCCTTTACTCAATAACACCTTTATTTTTTAAAAGAAAACCTACTGCACTGCTCCCATGGCAACGCAGTCATGTGGGGGCCTCCTTTTAGCTGCGCCCCATACAGCCCCCCCTCTTGACCGCGTATGGCCAATAAAGGATCCTTTCCGTAAAGCATCCCCCACCCCCAACTACCTTGCCCCTCTTAACCCCTCCATCTATTACCCAGGAAAACACACCACCACGTTAATTTCTTTTTGGATAATTTGGCCACAGCGGCCATTTTATTAACAAACAAATACATAAATAACAACATGTAAACAGTAAATATATAAAACCTCGAGGGGGGGGCTCTTGGAGCTAAAAAATCTGGCTCATAATAGGCAGAGAGCCTACCCAAAATTTTTACAAAAAACACGTATTTACCCTCAGCCGTAACCACCAGCTCGAG
The DNA here is from genome assembly GCF_032444005.1 of Ranitomeya imitator. Classification (NCBI taxonomy): domain Eukaryota; kingdom Metazoa; phylum Chordata; class Amphibia; order Anura; family Dendrobatidae; genus Ranitomeya; species Ranitomeya imitator. Next base: position 206,347,670 of record NC_091285.1, on the reverse strand, counting down.
GGCACCATGTAACCCATTTCGGGCAAACCAACCACAAAGCTCCCGAGGTAAACACCCCGTCCAGAGCCCGTACCAAAAGCCAGATCAACCCTATCAGCATCATCACCAACTCCAAGAACCCCACCCCCCGCCACACACGAACAGCCCTGACCACCTCAGGCTCGTGAGTGCCCCACCACCGCCAAAGCTCTTTCAACTCCTTCCTGTAGACCGAGCGCCCATAAATCCATCCCGATCTCGTTAAGATGCACTCCATCATCCCTCCAAAAATTACCGACCCCGGCCTCCAGCTCGAAATGCCTCACGGCAATACCCCCATTCCGGGACACAAAACTCGCCACCATCCTGTTCAATTTTACCCTGGCTCTGTTAATCCCTTTATGGGAACGGGCCTCCCGCCACGTCTTCCGCGGCACAATGTCTGACCACACAGTCAGCATACCGGGAAAAGATACCCACAGCCTCAACAAGTCATAACGGATATCCCGAATGAGTTCCCTCACGGGTTTTGCCCCCAAATCATTACCCCCCAAGTGAACCACTAAAATATCCGGAGGGCGATCCAGACGGGCGGCGCGGGAGAATTCCGGCAAAAAACTACGCCACGACATACCACGAGTCCCCATCCAACGGATGATCACTGCCTCTCGGCCGAAACCCAGTTGCCTACCATTCGCGCGCGCATCGGCCCGGAGGGCGCCCCAATAAACGAAAGAGTGTCCGACAATCCACGCCAAAAGAGGGGTACGACCTGAAAAACACAACCATAATTAACAATCCGCAAAGACGTCCCTCTTCACCCCGCATTGTTGATTTAATGCCGCACATAAGACAGGTAACGATTAGAACTCCATCTGCCTATTTTCTTGATCACCTCCGGCCCAAGGCCCAAACCATCGGCCTCAGATGCGGCCCCAATCCTAAAAGAATGCGAGCCGAAATTTTCCGGGTTAACACCCAGCAAACCCAAGCCCTTCTTCAAAATGGCTACAAACTGGAAACGTGACAAGAAATCCCCCTCTTGGTGTTGCAACAGAGGGCCTGACCTGACTGATGACAAATTCCAATATGCCTCTAAGCAGCGTTGCGGACACATCCCGCTACCCGCCACCCTTCCTAGCACTACTTTCTTTCCCCTACCTAGCTGATCCGTCTTTGAACGCCTTATCCAAAAGGCAACTCCCCCTTCCCAAAAAACCACATCTTCCGCCCAAAAGACCACCTGACCTGTCCTTGCTCGGGGAAACCAATTCACCCAGACGCAAAGCACCAAAAAACGCTAGAGAAAAGGCCAATTGAAACAGTACCACCTCAAACTGAGATGAACAAATTACGCCCAAGGCCTCCCCTAACCGCTGCAACAACCCAAAAGAAATGGGGCTGCGCTTATCAAAAGTCGAATTACCCTTACGAAAATCTTTCAACGCCTGCCGTATAACAAAGTCCTTTGTGACGTCCCTCAATTCTTGCAACTGAAAACCAAAAGCCAAACCTGCTATAAACTTGTTTAACCTAGACACGGACCAACCCCACTCCACGACCTTACCTACCAGTGCCAATAACGCCATTGCCCTGTCGCTATCTGACTCAGCCGAGCCGCATTGAAACAACCAACTTTCCCACATGGCCCATGACGCCGCATAATCTGACCATGTCCTGTTTGACACCGAGGCTTGGATCAATCGGCCTCCCCTTCCGTAACCACCTGCCACAGATGCAAAGGACATGCTGCTCCTGCCGCCTCCGAATCTGGAGCCAAATCCCGGAATCGGTCCCACTGCAAACGAGACAAAGCATCAGCTATATTGTTCTGAACTCCTGGCACGTGCACCGCCGTAATCCATGCATTCAACTCCAAGCATCTCAGTACCAACTCCCTGAACAACCTAATTACTGGAGGGGAAGAAGAAGATAAGCTGTTAATCACGGCCACCACGCTCGAGTTATCGCAATGGAAACGTACTCGCCGATCACGAAAGCTGTCACCCCAAACAAACACTGACACCACAATCGGGAACAACTCCAACAATGCCAAATTCTTGGTGAGCCCCTTCTTTCGCCAATCCTCTGGCCACACCCCGACGCTCCATTTTCCTCCACAGTAGGCCCCATAACCAACTCCACCTGCTGCGTCTGTGTAGATCTCGCAATCAAAAGCATTCAGATCCTCCTGCTGAATAAGCGACCTGCCATTATAGCCTTCCAAAAAACGTTGCCAAACAAGAAGGTCCTCCTTATGCTCTCTACCCAAACGAATAAAATGATGAGCCGACCGAACTCCAGCCGTCGCCCTGGACAATCTGCGGCAAAATATCCTGCCCATTGGCATAATACGACAAGCAAAATTCAGGCGGCCCAGCAGCGACTGCAACTCCTTCAATGAAGTCTTCCGCAATTTTCCAATCCGACTCACCTCTCGCTTAAGCAACTCCAACTTATCATCAGGCAACCTACACTCCATTTTCTCAGAATCAATGAGAATCCCTAAGAAACTCAAGACCGTGCAGGGGCCCTCCGTTTTTCCCTGTGCCAAAGGAACACCAAACTGTCCGGCCACCCATTCCATGGTCCCAAGTAAATGACAGCACACTGCTGAATCCGGTGGACCAACAAACAAAAAATCATCCAAATAGTGAATGACAGAAGGAACGGCCGATACATCTCTCACTACCCACTCTAAAAAGGTACTGAAAGTCTCAAACAATGCACAGGAAATAGAACATCCCATAGGCAAACACCTATCCAAGTAAAAACCACCCTCCCACCAACAACCTAACAAAGGAATGCTCTGCGGGTGCACCGGCAAGAGCCTAAATGCCGACTCGATGTCCGTTTTTGCCAGCAATGCTCCAGGCCCGTACATTCGCACCCACCGAACAGCCGCATCAAACGATGTGTAAACAACGGAGCACAACTCCTCCGCAATCCCGTCATTAACCGAGGATCCTTTGGGATATGAAAGATGCTGAATTAGCCGGAACTTGTTCGGCTCCTTCTTGGGCACCACCCCAAGCGGGGAAACAATTACACCCGCCATGGGCAACGAACTAAAAGGCCCCGCCATTCTTCCCAGCTCAACCTCTTTTGCCAATTTAGCCGAAACCACCTCCGCATGCAAGCCAGCTGATCTCAAATTTTTTGTAGAAAAAGGAACAACATGCATCGGGTGAGGGATCTTAAACCCCTCAAGAAAACCGTCCCTAATAACCTCCGCCTTTTTAACATCCGGGTATCTACTTAGATAGGGGGCCATCTTTTGAACCCTCACCGGAGTCACCCCCTTGACCGCCACCCACTGATGGCTTACCACGTGATTTCTTGAAACACTTAGCGGCTCCGTGAGAGGCCCCGTTGCAATGGGAGCACACGTGTTTAAATTTACAAGTGGTGCCATACTTGCACTGGCCCTCATTAAACTGCCAGCATGTCCCAGATTTTTCCTTTGAACCCTGAGACCCGTGTCCTCCACTTTGTCCTGACTGCTGACTGCTACCTCCCCTCCCCCCTGAAAGGACTGCCCATAACGCACCGGAGCCATCACCTTCAGCCACAACCCGATGTCTTTTTGGTCCCACCTTATCTCCGGCCTCACTGCTTTTCGCTGCCTGAACTGTTCATCGTATCTCAGCCAAGCCTGGCCCCCGTAGGTACGATGCGCTTCACCAATAGCATCCAAATAACAAAACAGGCCTGAGCAATTCTCGGGGAATTTCTCCCCTATAACACTCGCTAGAATGGCAAAGGCCTGCTGCCAGTTAACGAACGTCTGAGGAATGAGGCGCCAACGCCTCTTTTCTTCCTCTTCCTTTTTGCTGTCGTCTTTCTTTCCTTTATCCAAGTTAAATTTTTCTAAAGGAAGGAGAGAGAAAATCTCTACGTATTCATCTTTCCAAATCTTTTCCTTGACTTCTTTCTTCAAATGGGCCCCCAGCGGACCCTCAAAACACACATATACCTCGCCTTTTGCCCTGTCGTCTAACTTAACGGTATCACCTTTTCCCGTTTCCGTTTGTACCGACACCGACACCCCCGCCACAGAAACAGGTGTCCCGCTACCCGAGCTCGCAATCTCGTTCGAACCCCCTGCTACGCCCCCGGCAACTGACACCCAGGCACCAGCGGGCGACGATCCCACACTGTTAGCAACTGAGCTACCCCCGCCCCCATCCAATCTACGCAAAATCTGCGACATACCCGCTAGAAGTTCTCTGACCCCCGGGACCTCATTACAGCCCCCACCCCGCTCCACCACACCCGAAACACCCGGCACTGGGGAAAGACTGGACATGTACTCACGTGGCTGCGCAGGTGCTGTGTCCCCACCAGCCGTGCTTCCTGAATCCTGCTGGTCCATTTCGTCGCGATGTTCGTTCCCGGAATCATCGCTGCCGCTCATCTGCCCCAGGCCCGCGCCCCTGGCCTCCACGTCACCAGGGGGGACCGAGACTGGCGAAGGCGACCGGTCCCTCGACCTCCTGCTGGATCTGGATCTGTCCGGCTCCGTGATTCCTCTGCCTCCAGCCGCTGGACTGTCTCCTCTGGACGCCGCTCCTGCGGCCCGACCGCGACCCGCTCCTTGCCGTGATGCCGCCGCTGTCCTGCCCGATAGTCTGCTCTGCCGTCCTGTCGCAGAGCCAGGTGCACTGGGGGGATGGGATCCGGGTGCCCCCGCCGCAATTGCGCCCGCCGCGATACTCCCCGGCTCCTGCCTGGTGGATGCTGCCGCCGCCGCTGGGCTCCTTCCCCGTCCCCTTGCTCGTGTTGCCGCCACCGCGGGAGGTGCTCCCCGGCGGGTAGAAGCTGCTGCTATCGGTGCTGTGGCGCCGCCGCGCCCTCTGCTAGGCCGCACCGGAAGTGCGGCCCTGACATCCTGTACAGCGCCGGCGTCCTGCCGCGTCTGCACCGCTCGCCCAGCACCGCGCCGCCTCGCGCCGGCAGGGCCGCCAGGTGGATTCCTGCCGGGGGAGGGGGCGGGCAAGGTGGATCGGCCGCGTCCCCCAGCCCCCGCAGGGTCCCTGTAGGGGCTCCGCGGCCTGCTCCTGCCGCGCGGTGTAGTGTCGGGGGACAGCCTGTCTGGCGGCCTAGACCGCCTGGTTCTGCTGCCCCGGCTCCCGCTGTCCTGGCTCCCACTGCCTCCGAGCAGCCCTGTGAGCTGCTCCTCCAGCCATCCGGCCCTCCTGGAACTGGCCTCCCGACGAAGCTGAGCTACCAGGCTGTCCACAGAAGACATGGTGAGAGGGATGTGGCAGCAGGTCCACTCACTTCGCCCGTCTAAGGTAACTGATCTCCCCTTTTCCCGCACTTTCCCAAGCCCCCACCTCCCTTTTTGCATAAATCCCCACCCCAAATCCTACTCTTCCAATCCCCGGGCTCCTTTACTCAATAACACCTTTATTTTTTAAAAGAAAACCTACTGCACTGCTCCCATGGCAACGCAGTCATGTGGGGGCCTCCTTTTAGCTGCGCCCCATACAGCCCCCCCTCTTTATAACTTATGCCTTAAATGTACAACAGGATCTTGATGGTGTACATTTCTTGGGGAGGCACATGGCAGTTCAAAGATACACCACCTCTTAATGAATTCAGAGTATCTTATTCCAACACTCACTTCACTAAGACTGGTGTACAAAACAAATGATGCTGTAAGGGTGGGTACACAAATCTATTTTTCGTAGTCCAAACCAAAACTTCAGGATTGACCATGTGTCTCCTGACCCAAACTCAACAGTCTCATTTATTCCTTATGGATGTGTGACTATAATTGTCAGGACTAGGCTTTCTAACTGCAGGATTGACCTTGCTGGAGATCAGCACTGGGTGTGGTAAATATTCCTAACAATATAACTGGCCTGTTTATAATGTGTTTTGTGCAGTGATAATTGTGCACATGCTGTGTGTCTGCGCTTGTTTGTTGTAGTTTATTGTCCTGTGCTTGTCTGATGGTTCTGACGTGTGTATACTTATGTGACGTTTGGCATGTATACTGCGCTTCTGTAATATAAGCGATGTGATTTTGTAATGTGCATATGTGTTTTTGTTCCATGGCGTATTACTTAATGGTTGGTACCCATACACATCTCACGCACGAGAAATTTACTCTCAGTGTCCATCCCTGTGCCATCAGTAAGATATACTATATATTAATTATACCACATACGTATTTCAGGAGCGGCCAGAAGAGGGCCTCTGTGCAAGAACAATATATGGGCCCTTTGCAGACCAATAGCTTCTTATCATGCTCTGGAGGTAGATGTGACCCCCTTACCCATTGGGCTCCTGTGCAGCTCTACAGGTTGCACCAATAGTAGAACAGGAAAAAGAGAAAATCCAGCTTCCAAAATTCCAAGTAGATAGTATGTCTGCCCCTGAAATATTGGTTAGGCATCGTTCAGTCGTCCGTTTTCCAAGTACAGGTTCTTCCTGTATTTTTACAGAAGATTTACCTATTAAAGTCTTTAGAGCAATTCACATAACCATGATTTTTTTTGCGGATCAAGTGTCTGGTCCATTTTTGATCTGAGTCACGGATGAAATGTGACAATGCAACTCTATGGATCTGTGAAAAACTTGGACAGCATACTAACACCATCCTCGCTGTATCCATGTGCTGTCCATTTTTCACTGGTTGTTTTCTAAAAGTAGAATGAGAAACCTCCATCAATTTTTTTTCTGAGCACAAAAAAAAAAAATGATGAAACATGGATGACCAAAGCAGACACACTGACCAAACTCTGATGAGCATCTCTGATCGAAAGCTCTGATGAAAATCGATCTTTTCTCCCATCTGTACCAGTCTGTCTTTGTAAATTTGTTCATTGTAAACGATATCTATAATTCTGTACATAACCCCTTTTCTCATGTACAGCTCCACGGAATTAATGGTGCTATATAAATAAATAATAATAATAATAAAAGCAATAAAAAAAAAAATTGAGTGAGACCTTATATGTCCTTTAGGTTTTCTGTCAGCTTAATGCTGTTTAAAAAGTTTATTTGTGTCATAAGTAGTAAAAATGGAGAAAAGTAGGTAAAGTCTCTGCATATATGTGCTTATGAATATTTAGTATAGCAAATCTCAGCCTTCCTATAGCCCCAGGTTTCTTAATGTGAGAGCAAGGATGCTCATTCTGTGCCTACAGTTTGTGACAGCTCCTTGCCAGTGAGACAGGGGTTTCTGGTGTTCTGGAATGAAAACTGAGAAGTGCTCTGATTTTGCTTTGACACATTTCACCTATTTCAGGAATATACCTCACAGTTTGTGAGAAAACAGGAGTTCATTATTTCTCGGTGAGATGCTAGAAGGTCTATGTGACATTTCTGAGGTACTGCCCCTTTCTCCTGGGATTGATGACTAATTCTGCTCCGTGGTATCTCTGTGCTTATAAACAATGTGATCAGAACCAAGAAATCTAGAAATAAATGCGTTTGCATGAACGTGTGTCGATAAGTGTATGTGTCCATATATCTGTGTGAGAGAACATGCCTTGCTACAAAGTGAAAAAAAGAAGTAACCCACATGTAACATTAATGTACTACTATAATTGTGCACATTACCTGGATAAAGACTGAGTGCATTAGATAGATATTTAATACTGTCATTTACGCCAAATTGTCAAGGTGGGTCAACTTATGTCATTTTGTGTCTACAGTAAGCCAAACATCACCTTCATAGCGTCATACTTTGCTTATATGGAGCTATATTCTTCACTGATGGCGCCAAGTAATACCCACATACAGTCAAAGGCACTTATGTAAAACTAACCAGTGCCCATATAGAGCCAAAAAATGTCTTATTAACCTTATGGACCCACATAGGGCAAGATGGTGTTTACAGTGGTGTTAATGCATTGTGCATCTAGCAGGAGCGGACAGACCATTGGTGTAACTCATACAGCTGCACAGAGGTCCAACAGGTTAAGGAGCACACTTTCACCTTCAAAGCAGCTAGTGGCTGTGGTCAGAGACACATGACTCTGGTATTGTAGAAGCAGTCCTTCCTCCAGGACTTCCTCCCTTCCACAATCATTTACTTCACTTGAAATAAAGACAGACCTGAGTATTGGATTAAATTGGCCAAGTCGGCCTTTATTACAACAAACATAACAAAAATAATTCCCAGGATTCCAGGATAGTGGCACCAGCGCGCATAGCCTAAATACTTAGTCTGGAGGGGGTGAGTCAGGGAAAAAGCTTTATATCAGCCTGACAGCCTGGATTAACAATAATAATAACTTTTTGGTTGAAGGAGGTTCTTGGAGCTCCAAAAGGCTTGATGTTACCCGAAATATTTTTCAATCTTCCGACATTACCCCCAGCTGCAACTACCGGCTCGAGGGCAACTTCATCATCGGCGGAAACTTTCCCCATGCCACCAACTCCCCAGGGACCCCACCCTGAAGAGTCACAAAAATTTCACCAGGCCATTTTCAAATCCCAAACACGATTGGAGGATACCATCTACTTGATGCACAAATCCCCCACCACAATTTTTCACCAACTCCAAGAACCCCTTCACATTGCCAAGCCGAAATGACACCATGACAATTCTAACTATGCCCATATTCTGGACTAACAAAAAAGGGGGGTAGGGCAGGCGGGACCTTTTCCTGTGGTACTTCTGACCGGATGAATGTCTCCACAGCCCCTCCCACCTTATTTATATGTCTCTACACGGTTAAAATGTACAATCCTCTCAATACCTCCACTTTAAACCTTTGACCTCACTTCCCAACAGCTACCTGCAGAGCATTTAACCCATTGTCAGCCCTACAAAGCCGAGTCATGTGTCACTCTGCCCATAGCTTTACTGGGGCTCCATTTCACCTTGCCTCAATGCCTCAAACAAAGCAAATAACAATGTGCACCCCACTGGAAGACAACAAAATACCGCCATCCCAAAAACAACATAAGAAATGTAAACTATCACAGGTAGTAAGCGAAAAGCCGATTCGATATCTGCTTTTGCTAATAAGGCACCGTTTCCATAAGTCCTAACTGACTTGACTGCCTCATCAAATGAGATATAGACCACAGAGCAAAGCTCCAGGTCAATGCCATCGTTGACTGAAAAACCTTTTGGGAAAGATAAATGCTGAATGAAACAAAATTTATTTGGCTCCTTCTTAGGCACTACACCCAACGGAGAAACTAACAAATTAGACAATGGATGGGATATGAAAGGGCCCGCCATTCGACCGCAATCAACCTCAAACTGATTTTTTTGCATACTACTGAAGGATGCTGATAAGCAAACTTTAAATTTTTAAGCTTAAACGGAACCTCATGAGCTGGTGCAGGAATCCTAAAATCGAACCGAAAACTGTTCTTCAACAACAAAGCCATATCCCGATTAGGATATCTATTTAGATAAGGGTCCATACCGAGAATGTTCACCGGAGTCTACATCTTTTCCAACGTCACCCCCAGGCTTAATTACTCTTTCTTTTTCTAAAGCAATGAGCTTCTCCGTGTGACATCCCGGCGCATGTGAAGCACTGGTGCTTAAATTTACAATTAGTCCTGATCTTACATTAGCCTTCATTGGCCTTCAGGCTCACCCACCCACTTCCTGAACCATTTCTCTGCCTGGCTGCCGCACTTCATGTCCTCAGAACTCCCAACCCTTATCCTGGGAGACTTCAACATCCCCATTAACAGCCCCACTTCTACATCTGCATCCCAGCTTCTATCACTAACCACTTCGCTCGGCCTATCACAGCTCTTAACCTCTGAGACACACAAGGACGGTAACGCCCATGACCTGGTCTTTGTTCGGCTGTGTTTAATCTCCTACCTAAATAACTCACCGCTTCCCCTCTCTGACCACATTCTCTCCTTCATGCTCACAAATCCTCGCTCACCCCAGCACCCTCCTACCTACCATTCAGTCAGAAACCTACAAGTCATTAACCCTCATACACTTTCAGACTCCTTACATTCATCACTGTCCACAATCTCCTCTTTTTCCTGTCCTGATCTGGTGGTACATCACTACAATGACACGCTTAAAAGCACCCTGGACCAAGTAGCTCCCCTCACCATCAGAACCTCCAAACACAGAGTAAAACAGCCCTGGCTCACATCACAAACCTGATTTCTCCAACGATGCTCTAGGAGTGCTGAACGTTTATGGAGGAAAACTCGAACACCAGAAGACTTCATACACTTCAAATTTATGTTAAAAACCTATAACTCTACCCTTCACCTCGCCAAACAGACCTACTTCACCACCCTGATCTCCTCACTATCCAACAACCCCAAGAAACTTTTTGACACCTTTCACTCCCTCCTCAGGCCAAATCTCTCACTCTCCTCAGGCATTTTCTGTCCTCCTTCAAACACTCAATAATTACTCCGTCACTAAAGAAACCCACCCTCGACCCATCCTGCACAAATAACTACAGACCGGTCTCCAACCTCCGCTTCATCTCTAAACTCGTGGAGCGCCTAGTCTACTCCCGCCTTTCCCGTTACCTCTCCATTTACTCCCTCCTAGACCCTTCACAGTCCGGCTTCCGCCCTCTACACTTGACAGAAACTGCACTCATCAAAGTGACAAACGACCTTCTGACAGCAAAATGTAATGGTGACCACTCTCTGCTCATTCTTCTCGATCTTTCTGCAGCTTTCGACACTGTTGGCCACCCTCTCCTACTCTCTAGGTTCCGGTCACTAGGCATTAAGGACACTGCCCTCTCCTGGTTCTCCTCCTGTCTTTCTGACCGCTCCTTCAGTTTTCTGTTCTCTGGCTCCACTTCGTCTACTCTTCCTCTCACTGTTGGGGTACCTCAGGGCACAGTCCTTGGCCCCCTTCTCTTCTCTCTACACGGCCCCAATTGGACAGATTATCAGCAGATTTGGCTTTCAGTACCATCTTTATGCCGACGACACACAACTCTACACGTCATCCCCTGACCTTACTCCCACTGTACTACAGAACACCAGTGACTGTCTGTCTGTCCGCAGTCTCCGACATCATGTCCGCTCTCTGTCTAAAACTCAACCTCTCCAAAACTGAACTTCTTCTGCTCCCACCATCTTCTAACCTCCCTAAACCTGACGTTTCCCTCTCCGTGGGTGGCATCATAATGACACCCTGGCAGCAGGCACGCTGTCTGGGTGTTATCTTTGACTCCGATCTCTCCTTCTTATCCCATATACAATCTCTTGCCTGCTCGTGCCACTTACACCTAAAGAACATATCTAGAATCCGCCCTTTTCTCACTATGGAAACAACAAAAACCCTCACTGTCTCCCTAATCCACTCCCGCCTTGACTACTGCAACGCTCTATTAATTGGCCTCCCCCTTTCTCGACTTTCCCCTCTCCAGTCTATCCTTAATGCAGCAGCCAGGGTTGTCTATCTAGCTAATCCTTACTCGGACACGTCCGCTATTCGCCAGTCGTTACACTGGCTGCCCATTCATTATAGAATCCAATTCAAAGTACTTGTTCTCACCCACAAAGCTCTTCACAATGCAGCACCCCCTTACATCTCCTCCCTCATTTCTGTCTATTGGCCTAACCGACCTCTGCACTCTGCAAATGACTTTCGACTAACCTCTGCACTAATCCGTACCTCCCACTCCCGACTCCAAGACTTCTCCCGTACTGCGCCAATCCTCTGGAATGCTCTACCCCAAGATATTAGGACCATTCACAATTTGCATAGTTTTAGGCGCTCCCTCAAAACACATTTGTTCAGAACGGCCTATCACGTTCCCTAACCAAAGTAATTTTATGTTTGTGTGTAGCTCAATTCACTGCTTCCATCTATCCCCCACTCTAGATCATTGTAAATACAAACCTGTGCTTTGTATCTCCCCCACCTCATTGTAGATTGTAAGCTCTCACGAGCAGGGTTGTCTTATGTTGCTTTAATTATTGAATTGCTAATGTTGTTACTTATGACTGTTGTGTTTGAAACTGTTAAACTGTAAAGCGCCGAGTAATATGTTGGCGCTATATAAATAAAGATTATTATTATTATTATTATTATTATTAAACTGCCAGCAAAGTCCGAGAGTTTTACCCAACGTTACCAGCCTGCGTGGAGACCCCCGATGATCCAAACTGACTGGAAGAACCAGCTTCCTCGTGAAAAGACTGACCAAAACGCGACGGAGTCATCACCCTCAACCACAAGCAAATATCCTTCTGCTCCCAGCATATACTGGGCCACACTGCTTTCAACTGCCTAAATTGTTCATCGTACCTTAACCACGTTTGACCCCCATAACTACGATGCGCTTCCCCAATTGTGTCTAAATAGCAAAAAAGGCAAGAGCAATTCTTCCACATTTTTTCCTTTACTTCTTTTTTTCTTACTATCTTTTTCTTTCTCATTCTGAACCAATACTGACAAACTATTCCCACTTGATGATTGAAATGAAGCAACCTCTGCTACTGGAGCTGAAGCACTACCCCCGGTTGTCCACACTGAAACAGGGGACCATCAAAAACATTGTTACTTCTTTTAAGGCGGTCCAACAATTCACGTACACTCCCTAATATGTTCACAATTCCTGCACTCTCAAGATCTAATATGCCCTCCCTAAATCCACTATTCATATTACTCTGTGCTGGACCTGGCAAGATACTACTCCCCGCCCATGTTATCGCTGCACTAGGAGAAGACGAACAGCACATAGCATACTCACCAAGCTGCGTCGGCACACAAAACCCACCAGCCGAAGGTCCTGACTCCCGATGATCACGATTGCTGCAACACTGAGTAGACATGTTGGCTACTTGACAGCACCTCTCCAATCCAGGCAGATCCCATCCTGCTGGAATGACCCCGCTGCTGACCAGACTGATTGCTGCACTCCTTCACCATCAGATCCATAGCGCTGCTGAGACCCTGCATGTGGCACACAAGACCCCAGTCCTCCTGGGCAGGGCCCGCAGAATAAGCATCATGTGAAGAACCAGCAGGCCCGTTGGTAGACAACTCTCTGGAAGACCCCACCACCATGTTGTTGAAGCCTAAAGCACTAGAGCCCTACAAAGCCGAGTCATGTGTCACTGCCCATAGCTTTGCTGGGCTCCATTTCACCTTTATTAGACTGAATAAGACCTGTATACTGTTTGAAACAAAGGCCCTCTTCTGTCTGTGTCCGCCCTTGATGCCTTTCCTGATGAAGGAGTTCTTTGAAACTCAGAAACGCGTTGAATAAAGACCCCTTTAATAATACCTTTGGACTACATGATTCAGCAGCACAGAATTTGACCACGTTCTCCAATATTGTATTCTCAACGGCCAGTCCCTTGTGGATCCGTTGATCTGTGGCAGCGAATCTCTCCAATGCTTGTCTTAAGCTATCTCTTATTGTGAAAAACCCTCCCTTGCATCATTGATTGGGGATTTCTCTAAAGATGCTGGTTATCGCCTTATTCATCATACATCTGGGTTTTGTGGATAACAAAATGGGATGCCGCAGCAATTAGATAAGCACAAAGATATTGAGATATTGCATTGCTTCTTCATTTTAAGGGATGATTGTGTCCTTTCATTATGTGGCTTTATGCTGTGGTATACTTTTTCATCTATTAACCCCTTTCTGACCTCGGACGGGATAGTACGTCCGAGGTCAGATCCCCTGCTTTGATGCGGGCTCCGGCGGTGAGCCCGCATCAAAGCCGGGACATGTCAGCTGTTTTGAACAGCTGACATGTGCCCGTAATAGGCGCAAGCAGAATCGCGATCTGCCCGCGCCTATTAACTAGTTAAATGCCGCTGTCAAACTCAGACAGCGGCATTTAACTACCGCTTCCGGCCGGGGCGGGCCGGAAATGACGTCATCGCCGACCCCCGTCACATGATCGGGGGTCGGCAATGCTTCAGAATTGTAACCATAGAGGTCCTTGAGACCTCTATGGTTACTGATTGCCGGCAGCTGTGAGCGCCACCCTGTGGTTGGCGCTCACAGCACACCTGCAATTCTGCTACATAGCAGCAAACAGCAGATCGCTGCTATGTAGCAGAGGCGATCGTGCTGTGCCTACTTCTAGCCTCCCATGGAGGCTATTGAAGCATGGCAAAAGTAAAAAAAAAAAGTAAAAAAAAATGTGAAAAAAATTAAAAAAATATAAAAGTTTAAATCACCCCCCTTTCACCCCACTCAAAATAAATCAATAAAAAAAATATCAAATCTACGCATATTTGGTATCATCGCGCTCAGAATCGCCCGTTCTATCAACTAAAAAAAGCATTAACCTGATCGCTAAACAGCGTAGCGATAAAAAAATTTGAAACGCCAGAATTACGTTTTTTTGGTCGCCGCGACATTGCATTAAAATGCAATAACGGGCGATCAAAAGAACGTATCTGCACCAAAATGCTATCATTAAAACGTCATTTCGGCACGCAAAAAATAAGCCCTCAACCGACACCAGATCATGAAAAATGGAGACGCTACGGGTATCGGAAAATGACGCTTTTTTTTTTTTTTTGGAAAGTTTGGAATTTTTTTCACCACTTAGGTAAAAAATAACCTAGTCATGTTAGGTGTCTATGAACTCGTAGTGACCTGGAGAATCATAATGGCAGGTCAGTTTTAGCATTTAGTGAACCTAGCAAAAAAGCCAAACAAAAAACAAGTGTGGGATTGCACTTTTTTTGCAATTTCACCGCACTTGGAATTTTTTCCTCATTTTCTAGTACACGACATGCTAAAACCAATGATGTCGTTCAAAAGTACAACTCGTCCCGCAAATAAGCCCTCACATGGCCAAATTCCCAGAAAAATAAAAAAGTTATGGCTCTGGGAAGGAGAGGAGTGAAAAACGAACACGGAAAAACGAAAAATCCCAAGGTCATGAAGGGGTTAATCTTTTGTGTATCTGGAAACCCTGATATGGCTAGTATCATTTGATTAATCTTATACAACTTTGTCACATCCTGTTGTGGATTAATAGATACCATTATCATTTTACTTCTACATTTGGTTGTTCAAGTGAACAGGATGGGACATTGCAGCAAAGATACGGGTGCATCTATCTGGGATTTAGTATTGCCTTCGCTGGTTGATATCATATGATTGTGTTTTTATATCATGCGCTCTTGTGCTGTGTTATTCTTCGCTGGGACAGATACTCATTCTTTTCATTCTGTTTACCTGTTTATTTACTTTTTGGTTTATTTTTTGAGTGATTTATCAGTTGATTTTGGTGATTACTACTTTTTGAGCGATATCTGACTATTATTTTTTGTCTAGTTTTTTCTTTTTCTTCTTACGGGTACCAGGGTGTTTTTGGGACATTTTTACCTTTCTATCTCCATTGTAGGGATTTTCAGGGACCCTAGGGTTAGCCATCGATGAGTGGGGGCACCTACCGTTAAAAATTAGGGTGTCGACCTCCATTGCCAGGCAGGTGTGACCATAGGGATCATCTGTAGGGTTCACTAGTGTTCCTGGATTGTAGGGATCTTTTAGGGATTTAAACGGTGAGCCGTCAAGGAGTGGGGGCGCCTACCGCAGAAAATTAGGGTGCCAACCTCCACTGCCAGGCAGGGTATATTGTAGTTACCCAGCAGTGTCTAACAGGTACATGAATTGTCCCTTTTAAATTGATTTGTTGTTTTGGAAAATAGAGTTTTTAACTTTTTTCATTAAAAGTTATATTTTAGGGATCCTTGTTTTCTTTGGTTTTTCTTGGTCTTTCTCTTTGTCTTAAGCTATGTCTGGTGAGTGCTTTTACCTTGCATTGACTGCTTAATCTCGGATAAAACCCTATTGCACTATTTTCCTCCAACAGTTTTTATTGTTGGGTAGCTGGCGAGTTCAGACCTATTTGGGCCCTTGTAAAGGCCTTTTATGGGTTTTTGTGTTGGACTACTGTGTGCTACAGGTGGACACACCTTAGCTAGATTCTTTTCTCACAATAATGTCATTGTGGGATATAAATAATCTAGTGATAGAGAATTTGTAACTGGTGGTAAAAGGTTAAACTTGATGGACCTATGTATTTTTTCAACCTATGTAACTATGGTCTGGATTGTGGTTGGTGCTATGGGCAAATATTGGCAGGTGATTGAGAGTATAGAAAGTATAGAGTGACCTATACTATAAGGTTTTTACACTTATGCAAGTACACCATATTGCCCACACCTGTTACTTGCCACAAGTGAGTTTGAACGAGCATCACATGCTTGAAACAAAGTTGCTTATCCACAATTTTGGAAAGGTGCTGACATTTTGTCCAGACCATTTTTAGGGTTTTGTGTGAAATGTTGCCCTGTCTGCCCTTTTTCTCAGTTTTTTATGTGTTGTTCCAAAAGAAAATAAACATGTGTATAATAAAACATGCATCATTTTCTGGAATAATTTCAAGGGTGCTAACACTTTCGGCCATAACTGTATGCTGGCAGGAAGCCAGCAGAGAGAGGGAGTACACTGCATATGATCAACTAGTGCCAATAGCACCTGAAGGGTATATAGAACGTGGATGGAAATCCTTAGGGGTGAAATATGTGCAAAACATGGCCGATTTAAAAATGGATTATATGGGCACAAATTATTAAATAAATGTGTATATTATTTTATGACCACCTTGTGATTTTGGATTACCCTTTTAAGGGTCAAGGGGCCACACACAAGTTCTGTCATACTCAGGGGTGGATTAAGGGTAGCCAGGGCCCCGGGCTGTTTAGACACTGTGGGCCCCCCCCCCCCCGGTCATGTGACGGGGGTCATGTGATGGGGGTCATGTGACGGGGGTCATGTGACGGGGGTCATGATATACGGAAAGAGAACCAGATTATTCCAGAAAAATGGCCGGGCCCTACTCTACTGTAACCTATTAAATATTTGGTAGAATCTGCAATACAATTTAGGTATATTTTGACCAATAATATCACATACAAGGAACAAATACCACCGCAACATGACCAGACCACAAATTACAACCACAGTGATCGAATAATATCACATACAAGGAACAAATACCACCGCACCATGTCAAGACCACATATTACCACCACTTGGTGACCAAATAGCACATACAAGGGACAAATACCACAAACACCATTTCCAGACCACATATTACCACCACATAGTGACTGAATACTACAATACTGATCAGTAAAAAACAACAACACAATACTATCACCATAAGTGCCAGTATTCACAGGAGATCTGTACTTAGTATGCAGTGTCTGTGTAGAGGTAATACAGAGATCACTGGTGACATTATACACAGGACCTCTATATAGTATACAGTGTATAGTGTCAGTGTATAGGTAACACTGACTCACCAGTGACGTCTCTAGGTGAAGTCCTTCATCTTTCATCCAGCACAGACCGCCATCATTTCTTCCAGCCAGGACTCGTTTCTGCAGGAAATAACACAGTTATCTCGAGCTCCGCTTGTAGAACACATTACTTAATTTTTCACAACTTCTACATTACACCACATGAAGAAAAAAAGGTGATATAGTGTCACTCTGCACAGTAACAGGACCGACCCCCATTTAAAACAGTATACTCAAAAAATAAAATAAATACATCACTGCAGTAATAATATCCCTTAATTAGCCCCTATGGTAATAATATTCCACATCCTGGCCCCGTGTGTCTCATTCCTGGCTCCAGCCATATGTTCTCGCATCCTGCCCTCATGAGTATCCATTCTACCCCAAATGATCTCCCCATCCTGCCCCATATGTCTCCATCGTATCCATCCTGCCCCATGATCCAATCCTGCCCCATGTCTTTCATTCTGCCCCGTGTCTCCAATCATGCCCTGTGTCTACATTCTGCCCATGCCTCCAGTCCTGCCCCCAGTGTGTTCAGCAATCTGCCCCAGTATGTCCAGCATATTGCCCCAGTGTCCAGCAATCTGCCCCAGTGTCTCCAGCATATTGCCCCCAGTGTGTCCAGCATTGCCCCCAGACAGTGTGTCCAGCAATCTGCCCCAGTGTGTCCAGCAATCTGCCCCAGTGTGTCCAGCATATTACCCCCAGTGTGTCCAGCAATCTGCCCCAGTGTGTCCAGCATATTGCCTCCAGACAGTGTGTCCAGCAATCTGCCCCAGTGCGTCCAGAATATTACCAACCGTGTGTCCAGCAATCTGCCCCAGTATGTCCAGCATTTCCCCCGGTGTCTCCAGCATTGCCCCGGTGTCTCCAGCAATCTGCCCCAGTGTCTCCAGCAATCCAAAGACATACTGATAGGGAATTTAGATTGTGAGCCCCATCGGGGACAGTGATGATAATGTGTGCAAAATGTAAAGCGCTGCGGAATATGTTAGCGCTATATAAAAATAAAGATTATTATTATTATTATCTGCCCCAGTGTCTCCAGCAATCTGCCCCAGTGTCCTCCAGCCATCTGCCCCAGTGTCCTCCAGCCATCTACCCCAGTGTCCTCCAGCCATCTGCCCCAGTGTCCTCCAGCCATCTGCCCCAGTGTCCTCCAGCCATCTGCCCCTGTGTCCTCCAGCCATCTGCCCCAGTGTCCTCCAGCCATCTGCCCCAGTGTCCTCCAGCAATATGCCCCAGTGTCCTCCAGCAATCTGCCCCAGTGTCCTCCAGCAATCTGCCCCAGTGTCCTCCAGCATTGCCCCAGTGTCCTCCAGCATTGCCCCAGTGTCCTCCAGCATTGCCCCAGTGTCCTCCAGCATTGCTCCAGTGTCCTCCAGCAATCTGCCCCAGTGTCCTCCAGCAATCTGCCCCAGTGTCCTCCAGCAATCTGCCCCAGTGTCCTCCATCATTGCCCCAGTGTCCTCCAGCAATCTGCCCCAGTGTCCTCCAGCAATCTGCCCCAGTGTCCTCCAGCAATCTGCCCCAGTGTCCTCCAGCAATCTGCCCGTGTCCTCCAGCAATCTGCCCCAGTGTCCTCCAGCATTGCCCCAGTGTCATCCAGCATTGCCCCAGTGTCCTCCAGCATTGCCCCAGTGTCCTCCAGCAATCTGCCCCAGTGTCCTCCAGCAATCTGCCCCAGTGTCCTCCAGCAATCTGCCCCAGTGTCCTCCAGCAATCTGCCCCAGTGTCCTCCAGCATTGCCCCAGTGTCCTCCAGCATTGCCCCAGTGTCCTCCAGCATTGCCCCAGTGTCCTCCAGCATTGCCCCCCCAGACCACTGGGCCCTGGGCTACCGCCCATATTGACCCTCTGATAATCCGCCCCTGGTCATACTTATAAGACATATCAGTTACAATTTCCAGGCTGACCTTTGTCCACTGTCAGAGGAAACACATACAATGGGCACATGAGAATCACAACTGGATCATGTAGTAAAGGAAGAAGATGGCCTTGTCTAATAAATTATGTTTTCTTTTTTATCATTTGTACAGCTGAAATATGTGCTTTGTATACCTGGAGAAGAAAAGGTAAAGGGATGCAATATGGAAAGAAGGCAAGCCAGCAGAGACATGGTTGTGATGTGGGTAATATTCTGCTGAGAAATCTTGGGATCTGACATTTGTATGAATGTTACTTTAATATGTTAAAACAGCATAATCATTGTTATAAAACAAGAGTTCATGGCAACCCATTCTTTTATCTTCACTGTATGGAGTTTATCACAATTCCTATGTTTTTTGTTTGTAAAAACAAACAAACCAGGATTCAAGGTAGAGATCACATTTTATTTTCTTGAGACTTTTATTTTTCAAGATGTCCCAAACAGTTTGAAGGAGGCTTCATCAGCAAAAATAACGTTGCAGAAAGTACAGGCTTGGTCAGTGTCGTACCTAGAGTCAGATGGGACCCGGAGCAAAATTTGGACAAGCCCTCCCCTCTGCATGTTCATCAGATGTATGGTCTCTTGTCGCGTTCTAAATCCTATAAGGACATACATATTGCCCCCCTTCATTATGTAGTAATTTCCCTCATCATGTACTAATCTCCCACATCCTGTGCCCATTCCAGGTATACATGTCTCCCATACTGGACCCCTTCCAGGTATATATGTCCCCTATCTTGGACTCTTCCAGGTATGTATGTCTCTCATCCTTGGCTTCTTCTTTGTATATATCTCCCATCCTGGTATATATCCCCCACCCTGGACCTCTTCCTTGTATATATGTTCCCCCTCCTGGGTAAACAACTTTATTTCAAGCATGTGATGCTTGCTCAAACTCACTTGTTGCAAGTAACAGGTGTGGGCAATATGAAAATCACACTTGAAATCAGATAAAAAGGGGAGAAGTTGACTCAATCTTTGCATTGTGTGTCTGTGTGTGCAACACAAAGCTTCTTACGAAGCCACTTCTTCATTGCCCTGGTGGTGTGCTTGGGATCATTATCATGCTAAAAGACACATTCATGTTTTATCTTCAATGCCCTTGCTGATGGAAGGAGGTTTGCTGTTATGATCCGGTGACCTTGGAGCAGCATGAAAACTTACACTGGAGTAGGTGGTAACTATACTGACCGCAAATCCTGATCTTAACACCGCAACTAGAAGTAGCCGTGGGGTGTACCTAACAAACCCTAGACACCTCGTCACAGCCGGAGGACTAAATACCCCTATAGATAGAAATAGGAATACTACCTTGCCTCAGAGCAGAACCCCAAAGGATAGGCAGCCCCACACAAATATTGGCTGTGAGTAGGAGAGGAAAGACAAACACAGGCAGAAAACAGGATTTAGCACAAGAGGCCGCTCTAGCTAAAATAGGAAAGGATAGGACAGAGTTCTGTGCGGTCAGTATTAAAGCCCTTCCAAAAATATCCACAGCAGATTATACAAAAAATTCCTCCATCTAACTAAAGACGTGGAACGTATATCTGCAACTCCAGAGACTCCTACACTCAGAGCAGGAATACAATCAAAAAACAAGCACACAGCTTGTGTGCCATAGAAAAAGAAACAGACACTTATCTTTGCCGAATTGGCAGCTAAGCAGGAGAAGCCAGACATAGATCCAACACTTCCCAAGAAACATTGCCAACTGGCAAGGACTAATGAGTCCTGCAAACCTAAATACCCCAGTCAGAGTTGCAATCAGCAGATACACCTGTCCA
This sequence comes from Ranitomeya imitator, assembly GCF_032444005.1. NCBI lineage: Eukaryota > Metazoa > Chordata > Amphibia > Anura > Dendrobatidae > Ranitomeya > Ranitomeya imitator. The sequence continues at coordinate 206,326,700 of NC_091285.1, read as the reverse complement.
GGACTGCAAGCCAGGGACAACTGCATTACCACCTACAACCACTGGAGGGAGCCCAAAAGCAGAATTCACAACAGTACCCCCCCTTGAGGAGGGGTCACTGAACCCTCACCAGAGTCCCCAGGCCGATCAGGATGAGCCAGATGAAAGGCACGAACCAAATCAGCGGCATGGACAACAGAGGCAAAAACGCAAGAATTATCCTCCTGGCCATAACCCTTCCATTTGACAAGGTACTGAAGCTTCCGCCTCGAAAAACGGGAATCCAAAATCTTCTCAACAACATATTCCAACTCCCCATCAACCAACACAGGGGCCGGAGGATCAACAGAGGGAACAACGGGCTCCACATATTTCCGCAATAAAGATCTATGGAAGACATTATGGATCGCAAAAGAGGCCGGAAGCGCCAGTCGAAAAGACACCGGATTAATAATCTCAGAAATCCTATAAGGACCAATAAACCGAGGCTTAAACTTAGGAGAAGAAACCTTCATAGGAACATGACGGGAAGACAACCAGACCAGATCCCCAACCCGAAGCCGGGAACCAACACACCGACGACGGTTAGCAAAACGTTGAGCCTCCTCCTGAGACAACACCAAATTATCCACCACATGAGCCCAAATCTGCTGCAACCTGTCAACCACAGAATCCACACCAGGACAGTCAGAAGGCTCAACCTGCCCAGAAGAAAAACGAGGATGAAAACCAAAATTACAAAAGAAAGGTGAAACCAAAGTAGCCGAACTAGCCCGATTATTAAGGGCAAACTCGGCCAATGGCAAGAAAGCCACCCAATCATCCTGATCAGCAGACACAAAGCATCTCAAATAAGTCTCCAAAGTCTGATTAGTTTGCTCGGTCTGACCATTTGTCTGAGGATGAAACGCAGAACAAAAAGACAAATCAATGCCCAGCCTAGCACAAAAGGCCTGCCAAAACCTAGAAACAAACTGGAAACCTCTGTCGGACACAATATTCTCCGGAATACCATGCAAACGGACCACATGCTGAAAAAACAACGGAACCAAATCCGAAGAGGAAGGCAATTTAGGCAAAGGCACCAAATGAACCATCTTAGAGAACCGGTCACAAACAACCCAGATAACCGACATCCTCTGGGAAACCGGAAGATCGGAAATAAAATCCATAGAAATATGCGTCCAGGGCCTCTCAGGGACCGGCAATGGCAAAAGCAACCCACTAGCACGGGAACAGCAAGGCTTGGCCCGCGCACAAGTCCCACAGGACTGCACAAAAGAACGAACATCACGTGACAAAGAAGGCCACCAAAAGGACCTACCAACCAAGTCTCTGGTACCAAAAATGCCAGGATGACCAGCCAACACGGAACAGTGAACCTCAGAAATCACTCTACTAGTCCATCTGTCAGGAACAAACAGTTTCCCCACAGGACAGCGGTCAGGTTTGTCAGCCTGAAATTCCTGAAAAACCCATCGTAAATCAGGGGAAATGGCAGAAAGGACCACCCCTTCTTTCAGAATACCGACCGGTTCTAAGACCTCAGGAGAATCAGGCGAAAAACTCCTAGAGAGGGCATCAGCCTTAATGTTCTTAGAACCCGGAAGGTACGAGACCACGAAATCAAAACGGGAAAAAAACAAGGACCATTGAGCCTGTCTAGGATTCAGCCGTTTGGCAGACTCGAGGTAAATCAAATTCTTATGATCGGTCAAGACCACAATACGGTGCTTAGCTCCCTCAAGCCAATGTCGCCACTCCTCAAACGCCCACTTCATAGCCAACAACTCCCGATTGCCGACATCATAATTGCGTTCAGCAGGCGAAAACTTACGGGAAAAGAAGGCACACGGTTTCATTAAGGAGCCAACAGGATCCCTCTGAGACAAAACGGCCCCTGCCCCAATCTCAGAAGCGTCAACCTCAACCTGAAACGGAAGAGAAACATCCGGTTGGCGCAACACCGGAGCAGAAGTAAATCGACGTTTAAGCTCCTGAAAGGCAGAGACAGCCACAGAGGACCAATTCGCCACATCAGCGCCTTTCTTCGTCAAATCGGTCAAGGGTTTAACCACGCTGGAAAAATTAGCAATGAAACGGCGATAAAAATTTGCAAAACCCCAAAATTTCTGAAGGCTCTTCACGGATGTGGGCTGAATCCAATCATGAATGGCCTGAACCTTAACCGGATCCATCTCTATAGACGAGGGAGAAAAAATGAAGCCCAAAAAAGAAACCTTCTGCACCCCAAAGAGACACTTAGACCCTTTCACAAACAAAGCATTGTCACGAAGGATCTGAAATACCATCCTGATTTGTTGCACATGAGACTTCCAATCATCGGAAAAAATCAAAATATCGTCCAAATATACAATCAAGAACTTATCAAGATAAGTCCAGAAGATATCATGCATGAAGGACTGAAAAACAGATGGAGCATTAGTGAGCCCGAATGGCATCACAAGGTATTCAAAATGGCCTTCGGGCGTGTTAAGCGCAGTTTTCCATTCATCACCCTGTTTAATACGAACAAGATTATATGCCCCCCGAAGGTCAATCTTTGTAAACCAACTAGCTCCCTTAATCCTAGCAAACAAATCGGTAAGCAAAGGTAAAGGGTATTGAAACTTGACCGTGATTTTATTCAAGAGGCGATAATCAATACAGGGTCTCAAGGAACCATCTTTTTTAGCAACAAAAAAGAACCCCGCTCCCAACGGTGAAGAAGATGGCCGAATATGCCCTTTCTCCAAAGACTCCTTAATATAGCTCCGCATGGCGGTATGTTCAGGCACAGACAGGTTGAAAAGTCGACCCTTAGAAAACTTACAGCCTGGAATCAAGTCAATAGCACAATCACAGTCCCTGTGCGGTGGAAGGAAACTGGACTTGGGCTCATCGAATACATCCTGAAAATCAGACAAAAACTCTGGAATTTCAGAAGAGGAAGAGGAGGAGATTGACATCAAAGGAACATCATTATGAACCCCCTGACAACCCCAACTAGTCACAGACATGGACTTCCAATCCAACACAGGATTATGTACCTGCAACCACGGAAAACCCAGCACGATAGCATCATGCAAATTATGCAACACCAGAAATCGACAATCTTCCTGATGGGCTGGCGACATGCGCATGGTCACCTGTGTCCAAAACTGGGGCTTATTTTTAGCCAAGGGTGTAGCATCAATGCCCCTTAAAGGAATAGGGTTCTGAAAAGGCTGCAAGGGAAAACCACAACGCCTGGCAAACTCAAAGTCCATTAAGTTCAAGGCGGCGCCTGAATCCACAAACGCCATGACAGAAAATGATGACAATGAGCAGATCAAGGACACAGATAACAGAAATTTAGGTTGTACAGTACTGATGGTAAATGAACTAGCGATCCTCTTTGTCCGCTTAGGGCAGACTGAAATGATATGAGAAGCGTCGCCACAATAATAGCACAACCTATTCTGACGTCTGAAACCTTGTCGTTCCGTTCTAGACAGAATCCTATCACACTGCATTAGCTCAGGAATCTGCTCTGAGAACAACGCCACAGCGCGCACAGTTCTGCGCTCCCGCAAGCGCCGGTCAATCTGAATGGCCAGAGACATAGAATCACTCAGACCGGAAGGCGTGGGAACATCTTTAACGGATTCAGAAAGACCCTTTCTGAAAATTGCCGCCAAAGCATCATTATTCCATTTAGTCAACACAGACCACTTTCTGAATTTCTGACAATACAATTCTGCCGCCTCTTGACCCTGAGACAGGGCCAACAAGGTCTTCTTAGCTTGATCCACAGAATTAGGTTCATCATATAATAATCCCAAAGCCTGAAAAAAGGAGTCTACATTAAGCAAAGCCGGATTCTCAGATTCCAGGGAAAACGCCCAATCCTGCGGGTCGCCACGCAGCAGGGAGATGACGATTTTAGCCTGCTGAATGGAATCACCGGAGGATCGAGGTCTCAAAGCAAATAACAGTTTACAGTTGTTTTTAAAACTCAAAAATGTGGACCTGTCACCAAAAAACAAATCAGGAGTAGGAATATTCGGTTCTAAAACAGGAGTCTGAACAATATAATCAGAAATACCCTGTACCCTAGCAGCAAGCTGGTCTACACGAGAAGCTAATTTCTGAACATTCATGCTAGCACTAGGCTCCTCAGCCACCCAGAGATAAAGAGGGAAGAGAAGATAAAGCAGACTGAAGAAAAAAAATGGCTCAACACCTTTCTTCCCTTCTTCTGAGATGCATTTAACTAATTATTGGCCAGTTGTACTGTTATGATCCGGTGACCTTGGAGCAGCATGAAAACTTACACTGGAGTAGGTGGTAACTATACTGACCACAAATCCTGATCTTAACACCACAACTAGAAGTAGCCGTGGGGTGTACCTAACAAACCCTAGACACCTCGTCACAGCCGGAGGACTAAATACCCCTATAGATAGAAATAGGAATACTACCTTGCCTCAGTGCAGAACCCCAAAGGATAGGCAGCCCCCCACAAATATTAGCTGTGAGTAGGAGAGGAAAGACAAACACAGGCAGAAAACAGGATTTAGCACAAGAGGCCGCTCTAGCTAAAATAGGAAAGGATAGGACAGAGTTCTGTGCGGTCAGTATTAAAACCCTTCCAAAAATATCCACAGCAGATTATACAAAAAATTCCTCCATCTAACTAAAGACGTGGAACGTATATCTGCAACTCCAGAGACTCCTAAACTCAGAGCAGGAATACAATCAAAAAACAAGCACACAGCTTGTGTGCCATAGAAAAAGAAACAGACACTTATCTTTGCTGAATTGGCAGCTAAGCAGGAGAAGCCAGACATAGATCCAACACTTCCCAAGAAACATTGACAACTGGCAAGGACTAATGAGTCCTGCAAACCTAAATACCCCAGTCAGAGTTGCAATCAGCAGATACACCTGTCCAGGACTGCAAGCCAGGGACAACTGCATTACCACCTACAACCACCGGAGGGAGCCCAAAAGCAGAATTCACAACAGTTTGCACTCAAAATCGCAAGATACATGGCCCCATTCATTCTTTCATGTACACGGATCAATCATACTGGTCCCTTTGCAGAGAAACAGGCCCAAAGCATGATGTTGCTACCCTCATGCCTCACAGTAGGTATGGTGTTCTTTGGATGCAACTCAGTATTCTGTCTCCTACAAAAACAACAAGTTTTGTTTCTAATAAACAGTTCTACTTTGGTTTCATCAGACCATATGACATTCTCCCAATACTCTTATGGATAATCTAAATGCTCTCTAGAAAACTTCAGACGAGCCTGGACTTGTACTTGCTTAAGCAGGGGTACACGTCTGGCACTGCAGGATCTGAGTCCCTGGCGGTGTAGTGTGTTAGTGATGGTAGCCTTTGCTACGGTGGTCCCAGCTCTATGCAGGTCATTCACTAGATCTCCCCATGTGATTCTGGGATTTTTGCTCACCGTTCTTATGATCATTTTGACCCCACGGGGTGAGATCTTGCGTGGAGCCCCAGATCAAAGGGAGATTATCAGTGGTCTTGTATGTCTTCCATTTTCTTATTATTGCTCCCACAGTTGATTTCATCACACCAAGCTGCTTGCCTATTGCAGATTCAGCCTTCCCAGCCTGGTGCAGGGCTACAATTTTGTTGTCCTTCGACAGCTGTTTGGTCTTCACCATAGCGGAGTTTGGAGTGTGACTGAGGTTGTGGGCAGGTGTCTTTGATACTGTTAACAAGTTCAAACAGGTGCCATTACTACAGGTAATGAGTGGAGGACAGAAGAAGAAGTTACAGGTCTGTGAGAGCCAGAAATCTTGCATGTTTTTAGGTGATCAAATACTTATTTTCCACCATAATTTGCAAAATAAATCTTGCCAAATCAGACGTGATTTTCTGGATGTGTTTTCTCATTTTGACTCTCATAGTTGTAGTCTACCTATGATGTCAATTACAGGCCTCTCTCAACTTTTTTAAGTGGGAGAACTTGCACAATTGTTGGCTGACTAAATACCTTTTTTCCCCACTGTATCTTGGCTGAATTTTTTAGACTTTCCCATTATGCTACACAAAGAAGCAGTATGTTTCAGGTGTGCATTAAAATACATCCACATGTGTGTCTCTGAGGCCTCTTTCACACTTCCGTCTTTTTCCTCCCGTTGAAATCCGTCTAGTTTTGAAAAAACAGGATCCTGCAAATTTTTCTGCAGGATCCTGTTTTTTCCCATAGACTTGTACTAGCGACGGATTGTGACGGATGGCCATCCGTTTCATCCGTCGTGCATTGGATCCGTTGGAAAATAGCGGTCCGTCGTGCAGAGAAAACGTTCAGAGGAACGTTTTTTCTGCACGTCGGAAAATCGCTCAGCGATGGGTCCTGCGCTGCCCATCGTCGGCTATAATGGAAGCCTATGGGCTAGAGATGAACGGTGTTCGAGTCAAACTGTTCGCCAATTTCAAATTCGAGCTGTTTTGGGCGGTGTTCGAGTCGTTCGACGAACTCGAACAATTTGCTTAAATTTCGGCTGTTCGAGTTTCTGTTCGATAACTCTTCGCTCACCAAAAGCCTAACTTGATTTGCACATTAAAACTGTTTATCATTGTTAATAGACTGTTTCAGTGTATAGTGGGCGGGGGAAAGATCTGTGCTGAAATAATGCCGATCTCCATTTTTTTAATTCTTTCCCGCATTTACAGTGTGGCGGTGCAGTCTCTCAGCCTATCAGCAGTGCACACACACACAGCAATGTGCATGTGATGCACACAAGCAAGGGCATGTGTCATTGGCTGTGCATGTCACATGTCCTTGCCCTATAAGAACCAGCCATTTGCCCCGTCGCCACCATTTCCTCACTGCTGCAGCTTAGTGTTAGACGGCACCGCTGCTGCTGTGGGCGCTATACAGTCTAAGAGTGTTTTTTGGAGCGAATTTTCAGAGAGATAGGTTTAGGGAGTCGGGAGGAGTCGGGACTAATTGTAATATCAGCCCTTTTCAGGGTAGGTTACAGCAGTTCATAGCACTGTTTGCCAGGCAGGTCTGTGCCAGTGCTGTGCAAGTGTTTGTCACAGCATTTGGTGTAATCTAGCTCAACCAATCCTTTTGGGCTAGTAGCATTGTCTGATAGTCAGCGGAGTAGCCCTCCTGTGAAGCTAGCTACACCGCCTGTGTATCTCAATTTTTACTGCATCTAATCCAGTTAATAGTTTTGGGCCTAGGAGCAGTGTCTGCACGTCAGCAGAGTAGCCCGCTTGTGAAACTAACTATACCGCCTGTGTATCTCTATTTTTACTGTAACTAATCCAGTTAATAGTTTTGGGCCTAGGAGCAGTGTCTGCACATCAGCAGAGTAGCCCGCCTGTGAAACTAACTATACCGCCTGTGTATCTAAATTTTTACTGCATCTAACCCAGTTAATAGTTTTGGGCCTAGGAGCAGTGTCTGCACATCAGCAGAGTAGCCCGCCTGTGAAACTAACTACACCGCCTGTGTATCTAAATTTTTACTGCATCTAATCCAGTTAATAGTTTTGGGCCTAGGAGCATTGTCTGCACATCAGCAGAGTAGCCCACCTGTGAAACTAACTATACCGCCTGTGTATCTCAATTTTGACTGCATCTAATCCAGTTAATATTTTTGGGCCTAGGAGCAGTGTCTGCTCGTCAGCAGAGTAGCCCAGCCACCCACCGCCTGTTTACCTAAGTACTATTTTTAATGGCATCTGGCCCAGGAAATCCTTTTGGGCCTAGTAGAATTTGGTGCTACTCAGCAGCGTACCCCACCCATGAAGCAAGCTACACCGCCTGTTTACCTAACTACTATTTTGTAATGGCATCTAGCCCAGGAAATCCTTTTGGGCCTAGTAGAATTTAGTGCTACTCAGCATCGTACCCCACCCATGAAGCAAGCTACACTGCCTGTTTACCTAACTACTATTTTGTAACAGCATCTAGCCCAGGAAATCCTTTTGGGCCTAGTAGAATTTAGTGCTACTCAGCAGCGTACCCCACCCATGAAACAAGCTACACCGCCTGTTTACCTAACTACTATTTTGTAACAGCATCTGGCCCAGGAAATCCTTTTGGGCCTAGTAGAATTTAGTGCTACTCAGCAGCGTACCCCACCCATGAAGCAAGCTACAACGCCTGTTTACCTAAGTACTATTTTTTAATGGCATCTAGCCCAGGAAATCCTTTTTGGGCCTAGTAGCAATTTCTGCTATTCAGCAGAGTACCCCACCCATGAAGCAAGCTACACCGCCTTCTTTTTTTCTCAATCTAACCCCTCGGCTCTGGGGTGTCCACTCTCCCTCCAGCTCTCTCCTTCTCACAGGTGGACTACCGCGTGTTTTCCCACTGTGGCGAATCTTTTGGGCCCAGGCATAAGAAGTCGTCGAGGTTATGGATAATATGTGCCGCCTTACAAACGTCCATGACGACACATTCGAGGAAGCAACTAAACGCCTCAAATAGTGAGCACCACATGGGCAAACAGCGATCTATGTAGTATGCTCCTTCACAGAAGCAGCCCAATGGGAGGACACTATTCGGAGGCACAGGTAGTAACCAGAACGCACCCTCAATGTCTGTTTTGGCCGTTAGGGTGCCTCTTACCAACTTCTTGACCCGCCTGATTGCCTCGTCAAAGGAGGTACAGTACATAGTTCTGTAGATCTAGTTTCTGTAGTGTAGAGGTTATCACGTTCGCTTTACACGCGAAAGGTCTCCGGTTCGATCCCGGGCAGAAGCATGCGGTTTCTCTTACGGGCAGCACGGTGGCGCAGTGGTTAGCACAGCAGCCTTGCAGCGCTGGAGTCCTGGGTTCAAACCCCACCAAGGACAACATCTGCAAAGAGTTTGTATGTTCTCTCCGTGGTTGCGTGGGTTTCCTCCGGGTTCTCCGGTTTCCTCCCAGATTCCAAAGACATACGGATAGGGAATTTAGATTGTGAGCCCCAACGGGGAACGTGATAATGTATGTAAAGCGCTGCAGAATATGTTAGCGCTATATAAAAATAAAGATTATTATTATCTATGTTACTATGATGGCGAACTCAGTCGAGGGGTTCAAGAGAGGCCTGGATGTCTTCCTGGAGCAGAACAATATTGTATCATACAATTACCTTCTGTAGAAGGACGTAGATCTGGGGATTTATTATGATGGAATATAGGCTGAACTGGATGGACAAATGTCTTTTTTCGGCCTTACTAACTATGTTACTATGTTACTATGTTACTTGGTTCCGCGTCGATGTTGTCGTTTACTGACCAGTCCCTTGGATATGACAAATGGTGGATTAGTCTGAATTTGTATTGGGTTCATTTTTTGGCGCGACTCCCAACGGGGATACCACTACGTCTTCTAAGGAAAGTGTTCTGAATGGACCCGCCACCATTCTACCTAAAGATATTTCTTTTTTTATTTTTTTTGTCAAGACGTCTGGGTGTTGGTAGAGTGATTTTAGATTTTTACTCCAGCCTTTCTTGATTTTAGAAGGGCATGACATGCCTATATCTGTGTCTCCTCCTCCTTTTACTCCTCCACCTCTTTTCTTTTCGCATGACTATATGTAGTTGTGACTTTTCCATGTTTGTTGTGTCTTCTGAGCAGTTTGTCAGCTTTTGGACACCTCTCAAGGTGTTTTCTATGTGTTTTCCATGTGTTCGTATGTGTTTGTGTTTGCCTGCCATTGGTTTCAATGGGGTTCGACGGTGTTCATCGAACGTTCGACGAACATTCGTCGAACATGTCCCTGTTCAACGATCCGAACCGAACCCGAACACTAGGGAGGTGGCTCAACACTACTATGGACGCAGGATCCGTCGCTGACCGTCAAACACAGGAATCCAGCAACGTATCCCGTTTTTTCATTCTGAGCATGCCTGGAGGGATTTTCAAGTCAGGGAAAAATTCTCTCTCTCTCTCTCCAGAATTTTCTGCATTGAAATGAAGGTCATACCACATTCGACGCATCCGTCAGATTACTGGATGCATTACATCTGTTTCCCAATCTTTTCACGATGTCCGTCGATACGTCGCGCCGACACATCATCACGGCCGTCTCAAGACGGAAATGTGAAAGAAGCCTAATTAACTCAGATATTGCCAAAAAACCTATCAGAAGCATCCAAACACATGACATCATCATATGGACCTTTCAGAGTTGAGTAAAGGTATAGTAATCTTAGCGTATGTAAACTTTTGACTTTGCATTAAGTAATAAAAATGCCTTAAAACATTCCCTGTCTCTCATTATTCTGGCACTTGGCAAATATTAATGATTCTGGTAATCCTAATTGACCTAAATGGGCAAGGTTTTTTCGGATTTCATGTCAGATATTGAGAAAAACATGCAGATGTGTCTTTTTATATAGTGTATGTAAACTTCTGGTTTCACGTATACTTCAAAAAGTACCACATGCTTGAAACAAAGTAGCTTAACCACAATTTTGGTAAGGTACCATTTTTGTTTTTTTTGTTTGCAATTATGCACATTTTGCCTTTTTTCTGTTTTTTTGCTGTTGTTCCAATACACACAAAGAAAATAAACATTTTTTTTATAACAACACATGTCTCATTACAATAATTTTCTGGGAGAAATACTTCATTTTCTGGAACAATTTCAAATGTGCCAACATTTTCGGGGATGACTATATGTCCCTCATCCTGGGCGAACCGGCACTACTATATGGACTATTTACTTTCTATTTTCACTCTGTGCCAGAAAAGGCTGTCTTTTTGATTGGTTGTGCTGAGCGGTTCATGAAGTTTTAACAAACCAGCCTGGGCATTTTACTGAAACCGCTTCCTGTGCCTACCTCAACCTCATCTGCGTGAGTAGAAACCCTACAAGAGGTATTACTGCTATGTGCCCCCTGTTTCAGCCGTGATAACCTGTTGTGAATGTTAGCCTCTGAAATTATAATTTGGAGAATGTATCCTCAAGTTTCTAGCACCTTGTGTAACATGCCTAATAATATTCTGTAATGGTGAAATCTAATGTATTTGATATCATAGTGAGAACTGTAAGAGAAAAATGTAAAACCTCTAGATCACAGTGTAGATCGCTTTTGTTTTCCATTGGACTTAAAGCGCAGATTTTTTTTTCTACTGTAGCTATTGTTAGTAAATTCTTTGTTAAATTATCTTATATATACAGTTGATATGGTTACCTTACAATACTATTTGTATGTGGGTTTATAAATGTGAACATAAGTTCTGTCATACCGAAAATATGCTATTGAACAATAGTGTAAGTATGTCACCCTTTATTCATTATGTTGCATTCCACCAGGGATATAAATGCGATCAAGAATTGTCCATTGCCATGGTTACAAGTATTGAGCAATGTAGCACGAAAAACATGGAAATCAACTAATACTGGATCTTATGGAGTGCTGATAATGGAAATCCAATACTACACAGAAATGATTGTGCACAGCTACAGAAAATTCGAAAACCGCGCATTTATCACACGGAATGTTCTTTACCTTTCAAATAATGCAGTTTTTAAATCATAATGGCATTCATCCTCGTATTATTGAAGTTTCTATAAGTTTAGTTACCTTGCTCCGATGTATTCATCTTAAGCAAATGATTCCAAAGGATTGGAAATGACACACTATCAGCAATAGTGCACCCCTAAAGGGGTTATATGCACTTAGACTGCAGACTTGTAGTCAATGTTACTGCAGACTTGTGTATCCTCACATTGGCGAGCGTGTGACCTCAAGTATGCAATTTGCATGCTTCCAACCACGCTCAGACTAGACGTGTCTGTACTAACTCAGTACACTTGCATTGAGCGAGGCCGTGCACTTCTAGTCTGAATGTGGCTGGAAGTATGCAAATCGCATCCTTGATGTCACATGACTACTCGCTCCAGGCGCCGGCCCTGGAGAATTCTCACAGCACACATCGAGTGACTGCAGACTTGTAACCTAAGGTCAGACAACCTCTTGAATAATGTAGATATAGAAAAACTGACTGAACAGCAATCTAATCTGAACTGGTGCATAACCAAAAAAGTCATATAGCAAATAGATTAATGGCTGCACTCAAAATTAATCTGTGCTAGAGCAAGGAAATATGCGATACATGAAATCGGAATAGCATAATGGCTTGTGAAATCTATGAAAAAACACATGAGATTCTTAGCACAAGATTTGGCCAAAAGTTGTGAGCCTATCCACCAATCGTCAAGGTAATCTCAGAACGGATGGGTACCTGAGCTGACTGCCTAGTGTGAACACTTACCTATGGCTAATATAACTTTTTTGGTTATGCACCAGTTCAGATTAGATTGCTGTTCAGTCAGTTTTTCTATATCTACTATGTACTATTTTTTCTGACTTGAACACCCCGCCCTTCACCATGCTGTGATTTTAATTACATCCTAACACAGTTGGTTCTGAGCTTCCTATATAAGCAGGCTTTACCACGTTATTAGCCATAGGTAAGTGTTCACACTAGGCAGTCAGCTCAGGTACCCATCCGTTCTGAGATTACCTTGACGTTTGGTGGATGGGCTCACAACTTTTGGCCAAATCTTGTGCTAAGAATCTCATGTGTTTTTTCATATATTTCACAAGCCATTATGCTATTCCAATTTCATGTATCGCACATTTCCTTGCTCTAGCACAGATTAATTTTGAGTGCAGCCATTAATCTATTTGCTAACCTCTTGAACAATGACAGTCACAGAATTTCCAAAACAGAGTGCCAGTTGTAGTGCCCCAATAACAGTTTTGTGCTACCGCTGTCCAAGCTTAGGAAAGGTAGGCAAAAGAGGTTGACTTTTCGGTCTATGTCTTATTCCTGAAATGTATTCCTCTCCAGAATAAAGCTATGGCCAGAGTTTTTTATGCCATAATAAGAAAACAAACTAGACACAAAAGAGCCGTGTATTTAAGGGAGCTGACATGCAGTTCTCAGCCACCACACACTGGATGGATCCGCACTGTTCTGCCTCAGGTCACTTGTTACATCTGTAAACAGCTGATCAGTAGGGGTGCTCGGAGTTACCCACACAGAGATTATCTATCACAAGGATAGTAACATCATCAATATGGTATACGACACATCTTTTGAAAATAACGTAGTTTCTATAGGTGCTCTTTATGTTGGTTCCAACCACTTAGCTCCTGTAAGACTGCAGTAGATAGGAGGAAGGAACATGTACAGATATGATTTATGTGTATCTCATATCCTCTGATTACATCACAGTAGGTACAGGAATAGGTAACCTTTCGAATATAACAATGCCACAATTTGACAGCTTGAACCATTTCGTATCTGTGCACTGATGGTTTAATCCACACTTTTGGATGTACATGTGTACCACATTAGGTGGACCATTCTCCCATTGTGATTATGTGAATAGTAGTCACAAATGTCTCCCTGTACATAGACTGATATGTTGTATGTTTTGCGTTTGATACTTTTAATAGATGTCTTCTTTGAAAGAGACTTCCTCTCTGAAGAGACAATTTGGATATTTCCCAGAGGAGCATTGCGGCTTTAAGTCTCCTCACCTCGACATGCTTATCATGTCACTCTCCGCAAGGAGAACATATATTGGAGTATTTTATCAATGTTTTATCATTTACCATTGTTCCGAATGGGGCCCACACTCTACATCTGTGACCTGAAAAGATCTTTCTAAAGTTATATCCATTAGTCGATGGTTGCACTACATACCTTGTAAAAAGTACTTTGAAAACTCCCAAGCCAGAGGCAAAGGAAAGATCAAGTGAGTATACTGATGGTCTGTGCATTTTAGACTAGGTGCACATTCTGTTGTCTTGGTGGCTTCCATCCAGGGATTCCTGAAATATGGGATCCTGATGTGCCCCTGACTGAGCCTTTCCTTACAATGAGACAATGACTCTTTTGCAGCAGTATGTGACTTTCAGACAGGCATGAGAGCATAGTCAACTACATTCTTGTACACCGCTGAAAAGATAGACACCCCCATAAGAGAGAACAAATAGAGTTCAACTTGAACTGCATCCATCTCATTGTAATGAATGGCTCTGTCATGGGCACAATTAAATTCCATATTTCAGGCAATCAAACAGAAGCCTTGGATGAAAGCCATCAAAGCACTGTTCTACCTAGCCACGTTTTGAAAATTCAAGCCAATGCTAACCCTATACTTTACATACTGTAGGCCTAGTGATGTAGTGGTGGTTTTAATGTAGTTTGTTTGTCTAATAAAAGTTCAAAAATAGGAGGGTGCTCTAAGGCAAACAAAGTTGAATTTCCTAGCAGGCAAAAACATTGCTTTCAAGCTAAAAAGAGAAATTCTAGTAATGATAATCTAATAACATATTACTAAATCAGGCTATGTTATACTATATTGAAAGAAATCCATTAAATTAAGATTTGTATTCCCTCCAGTTATCTTTTGCATAAATAATTATTTGTCACATACTCGTCACTTACATTTCCATAAATTGTACCAATGTAATACTTCTTTCATCCTCTAGATGGCAGCCTTGACATTATGCCCTCAATTGACACCTAGGAATTGAGTTTCTTATGAAATCGGATCCACATCATAATTCACATTGGAAGTTATTTATCTGTGTATTTTTCATGTATTTTCTGATGTTACAGAAATTAGCATTACCATGAAGGTTTAATTTCACTTCATTAATGAAAATGGTCATAGCCTAGTGTTGTCCACCAACTGCATAATATAAAAGAGATTGCAGTTAGCTATACGCTACATTAGACCAATAATTGGAAATGTTCATGCTAATAATTCAATGAACCATAATATGAGAGGTAAAAAAAGGTGGCTATTTTCACAGCCAGAAAAAAAATATTCTTTACTTTGAAAACATTTACGCTTTAAATTCAACCATAAGAAATATGTCCCTGAAATGTCCTCTTCTGTCAAGTTCTTGAAAATGTATTCAGTGGTAAACAACTGAAGATAAAATGTCCTCATCAGGGTGCAGGACGTCAGCTTCTCTCCAATAGATACTTAGATGTTAAAAGCCTAAGTTGCTAGCACCCCCATTAACTCATTGGCTGTGATTTGAATCCCAATGTTTGTTACAGAATCACCGAGCTCCTGTAGAGAAATATTACGAAATTATAACCAGGATATTAATCACCTCCAAAACCATCCTTATACCACTGACCATCTTAGATTCTTAATATTCTCCCTAATAAGCAAGAATTTCAATTATAATTCTGCCAGGTTTTACTTGTATTGCAAATGGTGTTCAACACAGATGCCATATTTATCAAGCCACCTTCACAACTTCTTGAAATACCACTGCTATCCCTGTTCCAGAAAAAGCTTCCAAGTTGCCATGTGTACAACTAATTTCTTAACACAACACCTTTCTACTCAGTAGCATTGCTTTAGCATCGTTCGGTACCTGCAACATATTTTCAAATGGTAATATTGGGTAATATCAGGCTTTACTAGTGTAATGCCCCAAAGTTGTAGTATATGTGCCTTTAAAATATAGGAGAACTGGCAGCTACCTTATTATGTTTGCACTATATTAATATTATCCTTTGTAGAAAACGTACATGAGGGTTCAGTACATAGAAGTGGCATATACATGCACAAAATGATATATGGCCATAAGGTCGCATGGTTAGACCACATGACCGGGTACTGGACTTAGCAATAAAGGAGAAGGAGACGGTTTGTGCATGAGTGAAATAGTCCCAGAGAAGCTAAAGGAGCAGGTAAGGGAGCAGCCATAGCTCCTGTATATAAGAAACCACAGTCTCAGCTTCAGACAGATGTGTGTTGACGAGTGTGCATATAAGCAGAAGTCGAAGCTCAGAAATCTCTGCACCATTTATATACCTGCATTATTACAGTGTAAAGTAACTGTGATGGCTGCAAATGAACTGAATCTATGTTCAATTATTTGTCTGGATGTACCTGTGTATTCGTGCAACAAGTAAAAGTTATCAAAAGCCCTTCTGGCCTCCCTGTTTTCTGGACTATTTGGAGGGCACCACATTACATCACACTACCAGAAAGCTGAGGTTAATTAAGTGCACCCTGGCATCAAGAGCTTTATTTATTTTATTTTTGTCACTGCCATAGCAAAGTGGTTACTTCCAGTGGTGACCTATAACATATTACATTACACTAGAATTATACATTGGCATATAGATAACACACAATAGTGCCCAATTTATTAAGGGTGTTTTCACCTGAATTTTGCCATAAAACCCCTCAAAAACTCAAATGTTGCAAAGTTTATTGACTTTATGCGTTTTTACACCAATCCCAGACAGCTACGTTAAAATGGGCAGAGCTGGGTCAGTATAAGGAGTGGGGACGACTGCCTGGCAATTTTTCAAAATTTATGGCGTAATATATGCCAGAAATGCACTCCAGTGATATTATTCACAACGGCACCCAACACTTGTAAGATGAGTATAATTCAGCAATAGGCGTGCACCTCTTAATGAATAAGTTGAATCTTACTCCAGCAGTGCCTTCATTAAGTCGTAATAAATCAGATACATAGTACCGTATATACTCGAGTATAAGCCGACCCGAGTATAAGCCGACCCGAGTATAAGCCGACCCGCATATAAGCCGACCCCCCTAATTTTGCCACAAAAAACTGGGAAAACTTATTGACTTGAGTATAAGCTTAGGGTGGAAAATGCAGCAGCTACCGGTGAATTTCAAAAATAAAAATAGATGCTCCATACCGTTCATTATGGCCCCATAGATGCTCCTTATAAAGCTGTGCCATATAGAATGCTCTGCACCGTTCAGTGTGGCCCCATAGATGTTCCATATAAAGCTGTGCCCCATATAATGCTCTGCACCGTTCATTATGGCCCCATAGATGCTGTGAAGGATTACCCCTTCCTCCCACGTCACCAATCCGTGACGTCACTACACAGGCCCAGCTCTCCGGCGCCCCCTTGGTCTCTCAGGTCAGTAAAGGAACTGCACCTAGAGACAAATGGCCGCCGGGGAGACTGCCCTGTTACCCACACTGGGTATTCTAGGATTCGCAATCAGAGTAAAAGGATCAGCCCAAAATTAATTTATGATTTAATTGCCTTAAGGGCGCACTAGATAATTACAAGAAATATACAATCACAATATATCAAGAGTTACAGTCAGAGTACAATATAACAATAATAATACAAGGCTTAAAGGTATAAAGCTGGAGGTCAATTTACCAGGTTGAAGGTCGCTTGTGGAAGCCGGGGGGGCATAGCCTTCCGCAGGTCCAAAACTTAGTTGCCGGGCAGCCCCCAGAAAGCATGTGCTTGCTCCCCCCTCTGGCTGGCATACCCTGTTCCTTAAGAAATCATCATAGTCTTCTTCTGTGGAGTGAGAGCCTCCCAGTGACCTCAGCTTCTTCTTATACCTGGCTGAGCCCCCCTGCCTGCAGCTGGGTGGGCTTAGCAATCTCCACCCCCTCTGCCTCCCTGCAAGATTTATTCCCATATCTAATAAATGGGATAACTTCTCTCAGGATGATCGGATCAGCACACGGGCAGTACCAGCGCCTGTGGTTTGTTCTGCCGGTCGTACTGGGATCAAACCTGGACCCATTCGGTCCCTGTGGGAGGCTGATCCCTATATCTCGGGTTTCAGACCTTCCACCGTCACGGGAGTCACACTGTTGGATGCACAATTTCTTTAGGGTAAGGAGAATATTTTTTATGAGCCTGTACCTCGGACGATGCGTCCATAATTCACAATTCCATGTTGGAGACGGTTTGGCTGGGCTGCCATAATAGATGTGTATCCAGTGGCCACTTGGCATGCGTGTTTTAATTAAGCCCCCAAGCATTTCCAAGCCCCCTGGTGGCGTGGTTTCCTCATGGGGCTTTGAACTACCGTCTACAGTTTACACTGAGCTCAGCCCGTTAGCATACTAATAGGAACTCTATTCATTAGCAAAGGTGGGGGCCAGGAGCACTCCTGTGTCCAGGAGACAAAATGGAGTCACGCCAATCTGATAGCATGCCTGTTCCAAGATGGCGGCTGTTCCCTCATCACACCTCCCTGCTTTAGAGGGCGCTAGTGGGCATCATATTCCTGTGTTCCCCCATGCGCCCTTCCACACCTTCTCCGTGCCGGGGCAACCCATCAGCATTACTAGGGTCTCGGCCTCTCTCTCCCTAAGCCTGTCCCTGCCTCCTCCTCTCTGAGGCTGACTCTGTCTCCTCCTTTCTCTCTCTGAGGCTGTCTCTGCCCCCTCCTCCTTCTTTCTCTGAGGCTGTCTCTGCCCCCTCCTCTCTCTCTCTGAGGCTGCCTCCGCCTCCTCCGCTGTCTCTCTCTGAGGCTGTCTCGGCCTCCTCCTCTCTCTCTCTGAGGCTGTCCCTGCCTCCCCCTCTGTCTCTCTCCGAGGCTGTCTCCGCCCCCTCCTCTCTCTCTCTGAGGCTGTCTCTGCCCCCTCCTCCTTCTCTCTCTGAGGCTGTCCCTGCCTCCTCCTTTCTCTCTCTGAGGCTGTCTCCTCCCCTGTCTCTCTCTGAGGCTGGCTCTGCCTCCTCCCCTCTCTTCCTGAGGCTGTCTCCGCCTCCTCCTCTGTCTCTCTCTGAGGCTGTCTCTGCCTCATCCTTTCTCTCTCTGAGGCTGTCTCTGCCCCCTCCTCCTTCTCTCTCTGAGGCTGTCCCTGCCTCCTCCTTTCTCTCTCTGAGGCTGTCTCTGCCTCCTCCTCTCTCTTCCTGAGGCTGTCTCCGCCTCCTCCTCTGTCTCTCTCTGAGGCTGTCTCCGCCCCCTCCTCTCTCTCTGAGGCTGTCTCTGCCCCCTCCTCCTTCTTTCTCTGAGGCTGTTTCTGCCCCCTCCTCTCTCTCTCTGAGGCTGTCTCTGCCCCCTCCTCCCTCTCTCTCTGAGGCTGTCTCTGCCCCCTCCCCTCTCTCTCTGAGGCTGCCTCTGCCCCCTCCTCCTTCTCTCTCTCTCTCAGAGGCTGCCTCTAACTGTCGGTCCCTGGGCCACGCCTCCGGTGAACCCTGCTGGACCGTTACCCGGTACAGCCGTCCCTGGTCCCAGACCACCTGCTCGCGGTCTGACTCCCCGGGAGGCTGTGCCGCCTGCTCCTTAAGAGCTTTCAAGCTAGCGTCGGCTTCCAGCGCTTCCTGACATCCCTGACTCGATGTGGCGAGAATGGACAACACCGCCACATCCACCGTCAGCTCCCCGGGATCTGTCTCCTGGCCGCTGTCTGACTCGGCAACCACTTGGTCAGAGAGGGGGAAGCCGTCGGACCTCTGCAAGGCTCCTTGGGCTCCGGCGCTCCCATTCTTGGTGACAGCGGCCACGACCACTGTGTCCATGGGTAGCGCCTGCTTCCCCCCGGCTCCTGACCAAGTCGCCGGGTCAGGCAGACTTCCCGGCCCTCCTGACATCCCGGGTGTGGGGAACTCCCGCCCTGGGGTCTTACCTGGTGGCTCCTCTCCCGGAACACCTCCTCCCCCCATGGCCTGTTCCTCTTCCTGCAGGGGCCCTAGACTCAGCAGGCTGGATTCACCTAGGGGCCCTACACTGCCCGTAGCAGCCCCTCCCTCCACCTCTGAGCTCTCCCCTACAGTCGCCTCACCTGTCCTCACTGTGAGCCCTGTGTGTGTGGTGTCAGTGTATGGAGTACCCTCAGGTTCCACTCCCTCCCCCACTGTTCGAGGCACATTCAACACATCAACATTCACAGTAGAGACATGACATTCTTGGGGAGCCGAACTTGGGGGTTCAGTGGCCACATACTGAGACACTAGCCGCCCCAAATCGGTCCCAAGTAATACATTAGCAGGAATATTCGACGTTACTCCCACCTCCCGCATTCCCCTCCCGGCACCCCAGTCCAAAAACACCTTTGCGACAGGCAGCGCCGGTTCCACGCCTCCAATTCCGGAGACGGACAGGGATCTCCCTGGCACCAAGTCTTGAGGGGACACCACCTCAGGACGTACCAGGGTTCGTTCAGCGCCTGTGTCCCGCAGTCCCATGACCGCTGAGCGGCCGATAGTGACGGGTTGGTAATTGTCCAGGGACCTCCCACCACCCCCTCCCACACATAAAACAGTGGACGGTTTCGGGGACATGGATGGGGCCTTAAGACGCTGGGGACATGCGGTCTTGAAGTGTCCCAGCTGGTTGCAGTGATGACAACGTCTGGGTTCTGCGCCTGGCCTGGAGAGGGCAGCAGGGGGGTACACCCCTTGCACTCTGGGGGCTGGGGAAACAGGGGCAGGATTGGGCTTACCCCCTCTCCAGGAGCTGCTGGCAGGCTTCTTCGGCTCAGGCGCCCTGTTATTGGCATACTCATCTGCCAGGGCGGCTGTAGCAGAAGCCCCCTTCGGTTTCCGGTCACGGAGGAACTGCTGGAGGTCCTCTGGGCAGTTCCACAAGAACTGCTCCATGACGAACAGTTCCTGGACCTCCTGGCGGGTGGTGAGCGCTAGACCCGAAGTCCAGTGCTCTGCAGCTCTCAGCAACGCCCGCATGTGGTCGGTCCAGGTGTCCTTTGGGCCCCGCTGCAGGATCCGGAACTTCTTGCGGTAAGACTCTGGGGTGAGCTTGTAGTGCTGGATCAGGGCCCGCTTGATGCTGCTGTAGTCCTGCTCCGCCCCGGCAGGTAAGTCCCCCAAAACTTCCAGGGACTTACCCCTCAAACGGGGGGTCAGGTATCTTGCCCACTGATCCGGGGCCAGATGGTGTTGAAGGCAGGTCCTTTCAAAGGCCAGCAAGAAGGAATCCAGGTCTCCATTCTTCTCAAGCAGAGGGAAGTCCTCGGCCCGGACTTTGGAAGCTCTGGACTCTGGTGGTGCTGGGGCGTCCAGCGGGAGCCCGCGTTGAGCCATCTCCAGTCGGTGCTGGCGCTCCGCTGCCCGCTCAGCAGCTCTCTCTGCTCGCTCCGCCGCCTCACGGCGTTCTGCCCGCTCTCGCTCCTCTGCTTTCTCTGCAGCTGCCATGAGTCTCATATAGGCGTCTTCATTACCTGCCTCGAGACGTGCCACTGCCGCTGCAACAAGGGCCTCTGATGTGGACAGGCTGGTACGGGTAGGTGGTGGGTAGTCCCTTGCCGGACTAAGCACAGGTGGCTGGCTCCTTGGGGAGTCTGGGCTGAACTCCCCCTCGCCTGGAACAGTACCGTCCACCACCACCTCCTCATTGACCATAGCACTGGCCTGCGCCCTCACTGCACTCCTGGTGCCTTCCGCCATCTTTGGAACCTCTGGTTACTGACACAGCTGTAACCCTGACCTTGCACACAACTTATTATATCTACACTCTGACCGTCTAGTGCTGGGCTGACCTTAAGACCCCAGCAGTGAAAGTTACCACTGGTAGTCTTTAGTGTCTGGGAGTACGGGTCCCACGCACACTATTACTCTGATCCCACGTACGCTGCCAACACTGTGAAGGATTACCCCTTCCTCCCACGTCACCAATCCGTGACGTCACTACACAGGCCCAGCTCTCCGGCGCCCCCTTGGTCTCTCAGGTCAGTAAAGGAACTGCACCTAGAGACAAATGGCCGCCGGGGAGACTGCCCTGTTACCCACACTGGGTATTCTAGGATTCGCAATCAGAGTAAAAGGATCAGCCCAAAATTAATTTATGATTTAATTGCCTTAAGGGCGCACTAGATAATTACAAGAAATATACAATCACAATATATCAAGAGTTACAGTCAGAGTACAATATAACAATAATAATACAAGGCTTAAAGGTATAAAGCTGGAGGTCAATTTACCAGGTTGAAGGTCGCTTGTGGAAGCCGGGGGGGCATAGCCTTCCGCAGGTCCAAAACTTAGTTGCCGGGCAGCCCCCAGAAAGCATGTGCTTGCTCCCCCCTCTGGCTGGCATACCCTGTTCCTTAAGAAATCATCATAGTCTTCTTCTGTGGAGTGAGAGCCTCCCAGTGACCTCAGCTTCTTCTTATACCTGGCTGAGCCCCCCTGCCTGCAGCTGGGTGGGCTTAGCAATCTCCACCCCCTCTGCCTCCCTGCAAGATTTATTCCCATATCTAATAAATGGGATAACTTCTCTCAGGATGATCGGATCAGCACACGGGAAGTACCAGCGCCTGTGGTTTGTTCTGCCGGTCGTACTGGGATCAAACCTGGACCCATTCGGTCCCTGTGGGAGGCTGATCCCTATATCTCGGGTTTCAGACCTTCCACCATCACGGGAGTCACACTGTTGGATGCACAATTTCTTTAGGGTAAGGAGAATATTTTTTATGAGCCTGTACCTCGGACGATGCGTCCATAATTCACAATTTCATGTTGGAGACGGTTTGGCTGGGCTGCCATAATAGATGTGTATCCAGTGGCCACTTGGCATGCGTGTTTTAATTAAGCCCCCAAGCATTTCCAAGCCCCCTGGTGGCGTGGTTTCCTCATGGGGCTTTGAACTACCGTCTACAGTTTACACTGAGCTCAGCCCGTTAGCATACTAATAGGAACTCTATTCATTAGCAAAGGTGGGGGCCAGGAGCACTCCTGTGTCCAGGAGACAAAATGGAGTCACGCCAATCTGATAGCATGCCTGTTCCAAGATGGCGGCTGTTCCCTCATCACAGATGCTCCATATTAAGCTGTGCCATATAGAATGCTCTGCACCGTTCATTATGGCCCCATAGATGCTCCATATAAAGCTGTGCCACATATAATGCTCTACACCGTTTAGTATGGCCCCATAGATGCTCCATATAAAGCTGTGCCCCATATAGAATGCTCTGCACCGTTCATTATGGCCCCATAGATGCTCCACATAAAGCTGTGCCATATATAATGCTCTGCACCGTTCATTATGGCCCCATAGATGCTCCATATAAAGCTGTGCAATATATAATGCTCTGCACCATTCATTATGGCCCCATAGATGCTCCACATAAAGCTGTGCCACATATAATGCTCTGCACCGTTCATTATGGCCCCATAGATGCTCCATATAAAGCTGTGCCATATATAATGCTCTGCACCATTTAGTATGGCCCCATAGATGCTCCTTATAAAGCTGTGCCATATAGAATGCTTTGCACCGTTCAGTATGGCCCCATAGATGCTCCTTATAAAGCTGTGCCATATAGAATGCTCTGCACCGTTCAGTATGGCCCCATAGATGCTCCTTATAAAGCTGTGCCATATAGAATGCTCTGCACCGTTCATTATGGCCTCATAGATGCTCCTTATAAAGCTGTGCAATATATAATGCTCTGCACCATTCATTATGGCCCAATAGATGTTCCATATAAAGCTGTGCCATATATAATGCTCTGCGCCGTTCAGTATTGCCCCATAGATGCTCCATATAAAGCTGTGCCATATATAATGCTCTGCACCGTACATTATGGCCCCATAGATGCTCCATATAAGCTGTGCCACATATAATGCTCTGCACCGTTCAGTATGGCCCCATAAATGCTCCACATAAAGCTGTGCCATATAAAATGCTCTGCACCGTTCAGTATGGCCCCATAGATGCTCCACATAAAGCTGTGCCACATATAATGCTCTGCACCATTCAGTATGGCCCCATAGATGCTCCACATAAAGCTGTGCCATATATAATGCTCTGCACCGTTCATTATGGCCCCATAGATGCTCCATATAAAGCTGTGCCATATAGAATGCATATATAATGCTCTGCACCGTTCAGTGTGGCCCCATAGATGCTCCATATAAAGCAGCTGTGCCACATATAATGCTCTGCACCGTTCATTATGGCCCTATAGATGCTCCACATAAAGCTGTGCCACATATAATGCTCTGCACGGTTCATTATGGCCCCATAGATGCTCCATATAAAGCTGTGCCATATATAATGCTCTGCACCATTCATTATGGCCCTATAGATGCTCCATATAAAGCTGGGCCATATAGAATGCATATATAATGCTCTGCACCGTTCAGTGTGGCCCCATAGATGCTCCATATAAAGCTGTGCCATATAGAATGCATATATAATGCTCTGCACCGTTCAGTGTGGCCCCATAGATGCTCCATATAAAGCTGTGCCACATATAATGCTCTGCACCGTTCATTATGGCCCTATAGATGCTCCACATAAAGCTGTGCCACATATAATGCTCTGCACCGTTCATTATGGCCCCATAGATGCTCCATATAAAGTTGTGCCACATATAATGCTCTGCACCGTTCATTATGGCCCTATAGATGCTCCACATAAAGCTGTGCCACATATAATGCTCTGCACCGTTTATTATGGCCCCATAGATGCTCCATATAAAGCTGTGCCACATATAATGCTCTGCACCGTTCATTATGGCCCTATAGATGCTCCACATAAAGCTGTGCCACATATAATGCTCTGCACCGTTCAGTGTGGCCCCATAGATGCTCCACATAAAGCTGTGCCACATATAATGCTCTGCACAGTTCATTATGGCCCCATAGATGCTTCACATAAATCTGTGCCATATATAATGCTCTGCACCGTTCATTATGGCCCCATAGATGCTTCACATAAAGCTGTGCCATATATAATGCTCTGCACCGTTCATTATGGCCCCATAGATGCTCCACATAAAGCTGTGACACATATAATGCTCTGCACCGTTCATTATGGCCCCATAGATGCTCCACATAAAGCTGTGCAATATATAATGCTCTGCACCGTTCATTATGGCCCCATAGATGCTCCACATAAAGCTGTGCCCCATATAGAATGCTCTGCACCGTTCAGTATGGCCCCATAGATGCTCCACATAAAGCTGTGCCACATATAATGCTCTGCACCGTTCAGTGTGGCCCCATAGATGTTCCATATAAAGCTGTGCCACATACAATGCTCTGCACCGTTTATTATGGCCCCATAGATGCTCCACATAAAGATGTTCCGCATATAATTGTTGCAGAGTGTGTCTTCTTGCAGTCACAGCTGTACTTAGGAGAGCTTCAATCAGCAAGATATCTTGAGTAAACAGTATTTACTTCATACTGGATAAACATGAGATACAATTCAGTGTCACACAGTCCGTGCACTGAAGACAACACATTCATGAAGAAAAGCAAAACCGAAAGTAAGAAAACAACCAACCACCACTGAGAGCTTCCCTCCCCACATTACAGCAAGTATATGACTTTACACACTATCGCCATCTGCTGTCTGGTTAGTATAAAGTCCTCCTTTCACTTATAATAAGTCCCAATCTGTTGCATGTGCCAACACCCTTTCTCAACAGTAAGGACTTATTCAATCAAACCCAACTTTTTTTATTAGTCTCTGATGTTTATCAGCATTCAACGCCTTCGTAAAAATGTCTGCTGTCATTTCTTCAGTAGGACAGTACTCTAACTTCAAGACTCCTTGTTCCTGATGATCTCTCAAGAAATGATATTTCACATCAATATGTTTGGTTCTTGGATTGACTCTTTCCATCTGAGCAAGAACAAAACATCCTTGATTGTCCTCTTTTAGTTTTGTTGGTGCCAACTGTGGTTGTCCTAATTCTGTCAACAATTGTCTTAACCACAGTACTTCTTGACTCGCGTGTGCTGCTGCAACATATTCTGCTTCTGTTGAAGATAGTGTCACAATTGACTGTTTCTTACTTGTCCAACTTATTGGTCCACCTGAGAGGAAAAAAATATGTCCACTGGTAGATCTTCTGTCAGTTGGATCTCCAGCCCAATCTGCATCAACATATCCTGTTAAAATGCAATCATCGCTTGTGGGTAATTTCAGCTTAACATTGCTAGTTCCTTTCAAATAACGCATTACTCTCTTCACGGCATTCCAATCAGCTTTATTTGGTTTTGATACCTTTCTACTCAGGATTCCTACTGCTGCTGCGATGTCTGGTCTTGTAACGGTCGCTAGATACAGTAGTTTTCCTATTGCTGTTCTGTATTCTTCATTATTTGGTAGCATATTTTGTTCACTGTTCATCTCTTTGAGATAATTAGTTTCCATTGGAGACTTTACTGTTTTTGCATCCTTTAATCCAAATTTTTCTGTTATGTCTTGAATCATGTGATTTTGATTCAGTAGGAAACTTCCATCTTCTTCTCTTTCTACTTGTATTCCTAGATATTGTTTTACATTTCCCAAGTCTTTGATTTCGAAATGTTGCTTCAGGATTTTTAGAATGTTTTCGTTATCCCTTTCTTGTTCAAAACAAATCAAAATGTCGTCTACATATATGAGTATGTAAATCCATCTATTAAGCAGCCTTTTTGTGTATAAGCATGGATCAGCTTTGCTTCTTTGAAATTTTTCATTTGTAAGTACTTCCGTGATTTTGTCATTCCACGCTTTAGCTGCTTGCTTTAAACCATATATGCTTTTCTGTAGTTTACAAACTTTGTTTGGATTTCTTTCATCTTTGAATCCTGGAGGTTGTTCCATATACATGTCTTCTGTTAAATCTCCATTCAGAAAAGCTGTCTTTACATCCAGATGTCTCAGTTGCATCTGTTTCATTGCTGCAACTGTAAGTAAAGTTCTTATTGTAGTGTGTTTGACAACTGGAGCAAATGTTTCATCATAGTCTTCTCCTACAGGCAGTTTAGATATTTCTTCCCAAAAAGTAGGCTCATAGATTTTTCTTGTGCTTGTCTTGTATGAGAGACGTTTTGGTGGTTTTCCTTTGTTCTCTCTCATTGAACGTCTTGGTTCTGTGTCTGTTTGTAGTTGTGATTCTTCACTTTCAGTATTTTGTTCTTCATTAATTTCTGCTTCTTTCTCATCAGATATTTATTCAATTGTGTCATTATTGGTTTTCTCATTTTTTGTTTCAACTGAAATCATAATATCTTCATTCAAATCTTCAATGAATGTCACACTGTTACTCACCGTAACTCTGTCTGTTTTGGGATCTAGGATTCTGTATCCTTTGCAATTTTCACTATATCCAACAAATATTCCTTCCATGGATCTGTTTTGAAGTTTGGAACGTTTTTCTGTTGGAATGAATATGAAAACTTTACATCCAAAAACTTTTAAATGATTGACACTTGGTTTCATACCTTGCCACAGTTCATATGGAGTTTTCGTCAGTTTTCTGGAAAAAAGTCTGTTCTGTAGATAAGTAGCTGTCATTGCTGCCTCACCCCAATATTTCTCTGGTAGTTTGGAATCAGTCAGCATACATCTTATCATCTCTGTTAGAGTTCTGTTTTTCCTTTCTGCTACTCCATTTTGTTCAGGTGTGTATGGAACCGTTTTCTGGTGTTCTATTCCATTTTGTCTTAAGTAGTCTTCTATTCTGTGACTTGTAAATTCACCTCCATTATCACTTCTGATGACAATTGGCTTCCTTTGAAATTTGTTACTTGATCTTGTTACATAGTCTACAAGTTTATCAAAAACTTCACTTTTGTTTTTAATTAAGTATGTGACTGTGTATCTTGAGTAATCGTCTATAAAAGTCAACATGTATCTATTGCCTCCTGATGTAGTCACTTTCATGGGTCCACATACGTCAGTATGCACCAAATCAAGTGGTCTTTCGCTTTTCATCTCACTTTCTTTTGGAATAGATATCCTTGTGGCTTTGGATTTTATACAACAATCACATCTTATGGTAATTGAGCAATCTGATATCTTTAAATCTTTTGTCAATTCTTTTCTCTGTAGTTCCCTTATACTGTCAGGGTGTCTATGTCCTAGACGTCTATGCCACATGTGAATACAGTTTTTGTGATCATGTGTACATACCTTCATCTGTTCCTTTGGTGTGTCAAAATGATATAATTGTTCATCTGCCTTGACTTTGGTTATCACCTTGTTTCCTGCAATAATTGCACACTCATTGTCTTTGAATTTCACTGTAAGTCCTTTTGCTGTTAAACGTTTCACAGATAATAATCCGCCTTCCAATTTTGGAACATACAACACATCTTGTACAAGTATCTTTGAATCTTGTCCGAACTTGTTTGAACAATTTAGCATACCTTGTCCGATACCTTCTGCGGTTATTTTGCTTCCATCTGCGAGATAAATGGCTTCTTTCTTATCTAAATCAAGATCAGTAAAGAAATTCTTGTCACTTGTCATATGACTCGTTGCTCCTGAATCAATAAACCAACCAAGTGATGATTTCTTGTCTGTTACTTTAAATGTGCCATTCCAATTATTCTCACATGAATCGGTAATTGTGTTTTTTACTTTCTCTGTATGCTTTTTATGTTGTAATTTTTGTTGTTCTGCTTTCCATATGGTACAGTCTTTCTTTAAATGACCTTTTTTCTTACATCTGAAGCATTCTCTTGTCTCTTTATTATAGGGTTTTTGGAATTCTGTAGCTTTAAGAGCATTTTCACTGTCCTTTTCAGTAGAAGAATCATTTCTTTGTTCTTTTCTTCTCTGATATTCATCTATTAGTCTTGTTTTCACAAAATCTAATGTAATGTCAGTTTCTGGTCTCGTCTCAAGGGCATTTATCAAGGCTGTATATGAATCTGGTAAACTGCACAACAATATAGCTGCTACATGACTTTCTTTAATATCTTCACCAATAGATCTTAGCTGTGATATCACTTCCATCATTGAGAATATGTGCTTCTGCATATCGTCATTTGCACTCAATCTCATACTGTACAGCTTTCTTAATAAAAATAACTTGTGATTCAAGCTAGGTCTTTCATACAGTTTTCTTAATGCTTCCCACATTCCCTTAGCTGTTTCTTCATTTCTTATATGTATTAATTGAGCATCATCCACTAATAAGCTAATGGTGGCTCTCGCTTGTATATCCTTCTTATCCCATGTCTGATTATCTTGATCTGGTCTTGCTGTAACAATTAGTTCCCATAGATCATCCTTAGATAACAACATCTCTACTTTGAATTTCCATAACTGATAATTTTCACTATTCAGTTTAGCTACTGTAAATTTCAGTTCTGTGTTACTCATCATCTTTATATAGTCTTACTTGTTTAGAGAGTTGTACTGAAGATATTCTCCTGTATGTCCTGTGAATTCTCTGCAATTATATCCAGCTCCTGGGATGCTGAATTCCTCTGTCACTCTGTATCTGGATTTAGTTCCTTCTGTTTACAGAGCTTATCTGTGTGCTCCGTTATCTGGGCTATAAACCAGGATCCTTCTGCCTGAGCTTGTAGTGCAGACCTGTAGTGTCTGGGGTGCAGGGCCGGCTCCAGGTTTTTGAGGGCCCCGGGCGAACGAGTCTCAGTGGGCCCCCCCAACCACCCCTTTAACACATTTATACCTCGTATCACACAGCAGAGATCTATCACACAGCAGAGACCTAACAAACAGCAGAGACCTATCACACAGCAGAGATCTATCACACAGTGGAGATCACACAGCACAATCACACTCACTATGTTGCGATGTAGCAGTGGCGTACCGTTTGATCCCCGTCGTGGCCATTGTTGCTTTGATAACAGCCTTAGGCCGGGGTCACACTTCTGTATTTTCTCAGCAGTGTGATCTAATTTTCTTGGCTGACAAGAAGATGAGAAAAAATGTCTCCAGCATCTCCATTCTGCAGTCAGATGTCACCCGAGTGCAGTCTGATTTTTTTTCAATGGACTACTTGCATGGCCGCGTCACGTGCGATCAGAATATCTGATACAATGATTCCGCGGCGCCATAGAATAAGATTGGTCCGGGCGCGATGCAATGTTGTATCAGAAAATACGTTCGTTGGCAACTGCGGCTGCCCTGAAGGTCTCTGTTTTATGGGTCAGATGCAAATGATGGAAAAACAGGATGGAGCCATTGTACTGCTGGAAAAGAGCCTGCACCATAAGTGGAAAGCAAAGTGGAGCATTCAGCAGCACCCAAAGGTGCCCCAGCCTGGGAGTGCAAGCCAGATACAAAGCCCTTACAAAAGGTTCAACGGTAGACAGAATACATAAAGTATAAGGCAGCCAACTTAAATCTGGACAGTAGATTTCATAGGATCAGTACATTGCAGCACTAATTAAGCTTAATGCATAGTAGTAGATATAAATGCAATGTAAGACTTTACTCACTAAAGCATATTTCAGCTGTATAAGATCTCTAATTGCTTAGCATGCAAATACATACGGTATGTCAATGAAGTCAGTTAAATAAAGTGCATTGTGTTGGTATTTAGAGAGTCATTAAAGGCTACAGCACTACTTGAAAAGCTTAGTGTATAGAGGTAAGTATATATGCCATAAAAAACTTCACTTGTTAATGCAGATTTCAGCTGTATGGAATCTTCAATTGCTAAATATGCAAATATAAATGTATCTAAATCTCATGTATATATACACATACATTACATACAGGGCAAAGGGGTGCTGGGAACGGGTGGGCAATCAGGGCATCTGCTCCTAGCTTTGGGGTGAGGCATCAACAAGGCACTGTGCAGCTGAGATATGTAGTCGAATCGATACATGATGAGGGCAGTACTTACATGATTGAACACTTACACTTTGTCCCAGTTGGTGGGAAGCCTGAGGTCTGGAGGATTCCCTCGTCCTTTTCTCCTCCTGCTTGGCGCTGCGGCTGCCGGTCCGGATCTGTCCTAGTCTCCTCCTGGCTGTGCTGGATCATCTGGAGGATGGTGGACCGTGGACGCAGCCTCAGCCTGGACGTCCAAGTTCAACTCCGAACCGCAGCTCTCTATCTCTCTCCTCTCCGCCCGCCGACCGGATGTAAGGAGGAGAGATGACCCAGACCCAGCCAGCGTCGCGACCCGGAACCGGAAGTGTCTTCTCTCTTCTCTATCCAATGGTGAGGCCAGGGCCGGGCGGCGGTGACGTATTGCAGCTGCTATTGAAATGGCCTCAGTGACTCACTCAGTCCTCAGAGACACAGCAGCTGACTGTGCCCCGCCCGGCGGCCGGCCCCCTGCAGCCAAGGCAAAGGCGCCGCCGGGGGACGTGGTCGGGATCATGTAGTGACTCACTGTCACTGAGTGACGCGCGCTGGCATCTGACCGACGAGTGTGTTGTACATACCAAATGGGCCCCCCCCGTCTTGCCAGGGCCCCGGCATTTGCCCGGGTGCGCCGGGTGCTGACGCCGGCCCTGCTGGGGTGCCTGGAGTGTCTGGGGTTATCTGGGGTGCCTGGGATGTCTGGGGTTATCTGGGGTGCCTGGGCCCATAACCTTTTGCAGAGTGCGTCGTCTTGCAGTCACCGCTGTACTTAGGAGAGCTTCAATCAGCAAGATATCTTGAGTAAACAGTATTTACTTCATACTGGATAAACATGATGTATCTCTGTATTCAGTGTCACACAGTCCGTGCACTGAAGACAACACATTCATGAAGAAAAGCAAAACCGAAAGTAAGAAAACAACCAACCACCACTGAGAGCTTCCCTCCCCACATTACAGCAAGTATATGACTTTACACACTATCGCCATCTGCTGTCTGGTTAGTATAAAGTCCTCCTTTCACTTATAATAAGTCCCAATCTGTTGCATATGCCAACAATAATGCCCTGCACCGTTCAGTATGGCCCCATAGATGCTCCACATAAAGCTGTGCCATATAGAATGCATATATAATGCTCTGCACCGTTCAGTGTGGCCCCATAGATGCTCCACATAAATCTGTGCCATATAGAATGCTCTGCACCGTTCAGTGTGGCCCCATAGATGCTCCATATAAAGCTGTGCCACATATAATGCTCTGCATCGGTCATTATGGCCCTATAGATGCTCCACATAAAGCTGTGCCACATATAATGGTCTGCACCGTTCATTATGGCCCCATAGATGCTCCACATAAAGCTGTGCCCCATATAGAATGCTCTGCACCGTTCATTATGGCCCCATAGATGCTCCACATAAAGCTGTGCCACATATAATGCTCTGCACCGTTCATTATGGCCCCATGGATGTTCCATATAAAGCTGTGCCATATATAATGCTCTGCACCGTTCATTATGGCCCCATAGATGCTCCACATAAAGCTGTGCCACATATAATGCTCCGTACTGTTCATTATGGCCCCATAGATGCTCCACATAAAGCTGTGCCATATATAATGCTCTGCACCGTTCATTATTGCCCCATTGATGCTCCACATAAAGCTGTGCCATATATAATGCTCTAAACCGTTCATTATGGCCCCATAGATGCTCCACATAAAGCTGTGCAATATATAATGCTCTGCACCGTTCAGTATTGCCCCATAGATGCTCCATATAAAGCTGTGCCATATAGAATGCTCTGCACCGTTCATTATGGCCCCATAGATGCTCCTTATAAAGCTGTGCCATATAGAATGCTCTGCACCGTTCAGTATGGCTCCATAGATGCTCCACATAAAGCTGTGCCATATAGAATGCTCTGCACCATTCATTATGGCCCCATAGATGCTCCTTATAAAGCTGTGCCATATATAATGCTCTAAACTGTTCATTATGGCCCCATAGATGTTCCATATAAAGCTGTGCCATATATAATGCTCTGCACCGTTCATTATGGCCCCATAGATGCTCCACATAAAGCTGTGCAATATATAATGCTCTGCACCGTTCAGTATTGCCCCATAGATGCTCCATATAAAGCTGTGCCATATAGAATGCATATATAATGCTCTGCACCGTTCATTATGGCCCCATAGATGCTCCTTATAAAGCTGTGCCATATAGAATGCTCTGCACCGTTCAGTATGGCCCCATAGATGCTCCACATAAAGCTGTGCCATATAGAATGCTCTGCACCGTTCATTATGGCCCCATAGATGCTCCACATAAAGCTGTGCAATATATAATGCTCTGCACCATTCAGTATTGCCCCATAGATGCTCCATATAAAGCTGTGCCATATAGAATGCATATATAATGCTCTGCACCGTTCATTATGGCCCCATAGATGCTCCTTATAAAGCTGTGCCATATAGAATGCTCTGCACCGTTCAGTATGGCCCCATAGATGCTCCACATAAAGCTGTGCCATATAGAATGCTCTGCACCGTTCATTATGGCCCCATAGATGCTCCTTATAAAGCTGTGCCATATATAATGCTCTAAACCGTTCATTATGGCCCCATAGATGCTCCACATAAAGCTGTGCAATATATAATGCTCTGCACCGTTCAGTATGGCCCCATAGATGCTCCACATAAAGCTGTGCCACATATAATGCTCTGCACCGTTCATTATGGCCCCATAGACGCTCCACATAAAGCTGTGCCATATATTAATGCTCTGCACCGTTCATTATGGCCCCATAGATGCTCCTTATAAAGCTGCCCCATATATAATGCTCTGCACCGTTCAGTATTGCCCCATAGATGCTCCCTATAAAGCTGTGCCATATATAATGCTCTGCACCGTTCATTATGGCCCCATAGATGCTCCACATAAAGCTGTGCAATATATAATGCTCTGCACCGTTCAGTATTGCCCCATAGATGCTCCATATAAAGCTGTGCCCCATATATAATGCTCTGCACCGTTCATTATGGCCCCATAGATGCTCCATATAAAGCTGTGCCATATATAATGCTCTGCACCGTTCATTATGGCCCCATAGATGCTCCATTGTTATGATCTGGTAATTCAGTACCACAATGGACATAGAAGTCAGAGCACATACAGTGACCTGACAATAACCCAAAAACATAGAACGAGCTCTGAGACGTGGGAACTCTGCTGACCGCAATCCCTAATCCTCTCCAACCACACTAGAGGCAGCCTTGGATTGCGCCTAACGCTCCCTATGCAACTCGGCACAGCCTGAGAAACTAGCTAGCCTGAAGAAAGAAAATAAGCCTACCTTGCCTCAGAGAAATACCCCAAAGGAAAAGGCAGCCCCACATATAATGACTGTGAGTTAAGATGAAAAGACAAACGTAGAGATGAAATAGATTTAGCAAAGTGAGGCCCGACTTTCTGAACAGAGCGAGGATAGGAAAGGTAACTTTGCGGTTAACACAAAACCCTACAAACAACCACGCAAAGGGTGCAAAAAGACCCTCCGTACCGAACTAACGGTTACACCCTCTGCAACCTGTCCACCACAGTATCCACACCAGGACAGTCCGAAGACTCAACCTGCCCTGAAGAGAAACGAGGATGGAACCCAGAGTTGCAGAAAAACGGTGAAACCAAGGTAGCTGAGCTGGCCCGATTATTAAGGGCGAACTCAGCCAAAGGCAAAAAGGACACCCAGTCATCCTGATCAGCAGAAACAAAGCATCTCAGATATGTTTCCAAGGTCTGATTGGTTCGTTCGGTCTGGCCATTAGTCTGAGGATGGAAAGCCGAGGAAAAAGACAAGTCAATGCCCATCCTAGCACAAAAGGCTCGCCAAAACCTCGAAACAAACTGGGAACCTCTGTCAGAAACGATATTCTCTGGAATGCCATGTAAACGAACCACATGCTGGAAGAACAATGGCACCAAATCAGAGGAGGAAGGTAATTTAGACAAGGGTACCAAATGGACCATCTTAGAGAAGCGATCACAAACCACCCAAATGACTGACATTTTTTGAGAGACGGGAAGATCTGAAATAAAATCCATAGAGATATGTGTCCAAGGCCTCTTCAGGACCGGCAAGGGCAAAAGCAACCCACTGGCACGAGAACAGCAGGGCTTAGCCCGAGCACAAATCTCACAGGACTGCACAAAAGAACGCACATCCCGCGACAGAGATGGCCACCAAAAGGATCTAGCCACTAACTCTCTGGTACCAAAGATTCCAGGATGACCAGCCAACACCGAACAATGAACCTCAGAGATAACTTTATTCGTCCACCTATCAGGGACAGTTTCTCCGCTGGGCAACGATCAGGTTTATTAGCCTGAAATTTTTGCAGCACCCGCCGCAAATCAGGGGAGATGGCAGACACAATTACTCCCTCTTTGAGAATACCCGCCGGCTCAGACAAACCCGGAGAGTCGGGCACAAAACTCCTAGACAGAGCATCCGCCTTCACATTTTTAGAGCCCGGAAGGTACGAAATCACAAAATCAAAACGGGCAAAAAACAGCGACCAACGAGCCTGTCTAGGATTCAACCGCTTGGCAGACTCGAGATAAGTCAAGTTCTTATGATCAAAGTTTCAGAAGTGAAGGACAGCATCCAATCCAGGTGAAGAAATAAACACTTTATTGTGCCACGCGATGCTTAGCTCCTTCAAGCCAATGACGCCACTCCTCGAATGCCCACTTCATGGCCAGCAACTCTCGATTGCCAACATCATAATTTCGCTCAGCAGGCGAAAACTTCCTGGAAATGAAGGCGCATGGTTTCATCACCGAGCAATCAGAACTTCTCTGCGACAAAACAGCCCCTGCTCCAATCTCAGAAGCATCAACCTCGACCTAGAATAGAAGCGAAACATCTGGTTGACACAACACAGGGGCAGAAGAAAAACGACGCTTCAACTCTTGAAAAGCTTCCACAGCAGCAGAAGACCAATTGACCACATCAGCACCCTTCTTGGTCAAATCGGTCAATGGTTTAGCAATACTAGAAAAATTGCAGATGAAGCGACGATAAAAATTAGCAAATCCCAGGAACTTTTGCAGACTTTTCAGAGATGTCGGCTGAGTCCAATCATGGATGGCTTGGACCTTAACAGGATCCATCTCGATAGTAGAAGGGGAAAAGATAAACCCTAAAAACGAAACCTTCTGAACCCCAAAGAGACACTTTGATCCCTTCACAAACAAAGAATTAGCACGCAGGACCTGAAACACCGTTCTGACCTGCTTCACATGAGACTCCCAATCATCCGAGAAGATCAAAATGTCATCCAAGTACACAATCAGGAATTTATCCAGGTACTCTCGGAAGATGTCATGCATAAAGGACTGAAACACTGATGGAGCATTGGCAAGTCCGAATGGCATTACTAGATACTCAAAATGGCCCTCGGGCGTATTAAATGCAGTTTTCCATTCATCGCCTCGCTTAATACGCACAAGATTATACGCACCACGAAGATCTATCTTGGTGAACCAACTAGCCCCCTTAATCCGAGCAAACAAATCAGATAACAACGGCAAGGGGTACTGAAACTTAACCGTGATCTTATTTAGAAGGCGGTAATCTATACAAGGTCTCAGCGAACCATCCTTCTTGGCCACAAAAAAGAACCCTGCTCCTAATGGCGACGATGACGGGCGAATATGCCCCTTCTCCAAGGACTCCTTCACGTAACTCCGCATAGCGGCGTGCTCAGGCACAGATAAATTAAACAGTCGACCCTTTGGGAATTTACTACCAGGAATCAAATTGATAGCACAATCACAATCCCTATGCGGAGGTAGGGTATCGGACTTGGGCTCATCAAATACATCCTGGTAATCAGACAAGAACTCTGGAACCTCAGAAGGGGTGGATGACGAAATAGACAGAAATGGGACATCACCATGTACCCCCTGACAACCCCAGCTGGACACAGACATGGATTTCCAATCTAATACTGGATTATGGACTTGTAGCCATGGCAACCCCAACACGACCACATCATGCAGATTATGCAACACCAGAAAGCGAATAACCTCCTGATGTGCAGGAGCCATGCACATGGTCAGCTGGGTCCAGTACTGAGGCTTATTCTTGGCCAAAGGCATAGCATCAATTCCTCTCAATGGAATAGGACACTGCAAGGGCTCCAAGAAAAACCCACAACGCCTAGCATACTCCAAGTCCATCAAATTCAGGGCAGCGCCTGAATCCACAAATGCCATGACAGAATAAGATGACAAAGAGCAGATCAAGGTAACGGACAAAAGAAATTTTGACTGTACCGTACCAATGGTGGCAGACCTAGCGAACCGCTTAGTGCGCTTAGGACAATCAGAGATAGCATGAGTGGAATCACCACAGTAGAAACACAGCCCATTCAGACGTCTGTATTCTTGCCGTTCAACTCTGGTCAAAGTCCTATCGCACTGCATTGGCTCAGGTTTATGCTTAGATAATACCGCCAAATGGTGCACAGATTTACGCTCACGCAAGCGTCGACCGATCTGAATGGCCAAAGACATAGACTCATTCAGACCAGCAGGCATAGGAAATCCCACCATGACATCCTTAAGGGCTTCAGAGAGACCCTTTCTGAAAATAGCTGCGAGCGCACCTTCATTCCATTGAGTGAGTACGGACCACTTTCTAAATTTCTGACAATATACCTCTATCTCATCCTGACCCTGACACAGAGCCAGCAAATTTTTCTCTGCCTGATCCACCGAATTAGGTTCATCGTACAGCAATCCAAGCGCCAGGAAAAACGCATTGATATTACTTAATGCAGGATCTCCTGGCGCAAGGGAAAATGCCCAGTCCTGAGGGTCGCCACGTAAAAAAGAAATAATGATCCTAACTTGTTGAACTGGGTCACCAGAGGAGCGAGGTTTCAAAGCCAGAAATAGTTTACAATTATTTTTGAAACTCAGAAATTTAGTTCTATCTCCAAAAAACAAATCAGGAATAGGAATTCTTGGTTCTAACATAGAATTCTGAACCACAAAGTCTTGAATATTTTGTACTCTTGCCGTGAGCTGATCCACACATGAAAACAGACCTTTAATGTCCATCGCTACACCTGTGTCCTGAACCACCCAAATGTCTAGGGGAAAAAAAGGCAAAACACAGTGCAGAGAAAAAAAAATGGTCTCAGAACTTCTTTTTTCCCTCTATTGAGAATCATTAGTACTTTGGGCCTCCAGTACTGTTATGATCTGGTAATTCAGTACCACAATGGACATAGAAGTCAGAGCACATACAGTGACCTGACAATAACCCAAAAACATAGAACGAGCTCTGAGACGTGGGAACTCTGCTGACCGCAATCCCTAATCCTCTCCAACCACACTAGAGGCAGCCGTGGATTGCGCCTAACGCTCCCTATGCAACTCGGCACAGCCTGAGAAACTAGCTAGCCTGAAGAAAGAAAATAAGCCTACCTTGCCTCAGAGAAATACCCCAAAGGAAAAGGCAGCCCCACATATAATGACTGTGAGTTAAGATGAAAAGACAAACGTAGAGATGAAATAGATTTAGCAAAGTGAGGCCCGACTTTCTGAACAGAGCGAGGATAGGAAAGGTAACTTTGCGGTCAACACAAAACCCTACAAACAACCACGCAA
Source organism: Ranitomeya imitator (assembly GCF_032444005.1). Classification (NCBI taxonomy): domain Eukaryota; kingdom Metazoa; phylum Chordata; class Amphibia; order Anura; family Dendrobatidae; genus Ranitomeya; species Ranitomeya imitator. The sequence continues at coordinate 206,288,740 of NC_091285.1, read as the reverse complement.
AGGGGGCAAAAAGACCCTCCGTACCGAACTAACGGCACGGAGGTACACCCTCTGCGTCCCAGAGCTTCCAGCAAGCAAGAAAAAACAAATAAGCAAGCTGGACAGAAAAAAACAGCAAACAAATAGCAAAAGCGGAACTTAGCTATGCAGAGCAGCAGGCCACAGGAACGATCCAGGAGGAAACAGGTCCAATACTAGAACATAGACTGGAGGCCAGGATCAAAGCACTAGGTGGAGTTAAATAGAGCAGCACCTAACGACTTCACCACATCACCACAAGGAAGGAAACTCAGAAGCCGCAGTACCACTCTCCTCCACCAACGGAAGCTCACAGAGAGAATCAGCCGAAGTACCACTTGTGACCACAGGAGGGAGCTCTGCCACAGAATTCACAACACTCCATATAAAGCTGTGCCACATATAATGCTCTGCACCGTTCAGTATGGCCCCATAGATGCTCCACATAAAGCTGTGCCCCATATGGAATGCTCTGCACCGTTCAGTATGGCCCCATAGATGCTCCACATAAAGCTGTGCCATATAAAATGCTCTGCACCGTTTAGTGTGGCCCCATAGATGTTCCATATAAAGCTGTGCCACATATAATGCTCTGCACCGTTCATTATGGCCCCATAGATGCTCCACATAAAGATGTTCCGCATATAATGCTCTGCACTGTTCAGTATGGCCCCATAGATGCTCCACATAAAGCTGTGCCATATAGAATGCATATATAATGCTCTGCACCGTTCAGTGTGGCCCCATAGATGCTCCATATAAAGCTGTGCCATATAGAATGCATATATAATGCTCTGCACCGTTCAGTGTGGCCCCATAGATGCTCCATATAAAGCTGTGCCCCATATAGAATGCTCTGCACCGTTCATTATGGCCCCATAGATGCTCCACATAAAGCTGTGCAATATATAATGCTCTGCACCGTTCATTATGGCCCTATAGATGCTCCACATAAAGCTGTGCCACATACAATGCTCTGCACCGTTCATTCTGGCCCCACAGATGCTCCACATAAAGCTGTGCCCCATATAGAATGCTCTGCACCGTTCATTATGGCCCCATAGATGCTCCACATAAAGCTGTGCCATATATAATGCTCTGCACCATTCAGTATGGCACCATAGATGCTCCACATAAAGCTGTGCCATATATAATGCTCTGCACCGTTCATTATGGCCCCATAGATGCTCCACATAAAGCTGTGCCATATATAATGCTCTAAACCGTTCATTATGGCCCCATAGATGCTCCACATAAAGCTGTGCCATATATAATGCTCTGCACCGTTCATTATGGCCCCATAGATGCTCCACATAAAGCTGTGCAATATATAATGCTCTGCGCCGTTCAGTATTGCCCCATAGATGCTCCATATAAAGCTGTGCCATATATAATGCTCTGCACCGTTCATTATGGCCCCATAGATGCTCCATATAAAGCTGTGCCATATAGAATGCATATATAATGCTCTGCACCGTTCAGTGTGGCCCCATAGATGCTCCATATAAAGCTGTGCCACATATAATGCTCTGCACCGTTCATTATGGCCCCATAGATGCTCCATAGAAAGCTGTGCCCCATATAGAATGCTCTGCACCTTTCATTATGGCCCCATAGATGCTCCACATAAAGCTGTGCAATATACAATGCTCTGCACCGTTCATTATGGCCCCATAGATGCTCCACATAAAGCTGTGCAATATATAATGCTCTGCACCGTTCATTATGGCCCCATAGATGCTCCACATAAAGCTGTGCAATATATAATGCTCTGCACCGTTCATTATGGCCCCATAGATGCTCCTTATAAAGCTGTGCCACATATAATGCTCTGCACCGTTCATTATGGCCCCATAGATGCTCCATAGAAAGCTGTGCCCCATATAGAATGCTCTGCACCGTTCATTATGGCCCCATAGATGCTCCACATAAAGCTGTGCAATATATAATGCTCTGCACCGTTCATTATGGCCCCATAGATGCTCCACATAAAGCTGTGCAATATATAATGCTCTGCACCGTTCATTATGGCCCCATAGATACTCCACATAAAGCTGTGCAATATATAATGCTCTGCACCGTTCATTATGGCCCCATAGATGCTCCATATTAAGCTGTGCCATATAGAATGCATATATAATGCTCTGCACCGTTCAGTGTGGCCCCATAGATGCTCCATATAAAGCTGTGCCACATATAATGCTCTGCACCGTTCATTATGGCCCCATAGATGCTCCATAGAAAGCTGTGCCCCATATAGAATGCTCTGCACCGTTCATTATGGCCCCATAGATGCTCCACATAAAGCTGTGCAATATATAATGCTCTGCACCGTTCATTATGGCCCCATAGATGCTCCACATAAAGCTGTGCAATATATAATGCTGTGCACCGTTCATTATGGCCCCATAGATGCTCCTTATAAAGCTGTGCCCCATATAGAATGCTCTGCACCATTCATTATGGCCCCATAGATGCTCCACATAAAGCTGTGCCACATATAATGCTCTGCACCGTTCATTATGGACGCATAGATGCTCCACATAAAGCTGTGCCATATATAGTGCTCTGCACCGTTCAGTATTGCCCCATAGATGCTCTATATAAAGCTGTGCCACATATAATGCTCTGCTCCGTTCATTATGGCCCCATAGATGCTCCACATAAAGCTGTGCCACATATAATGCTCTGCACCGTTCATTATGGGCCCATAGATGCTCCACATAAAGCTGTGCCATATATAATGCTCTGCACCGTTCATTATGGCCCCATAGATGCTCCACATAAAGTTGTGCCATATATAATGCTCCGCACCGTTCATTATGGCCCCATAGATGTTCCATATAAAGCTGTGCCACATATAATGCTCTGCACCGTTCATTATGGCCCCATAGATGTTCCATATGAAGCTGTGCCATATATAATGCTCTGCACCGTTCATTATGGCCCCATTGATGCTCCACATAAAGCTGTGCCATATAGAATGCTCTGCACCGTTCATTATGGCCCCATAGATACTCCATATAAAGCTGTGCCATATAGAATGCTCTGCACCGTTCATTATGGCCCCATAGATGCTCCATATAAAGCTGTGCCACATATAATGCTCTGCACCGTTCATTATGGTCCCATAGATGCTCCATATAAAGCTGTGCCATATAGAATGCTCTGCACCGTTCATTATTTCCCGATAGATGCTCCATATAAAGCTGTGCAATATATAATGCTCTGCACCGTTCATTATGGCCCCATAGATGCTCCATATAAAGCTGTGCCATATAGAATGCTCTGCACCGTTCATTATTTCCCCATAGATGCTCCATATAAAGCTGTGCCATATATAATGCTCTGCACCGTTCATTATGGCCCCATAGATGTTCCACATAAAGCTGTGCAATATATAATGCTCTGCACCGTTCATTATGGCCCCATAGATGCTCCACATAAAGCTGTGCCATATATAATGCTCTGCACCGTTCATTATGGCCCCATAGATGTTCCATATAAAGCTGTGCCATATATAATGCTCTGCACCATTCAGTATGGTCCCATAGATGCTCCACATAAAGCTGTGCCACATATAATGCTCTGCACCTTTCATTATGGCCCCATAGATGCTCCACATAAAGCTGTGCCATATATAATGCTCTGCACCGTTCATTATGGCCCCATAGATGCTCCATACCGTTCATTATTGCCCCATAGATGCTCCATATAAAGCTGTGCCATATATAATGCTCTGCACCGTTCAGTATTGCCCCATAGATGCTCCACATAAAGCTGTGCAATATATAATGCTCTGCACCGTTCAGTATTGCCCCATAGATTCTCCATATAAAGCTGTGTCATATATAATGCTCTGCACCGTTCATTATGGCCCCATAGATGCTCCTTATAAAGCTATGCCATATATGCTCTGCACCTTTCATTATGGCCCCATAGATGTTCCATATAAGCTGTGCCACATATAATGCTCTGCACCGTTTAGTGTGGCCCCATAGATGCTCCACATAAAGCTGTGCCATATATAATGCTCTGCACCGTTCAGTATGGCCCCATAGATGCTCCACATAAAGCTGTGCCATATATAATGCTCTGCACCGTTCAGTATTGCCCCATAGATGCTCCACATAAAGCTGTGCAATATATAAAGCTCTGCACCGTTCAGTATTGCCCCATAGATTCTCCATATAAAGCTGTGTCATATATAATGCTCTGCACCGTTCATTATGGCCCCATAGATGCTCCTTATAAAGCTGTGCCATATATGCTCTGCACCGTTCATTATGGCCCCATAGATGTTCCATATAAGCTGTGCCACATATAATGCTCTGCACCGTTCAGTGTGGCCCCATAGATGCTCCACATAAAGCTGTGCCATATATAATGCTCTGCACCGTTCAGTATGGCCCCATAGATGCTCCACATAAAGCTGTGCCATATATAATGCTCTGCACCGTTCATTATGGCCCCATAGATGCTCCATATAAAGGTGTGCCATATAGAATGCTCTGCACCGTTCATTATAGCCCCATAGATGCTCCACATAAAGCTGTGCCATATAGAATGCTCTGCACCGTTCATTATGGCCCCATATATGCTCCACATAAAGCTGTGCCATATATAATGCTCTGCACCGTTCATTATGGCCCCATAGATGCTCCACATAAAGCTGTGCCATATAGAATGCTCTGCACCGTTCATTATGGCCCCATAGATGCTCCATATAAAGCTGTGCCACATATAATGCTCTGCACCGTTCATTATGGCCCCATAGATGCTCCACATAAAGCTGCCCCATATAGAATACTCTGCACCGTTCATTATGGCCCCATAGATGCTCCTTATAAAGCTGTGCCATATAGAATGCTCTGCACCGTTCAGTATGGCCCCATAGATGCTCCACATAAAGCTGTGCCATATAGAATACTCTGCACCGTTCATTATGGCCCCATAGATGCTCCATATAAAGCTGTGCCATATAGAATGCTCTGCACCATTCAGTATGGCCCCATAGATGCTCCACATAAATCTGTGCCATATAGAATGCTCTGCACCGTTCATTATGGCCCCATAGATGCTCCATATAAAGCTGTGCCATATAGAATGCTCTGCACCGTTCAGTATGGCCCCATAGATGCTCCACATAAAGCTGTGCCATATAGAATGCTCTGCACCGTTCATTATGGCCCCATAGATGCTCCATATAAAGCTGCCCCATATAGAATGCTCTGCACCGTTCAGTATGGCCCCATAGATGCTCCACATAAAGCTGTGCCATATAGAATGCTCTGCACCATTCATTATGGCCCCATAGACACTCCATATAAATCTGTGCAATATATAATGCTGCTGCTGCAATAAAAAAAAAAACGACATACTCACCTCTCTTGCTTTCAGCTCCTCAGCGTCCCGTCTCGGCGTCTCTCCGCACTGACTGTTCAGGCAGAGGGCGGCGCACACTAGTACGTCATCGTGCTCTCTGACCTCAACAGTCACTGCAAGAGGACGCGGAAGACGGAGCGGCACCCGGCGGGTGGACCGTGGACAGGTAACTATGAGATACTTACCTGCTCCCTGGCTCATTCCCGCGCACAGCTGGTCTCCGGGTGCCGCAGCCTCTTCCTCTCTCAGCCGTCACCGTTACCGCTCATTAGAGAAATGAATATGCGGCTCCACCCCTATGGGAGTGGAGTCCATATTCATAACTTTAATGAGCGGTCCCACGTGACTGCTGAACAGGGGAAGAGCTGCGGCACCGAAGACCGTGGGACAGTCAGGGGGAGCATCAGGAGCGTCGGGACTAGGTGAGTATGCGACACGCTCTCTCCCCCTCACCCGCCGACCCACCGCCAACCGTGACTCAAGTATAAGCCGAGAGGGGGACTTTCAGCCCAAAAATTTGGGCTGAAAAATCTGGGCTTATACTCGAGTATATACGGTATTTTCTTGGTGAAGAAATAGTGAGTAATTGTAAAAGTGCACTGGGCATTTCTCCAGGAGCATGTGCTTTTACTCCTTCCTCCCAGATGTTGCCTGTCACAACTAGTAGAGTAGAGATTAGTGTGCTCACTGTCAGAGGGCAAAGTGCTAGTGAAATGGGCTGTTTAAGCCCACATCAATATAAGTTCAAAATTAACTACACACTCGTAAGTATACATTGCAAAAAAGATTTATTAATCCCTTCCCGACCTGTGACACCATGTACAGTAGGCGTCATGAAAGTCGGTGCCAATCCGACCTGTGACGCCTATGTGGCGTCATGGCGGGATCGCATTCCTGCGGGTCAGGTGAAAGGGTTAACTGAAATTTCACCTGACCCGCAGGAACAGGGGGACTTGTACTTGAGCCCAGGTGGGGTGGCCCCTACCCCGGTGATCACCCCTGATCACCCTCCCCGCTGCTGCTGCCGGCTCCATCTGCTGCATCTTCTCGCCCCCCCACACCTGACAGCTCCCTCCTGTCCCCGGTGATCATCCCCCTGCCCCAGTGATCACCCCGATCACCCCCTTCCCTATGATCCCCCCTGCCCCCCTGATTACCCCCTGCCCCGTGGATAGCCCCGCGGATTGCCCCCCTGCCCTGCTGATCTCCCCCTGCCCGGCTGATCTCCCCCTGCCCCGCTGATCTGCCCCTTGCCCCGCTGATCTCCCCCTGCCCCACTGATCTCCCCCTGCCCCACGGATCTGTACCCTGCCCCGCTGATCTGCCCCCTGCCCTACTGATCTCCCCTTGCCCTGCTGATCTCACCCTGCCCCGTGCATCTGCCCCCTGCCCCGCGGATCTGCCCCCTGCCCTGTGGATCTGCCCTCTGCCCCGAGGATCTGACCCGTGGACTGCCCCTGCTCCGCTGATCTGCCCCCTGCCCCACTGATCTGCCCCGCTGATCTCCCACCTGCTCTGGTGATCACCCTCTCCCACCCCAGTTTTCCCATTAGGGTTAGGGTTGGGGCTAAAATTAGGGTTAGGTTTGGGGTTAAAGTTAGGGTTGGGGCAAAAGTTAGGGTTGGAATTAGGGGTAGGGTTAGGGGAAGGGGTAGGGTTGGGATTAGGGTTAGGGGTGTATTAGGGTTAGGTTTATGGTTAAGGTTGGGATTAGGGTTACGGGTGTGTTGGGGTTAGGGTTGGAGTTAGAATTGGGGGGGTTCCACTGTTTAGGCACATCAGGGGCTCTCCAAACGCGACATGATGCCCGCGGACCATTCCATCAAAGTCTGCATTTCAAAACGTCACTACTTCCATTCCGAGCCCCGACGTGTGCCCAAACAGTGGTTCCTTCCTACATATGGGGTACCAGTGTACACAGGAAGAACTGGACAATAACTTTTGGTGTCCAATTTCTCCTGTTATCCTTGGGAAAATAAAAAATTGCGGGCTAAAAAATAATTTTTGAGGAAAAAAAATATTTTTTATTTGCATGGCTCTGCGTTATAAACTTCTGTGAAGCACTTGAGGGTAAAAAGTGCTCACCACACATCTAGATAAGTTCCTTGGGGGGTCTAATTTCCAAAATGGGGTCACTTGTGGGGGTTTCTACTGTTTAGGCACATCAGGGGCTCTGCAAACGTAACATGACACCCGCAGACCATTCCATCAAAGTCTGCATTTTCAAAACGTCACTACTTCCCTTCCAAGCCCCAACGTGTGCCCAAATAGTGGTTTACCCCCACATATGGGGACAAAATGGCCAACAACTTTTGGGGTCCAATTTCTCCTGTTACCCTTGGGAAAATAAAAAATTGTGGGCTAAAAAACATTTTTGTGGGAAGAAAAGATTTTTTTATTTTCACGGCTCTGCGTTATAAATTTCTGTGAAGAACTTGGGGGTTCATAGTGCTCACCACACATCTAGATAAGCTCCTTGGGGGGGTCAAGTTTTCAAAATGGCGTCACTTGTGGGGGAGCTCCAATGTTTAGACACATAGGGGCTTACCAAACGCGACATGGTGTCCAATAGCGATTGGAGCTAATTTTTCATTCAAAAAGTCAAATGGCGCTCCTTCCCTTCCGAGCCCAGCAGTGCGCCCAAACAGTTGTTTACCCCCTCACAGGGTCGGACTGGCCCACCGGGAGATAGGAAAATCCTCCGGTGGGCCCACCCCCAGAGGGCCCTCCCCTTCACCAGACTCCTGCTCTGTCCTGTATTTTAGCGCATTATGATTGCATGCACCCAGCAGTGAGTGTTATTCCATACCTGGTGCCGGCCGCCTGCACTGCTCAGTAACATGTGATGTGAGGTGAGAGCTTTCTTATCACCTGCTGCGGCTTCTACTGTTGTCTTGGCGCCGCTCTCTCAGCTGTGCAGTGCTCATGAGATCAATAGAAGCGGCAGCAGCAGGTGATAGAAAGTTCTCACCTCACATCACATGTTACTGAACAGTGCAGGCGGCAAGCACCGCACAGCGCCACGCACAGCGCCACGCACAGCACAGAGCCACAGGCTGTGAGACACTGCACACAGCGTCTAGAATGGAGTTGATTTTTTGAGGGCATGATGTCACTGGAAGGGGCGGGGCCTCCATCAGACCAGTGACCTGATAACAGGAAGCAGCGCTGTGCTGACTGAGGCTGCTGGAGCCCTGTGACCACTAGAGGACCGAGGGGGCTGCACTTTAGAACTGTGGGAGGAGAGGAATGAGGGTCTGCACAATGGACCCTTGCACAGATAGAAATGAAGACCCAGGACTCAGTGTGAGTGGTCAGAGGATGAATTTATTTGATGTAACTTGAAAGGGGCTGTGTGGAGAAGGAGGGATGATGAGGGGGCTGTGTGGAGGAGGGATGATGAGGGGGCTGTGTGGAGAAGGAGGGATGATGAGGGGGCTGTGTGGAGAAGGAGGGATGATGAGGGGGCTGTGTGGAGAAGGAGAGATGAGGAGGCTGTGTGGAGAAGGAGGTATGATGAGGGGGCTGTGTGGAGAAGGAGGGATGATGAGGGGGCTGTGTGGAGAAGGAGAGATGATGAGGAGGCTGTGTGGAGAAGGAGGTATGATGAGGGGGCTGTGTGGAGAAGGAGAGATGATGAGGAGGCTGTGTGGAGAAGGAGGGATGATGAGGGGGCTGTGTGGAGAAGGAGGGATGATGAGGGGGCTGTGTGGAGAAGGAGGGATGATGAGGGGGCTGTGTGGAGGAGGGATGATGAGGGGGCTGTGTGGAGGAGGAATGATGAGGAGGTTGTGTGGAGGAGGGATGATGAGGGCTGTGTGGAGGATGGATGATGAGGTTGCTGTGTGGAGAAGAAGGTATGATGAGGGGGCTGTGTGGAGAAGGAGGGATGATGAGGGGGCTGTGTGGAGGAGGAGGGATGATGAGGGGGCTGTGTGGAGAAGGAGGGATGATGAGGGGGCTGTGTGGAGAAGGAGGGATGATGAGGGCTGTGTGGAGGAGCAGAGATGATGAGGGGGCTATGTGGAGGAGGGATGATGAGGGGGCTGTGTGGAGAAGGAGGCATGATGAGGGGGCTGTGTGGAGAAGAAGTTATGATGAGGGGCTGTGTGGAGAAGGAGGGATGATGAGGGCTGTGTGGAGGAGCAGAGATGATGAGGGGGCTATGTGGAGGAGGGATGATGAGGGGGCTGTGTGGAGAAGGAGAGATGATGAGGAGGCTGTGTGGAGAAGGAGGGATGATGAGGGGGCTGTGTGGAGAAGGAGGGATGATGAGGGGGCTGTGTGGAGAAGGAGGGATGATGAGGGGGCTGTGTGGAGGAGGGATGATGAGGGGGCTGTGTGGAGGAGGAATGATGAGGAGGCTGTGTGGAGGAGGGATGATGAGGGCTGTGTGGAGGATGGATGATGAGGTTGCTGTGTGGAGAAGAAGGTATGATGAGGGGGCTGTGTGGAGAAGGAGGGATGATGAGGGGGCTGTGTGGAGGAGGAGGGATGATGAGGGGGCTGTGTGGAGAAGGAGGGATGATGAGGGGGCTGTGTGGAGAAGGAGGGATGATGAGGGCTGTGTGGAGGAGCAGAGATGATGAGGGGGCTATGTGGAGGAGGGATGATGAGGGGGCTGTGTGGAGAAGGAGGCTTGATGAGGGGGCTGTGTGGAGAAGAAGGGATGATGAGGGGCTGTGTGGAGAAGGAGGTATGATGAGGGGGCTGTGTGGAGAAGGAGGGATGATGAGGGGGCTGTGTGGAGGAGGGATGATGAGGGGGCTGTGGAGAAGGAGGGATGATGAGGGGTTGTGTGAAAAAGGAGGGATGATGAGGGGGCTGTGTGGAGAAGGAGGGACGATGAGGTGCTGTGTGGAAAAGGAGGGACGATGAGGGGGCTGTGTGGAGAAGGAGGTATGATGAGGGGGCTATGTGGAGGAGGGATGATGAGGGGGCTGTGTGGAGGATGGATGATGAGGTTGCTGTGTGGAGAAGAAGGTATGATGAGGGGGCTGTGTGGAGAAGGAGGGATGATGAGGGGGCTGTGTGGAGGAGGGATGATGAGGGGGCTGTGTGGAGAAGGAGGGATGATGAGGGGGCTGTCTGGAGAAGGAGGGATGATGAGGGCTGTGTGGAGGAGCAGAGATGATGAGGGGGCTATGTGGAGGAGGGATGATGAGGGGGCTGTGTGGAGAAGGAGGCATGATGAGGGGGCTGTGTGGAGAAGGAGGGATGATGAGGGGCTGTGTGGAGAAGGAGGTATGATGAGGGGGCTGTGTGGAGAAGGAGGGATGATGAGGGGGCTGTGTGGAGAAGGAGGGATGATGAGGGGGCTGTGGAGAAGAAGGGATGATGAGGGGTTGTGTGGAAAAGGAGGGATGATGAGGGGGCTGTGTGGAGAAGGAGGGACGATGAGGTGCTGTGTGGAAAAGGAGGGACGATGAGGGGGCTGTGTGGAGAAGGAGGGATGAGGAGGGGGCTGTGTGGAGAAGGAGGGACGATGAGGGGCTGTGTGGAAAAGGAGGGATGATGAGCTTTGTGGAAAAGGGGGGTGATGAGGGGGCTGTGTGGAAAAGGGAGGATGATGAGCTTTGTGGAAAAAGAGGTGATCCGGGGCTGTGTGGAGGAGAGGGGGGAGTGAGAAAAAGCCCATTGGTGAGTTCACCGCCTCTGCACTGTGGACTTTCTCACTGCGCTAGTGGGGATCTCACCAAGGTCACCGCAGTTCAGGGGCCTGGCTGAGAACATAGCCTCAGTGACTTGCCATAACCTCGATGAGGTTAGCCGATGCCAGTGACCGGAGGTAAACTTTATACCTCCGATCACAGCTGTGGGCTTGCATCATTTGACAGCGTGTGAACATCAGCTGTCTGACTGTCGGTAAATATTTTACCGCCGATCAGAAGCAGTTTTTGCCGCTCTGTCTTGCATCTGACAGAGTGGTAAACACTGGATGTATTGGCCCCCCCATTCAAATGAATAGGGTCCGGGTACTGTTCTGGTACCCGAACCTGGACTCATTTTTAACTGTTCGGCCGGACCCGAACATCTAGGGGTCCGCTCATCTCTAATCCTGTGTCTAGTGTGTGACTGGTGTATGTATGGTGCGTGAGTGTGTCATGTGGCTAGCGTGTGACTGGTGTGTGTGTCACATGTATGTATCCTGTGTCTAGCGTGTGACTGGTGTGTATGTGTCGTGTCTATTGTGTGTATGTGGCACATGTCTAAATAATAAAATCTTTCTGTGCTTATAGAATATCATTGTTCTAGGTTTTACATAAAATTATCTGCTGCCGGTAAGGGTGCTTAACTAGATGGAAACTAAGGCTACTTTCACACTTCCGTCTTCAAAATCTGCACAGGATCCATCAAGACGTTGAAATGACAGATCCTGTGCAGATTGTGGAAAACGTGTGCACTGGGCCCGTCTTTCTGACGGACCCGTCGAGGCTATGTGCACCTGTTGTGTATGCGTCTTCGCAGCGGTTTTCCACTGCGAAAACGCATACACAACACAAACCAGGTTTAAAAAAAATAAAAAATCGCAGTGTTCTCACCTACCGGCGTTCCCGCGCAGCGATGCTCCTGGTAGCTAGCGTTCCTAGTAATACACTGCGAAATCTCGCGAGAAGTCGCAATGTATTACTAGGAAGAAGTCGCAATGTATTACTAGGAATGCTTGCTGCCGGGAGCATTGGTGACGCTGTGCGGGAACGCCGGTAGGTGAAAATACTGCAATTTTTTATTTTTTAAATTATTTTTAACATATCTTGTTACTATTGATGCTGCATAGGCAGCATCAATAGTAAAAAGAGAGAGAGAGAGAGAATTTCCCTGACAGTAAATTCTTCCACGCATGCTCTCTTTGAAAAGATGGGACCCGTTGCTGGATTCCTGCTTTTCACAGGCATCGACGCATCCTGCGCCCATAGGCTTCCATTGTAGCCAGTGACGGGCAGCGCAGGATGCGTCGCTGACCGATTTTCTGACGTGCAGAAAAAACGTTCCGCTGAACGTTTTCTCTGCCCGACGGACCGTTTTTTTTATGCAGGATCCAGTGAAAAAGGGAAGACTCTGCAGCTAGTACCTCTTAAGCATGGTGGGCCCTTAGAATGATTTTCTCTGGTGGGCCCAAACCACTCCAGTCCGACGCTGCCCCCACATATGGGGTATGAGCATACTCAGGACAAATTGGCCAACAACTTTTGGGTCAAATTTCTCCTTTTACCCTTGGGAAAATAAAAAAATTGTTGCTAAAAGATCATTTTTATGACTAAAAAGTTAAATGTTCATTTTTTCCTTCCATGTTGCTTCTGCTGCTGTGAAACACCTGAAGGGTTAATAAACTTCTTGAATGTGGTTTTGAGCACCTTGAGGGGTGCTGTTTTTAAATGGTGTCACTTTTTGGCATTTTCAGCCATATAGACCCCTCAAACTGACTTTAAATGTGAAGTGGTCCTTAAAAAAATGGTTTTGTAAAGTTTGTTGTAAAAACGAGAAATGGCTGGTCAACTTTTAACCCCTATAACTTCCTAACAAAAAAAATTTTGTTGCCAAAATTGTGCTGATGTAAACTAAACATGTGGGAAATGTTATTTATTAACTATTTTGTGTCACATAGCTCTCTGGTTTAACAGAATAAAAATTCAAAATTTGAAAATTGTGAAATTTTCTAAATTTTCTCCAAATTTCCAATTTTTTTCACAAATAACTGCAAAAATTATCGATCTAAATTTCTCACTAACATGAAGCCCAATATGTCATGGAAAAACAGTCTCAGATTTGCTAGGATCCGTTGAAGCATTCCTAAGTTATTACCTCATAAAGGGACACTGGTCAGAATTGCAAAAAATGGCCAGATCATTAAAGGGAACCTGTCACCCCGTTTTTTCAGTAGGAGTTAAAAATACCGTTAAATAGGGCCTGAGCTGTGCTTTACAATAGGGTATTTTTTGTCCCCTGATTCCCTACCTATGCTGCCGAAATACCTTACAAAAGTGGCCTTTTTCGCCTGTCAATCAGGCTGGTCAGGTCGGATGGGCGTGGTCACAGCGCTGTTTCTCCCCCACATCTTGCTTATGTTCCCGTTGGTGGCGTAGTGCCTCTCGCATGCGCAAGTGCCGAATGCACTGCGCAGCTGTAGAAAAAGAGCGCGCTTGCCGCTATTCAGCGGTTTCTCGGTGGGAGCGGCCATCTTCCTGAGGCCGCGCGTGCGCAGATGGAGTCTCCTGCTTCCCAGGGCTTCAGGAAAATGGCCGCGGGGTGCCGCCGTGCGCAGATGGACATGGAGATCGAACTCGGCTTCAGGAAAATGGCCGCCGCGATGTCCATCTGCGCACGCGCGGCATCCCGCGGCCATTTTCCTGAAGCCCCGGGAAGTAGGAGACTCCATCTGCGCACGCGCGGCCTCAGGAAGATGGCCGCGCCCACCGAGAAACCGCTGAATAGCGGCGAGCGCGCTCTTTTTCTACAGCTGCGCAGTGCATTCGGCACTTGCGCATGCGAGAAGCACTACGCCACCAACGGGAACATAAGCAAGATGTGGGGGAGAAAAAGCGCTGTGACCACGCCCATCCGACCTGACCAGCCTGATTGACAGGCGAAAAAGGCCACATTTGTAAGGTATTTCGGCAGCATAGGTAGGGAATCAGGGGACAAATAATACCCTATTGTAAAGCACAGCTCAGGCCCTATTTAACGGTATTTTTATCTCCTACTGAAAAAACGGGGTGACAGGTTCCCTTTAAGGTCAAAGTAGGCTGGGTCATGAAGGGGTTATTATTATTATTATTTATTTATATAGCACCATTAATTCCATAGTGCTGTACATGAGAAAGGGGTTACATATAGAGTTATAGATATTATTTACAGTAAACAATTTTACAGTGACAGACTGGTACAGAGGGGAGAGGACCCTGTCCTTGCGGACTTACATTCTATTGGATAGTGGGGAAGAGACAGAAGGTAGGGGCGAAGCGGCGGCTCTGGAGATGGCGAGGCGGCAGAATAGTTATTGCAGGCTGTAGGCTTACTTGAAGAGATGGGTTTTCAGGTTCGGTCTGAAGGAGTCGAGGGTGGTGGATAGTCGGACGTGTTGAGGCATGGAATTCCAGAGGATGTGGGATATTCGGGAGAAATCTTGGAGGCGGTTGTGTGAGGAACGAATAAGTGTGAAGGAGAGTAGGAGGTCTTGGGAGGATCGGAGATTACGTGAGGGAAGATATTGGGAGATTAGTTCAGAGATATAGGGAGGGGACAGGTTGTGGATGGCTCTGTAGATCAGTGTTAGTAGTTTGAACTGGATTCGTTGGTGAATTGGGAGCCAGTGGAGGGATTTGAGGAGGGGAGAAGCAGGGGAGTAGCGAGGAGAGAGGTGGATTAGCCGGGCAGCAGAGTTGAGGACAGACTGGAATGGTGCAAGAGAGTTAGCGGGAGGCCACAGAGGAGGGTGTTGCAGTAGTCGAGGCGGGAGATGATGAGGGCATGCACAAGAGTTTTGGTAGATTGTGGGCTGAGGAAGGAACGGATTCTGGCAATATTTTTGAGTTGGAGGCGACAGGAGGTGGCAAGAGTTTGGACATGCGGTTTGAAGGACAGGGCAGAGTCGAGAGTTACCCCGAGCGGATTTCAGGTGCAGGAGAGAGCGTGATGCCGTTTACCATAATAGATAGGTCAGGTAGGGGGAATACGTGAGATGGGGGAAAGATGATGAGTTCGGTTTTGTCTACATTGAGTTTTAGGAAGTGAGAGGAGAAGAAGGAGGATATAGCTGACAGACAATTCGGGATTCTGGACAGCAGAGAGGTGGCATCTGGGCCAGAGAGGTAGATCTGAGTGTCGTCCGCATACAGGTGGTACTGGAAGCCGTGGGACTTTATGAGTTGTACTAGGCCAAGAGTATAGATGAAAAAAAGTAGGGGCCCTAGGACAGAGCCCTGAGGGACTCCAACAGAGAGAGGGCGGGATGAGGAGGTGGTATGGGAGTGGGAAATGCTAAATGTGCGGTCGGAAAAGTATGAGGCAATCCAGGACAGGGCAAGGTCTTTGATGCCAAGGGAAGAAAGAATCTGTAGCAGTAGGCAGTGATCAACTGTGTCGAACGCAGAGGACAGGTCAAGAAGGAGGAGGATGGAGAACTGTCTGTTAGCTTTGGCTGTGAGTAAGTCTTTAGTAATTTTTGTCAGGGCAGTTTCGGTGGAGTGGTGGGGGCGGAAGCCAGATTGGAGGTTGTCAAGGAGAGAGTTAGATGACAGGTGGGAGCAAATTTGAGCATGGACATGCTGCTCAAGGAGTTTTGAAGCAAACGGGAGCAGTGATATGGGGCAGTAGCTGTGCATAGCAGTTGGGTTAAGGTTAGTTTTTTTGAGGATGGATGTGATGGTGGCATGTTTGAAGGCCGAGGGGAAGGTACCAGAAGATAACGATAGGTTGAAGAGATGGGTTAGGGCTGGAATGAGCATGTTAGTGACGTTGGGGAGCAGGTGGGAGGGGATGGGGTCAAGTGCACAGGTGTTGAGGTGCGATTTGGAGAAGAGACGAGTAAGCTCTCCTTCAGTGATGTTGGAGAGGGAGGTTATTAGGGAAGGGCAGAGGTCTGGTATATGGAGTGGTTGGGGTGATGGAACTGTAAAGGTTAGCCTTGTTTGGTCGATCTTATTTTTGAAGTAGGTGGCAAAGTCCTCGGAGGAGATGAGGGGAGTTGGAGGTGGCAGTGGTGGGCGGAGGAGGGAGGTAAATGTGCTAAATAGTTGTTTTGGGTGGTAGGATAGTGAAGATACAAGGTTAGTGAAATAGGTCTGTTTAGGGGAGGTGAGGGCAGATTTGAAGTCAAATGTAGCTTGTTTGATAGCAGTGAAGTCGTCTGGCAGGCGTGTTTTCTTCCAACGCCGCTCAGCAACCCTGGATGCTTGTCGAAGTTTTTTTGTGAGATTGTTATGCCAAGGTTGCCTATTGGTTCATCACACTGTGCCATGCATGAGAGGGGCGACTGAGTCTATGGCTGATGTGAGGGTGGAGTTATAGAAAGCGCTGGCACTGTCCGTGTCGTGGAGTGAAGATATGGAGGACAGGGGTAGGAGAGAGTCTGAGAGTCTGTGAATGTCTAGGTGTGCGAGGTTTCTGCGAGAATGTGGTAATGGCTGGACATGGGGGGCAGGTGAGGAGGACAAGGATGAGAAGGTGAGTAGACGGTGGTCAGATAGGGGGTTAAAGTCAATACATGACAGGATTCTGAGCAGATGGTAGCTGGTAGTATATATTAGAATATTACAATGTTTTGACCTGTCCCAGGTCATTAATCATTTAGTTTAGTTTTTTGTTTTGACAGTAAGGTGTCATGTCGAAGGAGGGAATTCTCTTAACCCCTTAATGACCAAAGGTATTTTTGGTTTTGCAGCTTAATTTTTTGCTCCCCTTCTTCCCAGAGCCATAACTTTTTTATTTTTTGGTCAATATGGCCACGTGAGGGCTTGTGTTTTGCAGGACGAGCTGTACTTTTGAACGACACCATTGGTTTTACCATATAGTGTACTAGAAAACAGGAAAAAAAATTCCAAGTGCGTTGAAATTGCAAAAAAAGTGCAAGTTTCACTGAATGCTAAAACTAACCTGTCATTATGATGCTCCAGGTCATTACAAGTTCATAGACACCAAACATGTCTAAGTTCTTTTTATGTTAGTGGTGAAAAAAATTTCCAAACTTTGTTAGAAAGAATAATTTATCTACAGAATATGTAGAAACAGATTTGCAGTGCTTTCCTAAATGAAGATGGTCTTTTATCGAATACATCTGTCTTGCTTGCTCTATAGAAATTTATATCTACTGAAACTTCTCTCACTAAAGCCTCTAATGATCTACTAACAACTAAATCTAAATCTCTGGCAGCACGGTGGCGCAGTGGTTAGCATTGCAGCGCTGGAGTCCTGGGTTCTACTCCCACCTTGGACAACATCTGCAAGGAGTTTGTATGTTCTCCCCGTGTTTGCTTGGGTTTCCTCCGGGCACTCCGATTTCCTCCCACATTCCAAATACATACTGATAGGGAATTTAGATTGTGAGCCCCATCAGGCACAGCGATGATAATGTGTGCAAACTGTAAAGTGCTGCAGAATATGTTAGCGCTATATAAAAATAAAGATTATTAAATCTAACAGTCACTACTCCATACTGATTCTCCTGGATCTCTCTGCAGCATTCGACACTGTGGATCACCAGCTCCTCCTCACTATGCTCCGCTCTATCGGCCTCCAATCTGTCCTGAATGCAGCAGCCAGGATCAAATTCCTCGCCAAACGCTACACCGATGCCTCTACCCTGTGGCAGACATTGCACTGGTTGTCCATCCAATATAGAGTTCAATATAAATGAATCACTCTCACCCACAAAGTGCTCCTCGCTTCAGCACTACCCTGCATCTCCTCCCTTGTCTCAGCCTACCACCATACCCATGCCCTCCGTTCTGCTAATGACCTAAGATTAATATACCGTATATACTCGAGTATAAGCCGAGATTTTCAGCCCAAAAAATGGGCTGAAAGTGCCCCTCTCGGCTTATACTCGAGTCATGGAAGGCGGGGAGGGTCGGCGGGTGAGGGGGAGCAACGCCTGTCAAATACTCACCTGCTCCCAGTGCTCCTGACGCGGTCCCCGCATGTCCCATGGTCTTCGGGCACGGCAGCTTCTTCCCCTGTTCAGCGGTCACTGGTTTATGCATATGGACTCCACTCCCATATGGGGTGGAGCCGCATATTCATTACTGTAATGAGCGGTACCACGTGACCGCTCACTACAGGAAGAAGCTGCCGCTCCCAGAGACGTGGGACATGCGGGAACCGCCCCAGGAGCGCTGGGAGCAGGTAAGTATTTGACAGGCGTTGCTCCCCCTCACCCGCCGACTGGGAGCAGGTGAGTATTTCATATTCACCTGTCCCCGTTCCACCGCCGCCTTGTATTCCGCATCGTCTGCAGTGACTGTTCAGGTCAGAGGGCGCGATGACGTATTAGTGTGCGCGCTGCCCTCTGCCTGAACAGTCAGTGTGGAGAGACGGGATGCTGAGGAGCAGCGGGCAGCGACGAGAGGTGAGTATGTCATTTTTTTTTTTTAGTGCAGCAGCAGCATTACATGTGGCACAATGCTATATGGAGCATCTATGGGGCCATATAGAACTACATGGAGCATTATATGGGTCATCTATGGGGCCATAACTGCATGGAGCATTATATGGGGCATCTATGGGGCCATAACTGCATGGAGTATTATATGGGGTATCTATGGGGCCATAACTGCATGGAGCATTATATGGGGCCATAAAGAACTATGTGGAGCATTATATGGGGCATCTGTGGGGCCATAAAGAACTGCATGGAGCATTATATGGAGCATTACATGGGGCCATAAAGAACCTCATGGAGCATTATATGGAGCATTACATGGGGCCATAAAAAACTGCATGGAGCATTATATGGGGCATCTATGGGGACATAACTGCATGGAGCATTACATGGGGCCATAAAGAACTGCATGGAGCATAATATGAGGCATCTATGGGGCCATAAAGAACTGCATGGAGCATTATATGGGGCATATTTGTATATGGAGCATCTTATGGGGCCATAATGAACTGTATGGAGCATTATATGGGGGTCTATTTTGTATGGAGCATCTTATGGAGCCATAATGAACTGTATGGAGCATTATATGGGGCTCCGGATTCAATATGGATATTCAAATACAATTAACCTACTGATGTCTCAATTAATTTTACTTTTATTGGTATCTAGATTTATTTTTGACATTAAGGCTATGTGCACATGTTCAGGATTTCTTGCAGAAAATTCCTGAGAAAAACCTGAAATTTTCTGCAAGAAATCTGCAAGAAATCTGCATGCGTTTTTTGCGCGTTTTTGATGCGTTTTTGGTGCGTTTTTGATGCATTTTTTTCCGGACATTTCCCAATGCATTTTATAGTGGGAAATCAGCAAAAAAACGCAAAATTAATGAACATGCTGCGTTTTTTACCGTGATGCGTTTTTTTCGCGGAAAAAAATGCATGTGCACAAAACATGCGGAATTCATTCTAAATGATGGGATGCATATTGTATGCTTTTTTTTTTGCAGTTTTATAGCGTTTTTATCGTGAAAAAACGAGAAAAAAACGTGAACAATCAGCAACGTGTGCTCACAGCCTTACCGGTAGCTGCTGCATTTTCCACCCTAGGCTTATACTTGAGTCAATAAGTTTTCCCAGTTTTTTGTTGCAAAATTAGGGGGGTCGGCTTATACTCGGGTCGGCTTATATTCGGGTACATACGGTACTCAATAATCAGTACCTCCCATTCCTGTCTGCATGACTTATTGTGAGCTGCTCCAGTTCTTTGCAATGCATTACCAGGACACTTAGATTAATCCCCAATATCCACAGTTTTAAGAGTACCCTAAAAACACATTTCTTTAGACTTGCCTATCGCTTCAACATACTCATCTAAATATCCCTGTCTTACAAATTTTTCCTTAAAACCAGGACTCTCGTATCATCTGTTTACACATCTTGTATGCACTTGCTCGCCCTCTGTGTCCGTACACACACTGATTGGAGACCGCAGCATTACGTGAACACCCTATTTATTATATTGATGGCTGTATTGCACAATACAAGCAATTGTTACCATCCACCTTTCGTGTCTATTTCCTCCATAGATTGTAAGCTTGCGAGCAGGACCCTTACTCCTCTTGGTATCTGTTGATTGATGTGATTATTGTTATTCTGTAATGTCTTTTATTGTTTGTACAAGTTCCTTCTAAAATGTAAAGTGGTGAGGAATATGTTGGCACTATAGAAATAAAATTATTATTATTATTATTATATCTGTAATGCTGAAAAGGGTGCCCTATCTGCAGGCAGTGTGATATATAATTTAGAGGGAAAGGATTCAGTACAACCTGTAATTTGTTGTTTTAAATCCCTGCTCCTGATGGCTTCTTGAACAGAGTGATGGTCTAAGGGTACCGTCACATTTAGCGACGCTGCAGCGATATAGACAACGATGCCGATCGCTGCAGCGTCGCTGTTTAGGTCGTTGTGTGGTCGCTGGAGAGCTGTCACACAGACAGCTCTCCAGCGACCAACGATGCCGAAGTCCCCGGGTAACCAGGGTAAACATCGGGTTACTAAGCGCAGGGCCGTGCTTAGTAACCCGATGTTTACCCTGGTTACCTTTGTAAAAGTTAAAAAAACAAACACTACATACTTACATTCCGGTGTCTGTCCCCCGGCGTCAGCTTCCCTGCACTGTGTCAGCGCCGGCCGGCCATAAAGCAGAGCACAGCGGTGACGTCACCGCTGTACTCTGCTTTACGGCCGGTCGGCGCTGACACAGTGCAGGGAAGCTGACGCCGGGGGACAGACACCGGAATGTAAGTATGTACTGTTTGTTTTTTTAACTTTTACAACGGTAACCAGGGTAAACATCGGGTTACTAAGCGCGGCCCTGCGCTTAGTAACCCGATGTTTACCCTGGTTACCAGTGAACACATCGCTGGATCGGTGTCACACACGCCGATTCAGCGATGACAGCGGATGATCAGCGACCAAATAAAGGTCCTGATCATTCCCCAACGACCAACGATCTCCCAGCAGGGGCCTGATCGTTGGTCGCTGTCACGCATAACGATTTCGTTAACGATATCGTTGCTACGTCACAAAAAGCAACGATATCGTTAACGAAATCGTTATGTGTGAAGGTACCTTAACTCGAAAACTGACAGCCAACCCTGTTATGAACCAGCTCTATAACAATGCCCAGAGATAGGGCAGCATACTCCTCATGACAGATTCCCTTTGAAGGAAAGCAGCAAATTCTCTATTTTAAAGGGAACCTGTCACCCCGTTTTTTCAGTAGGAGATAAAAATACCGTTAAATAGGGCCTGAGCTGTGCTTTACAATAGGGTATTTTTTGTCCCCTGATTCCCTACCTATGCTGCCAAAATACCTTACAAAAGTGTCCTTTTTCGCCTGTCAATCAGGCTAGTCAGGTCAGATGGGCGTGTTTCTCCCCCACATCTTGCTTATGTTCCCGTTGGTGGCGTAGTGCTTCTCGCATGTGCAAGTGCCGAATGCACTGCGCAGCTGTAGAAAAAGAGCGCGCTCGCCGCTATTCAGCGGTTTCTCGGTGGGCGCGGCCACCTTCCTGAGGCCGCGCGTGCGCAGATGGAGTCTCCTGCTTCCCGGGGCTTCAGGAAAATGGCTGCGGGATGCCGCACGTGCGCAGATGGACATCGCGGCGGCCATTTTCCTGAAGCCGAGATTCGAACTTGGCTTCAGGAAAATGGCCGCCGCGATGTCCATCTGCGCACGCGCGGCATCCCGTGGCCATTTTCCTGAAGCCCCGGGAAGCAGGAGACTCCATCTGCGCACGCGCGGCCTCAGGAAGATGGCCGCGCCCACCGAGAAACCGCTGAATAGCGGCAAGCGCGCTCTTTTTCTACAGCTGCGCAGTGCATTCGGCACTTGCGCATGCGAGAAGCACTACGCCACCAACGGGAACTTAAGCAAGATGTGGGGGAGAAACAGCGCTGTGACCACGCCCATCTGACCTGACCAGCCTGATTGACAGGCGAAAAAGGACACTTTTGTAAGGTATTTCAGCAGCATAGGTAGGGAATCAGGGGACAAAAAATACCCTATTGTAAAGCACAGCTCAGGCCCTATTTAACGGTATTTTTATCTCCTACTGAAAAAACGGGGTGACAGGTTCCCTTTAACTATGGTGCAAATAAAAAATAACTGCTTCCAAAAGTCTAAATCTAAGTGACCTATTGGTAAGAATAATAATTATTATTATTTATTGCTGTAGCGCCAGTTATTCCATGGTGCTTTACACGTGAAAAGGGGTATATATAATAAAAAATAAGTAAAATAATCTTGAACAAAACAAAACACCAACTGGTACAAGATGAAAGTGGACCCTGCCTGCGAGGGCTCACAGTCTACATGGGATGGCTGATGATACAGTAGGTGTGAGTAGACCTGGTTGTGCAGTGGTATGGTGGAACGAGGGTTACTGCAGGTTGTAGAATTGTCGGAAGAGGTGGGTCTTCAGGTTTCTTTTGAAGGTTTCCGTGGTAGGTGAGATTCTGATATGTTGAGGTAGAGAGTTTCAGAGTAGGGGGGATGCAAGGGAAAAATCTTGTATGCGAAGAGGAGATAAGAGGGTAGTAGAGAAGGAGATCTTGTGAAGAACGGAGGTTATTATTATTATTATTATTATTATTTATTTATTTATATAGCACCATTGATTCCATGGTGCTGTACATGAGAAGGGGTTACATACAAGTTACAAATATCACATACAGTAAACAAACTAACAATGACGGACTGATACAGAGGGGCGAGGACCCTGCCCTTGCGGGCTTACATTCTACAGGATTATGGGGAAGGAGACAGTAGGTTGAGGGTTGCAGGAGCTCCGGTGTTGGTGAGGCGGTAGCTCCGGTGTTGGTGAGGCGGTAGCTCCGGTGTTGGTGAGGCGGTAGCTCCAGTGTTGGTGAGGCGGTAGCTCCGGTGTTGGTGAGGCGGTAGCTCCGGTGTTGGTGAGGCAGCAGCGGTGTCAGTGCAGGCTGTAGGCTTTCCTGAAGAGATGAGTTTTCAGGTTCCGTCTGAAGGATCCGACTGTGGTTGATAGTCGGACGTGTTGGGGCAGAGAGTTCCAGAGGAACCAGCACGTAAGTACTGGGAGACTAAGTCACAGATGTATGGAGGAGACAGGTTGTGAATGGCTTTGTATCCCATGGTTAGGATTTTTAACTGAAGTCTCTGGGCAATGGAGAGCCAGTAAAGAGATTGACAGAGAGGCCTGGGTATAGCGGGGGACAGGTGGATTAGTCGGGCAGCAGAGTTTAGGATAGATTGGAGGGATATGAGAGTGTTTGAAGGTGGCCACAGAGCATGAGGTTGTAGTAGTCAAGGCGGGAGATGATGAGGGCATGCACTAGTGTTTTTGCAGATTCTTGATTAAGGAATGTGCAGATCCGGGAAATGTTTTTAAGTTGGAGTCTACAGTTAGCGGAGAGGGCTTAGATATGTGGTTTGAAGGAGAGATCAAGGCAAGGATTAACCCTAGGCAGTGAGCTTGCGAATCTGGGAAGAGTGAGCAGCCATTGACTTTGATGCATAGGGCTGTTGGGTGGATGAGTGAGATATTGGACAGATGGCCAATTCTGTTCTGTCCATGTTAAGTTTTAGAAATCTAGCAGAGAAGGATGAGATAGCAGACAGACATTGTGTGATTCTGTTTGGTGAAGAGGTTATATCAGGTCCAGAGAGGTAGATCTGTGTGTCATGACCCAAGATAATACTGAAAGCCTTCGGACTCTATGAGCTGTCCCAGGCCAAAAATGTAGACGGAGAAAAGCAGGGGTCTTAGAACTGAACCTTGAGGGACACCGACAAATTTGGGTTGAGATGAGGAAGTGGTACGTTTGTGTTAGATGCTGAATGTCCGGTCTGTTAGGTATGAAGATTTTAAGGATAGGGCCAGGTCTGTGATGCCATCAAAAAGTAAGAGGACATTTCAAGATGGACATGTTGTTCCAGTAGTTTTGAGGCATAGGAGAAAAGTGATATGGGGCGATAGCTAGACACAGAAAATAAGTCAAACGAGAGCTTTTTGAAGATGGGTGTGATCAAGGCATATTTGAAGCAAGAGAAGACACCAGTTATTTGTGATAGGTTGAAGAAATGGTTAGGATTGGACTGGTGACCGTGGCGAGGTTTAGAATGAGGTGGGATGGGCTGAGGTCAAGTGCACAGGTGGTGAGATGTGATCTGGACAGTAGAGAGGAAAGTTGATCTTTAAAGGCAGAGAAGCTGGTTTTGGAGCATTGGAACTGAATAGTTATGAGAAGGGGCTGTGGGAACTGTAGGCCAAAGCTTTCTCTGATGTTATTAGTCTTCTGCTTGAGATGAGAGGAGAGGGAAGAGGCGCTAGGGAATGGAGGAGACAGTTGAAAGTATTGAATAGGTGTTTAGGGTTGTGAGACAGGCAGGATATGAGAGATGAAAAGTATGTTTGATTTGCTGCAGTGAGTGTGGACTTGGAAGTAGTGAGGAACTGTTTAAATGTCATGAAGTGCTTGTTGGAGTGGAATATTTTCCATCTCTGCTCAGCAACCCTGGAAGCACTCTTCAGTTCTTTAGTCAGGCTGGTGTGCCAGGGTTGACTGTTGATTGTTTGAGCTGCATTCGAGGGCTGCAGCTGTTGTGGTGTTATACAGTTGTGGCCAAAAGTATTGACACCCCTGCAATTCTGTCAGATAATACTCAGTTTCTTCCTGAAAATAATTGCAAACACAAATTCTTTGTTATTATTATCTTCATTTAATTTGTCTTACATGAAAAAACATAAAAAGAATTGTCCTAAAGCCAAATTGGATATAATTCCACACCAAACATTAAAAAGGGGGTGGACAAAAGTATTGGCACTGTTCGAAAAATCATGTGATGCTTCTCTAATTTGTGTAATTAACAGCACCTGTAACTTACCTGTGGCACCTGACAGGTGTTGGCAATAACTAAATCGCACTTGCAGCAAGTTGACATGGATTAAAGTTGACTCAACCTCTGTCCTGTGTCCTTGTGTATACCACATTGAGCATGGAGAAAAGAAAGAAGACCAAAGAACTGTCTGAGGACTTGAGAAACCAAATTGTGAGGAAGCATGAGCAATCTCAAGGCTACAAGTCCATCTCCAAAGACCTGAATGTTCCTGTGTCTACCGTGCGCAATGTCATCAAGAAGTTTAAAGCCCACAGCACTGTGGCTAACCTCCCTAGATGTGGACGTAAAAGAAAAATTGACAAGAGATTTAAATGCAAGATTGTGCGGATGTTGGATAAAGAACCTCGACTAACATCCAAACAAGTTCAAGCTGCCCTGCAGTTCGAGGGTACAACAGTGTCAACCCGTACTATCCGTCGGTGTCTGAATGAAAAGGGACTATATGGTAGGAGACCCAGGAGGACCCCACTTCTTACCCCGAGACATAAAAAAGCCAGGCTGGAGTTTGCCAAAACTTACCTGAAAAAGCCTAAAACGTTTTGGAAGAATATTCTCTGGTCAGATGAGACAAAAGTAGAGCTTTTTGCGCAAAGGCATCAACATAGAGTTTACAGGAGAAAAAAAGAGGCATTCAAAGAAAAGAACACGGTCCCTACAGTCAAACATGGCGGAGGTTCCCTGATGTTTTGGGGTTGCTTTTCTGCCTCTAGCACTGGACTGCTTGACCGTGTGCATGGCTTTATGAAGTCTGAAGACTACCAACAAATTTTGCAGCATAATGTAGGGCCCAGTGTGAGAAAGCTGGGTCTCCCTCAGAGGTCATGGGTCTTCCAGCAGGACAATGACCCAAAACACACTTCAAAAAGCACTAGAAAATGGTTTGAGAGAAAGCACTGGAGACTTCTAAGGTGGCCAGCAATGAGTCCAGACCTGAATCCCATAGAACACCTGTGGAGAGATCTAAAAATAGCAGTTTGGAGAAGGCACCCTTCAAATATCAGGGACCTGGAGCAGTTTGCCAAAGAAGAATGGTCTAAAATTCCAGCAGAGCATTGTAAGAAACTCATTGATGGTTACCGGAAGCGGTTGGTCGCAGTTATTTTGGCTAAAGGTTGTGCAACCAAGTATTAGGCTGAGGGTGCCAATACTGTTTTCTGGCCCATTTTTGGAGTTTTGTGTGAAATGAGCAATGTTCTGTTTTTTTTTATTCATTCTCTTTTGTGTTTTTTCATTTTAGACAAATTAAATGAAGATAATAATACCAAAGAACTTGTGTTTGCAATCATTTTTAGGAATAAACTGAGTATTATCTGACAGAATTGCAGGGGTGTCAATACTTTTGGCCACAACTGTATAAAGTGGCAACAGCATCTGCATTGTGTAAGGAACTTATGTCTGCAAGAGAGAGAAGGGATTCAGAAAGTGAGTATAAATCAATGTGTTTGAGATTTCTACAAGGGTGTGCAAGTTTATGGAGTGGGGATTGGGCACCTGGAGAGGAGAGGGAAGGGAATATAAGAAGATTGTGGTCAGACAGAGAGGTGAGTTGGAGAGGTTAGATAGGGAACAGAAGCAGGTGAAGATGAGGTCCAGTGTGTGCCCATCTTTGTGAGTGGCTGCTAAAGACCGTTTAGCAAGGGCAAAGGAGGAAGTAAGAGAGTGAGAGAGAAGCTTAGAGACAGCTGAGGGGGAATTGTCAATGGGGATGTTTAAATAATTACATAGTCTTCATATTTGCATCCTTAAAAAAGAAGCAGGCAAAACAAGTGTAACCTCTGTAACAATGCTACACACTTGGGAGCGATCTGAGGTATTACAGGAACCTACCAACCCAGCATAGCCAGCCGCTAGACTCTAAAACTTAACATTTAATATGTATACCTCTAAAATTATGTGTACTTTAAAAACAATTTGGTGCTCATGTTTAAACGTGCACTAGACAAGAAAAATGGCATGATCTCACCCAATTGCTGTCTCTCTTCTTGTTATAGATTCTTGTGCTTATTGAGAGCACGGCATGGGACGGAGACCAATAGACCTTTTCCAATGGGGGGGAGAAAAAAAAAAAAAAAGATATAGGTAGGTGGGGGGGGAAGGGTTTGAAGCTATCTTCCCTGTCGTGCCCCGTGTATAAGACTCCCGCCCTAACAAGGGCAGTCCCCAAGTTTGAGCCTACTTAGTGAAGCCCTTTAGTTAGTATAACCACCCTGGATGATATGTCCTCTTTCTCTTCCCAACGCGTTTCCTACCTATATCTTTTTTTTTTTTTTTCTCCCCCCCATTGGAAAAGGTCTATTGGTCTCCGTCCCATGCCGTGCTCTCAATAAGCACAAGAATCTATAACAAGAAGAGAGACAGCAATTGGGTGAGATCATGCCATTTTTCTTGTCTAGTGCACGTTTAAACATGAGCACCAAATTGTTTTTAAAGTACACATAATTTTAGAGGTATACATATTAAATGTTAAGTTTTAGAGTCTAGTGGCTGGCTATGCTGGGTTGTTAGTTAAAAGTGGTCAGACGTGATTAGGAACGATACGTTCTGGTTTCTTTCTTTTTTCCTGCTGAATTCATATTACAGGAACCTATTTAAACTCCGGCTGGTTTATTGCAGTGCTCATAAACCACATCACAAGAAACTCAAATACAGCCCTTGTCCGGCTCAAAGTACAACATAAAGCATAAAGTCCATACAATAGCACTGGTTAGCCCACCTGGCTTAGAATCCAGCTTCTTAGTCCTTTAGCAAAGGTATCATCATGATCTATTTTTTGATTTGTGGCAGATCTGGTTTCCCTCAGATTAAAACATTTTTCCTTTTAGGTCATCAGGGGTTAATGCAGTTTCCCCCAGTGGCCTGCTGTTGTAATTGCATTGCTGCTGGGTCAGTTGATGTTGGTGGCGACCACTCCCACCATCCTTCAAGAGGTCACCTGATGCACCAAGCTGGGAAAAGGAGCTTGCTGGGAGCAGTTCATCAGCTGAGTCTGGTGTTTCATTCCTGCTGTGCTGTTCTTTGCAGCAGTGAGCTTAAGGTACCGTCACACTAGACGATATCGCTAGCGATCCGTGACGTTGCAGCGTCCTGGCTAGCGATATTGTCCAGTGTGACAGGCAGCAGCGATCAGGCCCCTGCTGTGCTGTCGCTGGTCGGGGAAGAAAGTCCAGAACTTTGTTTCGTCGCTGGACTCCCCGCAGACATCGCTGAATCGGTGTCACACAACCACTACATACTTACCTACCGCTGTCTGTCCCCGGCGCTGTGCTTCTCTGCTCTGGCTGTAAGCACAGCGGGCGGAAAGCAGAGCGGTGACGTCACCGCTCTGCTTTCCGGCTGCCCGGCGCTCACAGCCAGAGCAGAGAAGCAGAGCGCCGAGGACAGACAGCGGTAGGTAAGTATGTAGCGTTTGTTTTTTTACTTTAACGATGGTAACCAGGGTAAACATCGGGTTACTAAGCGCGGCCCTGCGCTTAGTAACCCGATGTTTACCCTGGTTACCGGCATCGTTGGTCGCTGGAGAGCTGTCTGTGTGACAGCTCTCCAGCGACCAAACAGCGACGCTGCAGCGATCCGGATCGTTGTCGGTATCGCTGCAGCGTCGCTTAGTGTGACGGTACCTTAAGTGTTGTTTTTCCTTTACCTTGTCTGTCATACCTTCCCTTTGTGTTGTTTTAGTGCAGCGGTAGGACCAGTGTCCTCACCTGCCAATTCCCTACTGTGGAGAAATGGGGTCAGTGGGTGCTCTCGTCCGCTGGCCCGACTGTCTTTAGCAAGACTGCATGGACCAGGGCTCAAACCACTGAACGCCCGCTCTATCTCCCGGTGGGCAATACACTACACAGACAACACAGGGTTAAGGTAAAACTGTGTGGCAGTACTTTATTGAACCACAACACACAATAGCAAACAGAACAATCCCAGCAATTACCCCAAGATGGTGCACGTTACAGGGCCTCACCCTTCCGCTGACTCGCCGAGATAATGGTACATGTTATGTCAGAGCTCCCTGTGTCGCTACTCCATCTGTGGTATGCAGGTAGAGAGGCGGTAACGACTAGCGTAGGGAGATATCCGAGAGCAGTCCTGTGTTCTTCAGCCGGGTCCGACAGACTCTTGGCTAAGATCCTGAAGAGTCTCCTACCAGAAGAAAAGAAGTCTATTTTATACATGAAAGAAAAGGAACCGTAAGCACTACCCTGTGAGGGTGCCCGGGTAGGATCCCACACCATATAACAATATAAAATAAACCCGGCACTCAACTTATGGTGAAACGTTTCAGCCTATGTTGGCCTTCTTCAGTAACTATGTACAAGATAACAAAGAAAACAGTATGAGTTCACATCACTCAATGTTTAACAAAAGAAAAAGGAAAAAAACAAAGTATGTACATAAACAAGATAGTACGGTCATGTGGAAGAGTATATAATATACTATAATGAGGAGTTCAAAGACCACAACACAATAGAATTTGCACAAGACATAAATATAGTCAGCATCTAGCAGGGGACAATAATATGGTACCTTCATATGGTAAAATATGTAATGCACTACTTAGCGCCATATTAGAAAAAACTAAGCAAGGTCCAGTGGTGGACAGAAGGACATACCGTGCTGCCTACTTGAGCGGTGGATGGTGAGGCAGAGAAAATCTGGCAGTGCTGTTAATTCTATAGGAGTGGTGAAAAATAGTCCCAATTAATGAATGGCAGTGGGGTAAGGAAAAAAGCCCCATATAGAAAGTAAGAGTGATAAAGGTCCATAGTCCTACCAGGAAGTAAATGGAAGCAGGCTCACAGGATCCGACCGAGACAGGGTCTGGAATAACGTGGGTGGCCTATATAAGGAGCGCATAATGGGTAATAGTACCAAAATATATTGGTGGTGAAAGAAGAAGGGTAACAGACCTGAGAGGAGCTGTGATTCAAGTTTGTCCTAGCGACGCGGTGTCCACCGCTTGTCTGCCTGGATGTGCGGCGCGCAGTGACTTAACAGGAAGTGGGCGTGGCTTAAGTCCGTGGCTAGATATGAGTGCCTTCACGTAGAAAGAGGAAAAAAGCTGGGCGTGCGCACAGAGTGCGTTCCAGTGACCTCATCATGCGTCCCACAGGGGTACGGTGGCTCAGAGTAATTTGTGTCAGAAGCGGATCTGGTCCTAGTGGTGTTAGGAGAGACCGTGAATGGTATGGTGGATCCTAGGTGGCAAAAGGGTCAATAGCGGCGGTTCTGAAAAGGAGACATAAAGTTAGAACATAGCATATAACACAGGTATATACAGTTAGGTCCATATATATTTGGACAGAGACAACATTTTTCTAATTTTGGTTATAGACATTACCACAATGAATTTTAAACAAAACAATTCAGATGCAGTTGAAGTTCAGACTTTCAGCTTTCATTTGAGGGTATCCACATTAAAATTGGATGAAGGGTTTAGGAGTTTCAGCTCCTTATCATGTGCCACCCTGTTTTTAAAGGGACCAAAAGTAATTGGACAATTGACTCCAAGGCTATTTCATGGACAGGTGTGGGCAATCCCTTCGTTATGTCATTCTCAATTAAGCAGATAAAAGGCCTGGAGTTGATTTGAGGTGTGGTACTTGCATTTGGAAGGTTTTGCTGTAAAGTAAACATGCTGTCAAAGGAACTCTCCATGCAGGTGAAACAAGCCATCCTTAAGCTGCAAAAACAGAAAAAACCCATCCGAGAAATTGCTACAATATTAGGAGTGGCAAAATCTACAGTTTGGTACATCCTGAGAAAGAAAAAAAGCACTGGTGAACTCATCAATGCAAAAAGACCTGGGCGCCGACGGAAGACAACAGTGGTGGATGATCGCAGAATAATCTCCATGGTGAAGAGAAACCCCTTCACAACAGCCGACCAAGTGACCAACACTCTCCAGGAGGTAGGCGTATCAATATCCAAATCTACCTTAAAGAGAAGACTGCATGAAAGTAAATACAGAGGGTTCACTGCACGATGCAAGCCACTCATAAGCATCAAGAATAAAAAGGCTAGACTGGACTTTGCTAAAAAACATCTAAAAAAGCCCGCACAGTTCTAGAAGAACATTCTTTGGACAGATGAAACCAAGATCAACCTCTACCAGAATGATGGAAAGAGAAAAGTATGGTGAAGGCGTGGTACAGCTCATGATCCAAAGCATACCACATCATCTGTAAAACACGGTGGAGGCAGTGTGATGGCTTGGGCATGCATGGCTGCCGGTGGCACTGGGTCACTAGTGTTTATTGATGATGTGACACAGTACAGAAGCAACCAAATGAATTCTGAGGTATTCAGAGCCATACTGTGTGCTCATATCCAGCCAAATGCAGCCAAACTGATTGGTCGTCGTTTCATACTACAGATGGACAATGACCCAAAACATAAAGCCAAAGCAATTCAGGAGTTTATTAAAGCAAAGAAGTGGAATATTCCTGAATGGCCAAGTCAGTCACCTGATCTCAACCCAATTGAGCAGGCATTTCACTTGTTAAAGACTAAACTTCAGACAGAAAGGCCCACAAACAAACAGCAACTGAAAATCATCGCAGTGAAGGCCTGGCAGACCATCAAAAAGGCGAAAACACAGCGTCTGGTGATGTCCATGAGTTCAAGACTTCAGGCAGTCATTGCCAA
Organism: Ranitomeya imitator; assembly: GCF_032444005.1. Classification (NCBI taxonomy): domain Eukaryota; kingdom Metazoa; phylum Chordata; class Amphibia; order Anura; family Dendrobatidae; genus Ranitomeya; species Ranitomeya imitator. Next base: position 206,257,155 of record NC_091285.1, on the reverse strand, counting down.
CAAAGGGTTTTCAACCAAGTATTAAAAATGAACATTTTATTTAAAACTATTGAATCTGTCCAATTACTTTTGGTCCCTTTAAAAACAGGGTGGCACATGTTAAGGAGCTGAAACTTCTAAACCCTTCATCCAATTTGAATGTGGATACCCTCAAATGAAAGCTGAAAGTCTGAACTTCAACTGCATCTGAATTGTTTTGTTTAAAATTCATTGAGGTAATGTCTATAGCCAAAATTAGAAAAATATTGTATCTGTCCAAATATATCTGGACCTAACTGTATATTAAACAGAATAATGAGCCACAATGGAAGTAATAAGTGGTTTAAACTAATAAAGAATCATAAGGCATAATAATGACAGTAACTCTATAAGAAGGATAACATCATATTCTCTGTTGAGACCCCTAGGGTGGAGGGTCCCTAACGTGTGAATCCAATAAGCCTCACGTTGTTTAAACCTTTGAATGCGGTCACCACCCCTCCGTGGTTGTGGTACATGCTCAATAATCTGAAATCTCAGTTGAGAAACGTTATGATTATGTGCAATGAAATGTTCAGGTATGGGAAGAAGGAGGTTCTTGCAACGTACTGTGGATTTGTGTTTAGATATGCGGTCCTTGGCTGGCTGTGTCGTCTCCCCAATGTACACCAGGCCACAGGGGCATTTGATGAGATAAATGACAAAAGCTGTGTTACATGTGTAGTAGCCCCTTATGTTAAAAGTTTGCCTGAATGTGAATGATGGAATGAATTACCTCTGATGACATTGCTACATTGATTGCAATGGAGGCAGGGGAATGTGCCAAATCTTGGATTCTGTAGAAATGATTGCCGTAGGGTAGTCTTTGGTGAGACAATGTCTGCTTTAACTAATTTGTCTCTGATGTTCGGTGCCCTCTTGAAGCAGGGAAGAAATGGTGTGCGGAACTCAGGGACTTTAGGGTGTGCCTCCTGTAACAGATGCCAGTGTCTACGGATGGTTCTATGGAGTATGTAGGCATAAGGATGATAGGCGTGTACGAAAGGGATCCTACTTTACCCACCTGCCCTATTAATGGAAGGTGTATGGCTTGTGTTCTGTAGGACTGAGTTGGGGTAACCACGCTGGCGGAACTTGGCATGGAGTTCTTCCACCCTTGCTGGGCGTGTGGTATCATTAGACACTATACGGTTGATCCTATGGATTTGTGACTTAGGTATTGAGGTTTTCATTGATTTGGGATGGAAACTGTCAAAATGGAGAAGACTGTTTCTATCTGTCTCTTTTGTATACAGATCTGTGGAAAGTGATCCATCATCCTCTTTTATGACCAATGTATCTAGAAAACTGAGATTTTTTAGGTCATAGGCCATGGTGAAAGATAGACCTGGCCATGAGGTATCAAGAAAGTGGTGGAAAGTCTGTAGAGATTCCAGTGTGCCCTCCCAGATGCAGAAAATATCGTCGATAAAGCGTTTCCACGATCGTATGTGGTTGTGGTAAAGGGGATGGGTATAAATGAGTGTAGCTTCATAGTCTGCCATATAACTATTGGCATAAGGGGGCACGACGTTAGACCCCATTGCGGTCCCCCGTATTTGTAGGAAAAACGTGTCTTGGAACATGAAGAAGTTACGTGTGAGTACAAGTGTGAGCAGATCAGTGCAGAGATTGATCTGATCCCCAACCATACCAGTGGAGCGAAGGAGCCGACGTATTGCATCAATACCCTCCGTATGTGGGATGGAGGTATATAAGTCCTTTACATCAAAGGATACTAAAAAGGCTCCATTGGGTATGTTCACAAGTTGTCTGATATGGGATAGGAAATCGCCCGTGTCTAGGATGAAGGAGGGTGCGTTTTTGGTTAGAGGTGTAATGATCTTTTCAAGAAAAACTGATAGAGGGGATAAAATGGATTCAGTTGAGGCCACTATGGGTCTGCCTGGAGGACATTGTAGATTCTTGTGAATTTTCGGGGGGGTGTAAAATACAGGGATGACGGGGTGTTTTTGAGTGAGGAATTCACATGTTTTAGAATCTAAAACCCCCAAGTCTAAATATTTCTGTAGGGTCTCTGTTATGAGTGTCCTAGTCTCATTGGTGGGGTCCCTTAGTAATTCCTTGTATATAGTTGCATCCTCAAGTTGTCTCAATATCTCCTTGACATAATCAGTTTTATTCATCACCACAATGGCTCCCTCTTTGTCAGCGGGCTTAATGACCAGAGTGGGATCATCTTGTAGGGATCTTAGGGCCTGTTGATCAAGGGCTGTGAGATTAGGGGCAAAATGTAGCTATCCGTTATTGATGTTTCTGCACAGATCTTAGAAGGATTTATTTACTAAATCAATGAATGATTCCAGTGTGTGTGAGCCACGTGGGGGTCTGAATGAACTCTTGGGTCTCAGGCCCAGGCTCTCTGCCATTAATAATTTTGAAACAGACCCGCTGGGTGCTGTGGGTGTGTTCTGGGAAGGCATCTCTGAAAAATAAGCTTTTAGTCTGAGTCGCCGGAAAAATTTCAATAGGTCCATTTCAAGTTCAAATGTCCTGCATCTGTATGATGGGCAGTAGGATAAGCCTTTTTGCAGAACATTGTGTTCAGCTATCCCCAAAGTCCTGGAAGAAATATTGACAACTAATGGCCAATTACCTGGGATCGGGTCACTCGTTGTTGTGTGTTGTCTCTGCCTGTGCCCCTGGCCTTGTCTGGTCCTCTTCGTCTGGGTTGTCTCCGGCCCCTCGATAAAAAATGGCTCGTGGGTGCTGGTTCTCTCCTCTCTGGCTCGGACCCCGAGGTGGAAAAGTCTACTGAAGATCTCGAGACATTTCTGTTTGAGGCCCACCTTGTGGAGGGTTTGCTGCGCCATTTGTAGACTCGGTCCAAGTCGTAGTCCTCGGTATCCCTTGCGAATTTATTTCTTTTCTTGTTTTCTGTATCCTTCCGATGTAGGCCTGAGGCCTGTAAGCTATTTTTAGAATTACCCAGGGTCCTTCAGACCAACATCAAGATAAGGTAAACAATGGTGATGAGATCCATTCAATCTATTTGCACAGTCTTTCCCTCTCTGCATTCGAAGTTACCAAGCTGGTTCCAAAATATAATGCACTATTAGCATATCAGCACACATCAATAAACAAAGCATAACACACCCTATATACAGTCACTATTACAGACTTAAGGTACCTTCACACATAACGATATCGTTAACAATATCGTTGCAACGTCACGCTTTTTATGACGTAGCAACGATCCCGCTAACGATCTCGTTATGTGTGACAGCGACCAACGATCAGGCCCCTGCTGGGAGATCGTTGGTCGGGAATGATCAGGACCTTTTTTTGTCGCTGATCACCCGCTGACATCGCTGGATCGGCGTGTGTGACGCCGATCCAGCGATGTGTTCACTTGTAACCAGGGTAAACATCGGGTTACTAAGTGCAGGGCCGTGCTTAGTAACCCGATATTTACCCTGGTTACCATTGTAAAAGTTAAAAAAAAAAACAGTACATATTCACATTCCGATGTATCACGTCCCCCGCCGTCAGCTTCCCTGCACTGACTGTCAGCGTTGCCGGCCGTAAAGCAGAGCACAGCGGTGACGTCACCGCTGTGCTCTGCTTTACGGCGGTGCTGACACAGTGCAGGGAAGCTGACGGCGGGGGACGTGATACATCGGAATGTGAATATGTACTGTTTTTTTTTTTAACTTTTACAATGGTAACCAGGGTAAATATCGGGTTACTAAGCGCGGCCCTGCACTTAGTAACCCGATGTTTACCCTGGTTACCCGGGGACTTCGGCATCGTTGAAGACAGTTTCAACGATGCCAAAGTCGTTCCCCTGATCGTTGGTCGCTGGAGAGAGCTGTCTGTGTGACAGCTCCCCAGCGACCACACAATGACTTACCAACGATCACGGCCAGGTCGGTCGTATCGCTGGTCGTGATCGTTGGTAAGTCGTTTAGTGTAACGGTACCTTTACACAGTATGTTAGATAGTATATCAGTTGGCAAGTCTGTCTTCTTGACCCACCAGACATAAACACTTAAATTCACAAGCCAATATACAGATAAGAAATTAGTTCTTTTTGGTTTACAAAAACATGGTTGTCTGGGAAATTAAGATACAATCTGGTTTCTTCACATCTACTTAGGAATAGGTGCAAGGCAAGTGAGGGCTTAGGTATCCTGCTCGGCGACAGGTTGAAAAAACCTGTATAGGGACATCAGGGCACATCCTTAGGAGAGTGCAGGAGGTGTCCATTTCCCGTTCCCTATCGCAGGGCCCACCATTGTAATTGTGTCCCCGGTGTTCCCTTGTATGATGTGTTGTTAGTGACCGACCTACGGTTGGGTAGTTTCATACCGGGTCACTTTTGTGACAGGTATTCAATCTAGGAGATCTCCACACACACACCATGTGTGAGTCAAACAGCTCTCAATTTACAAAGTGAATCACATCCAGGGGTGGAGATATGGTGAGCAGCAGTCTCTCCCAACTTATCAGCTGCTCACATCTGTAACATTTTGTTTTGCCATGAAATGAAGTAGAAATACTTGGCACTCGTATAGATGTGTTCAAGAACTTATTTATTGAGTGAAGAAATTCCAGAAAAAATGAGAAGCACTTCCTGTCTTAGCAGTGGACACTGCAGACCCTCACACAGTGCGCTGCCAAACAGATCCCAGATCTACCCAGATGACTGATGAAGGTCAGATATTGACCGAAACATCTAATTTTTTCTGGAATTTCTTGACTCAATAAATACGTTCTTGAACACACCTATACAAGGGCCAAGTATTTCTACATCACAGCTGACGAATTTAATTATCCTATTTGTCCACCACCAGAATTCCAGAAGTGATGTGTTTTCCTAATTATTGCCGTGAAATGAAGTCATTGTAGAAAATTATTGACCCACACTTATTAAAGATTTAGTTTTCCAACAAAATTTTTTTTAAGGGTTTCAAGGAATCTTAGGCATTACAGTATCCAGCTGGTTGGGGCTGGCATAAAGATAATCAGAGATTTCAAAAATGCTATCTTTGGTGTATTTTAGATAATTAGGAGGCACATGGCGGCACTAGTATTCATCTTGAGACAAAGCAGAGATTTTCTGTGGGCTACAGATATGGCCTCTTTCACACTTCCGTTTTTTACAATCCGTCACAATCCGCCAAAATGTTGAAAAGATGGATCCTGTGCAGATTGTAAAAAACGGGATGCACTGGGTCTGGTTTTTTGACGTATCAGGAAGGCTGCAGGGGATGCTGGAAGGTAAGAATATCACGATTTTTTTATTTTTTAATTATTTTTAACATTATATCTTTTTAATATTGCTGCTGCATAGGCAGCATCAATAGTAGAAAGAGAGAGAGAGAGAGCGAGAGAGAATTTCCCTGACTGGAAATTCTTCCATGCATGCTCAGTTTCAAAAGACAGGACCCGTCGCTGGATTCCTGCTTTTGACAGCGACGGATCCTGCGTCCATAGGCTTCCATTATAGCCAACGACGGACAGCGCAGGATCTGTCGTTGAGCGATTTTCTGACATACAGAAAAAACATTCCTCTGTGCGTTGTCTCTGCCCGACGGACAGCAATTTTACAACGGATCCAGTGCACGACAGATGAAACGGATGGCCATCTGTCACAATCCGTCGGTAATACAAGTCTATGAGAAAAAAACGGATCCAGCAGAAACATTTGCTGGATCCGTTTTTTTCACAAAACGATGGATTGTGATGGAAAAAGAAAGACGGAAGTGCGGCGCCCCAGGGTCCTGGTCGTCACAGTGGTATTGCTTTCTTCTCGGGGAGAGTGATGCAACGTTTGGAGGCAAGAAAGGATAACTGCATCCAGGTATCACAAACATGCAACACATTTCACACTCCAGACCACCAGGGGGAGCTTCTGCTCCTATTTATTAGGTCACTCCCCACATACAGTTATATGAAAAAGTTTGGGCACCCCTATTAATCTTAATGTTTTATAAAAATTGTTTTTTTTTGCAACAGCTATTTTAGTTTCATATATCTAATAACTGTTCGACACAGTAATGTTTCTGCCTTGAAATGAGGTTTATTGTACTAAAAGAAAATGTGCAATCTGCATTCAAACAAACTCTGACAGGGGCATAAGTATGGGCACCCTTATCATTTTCTTGTTTTAAATACTCCTACCTACTTTTTACTGACTTACTAAAGAACTTTTTTGGTTTTCTAACCACATTGAGCTTTGAACTTCATAGCCAGGTGTATGCAATCATGAGAAAAGCTACTTAAAGTGGCCACTTGCAAGTTGTTCTCCTGTTTGAATCTCCTCTGAAGAGTGGCATCATGGGCTCCTCAAAACAACTGTCTAATAATCTGAAAACAAAGATTATTCAACATAGTTGTTCAGGGGAAGGATACAAAAAGCTGTCTCAGAGATTTAACCTGTCAATTTCCACTGTGAGGAACATAGTAAGGAAATGGAAGAACACAGGTACAGTTCTTGTTAAGGCCAGAAGTGGCAGGCCAAAAAAAACATCAGAAAGGCAAAGAAGAAGAATGGTGAGATCAGTCAAGGACAATCCTCAGACCACCTCCAGAGAGCTGCAGCATCAACTTGCTGCAGATGGAGTCACTGTGAATCGGTCAACTATACAACGCACTTTGCACAAGGAGAAGCTGTATGGGAGAGTGATGCGAAAGAAGCAGTTTCTGCAAGCACGCCACAAACAGAGTCGGCTGAGGTATGCAAAAGCACATTTGGAGAAGCCAATTTCTTTTTGGAAGAAGGTCCTGTGGACTGATAAAACCAAGATTGAGTTGTTTGGTCATACAAAATGGCGTTATGCATGGCGGCCAAAAAACACAGCATTCCAAGAAAAACACTTGCTACCCACAGTAAAATTTGGTGGAGGTTCCATCATGCTTTGGGGCTGTGTGGCCAATGCCGGCACCGGGAATCTTGTTAAAGTTGAGGGACGCATGGATTCCTCTCAGTATCAGTAGATTCTTGACAATAATGTTTATGAATCAGTGACAAAGTTGAAGTTACGCAGGGGATGAATCTTTCAGCAAGACAATGATCCAAAACACCGCTCCAAATCTACTCAGGCATTCATGCAGAGGAACAGTTACACTGTTCTGGAATGGCCATCCCAGTCCCCAGACCTGAATATCATTGAACATCTGTGGGATCATTTGAAGAGGGCTGTCCATGCTCGGCGACCATCAAACTTAACTGAACTGGAATTGTTTTGTAAAGAGGAATGGTCAAAAATACCTTCATCCAGGATCCAGGAATTCATTAAAAGCTACAGGAAGCGACTAGAGGCTGTTATTTTTGCAAAAGGAGGATCTTCTAATCCCACCCAGGACAACATCTGCAAAGAGTTTGTATGTTCTCTCCGTGTTTGCGTGGGTTTCCTCCGGGTCCTCCGGTTTCCTCCCACATTCCAAAGACATACTGATAGGGAATTTAGATTGTGAGCCTCATTGGGGACAGCGATGATAATGTGTGCAAACTGGAAAGCGCTGCGGAATATGTTAGCGCTATATAAAAATAAAGATTTATTTATTTATTTATTTATTTACTAAATATTAATGTCACTTTTCTGGTGGGGTGCCCATACCTTGTGCAGGCATGTACTAAGGAGGACAGAGAATGAACTTCAATCAAATATTGCAGCCAGCATGCAGCCAGCGGGTAAAGAGGTAAAGAAAGGGTGAATCAAACACCCAAAAACCCCGCCTCTATGGCTGAAAATTGTTCCCTCCAAATTCAGGTGACAGAGTCCCTTTAAGGGTATGTGCACACGTCCGGATTTTTAGCGTTTTTTTTTGCAGAATTTCGCTATAAAAACGCTATAATTCCGCATCAAAAACGCTAAAAATATGCATCCTATCATTTATAATGCATTCCAGATTTTTTGTTCAGATGGATGCGTTTTTTACCGCAAAAAAAACCCATTCCGCAAAAAAAATGGACATGCTCATTCTTTTTGCGGATTTTTTGCGGATTTCTTAGCCAAAATGACTTTCAGGAAGAAAAAAAAACGCAAAAATTCCGCAAAAAATCAGCGCAAAAACCGCGAAAAATCCGCGCGGAAAAAAACGCGAATTTCTGGCAGAAATCTCCGGATTTTGTCAGGAAAAAAACCTGACGTGTGCACATACCCATAAAGGGAATCTGTTATCAGGTTTATGCTACTCTATCTGAGTTCTGCATGATGTAGGGAAAGAGCATGATTCCCACGATGTGTCACTGGGCTGCTTGCTGCAGTTTTGATAAAAAATCCTGCTTTATTTGCTACAGATCTGCCAATTATCTGAATGCTGAGCTCCATATATCCCGCCTACACCACTGATTGGCAGATGCTATGTACACTGTGTATAGGTAGAAAGCTGCTAATCAGTAGGTAAGAGTGCAGGGATAGGCAGCACACATGAATATGGAGAACTATGTGGCAGCAAGTATACAAGTTCTCTAGTCACTACTGATAAGACAGTAATTTTATCACAACCATAGCAGCAGTCCAGTAAGTGAAACATCTCTGGAATCAGGGTCTCTGCCACTGCACTATATAGCTCTTAGATTAAGTGGCAAAAACCTGGTGACAGATTCCCTCCAATGATATTTTCAGTTTTAAAATAACTTTATTTTAATGTTATTGAAACAAAATAAAAAATATGCCACTAATTCCTATTAATTTGATATCAGAGCACTGTTGGTCTTTCTTTAGTTTTATCTAAGAGACTAGTAGAAAAAAGAATACGGTATAGATTTAATATTGGTTTGCTTCATTACACTGGCTCTTACTATTACATTTTTATGTATTTTATCACCCATTTTCTTACCTATTATCATCTGTTTTTGCAGGGACAAAAGGGTGGCTCAATAATTAGTACTATTGCTTTGCAGGACTGGGGCCATGGGTCAAATCTGACCAAGGATAACATCTGTATGGAGTTTGTACATCCTGTGGTAGATTGGCTCACTTGGCAGCACATAGAGGTAGACACAGGAACACTGTCTCTTTAAATCTTCCACTGGTTTATTATAAATCCTGCATAAACCAGTGCAACATTAGCAAAACAAACCAAACCTTCCTAGCCTAACAGGAAAGCAAAGCATAACATATGGTACAGTTCCTGTTGCTATTTGAGTCCGCCCGCTTCAGGAACAAATAACAAAGGGGTTCAACTTCCCTTAACATGAAAATACAGCTCCAGAGCTTGCACCTCCAGACCCACCCCCACTAAATGCTCTAGAAGGCTGGGTATTTATCCTCTGGACCCCTCCCACTCAACAGATGTTCAATCAGCAGTAAACATGGCTGATTAACCCCTTTCAGCTCTAGGTGTGCTGGAGCATTTGCTAGGTTGCTATCACTGAAGCTAACACCTTTAGTGAAACACACCTCTTTTCCAGTCCTTTGCCAGTGACTTCATCGCAGTCCTTACTGTGTTTGTATGTGTTTTCTCTGGATACTCTGGTTTACTCACATGCTCCAAAAACATACTGATAGGTTAATTTGGAATTTAGCTTGTGAGCCTCACTGAGGACAATGACTTATGTAAGTAATGACAATCTCTGCGCTGTAGAATGTGTCTCTACATTAGTTAAATGGAACACGTCAACAGGTTTTCCCACTATATTCTCCAGCTATCTCCTTCCCCGTCTCTTTTACAGTAGTCTAGCAAGATGTGCATAAGTCCCACACTGCTTAGCACCAAAAATATATTTTATAATCCCCCCATTTGGTGGGGTTCGGTCCAATGAGCATCGCTGATGTGAGTCACCCGCCAGGGCCGTGGGGGACTCGGTAACGGGTCCGGTCGGTTCAAAGGGGATGTCACAGTGGCAGCGACCCGGTCCATGGCCCTGGGCGCCCATGTAAAAGGGAAAGTCTTTAAAGGGGATTTAGCAATAAAGTTTGCTCGTGACGCCACCTGTGGTATTCGGTCAGTAGGGACCGACGCTACTTGAAGGGTCCTCTGGGGTGATGGTATGGCAGCTAGATGATATAACTTCCCACAGGTGAAGTAGGTCCCCTGGGCTCCCGTGTATGGTGAAGATGGTGGGTGGTGCAATGAAGAACGAGGACACAGGTTTGCAATGTCTTTACCTGGTTTACTGTAGGCTTCAGGCAACCGCAGTCCAGGGCACCAAGTCACAGATACAGGCAGGGTCCGGCTGGCTTGGAAGCAAATCCAAAGTCTCCCTTACCAGGTGTAGATCAAAGCCTTCCTCCAAGTGCGGTAGTGTTGTAGTCCATTACTGCCTAAGGCTTCCAATAAGGTCCTCACAGTTCCTCTCTGTCCCCCATAAAGATTAGGACACAACCCGTATGACAGGTGAACTGGGCCTTTTTACAGGGCCTCTATCATGACCTGGGCCCTATAAATATCACTGTGTTTCCAGGGTATCAATGCGGACAGGTGATGTACAATATAAACCAGGAGGGCACATGGAAGTTTATAGAAAGATACAAACTGAATTTTATTAACGACACCAACATTAAAAATTCACACTGCCATCACATGATGGTAGTGCAACATAGACATAATAAAATGCAAGACACCAGCAATAGGTCCACTGCGTATTTGTAATATATATTAATATCTTATAATCCAAACTGTGTATATACAAAAGGTGCAGGTAAGAGACAGTCTCCCCACAACGGTCCCGGCACTAAGACAATGCTAAAGTGCCCCATACATATAATTCCAAGGGACCCGAAGACTCACACCCTCGTTTCATGTCTAACATCCAGCCTCAAAGGAATAACAAAGGGGGAGGGAGGGAAGAAAGAAGCATCTCACCTGACCGCAGATAGACCTCTAAAACATGCCCCGACACGCGTTTCGCCTTTCTTTTTCAAGGGGATAGTATGCTACCTTAGTGCCCAATAGCGCCTTAAATAGTGCATAACCTAATTAAGAAAAGGGGTGGATACCGGTACCCCACCGAGGCCATGATGGTCCGGCGCATGCGCGCGTCGCCCTCCGAGTCCGAACGCCCCCTCCCCCGGTCATATCCAGCGACGGGAGCCAGGCGGGTACCCATAGGTCCCGACCGCGCTCGTCACAGGAAGTCGCCGGAAGAGGGAGGGCGGAGCCACGACGGAGGCGCGCGCACGCGCACAACAGTTAAAAAATGAATGTGGAAATGTATGCTCGATAGGGGCCGCCCAGCCATAGCAACGCTGCTTGCGTGAATCGAGAGGCGTGGCACCACGTTCCGTGATGTAAACAGATATAATACGTAATGTCCATAATACAACTTCGTGCGTCTTTATAAAAACGTGGGTCCACTCTCAAACTTGACAGCGTTGTCCAATCTGTGCCAATATATCGCAATGGGCTGAAGGTTTCTTTAATCGGCCAGATATACATCCATTTCCATATAACGATTACAGATGGTTGCCAATGGCTGTACTCATATTGTCGCATCACAAGAGGGATAACGGTCATAAAAAGACAAAAACCTAAATATAAATATAAGACACAAAGAAGCATTAAAAAACAACTAAACTAAAATGCAGAGGAAGAAAACCCAAGAGACCTAGAGATGTACTAAGTACCAGTATAAAGTCATGAGACAAAGTAAAGGAAATTAAAGAAAAGGACCAAAATTCAGGGCTTCATTTAACCCAGCAGGTTTAACAGTCCCAAGTTTGACTATCCACATAAGTTCCCTTTGAGCCAACATTTTTTTCACATTGCCCCCCCTAATGCCCGTGTGTATAACATCAATTCCTCGAACTTTGAATTCCTTAGGATCACAATTGTGGACCATTCGAAAGTGCCTCGGAATGGTTTTGAGAGTTGCTACATCCTCTGTTGTTCTAGCTGCACAAATGTCCCTAACGTCTTCCCGGATTCGTATCCTCAATTCGCGTGACGTAAGCCCCACGTATATGAGTGAACACGCACATGTGGCATAGTACACTACATTCCTTGTACCACAGGAGATATATTCTCGGATATCGAATATTTTTTGATCCACCGAACAAAAGGTGGAGGCTTGGCATGTGTTCGCACATGCCACACAGTGGCCACATTTAAAAAAAACCTTTTTCGGCTGTGTGTTACCAAAGAAATTAGGGGTCGGGGCAACATAATGACTCTTGATAAGTAAATCCCTGAGATTTTTGGAGCGACGAGGGGTCATGAGAGGTCTATCAGTGAGGAAGGGCCTCAGGGAGGGCTCAGCACTGAGGACAGGCCAATATTTCGTCAAAATATGACGCATACTATCCCACTCATGATTAAACACTGAAATGAACCGTATATTTTCATCCTTCTTCTCTCTCTTTCTATTTTGATATAACAAGGAGTCACGGGATACCGACTTGGCTCTGTTGTATCCATTTTTGATACATCTTTGGCTATAACCACGTTGTTGAAAGCGTTTCTTCAGATCCAGCGCTTGAGCTTCAAATTTTTGGTCGGTAGAGCAGATCCGCCTCATCCTGAGAAACTGTCCAACCGGGACGGCCCTAACTGTGGACTGGCTATGTGCAGTAGTAGCGTGTATTAACGAATTAACCGATGTCTCCTTACGGAAAACATCCGTCTGGATGGTAGAGGACGAGTCCACCTCCAGACTGATGTCTAAGAAGTCGATTTTCACTGCATCAAATCTGTATGTTAGTTTGATATTACAATTGTTGTCATTAAGCATAGCCATATACTCATCCAGCTGCTGCACTGTGCCCCGCCACAAAAATAAAACATCATCAATGTAGCGTAACCAGCACAGCACATGGTCGGCGGCCCCTGCCCTCGACACGCCAAACACCAACCTCTCCCAAAACCCCAGGAAGAGGTTGGCGTACGCGGGGGCACAGGCCGCACCCATGGCTGCGCCACGCTTCTGATGATAAAACTGATTTTTAAAAGTAAAAAAGTTATGTGTGAGGGCAAAGTGCAGCAGCTCCAGGATGAGTTCACACAGAGGGCCGCCCAGGTTGGAGGTCCCCAGGAAGAAGCGGACCGCTCGGACCCCATCCTCGTGACTGATACATGTGTACAACGTCTCCACGTCAGCAGTCACGAGGATAGTATCCCTAGCCACAAGGAGGCCGTCAACCCTCGCAAGGACATCCGTCGTATCCTTTACATGCGAAGGCAATGTCTCTACTATAGGTTTTAAATAAAAGTCGATGAATTTACATATGGGGTCACAAAGACCATCTATTCCAGACACGATAGGACGTCCTGGTGGGTTGACGGCGTCCTTGTGGACTTTAGGGAGCAGGTAAAATGTGGGCACTTTTGGGAACCGCACTGTAAGTCCCTCCAGGACCTTTTTATTAATCACACCTGAGTCAAAGGCTTTAATAAGTATTTTTTGGAGCTGTGCGGAGAAAGACACCATCGGATTAAAGTCTAATTTAGTATATACCTGGTTGTCCCGTAATTGTTTGAATGCTTCACGTTCATATTTACTAGTAGGCCAGACCACGATGTTCCCCCCCTTGTCCGCTGCCTTAAATACCACGTCATCAAACGACTGTAATTGGCGTATAGCTTCCCTCTGTTTGCTAGTCAAGTTATCATAGCGACGACGAGAGGATAAGGTTTTTAATTCATTTGAGACCAGTTTAGTAAATATCTCCACTGCCGGGCAGAGGGACAAGGGAGGGAACCTCGTGGACCTGGGAAGAATAGCATTAGGGAACCCTAACCAGGTCCCTTACCAGGTGTAGATCAAAGCCTTCCTCCAAGTGCGGTAGTGTTGTAGTCCATTACTGCCTAAGGCTTCCAATAAGGTCCTCACAGTTCCTCTCTGTCCCCCATAAAGATTAGGACACAACCCGTATGACAGGTGAACTGGGCCTTTTTACAGGGCCTCTATCATGACCTGGGCCCTATAAATATCACTGTGTTTCCAGGGTATCAATGCAGACAGGTGATGTACAATCTAGCTGTCCAGCCAGTTTCAGATATGCCACTATAGGTGTTATGGCTGGCAATCAGGCAACACAGCGTGCAGTAATCAGCGCACATACAGAGATCTGGCAATAACCAAAAACAATAGGACGAGCTCTGAGACGTGGAATCTCTGTAGACTGCAGTACCTGATCTATCCTCACACAACTATAAGCAGCAGTGGATTGCGCCTAACAACTACCTATGCAACTCGGCACTGCCTGAGGAACTGACTAGCCTGAAGATAGAAATACAAGCCTGACTTACCTCAGAGAAATACCCCAAAGGAATAGGCAGCCCCCCACATATAATGACTGTTAGCAAGATGAAAAGACAAACGTAGGAATGAAATAGATTCAGCAAAGTGAGGCCCGATATTCTAGACAGAGCGAGGATAGCAAAGAGAACTATGCAGTCTACAAAAAACCCTAAAACGAAAACCACGCAAAGGGGCAAAAAGACCCACCGTGCCGAACTAACAGCACGGCGGTGCACCCCTCTGCTTCTCAGAGCTTCCAGCAAAAGACAATAGCAAGCTGGACAGAAAAAAACAGAAAACAAACTAGAAGCACTTATCTAGCAGAGCAGCAGGCCCAAGGAAAGATGCAGTAGCTCAGATCCAACACTGGAACATTGACAAGGAGCAAGGAAGACAGACTCAGGTGGAGCTAAATAGCAAGGCAGCCAACGAGCTCACCAAAACACCTGAGGGAGGAAGCCCAGAGACTGCAATACCACTTGTGACCACAGAAGTGAACTCAGCCACAGAATTCACAACAGTACCCCCCCTTGAGGAGGGGTCACCGAACCCTCACCAGAACCCCCAGGCCGACCAGGATGAGCCACATGAAAGACACGAACAAGATCTGGGGCATGGACATCAGAGGCAAAAACCCAGGAATTATCTTCCTGAGCATAACCCTTCCATTTGACCAGATACTGGAGTTTCCGTCTAGAGACACGAGAATCCAAAATCTTCTCCACAATATACTCCAATTCCCCCTCCACCAAAACAGGGGCAGGAGGCTCCACAGATGAACCATAGGTGCCACGTATCTCCTCAACAACGACCTATGGAATACATTATGTATGGAAAAGGAGTCTGGGAGGGTCAGACGAAAAGACACCGGATTGAGAATCTCAGAAATCCTATACGGACCAATAAAACGAGGTTTAAATTTAGGAGAGGAAACCTTCATAGGAATATGACGAGAAGATAACCAAACCAAATCCCCAACACGAAGTCGGGGTCCCACACGGCGTCTGCGATTAGCGAAAAGCTGAGCCTTCTCCTGGGACAAGGTCAAATTGTCCACTACCTGAGTCCAGATCTGCTGCAACCTGTCCACCACAGAATCCACACCAGGACAGTCCGAAGACTCAACCTGTCCTGAAGAGAAACGAGGATGGAACCCAGAATTGCAGAAAAATGGAGAGACCAAGGTAGCCGAGCTGGCCCGATTATTAAGGGCGAACTCAGCCAACGGCAAAAATGACACCCAATCATCCTGGTCAGCGGAAACAAAACATCTCAGATATGTTTCCAAGGTCTGATTGGTTCGTTCGGTCTGGCCATTAGTCTGAGGATGGAAGACCGAGGAGAAAGATAGGTCAATGCCCATCCTACCACAAAAGGCTCGCCAGAACCTCGAGACAAACTGGGAACCTCTGTCAGAAACAATATTCTCAGGAATGCCATGTAAACGAACCACATGCTGGAAGAACAAAGGCACCAAATCAGAGGAGGAAGGCAATTTAACCAAGGGCACCAGATGGACCATTTTAGAAAAGCGATCACAGACCACCCAAATGACCGACATTTTTTGAGAAACGGGAAGGTCAGAAATGAAATCCATCGAAATATGTGTCCAAGGCCTCTTCGGGACCGGCAAGGGCAAAAGCAACCCACTGGCACGTGAACAGCAGGGCTTAGCCCTAGCACAAATTCCACAGGACTGCACAAAAGCACGCACATCCCGTGACAGAGATGGCCACCAGAAGGATCTAGCAACCAACTCCCTGGTACCAAAGATTCCTGGATGACCGGCCAGCACCGAACAATGAAGTTCAGAGATAACTTTACTAGTCCACCTATCAGGGACGAACAGTTTCTCGGCCGGACAACGATCAGGTTTATTAGCCTGAAATTTCTGCAACACTCTCCGCAAATCAGGGGAGATGGCAGACACAATGACTCCTTCCTTGAGGATACTCGCCGGCTCAGATAACCCCGGAGAGTCGGGCACAAAACTCCTAGACAGAGCATCCGCCTTCACATTTTTAGAGCCCGGAAGGTATGAAATCACAAAATCAAAACGAGCAAAAAATAACGACCAACGGGCCTGTCTAGGATTCAAGCGCTTGGCAGACTCGAGATAAGTAAGGTTCTTATGATCAGTCAATACCACCACGCGATGCTTAGCACCCTCAAGCCAATGACGCCACTCCTCGAATGCCCACTTCATGGCCAGCAACTCTCGGTTGCCCACATCATAATTACGCTCAGCAGCAGAAAATTTCCTGGAAAAGAAAGCACATGGTTTGAACACTG
Source organism: Ranitomeya imitator (assembly GCF_032444005.1). Taxonomy (NCBI): domain Eukaryota; kingdom Metazoa; phylum Chordata; class Amphibia; order Anura; family Dendrobatidae; genus Ranitomeya; species Ranitomeya imitator. Next base: position 206,240,693 of record NC_091285.1, on the reverse strand, counting down.
AGCAACCAGAACCTCTCTGTGACAAAACCGCCCCTGCACCAATCTCAGAAGCATCAACCTCGACCTGGAACGGAAGAGAAACATCAGGTTGACACAACACAGGGGCACAGCAAAAACGACGCTTCAACTCCTGAAAAGCTTCCACGGCAGCAGAAGACCAATTAACCAAATCAGCACCCTTCTTGGTCAAATCGGTCAATGGTCTGGCAATGCTAGAAAAATTACAGATGAAGCGATGATAAAAATTAGCAAAGCCCAGGAATTTCTGCAGACTTTTTAGAGATGTCGGCTGAGTCCAATCCTGGATGGCCTGAACCTTAACCGGATCCATCTCGATAGTAGAAGGGGAAAAGATGAACCCCAAAAATGAAACTTTCTGCACACCGAAGAGACACTTTGATCCCGTCACGAACAAGGAATTAGCACGCATTACCTGGAAAACCATTCTGACTTGCTTCACATGAGACTCCCAATCATCTGAGAAGATCAAAATGTAATCCAAGTAAACAATCAAGAATTTATCCAGATACTCACGGAAAATGTCATGCATAAAAGACTGAAAAACAGATGGAGCATTGGCAAGTCCGAACGGCATCACCAGATACTCAAAATGACCCTCGGGCGTATTAAATGCCGTTTTCCATTCATCTCCCTGCCTGATTCTCACCAGATTATACGCACCACGAAGATCAATCTTAGTAAACCAACTAGCCCCCTTAATCCGAGCAAACAAGTCAGAAATCAATGGCAAGGGATACTGAAACTTAACAGTGATCTTATTAAGAAGGCGGTAATCAATACACGGTCTTAGCGAACCATCCTTCTTGGCTACAAAAAAGAACCCTGCTCCCAATGGTGACGACGATGGGCGAATATGTCCCTTCTCCAGGGACTCCTTCACATAACTGCGCATAGCGGTGTGTTCAGGTACGGACAAATTAAATAAACGACCCTTAGGGAATTTACTACCAGGAATCAAATCGATAGCACAATCACAATTCCTATGCGGAGGTAGGGCATCAGACTTGGACTCTTCAAATACATCCTGAAAGTCCGACAAGAACTCTGGGATGTCAGAAGGAATGGATGACGAAATAGACATAAATGGAACATCACCATGTACTCCCTGACAACCCCAGCTGGTTACCGACATAGAGTTCCAATCCAATACTGGATTATGGGTTTGTAGCCATGGCAACCCCAACACGACCACATCATGCAAATTATGCAGTACCAGAAAGCGAATAACTTCCTGATGTGCAGGAGCCATGCACATGGTCAGCTGGGCCCAGTACTGAGGCTTATTCTTGGCCAAAGGTGTAGCATCAATTCCTCTCAACGGAATAGGACACCGCAAAGGCTCCAAGAAAAATCCACAACGTTTAGCATAATCCAAATCCATCAGATTCAGGGCAGCGCCTGAATCCACAAACGCCATGACAGAATACGATGACAAAGAGCACATTAAGGTAATGGACAAAAGGAATTTGGACTGTACAGTACCAATAACGGCAGAGCTATCGAACCGCCTAGTGCGTTTAGGACAATTAGAAATAGCATGAGTAGAATCACCACAATAGAAACACAGTCTGTTCAGACGTCTGTGTTCTTGCCGTTCTACTTTAGTCATAGTCCTGTCGCACTGCATAGGCTCAGGTTTACTCTCAGGCAGTACCGCCAGATGGTGCACAGATTTACGCTCACGCAAGCGACGACCGATCTGAATGGCCAAGGACATAGACTCATTCAAACCAGCAGGCATAGGAAATCCCACCATTACATCTTTAAGAGCTTCAGAGAGACCCTTTCTGAACAAAGCCGCTAGTGCAGATTCATTCCACAGAGTGAGTACTGACCATTTCCTAAATTTCTGACAATATACTTCTACATCATCCTGACCCTGGCATAAAGCCAGCAGATTTTTCTCAGCCTGATCCACTGAATTAGGCTCATCGTAAAGCAATCCGAGCGCCAGGAAAAATGCATCAACATTACTCAATGCAGAATCTCCTGGTGCAAGAGAAAACGCCCAGTCCTGTGGGTCGCCGCGCAAAAAAGAAATAATAATCAAAACCTGTTGAATAGGATTACCAGAAGAATGAGGTTTCAAGGCCAAAAATAGCTTACAATTATTTCTGAAGCTCAGGAACTTAGTTCTGACACCAAAAAACAAATCAGGAATCGGAATTCTTGGTTCTAGCATCGATTTCTGATCAATAGTATCTTGAATCTTTTGTACATTTACAACGAGATTATCCATTGAGGAGCACAGAGCCTGAATATCCATGTCCACAGCTGTGTCCTGAAGCACTCTAATGTCTAGGGGAAAAAAAAGACTGAAGACAGAGCTAAGAAAAAAAAATGATGTCAGGATTTCTTTTTTCCCTCTATTGGGAATCATTGGTGAGGCTCCTTGTACTGTTATGGCTGGCAATCAGGCAACACAGCGTGCAGTAATCAGCGCACATACAGAGATCTGGCAATAACCAAAAACAATAGGACGAGCTCTGAGACGTGGAATCTCTGTAGACTGCAGTACCTGATCTATCCTCACACAACTATAAGCAGCAGTGGATTGCGCCTAACAACTACCTATGCAACTCGGCACTGCCTGAGGAACTGACTAGCCTGAAGATAGAAATACAAGCCTGACTTACCTCAGAGAAATACCCCAAAGGAATAGGCAGCCCCCCACATATAATGACTGTTAGCAAGATGAAAAGACAAACGTAGGAATGAAATAGATTCAGCAAAGTGAGGCCCGATATTCTAGACAGAGCGAGGATAGCAAAGAGAACTATGCAGTCTACAAAAAACCCTAAAACGAAAACCACGCAAAGGGGCAAAAAGACCCACCGTGCCGAACTAACAGCACGGCGGTGCACCCCTCTGCTTCTCAGAGCTTCCAGCAAAAGACAATAGCAAGCTGGACAGAAAAAAACAGAAAACAAACTAGAAGCACTTATCTAGCAGAGCAGCAGGCCCAAGGAAAGATGCAGTAGCTCAGATCCAACACTGGAACATTGACAAGGAGCAAGGAAGACAGACTCAGGTGGAGCTAAATAGCAAGGCAGCCAACGAGCTCACCAAAACACCTGAGGGAGGAAGCCCAGAGACTGCAATACCACTTGTGACCACAGAAGTGAACTCAGCCACAGAATTCACAACATATAGGGTTCAGCACGGCCACGGTCTTCCGGTTACCGGAATCTGCACTAGTCAGGGAGGTAGCCACTTCTCAGCTCTGCTCCACTGGTGTTGTTCTCCTGCGCTTTCTCCCTCCTGCAATCTTTTTACAATCTTTTATTTATTTCTGTTTCCTTCTCCAGGAGCTGTAGTACCTTGGACTACATGGCCCCTTCAGACTTTCTGGCACTCTCTGCCCATCTGCTCTCTTCAGGTCCCCTGACAGTCTGTACTGTCTCTTGTCTAGGACAAACTGACTGCTTTCCCTCCAAAATCAAAATATATTAAGGGGAGTTCACCCTGAATCTGGGTTCAGAGCTCCCCCTTCTGGTCTGGAGTGTGAACGTGTTGTATGTAGTGATTACCTGGTGAAAGTTATCCTTCATCACTTCCAAGCGTGACATCACTCTGCCCAAGGGGAAAGCAATGCCACTGTGACGACCAGGAACCTGGGGCATTACAGATGCATCCTACATCATCCAATCAGTGTCCCCCAATCATTTGCGTGTGCATGCGTATGTCACTCTGCCATCAGCAAAGTACTGTAATGTGCATGCGCTGGCTTTGCTTCCTTGTTATCTGCGTTCTTTGGCCTTTCCTGGCACATGTGCATTACAGTACCTTGCTCTAACTTCAGCAGGGCAGAGAGAAGTGTGCCTGTGCAGAAGCATGATTGGGGACACTGTGGGGATGACGAAGGATGCGCCATGCACAAGGAGCAAGAAGGAGGATGGCGATTGAGACAAGAGACGAGGCATCAAAGCAAGACCGACAACACCCATTGGACAGGACAGCGTCGTAATGGGGGGATTATATAATATATATTTTTGGAGCTATGCAGAGGGGAGTGGGGACTTATACTCTTATAGAATATATACTTATATACTGCTAGAATACTGTACATAGGCATTAAAGATGGTTGCCGTAGTTTATATTGAGAAAACCTGGTGACGGATTCCCATTAAAGGGAATCTGTCAGTAGGATCATCCCTCTTAAGCCGTCTATATGTGCATGTAGGTCATGGGAAGCTGAATAAAAAGATACCTTTATACCTGTGATGCAATGTCTTACTTCAAATCAATCCACAGTTTTTTTATTTGTAATTGAGCTGTTCCAGGCTATGAGCCAAACACTGATCTGCATGGGAATTTGCCCCCAGAGATTATTATAAATAGACTAGATGGTGGCCCGATTCTAACGCATCGGGTATTCTAGAATATGCATGTCCACGTAGTATATTGCACAGCCCACGTAGTATAATGCCCAGTCACGTAATATATTGCCCAGCTACGTAGTATATTGCCCAGCCGCGCTTTGCGCGAAACGGCCGTAGTCCTTACCGGTTCCCCGCACCCTCTCCTGTTCACGTCCTGCCGCCTCTCCATGTGTACCTGATTGCTGTTTGTAGCAAATAAAGGACTTCATCACAGCATTTCTAGGGGTGAGTGCCATATTTTCTCTTCTGATATACCGTCAGTGAAGCCTTTGGTCCTCTGTGGATTGTTCTGTGAGCACCACCCTGAGCTGTTTTCTCTGGATAGTGTTGCAGCCGACGCTGCCGCCGCTCATCCACACACCTGTGAAAAGTTGTGGTTCTAGTGCCGCACGGCTACCATTCTTTGGTTTGGTTCCAGTATACAGCACAAACACGTAGCATATTGCCCAGCCACATAGTATATTGCCCAGCTACGTAGTATATTGCCCAGTCACGTACTATATTGCCCAGTCACGTAGTATATTGCCCAGTCACGTAGTGTATTGCCCAGCCACGTAGTATATTGCCCAGTCATGTAATATATTGCCCAGTCACGTAGTATATAGTCCAGTCACGTAGTATATTGCCCAGCCACGTAGTATATTGCCCAGTCAAGTAGTATATTGCCCAGTCACGTAGTATATTGCCCAGTCACGTAGTATATTGCCCAGTCACGTAGTATATTGCCCAGTCACGTAGTATATTGCCCAGTCACGTAGTGTATTGCCCAGCCATGTAGTATATTGCCCAGTCACGTAGTATGTTGCCCAGCGACGTAGTATACAGCACAGAGCCATGTAGTATACAGCACAGAGCCACGTAGTATATTGCCCAGCCACATAGTATATTGCCCAGTCACATAGTATATTGCCCAGTCACGTAATATATAGCACAGCCAATGCAGTATATAGCACAGCCCATGGAGTATATCACATAGCCCACATAGTATATAACAGTGTGGGCACCATATCCCTGTTAAAAATATAATTAAAATAAAAAATAGTTATATACTCACCCAGCGGGATCCACCGAAGCTCCGGCGATATGCACGCGGCTGTCGCCATCTTCCATTCCCAGGATGCATTGAGAAATTACCCAGATGACTTAGCGGTCTAGCGAGACCGCTAAGTCTTCTGGGTAATTTTGCAATGCATCGCCGGGAACGGAAGATGGCGGCCGGCGCGAGCGGCTCGTCGGACTACGGACGGTGAGTATAGCAGGTTTTTTTTTATTATTATTATTTTTAACATTACATTTTTTTACTATTGATGCTGCATAGGCAGCATCAATAGTAAAAAGTTGGGGATACACAGGGTTAATAGCAGAGGTAACGGAGTGCGTTACCCGTGGCATAATGCGGTCCGTTACCGCTGGCATTAATGTTGTGAATTCTGTTGTCAAGCTCCCTCCTGTGGTCATGAATGGTACTTTGGCTGGTTCTGTCCATGGGCTTCCTCTGGTGGTGGTGAGTGGGGCTGCGGCTTCTGAGGTTCCTTCCACAGGTGACGAGGTTAATTCGTTAGCTGGCTGCTCTATTTAACTCCACCTAGATCTTTGCTCCATGCCACCTGTCAATGTTCCAGTATTGGTCTAGTTCACTCCTGGATCGTTCTTGTGACCTGTCTTCCCAGCAGAAGCTAAGTTCCTGCTTGTTTTTCTCTGGTTTGCTATTTTTCTGTCCAGCTTGCTATTTTGATTGTTGTCTTGCTTGCTGGAAGCTCTGGGACGCAGAGGGAGCGCCTCCGCACCGTGAGTCGGTGCGGAGGGTCTTTTTGCGCCCTCTGCGTGGTCTTTTTGTAGTTTTTTGTGCTGACCGCAAAGCTACCTTTCCTATCCTCTGTCTGTTCAGTAAGTTGGGCCTCACTTTGCTACATCTATTTCATCTCTGTGTTTGTAATTTTCATCTTTACTCACAGTCATTATATGTGGGGGGCTGCCTTTTCCTTTGGGGAATTTCTCTCAGGCAAGGTAGGCTTTATTTTTCTATCTTTAGGGCTAGCTAGTTCCTTAGGCTGTGTCGAGTTGCATAGGGAGCGTTAGGAGCAATCCACGGCTATTTCTAGTGTGTGTGATAGGATTAGGGATTGCGGTCAGCAGAGTTCCCACGTCCCAGAGCTCGTCCTTTATTATCAGTAACTATCAGGTCATTCCGTGTGCTCTTAACCACCAGGTCCATTATTGTCCTGACCACCAGGTCATAACAGTACAGGTGGACCAAAGTACTAATGCATCTCAATAGAGGGATAAGAGAAGTTCTGAGACCATTTTTTTTTCTTTGCAGTGTGTTTTGTCTCTCTTTTCCCCTTTACCTCTGGGTGGTTCAGGATACAGGTGTAGATATGGACATTCAAGCTCTGTCCTCTTGTATGGATAATCTCACTGCAAGGGTACAAAACATTCAAGATTTTGTGGTTCAGAATCCAATGTTAGAGCCTAGGATTCCAATTCCTGATTTGTTTTTTGGGGATAGATCTAAGTTTCTGAATTTCAAAAATAATTGTAAATTGTTTCTTGCTTTGAAACCTCGCTCCTCAGGTGACCCTGTTCAACAAGTGAAAATCATTATTTCTTTGTTGCGTGGTGACCCTCAAGACTGCGCATTTTCCCTTGCGCCAGGAGATCCGGCATTGCGTGATGTTGATGCGTTTTTTCTGGCGCTCGGATTGCTTTATGATGAACCTAATTCAGTGGATCAGGCAGAGAAAATCTTGCTGGCTCTGTGTCAGGGTCAGGATGAGGTAGAGATATATTGTCAGAAGTTTAGGAAGTGGTCTGTACTCACTCAGTGGAATGAATGTGCCCTGGCAGCAATTTTCAGAAAGGGTCTCTCTGAAGCCCTTAAGGATGTCATGGTGGGATTTCCCATGCCTGCTGGTCTGAATGAGTCTATGTCTTTGGCCATTCAGATCGATCGACGCTTATGTGAGCGTAAAGCTGTGCACCATTTGGCGGTATTATCTGAGCATAGACCAGAGCCTATGCAATGTGATAGGACTTTGACCAGAGCTGAACGGCAAGAACACAGACGTCGGAATGGGCTGTGTTTTTACTGTGGTGATTCCACTCATGCTAGCTCCGATTGTCTTAAGCGCACTAAGCGTTTCGCTAGGTCTGCCACCATTGGTACGGTACAGTCGAAATTTCTTTTGTCCGTTACTCTGATCTGCTCTTTGTCATCCTATTCTGTTATGGCATTTGTAGATTCAGGCGCTGCCCTGAATTTGATGGACTTGGAGTTTGCGAGGCGCTGTGGTTTTTTCTTGGAGCCCTTGCAGTATCCTATTCGATTGAGAGGAATTGATGCTACGCCTTTGGCCAAGAATAAGCCTCAGTACTAGACCCAATTGACCATGTGCATGGCTCCTGCACATCAGGAGGATGTTCGCTTTTTGGTGTTGCATAATCTGCATGATGTGGTCGTTTTGGGATTGCCATGGCTACAGGTCCATAATCCAGTATTGGATTGGAAATCTATGTCTGTGTCCAGCTGGGGTTGTCAGGGAGTACATGGTGATGTTCCATTTTTGTCTATTTCGTCATCCACCCCTTCTGGAGTCCCGGAGTTTTTGTCGGATTACCGAGATGTATTTGATGAGCCCAAATCCAGTGCCATACCTCCTCATAGGGATTGCGATTGTGCTATCAATTTGATTCCTGGTAGTAAGTTTCCTAAGGGCCACCTGTACTGTTATGACCTGGTGGTCAGGACAATAATGGACCTGGTGGTTAAGAGCACACGGAATGACCTGATAGTTACTGATAATATAGGACGAGCTCTGAGACGTGGGAACTCTGCTGACCGCAATCCCTAATCCTATCACACACACTAGAAATAGCCGTGGATTGCTCCTATCGCTCCCTATGCAACTCGACACAGCCTAAGGAACTAGCTAGCCCTAAAGATAGAAAAATAAAGCCTACCTTGCCTCAGAGAAATTCCCCAAAGGAAAAGGCAGCCCCCCACATATAATGACTGTGAGTAAAGATGAAAATTACAAACACAGAGATGAAATAGATTTAGCAAAGTGAGGCCCGACTTACTGAACAGACAGAGGATAGGAAAGGTAGCTTTGCGGTCAGCACAAAAAACTACAAAAAAACCACGCAGAGGGCGCAAAAAGACCCTCCGCACCGACTCACGGTGCGGAGGCGCTCCCTCTGCGTCCCAGAGCTTCCAGCAAGCAAGACAACAATCAAAATAGCAAGCTGGACAGAAAAATAGCAAACCAGAGAAAAACAAGCAGGAACTTAGCTTCTGCTGGGAAGACAGGTCACAAGAACGATCCAGGAGTGAACTAGACCAATACTGGAACATTGACAGGTGGCATGGAGCAAAGATCTAGGTGGAGTTAAATAGAGCAGCCAGCTAACGAATTAACCTCGTTACCTGTGGAAGGAACCTCAGAAGCCGCAGCCCCACTCACCACCACCAGAGGAAGCCCATGGACAGAACCAGCCTAAGTACCATTCATGACCACAGGAGGGAGCTTGACAACAGAATTCACAACACATTAACCCTGTGTGAGCGGTGACCGGAGGGCAGTATGCGGACACCGGGCACTGACTGCAGGGAGTAAGGAGCGGCCATTTTCTTCCGGACTGTGCCCGTCGCTGATTGGTCGTGGCTGTTTTGCCGCGACCAATCAGCGACTTGGATTTCCATTACAGACAGAGGCTGCGAACAATGAATATCCGTGACAGACAGACAGATAGAAAGACAGACAGACAGACGGAAGTGACCCTTAGACAATTATATAGTAGAAGGGGGAGTTACCAGTGTGAGACATGTAATGGCCGCCCTCTGCTCCCCTGATCCCACTGCAGAGCTGTGTGTGATTGTAACTGACACATCTGCAGGTTTCTCTCAGCTTCAGCTTCCATCTCACAGGCAGTCAGTGTTGTAATATTGTTCCAATACAGCAGAGCTGTGAGAGCTGCAAAAAATGTGTTTGTGAGAGACAAAGTTCAGTTCTCCTGATCTGTGTTAGTTACATGTCTCACAATGGGAACTCTTTCTTTCATTTAACATAAGTTCTGGAGGTAGATTCTCATGTAGATCAGTGTCCAGACCATAGTTCTTAACAGCTCATTTATATACAGTTGAAACCAGAAGTTTACATACACTGTATACAAATATACATATGCATGTTTTTCTCAATATCTGACATGAAATCAGAATAAACCTTTCCTGTTTTAGGTAAATTAGGATTACCATAATTATTAATATTTGCCAAATGCCAGAATAATGAGAGAGAGAATGTTTTAAGACATTTTTATTACTTACTGCAAAGCCAAAAGTTTACATACATTTCATTAGTATTGGGTACTATTGTCCTAAAATTGAATGACTTGGTTCAAACATTTGGGATATCCTTCCACAAGCTTCTAACAATAGTTGGTTGGAAGAGTTGCAATTACTCTTGACAAAACTGATGTAACTGACTGATCCAGGTTTGTAGGCTGCCTTGCTCGCACCTGCCTTTTCAGCTTTGCACATAAATCTGACCACTAATGAGGTTTGTTATAAAGTCAACATTCTGGATTGTTCTAAATGAAGTGGAACCTTCTCTGCTCTTCCAATGCCGCAACATATGCTACATTTGCAATATTTTTCAACAAAACACTGTTTTTGTAGCTGCGCTGCTACAATTACTTATATATATTTGTTTCCACTCCGTTCTCAAGGCCTTTTCTTTGCCTGTTGACTTCACTTGTGCCTTTACAATAACACTGCTGCTCTAATGCCATTTTAAAATGGTGTACTCATATAGGCTGTTACACACTTGCGTTTGGCTGGTCTGCGTATGGTTGCGTACAACCTCCTTTAAGCTCTGCCTACGCTCCGCCTACTTCCGCATGCGTTCTGCGTCGTCCTGTGTACCTATCTTTAACATGCCCGCCGACCGCATGGGAACGCAAAAAGTTGCAGACCCTGTGCCAAACAACAGCCTCCATTATATAGGCTGTTAACCACACCTGTTATGATCTGGTGGCCTAGGAGCAGCATGAGACGTACTCTGGAGAAGGTGGTACCTGTACTGACCACAGACCCTGAACTTAGCAGCGCAACTAGAAATAGCCGTGGGATGTACCTAACACTCCCTAGACACCTCGACACAGCCTAAGGACTAACTTCCCCTAAAGATAGAAACGGAAAACTATCTTGCCTCAGAGAAAATCCCCAAAGGATAGACAGCCCCCCACAAATATTGACTGTGAGAGGAGAGGGAAATGACAAACGCAGACTGAAATCAGGATTAGCAAAGGAGGTCTTACTAGCTAAAAAGAAAGAATAGGACAGAGAACTATGCGGTCAGTATTAAAACACTAGAAAATATGCACCACAGAAAATACAAAACTCCACATCTGACTAAAGACATAGAGGGTATATCTGCATCTCCAGAGATACCGCTTGGCTGCAAAAAAATCCTTTCACAGACAAGCTGGACAAGACAAAACATGAAAATGCACTGAACTATAAGGCCCACAGCATGTGGACAGCAGAAACAAAGCCAGGACTTATCTTTGTTGAAAAGCACAGCAAACAGGAGAGACCAGTAAGGGATGTGAATCCTCCAAAAACAATGGACAACCGGCAGTGACTAAAGGATCAAGCAGGACTAAATAGCTGAGTCCAAATTGCAAAAAGTGAACACACCTGATAAATGCTGCGATCCCAAGACAGCAGCACTACCACTCATAACCACCGGAGGGAGCCCAAGAGCAGAATTCACAACAGTACCCCTACCCCTTGAGGAGGGGTCACCGAACCCTCACCAGAGCCCCCAGGCCGATCAGGACGAGCCAAATGAAAGGCACGAACCAAATCGTCAGCATGAACATCGGAGGCAACAACCCAAGAATTATCCTCCTGGCCATAACCCTTCCATTTGACCAGATACTGAAGCGTCCGCCTCGAAAAACGAGAATACAAAATCTTCTCAACCACATACTCCAACTCCCCATCAATCAACACCGGGGCCGGAGGATCAACAGAGGGAACAACGGGCACCACATACTTCCGCAACAAAGATCTATGGAAAACATTATGGATGGAAAAAGAGGCTGGAAGGGCCAAACGAAAAGACACTGGATTGATAATCTCAGAAATCCTATAAGGACCAATAAACCGAGGCTTGAACTTAGGGGACGAAACCTTCATAGGAACATGACGGGAAGACAACCAGACCAAATCCCCAACCCGAAGCCGGGAACCAACACACCGACGACGGTTAGCAAAACGCTGAGCCTCCTCCTGAGACAACACCAAATTGTCCACCACATGAGCCCAAATCTGCTGCAGCCTGTCAACCACAGAATCCACACCAGGACAATCAGAAGGCTCAACCTGCCCTGAAGAAAAATGAGGATGAAAACCAAAATTACAAAAAAAAGGCGAAACCAAGGTAGCAGAACTAGCCCAATTATTAAGGGCAAACTCGGCCAATGGCAAGAAAGCCACCCAATCATCCTGATCAGCAGACACAAAGCATCTCAAATAAGTTTCCAAAGTCTGATTAGTTCACTCGGTTTGGCCATTTGTCCGAGGATGAAATGCGGAAGAAAAAGACAAATCAATGCCCAGCCTAGCACAAAAGGCCCGCCAAAACCTAGAAACAAACTGGGAACCTCTATCGGACACAATATTCTCCGGAATGCCATGCAAACGAACCACATGCTGAAAAAACAACGGAACCAAATGAGAAGAGGAAGGCAATTTAGGCAAAGGTACCAAATGAACCATCTTAGAAAACCGGTCACAAACCACCCAGATGACAGACATCCTCTGGGAAACCGGAAGCTCTGAAATAAAATCCATAGAAATATGCGTCCAAGGTCTCTCAGGGACCGGCAAAGGCAGAAGCAACCCACTAGCGCGGGAACAGCAAGGCTTAGCCCGCGCACAAATCCCACAGGACTGCACAAATGAAAGCACATCCCACGACAAAGAAGGCCACCAAAAGGACCTACCAACCAAATCTCTGGTACCAAAAATCCCAGGATGGCCAGCCAACACAGAACAATGAACCTCAGAAATCACTTTACTAGTCCATCTATCAGGAACAAACAGTTTCCCCACTGGACATCGGTCAGGTTTATTAGCCTGAAATTCCTGAAGAACCCGTCGTAAATCAGGGGAGATGGCAGAAAGAATCACCCCTTCCTTCAGAATGCCGACCGGCTCAAGAACCCCAGGGGAATCAGGAAAAAAACTCCTAGAGAGGGCATCCGCCTTAACATTCTTAGTACCAGGAATGTACGAGACCACAAAATCAAAACGGGAGAAAAACAGGGACCATCGAGCCTGTTTAGGATTCAGCCGTTTGGCAGACTCGAGGTAAATCAGATTCTTATGATCGGTCAGGACCACAATACGGTGCTTGGCCCCCTCAAGCCAATGTCGCCACTCCTCAAGTGCCCACTTCATAGCCAACAACTCCCGATTGCCGACATCATAATTGCGTTCCGCAGGCGAAAACTTCCGAGAAAAGAAGGCACACGGTTTCATCAAGGAACCATCAGAATTCCTCTGAGACAAAACGGCCCCAGCCCCAATCTCAGACGCGTCAACCTCAACCTGAAATGGAAGAGAAACATCCGGCTGACGAAACACAGGGGCAGAAGTAAATCGGCGTTTAAGCTCCTGAAAGGCAGAAACAGCTGCGGAGGACCAATTCGTCACATCAGCGCCTTTCTTCGTCAAATCGGTCAGAGGTTTAACCACACTGGAGAAGTTGGCAATGAAACGACGATAAAAATTAGCAAAGCCCAAGAATTTCTGAAGGCTCTTCACAGATGTGGACTGAATCCAATCATGAATGGCCTGAACCTTAACCGGATCCATTTCTATAGATGAGGGAGAAAAAATGAAGCCCAAAAAAGAAACCTTCTGCACTCCAAAGAGGCACTTCGACCCCTTCACAAATAAAGCATTATTACGGAGGATCTGAAATACCATCCTGACCTGTTTCACATGAGACTCCCAATCATCGGAAAAAATCTAATTATCATCCAAATATACAACCATGAATTTATCAAGATAACTCCGAAAGATATCATTCATGAAGGATTGGAACACAGATGGGGCATTAGAGAGTCTGCATGGCATCACAAGGTATTCAAAATGGCCTTCGGGCGTATTAAATGCAGCTTTCCATTCGTCACCCTGCTTAATACGAATAAAATTATATGCCCCTCGAAGGTCAATCTTAGTAAACCAGCTAGCCCCCTTAATCCTAGCAAACAAATCAGTAAGCAAAGGGTATTGAAATTTGACCGTGATCTTATTCAAGAGGCGATAATCAATACAGGGTCTCAAGGAGCCATCCTTCTTGGCAACAAAAAAAAACCTGCTCCCAATGGTGAAGAAGATGGCCGAATATGCCCCTTCTCCAAAGACTCCTTAATATAGCTCCGCATAGCGGCATGTTCTGGCACAGACAGGTTGAAAAGTCGGCCCTTAGGGAACTTACAACCTGGAATCAAGTCAATAGCACAATCACAGTCCCTATGCGGTGGAAGGGAACTGGATTTGGGCTCATCGAATACATCCTGGAAATCTGACAAAAACTCAGGAATTTAAGAAGAGGGGGAAGAGGAAATTGACATCAAAGGAACGTGACCATGAACCCCCTGACAACCCCAGCTAGTCACAGACATAGATCTCCAATCTAACACCGGATTATGTACCTGTAACCATAGAAAACCCAGCACAATATCATCATGCAAATTATGCAACACCAGAAAACGACAATCTTCCTGATGGGCTGGCGCCATGCGCATGGTCAGCTGTGTCCAAAACTGAGGTTTATTTATAGCCAACGGTGTAGCATCAATGCCCCTTAAAGGAATAGGGTTCTGCAAAGGCTGCAAGGGGAAACCACAACGTCTGGCAAATTCTAAGTCCATTAAGTTCAGAGCGGCGCCTGAATCCACAAATGCCATGACAGAAAATGATGACAACTGAATCCTTCACAGCCTGTTCTGTTCTTTCCATACACCAGACTGTATTTAAGGACAGACAGCACTATCTACATTGCTTCACAACTGATATGCCAGGATGAATAGATATGACTAAACAATATATGTCATATATGTAATCTGCTTCTATATTTTGTGATTCCATGCCAGAAATATTGGGCCAAGCGCAAACTGATGCTAAATTATGAATCAATGATCTCCTTGCTAAACAGCTTGACTTTCTAAATAGCAACTGGTTCCTTATAAAACATGCATTCTGGCCGTTACCAACTGTCAGTAAGAAAACTGACAGCAAAAGCTCACTATGTAACTCTATTACTGTGAGATTATTACATTTAAATACCCAACACTTTTCCATTTTATTATTTTTATACATTTTCTTTAAAAACTTTGTGATGTAAAAATTTCCACCATATCAGCCTCACCCCAGGCTTTTTAGAGTATGGCTTAAATAGGGTCTAATGATGATCGAGCATGAAATGCTGGAGTGCTCGGTACTCAAATCGAGCAGGTCAGATGCTTGGACGGGCTCGACTCGAGTAGTGAGTATAATGGAAGTCAATGGGAAACTCAAGCATTTCTACCGAAAGACCCTGACAGTTGGGTTGGGGGAGCAGGAAAATCACTGAAATCGATGGAAACAGCACTCAAATGGCATGGGAACAGCATGGGGAAGACCCCTGGAAGTATCTCTTACTCCTAGGTCACAAATGGACAAATATTGTCAAAGTATTACTCCACTTTTACAAACTTACAAAAAAAACATGCAAAACCGAAAACATCCTTTCTTGTATAATGACTTGTATATAAGGCAAAATTAAAGGGGGGGGAAAATCCACCTCCTCCACCCCTTAATAACCGGGCAATCTGTCACCGTATTTCCCATTCGCCTATGACTACAGTACATGACATAGCAGAGGGGCAAGGGGTCATCCTCTACGTCTGGAGGAAAGAAGGATTAAGCATAATAACAGACGCGGATTCTTTACTGTAAGAGCAGTGAGACTATGGAACTCTCTGCCGTATGATGTTGTAATGAGTGATTCGTTACTTAAATTTAAGAGGGGACTGGATGCCTTTCTTGAAAAGTATAATGTTTCAGGGTATATATACTAGATTCCTTGATAGGGCGTTGATCCAGGGAATTAGTCTGATTGCCGTATGTGGAGTCGGGAAGGAATTTTTTTCCCCAGTGTGGAGCTTACTCTTTGCCACATGGTTTTTTTTTTGCCTTCCTCTGGATCAACATGTTAGGGCATGTTAGGTTAGGCTATGGGCTGAAGTTGATGGACTTAAAGTCTTCCTTCTACCTTAATAACTATGTTACTCTGTTACTATGAAATAAAACGACACCCACCAGTAGTCACTGGTATGGCTGTGTGCCCACTAATCAGTAGTGCTAGTGTTCTGGACACAGCATTTTTTTGCTGCATCCAAAATGCTCTTTGAACAGTACAAGCACAGTAAATTGGATCAATAGAAATCCAATCCAATGTGCTGCATAAATTCACCTGCGTGTTTCCGAGCAGCAGCATGTCAATTTCTCTTGCGGGAACGCTCAGTCTTCTGTGTGGAATTTCCCCATAGACTTGCATTAGAAGCAGTAAATCTGTAGTTAAAAAAGCACATGTGTTGTAAGTGTGCTTACTTGTTTTTTTTAGCCTGGTTTTAATAAATAATTTTCAAAAAATAATGTGGGTTCCCCCCTATTTTTGATAACCACCCAGCCAATTTAAAGCAGACAGCTGCAGACTTATATTATCAGGCTGGGAAGGTCACTCACTAGTTATTGGGCCCTTCCCATTCTAAAAATACAAGCTCGCAGCCACTCCAGAATTGGCGCATGGCGTAAGGTAAGTCAGTTATGGTGCTTTCCCGACTCTTCCCAATTGCCCTGGCATGGTGGCAATCGGGGAAATGGTAGTTGGGGTTGATGACAGCTGTGATTTGTCACAAAACACAGCTTCCATCATCCACTGGGGTTAGTAATGGAGATGTGTCTATTAAACACCCCAATTACTAGCCTGTTAATAAAAAATAAAAATACACACACAGAAAAAAAACACTTTATTTGAATAAAGACTCCCCACACTATCCCTCATTCGCCAATTTATTGACAAAAAGATCCCATGCAGGTCCCCCATAATCCAACAAATCTGATGAAGTCCAGAAATGGATACCTGAAAAACATAAAAAGACAGAAATAAAAACAACATACGCTCCCTTGTTCATCAATTTATTATCCAAAATATTAAAGTGGTTTTTTTTTCTGTGTGTTTTTATTTTTTATTACTGGGTTAGTAATGGGGGTGTCTGAAAGACACTTCTCCATTACTAGCACCAGGGGTTGATGGCAACTCTGTTTTTTGAGAAATCACATCCATCATCAACTCCAACTACCATTACCCGGCCTGATAATATAAGCTCGCAGCTGTCTGCTTTACTTTGGCTGGTTATCAAAAACTAGGGGGGACCCCTCATAAATTTTTAAAAATGATTTATTTATTTATTAAAGCCAGGCTAAAAATACCCGTCTAAACACACTTACAACACATGCTTTTTATTTAATTGCAGATTTACCTAATGCTAGTCTATGGGGTAATTCTGCACAGAAGACTGAGCGTTCCCAGAAGAAAAATTGACATGCTGTGGTTCATAAACCTTGGGTTTTTACGCAGCATAAAAAAGCATAGCATGCATGAAATTTCTATCAATCCCATTCACTGTACTTGTACTCTACAATGCAGCCTTTTGACACAGCGAAAATAAGCTTCATCCAGAACGCTGGCATTGATGATCGTGGGTGCACAGCCTTACTGAGAAAGGACAGTATATAATCCTGAAAAGTATTTTTGTTTTAATTATGCAGTAACATTATACAAGTACTGCAATAGCAATTAAACACTGCCTATATGTCTGCTCTAATATAAGCTCTCCCTCCTAGATTAACTTTCCCTGGACTGCATCCTAGGAAAGGACACGAAAGGAAGTGTGTTGCAGTGAGTGAGCAACGAAGTCATAGCAACAGGAGTGAAACATGGCTGCCTCTTTCTGAAATGCAGAATCGGTAGCCAGAACACCGAGGGAGTAAAGAGCTCTATGCCGTTACTTCAGAGACTGGCAGGACAGTTAATTCCACGTTGGCTGTCCGACCCATCATACACAGGAGGCTCGGTGGCCTCTTGTGGGGGCCGGGGCGTCTCTACAGTCCCTATAAAAAGCCTCAGGCCACCGGTCATACGTGTTTTGTTCTATCCGACCATGGGGAACAGTGAGAGGAGTAACAACAGTGAGGACCTTATTGGAGCTTATGCAAGTAGGGACTTACTGTATTACTGTGCGCTAGGGAAAGGCTACTGATTTCCACCTGGATAAGGGGACTCTGGATTTGCCTTCAGACCGGCCGGACTCTGCCTACCCTGTGGTCCCTGTGGATGCTGAAGCCCTCAGTAAAGGTAAAGAGACTGCAACCTTGTGTCCTCGTTATTCCCTTCACCTTACATTATCCACCATCCACAACCATCACTCTGGGAAGCCCTGGGGACATACTTCACCTGTGGGAAGGTATACCATCTAGCTGCCATAACATCACCCCAGTGGACCCCCTAAGCAGCGTCGGTCACTCTGACCTAATACCACAGGTGGCGTCACAAACATTATCCTATAAACTTTTGTTCTTTTATTGGACACCCCTCAAAGGGCCACGGACCGGGTCCAGCCACCATAACATCCCCACCGACTAGAGAAGGGGCCCGGTACCGAGTACCCCATTGACCTGACGTGGGGGCGCTCCAACTCTTTGGCATCACGAACAGGATCTACTTAACCTGAGGAATCAGGTCATGTGCGCCTAAGAACTGTGCCAGAATCGTATTTGAACTGTTTGTGCTTAAAGGGAACCTGTCACCCCGAAAATCGCGGGTGAGGTAAGCCCACCGGCATCAGGGGCTTATCTACAGCATTCTGTAATGCTGTAGATAAGCCCCCGATGTTACCTGAAAGAGGAGAAAAAGACGTTAGATTATACTCACCCAGGGGCGGTCCCGCTGCTGGTCCGGTCGGATGGGCGTCTCTGGTCCGCTGCGGCACCTCCCATCTTCATTCCAAGACGTCCTCTTCTGATCTTCAGCCACGGCTTCGGTGCAGGCGTACTTTGTCTGCCCTGTTGAGGGCAGAACAAAGTACTGCAGTGCGCAGGCGCTGGAAAGGTCAGAGAGGCCCGGCGCCTGCGCACTGCAGTACTTTGCTCTGCCCTCAACAGAGCAGACAAAGTACGCCTGCGCCGGAGCCGTGGCTGAAGATCAGAAGAGGACGTCTTGGAATGAAGATGGGAGGCACCGCAGCGGACCAGAGACGCCCATCCGACCGGACCAGCAGCGGGACCGCCCCTGGGTGAGTATAATCTAACGTCTTTTTCTCCTCTTTCAGGTAACATCGGGGGCTTATCTACAGCATTACAGAATGCTGTAGATAAGCCCCTGATGCCGGTGGGCGAAACGTGCGTTGGAGTGGTGTGTGCGGGGCAGAGGCTTCCCTATACTGGTTGGTGTATTTTATATTTGATGTTTTGCATTGTATTACATATGTGTGATATGTTTTTGCTACATATGTGATCTGGTATATAATCATATCTCGGTGACTTATTTTGTAACACATTATTTCAGTTTTATCCATTTTGATTGTCACACCATGGGCACTCTATTACCGGTTATTATTATTATTTATTTTTTATTAAATATATAATTATTATTTAATTTTTATATATATATATATACACACAATTTTTTATATATTTACTCACATATAATTTTTCACATATTATTTTTTACACATTATTTTTAGGTCATTGTAGATATATTTTCTGGATCACATGTGCTCTTATATAACATACATATTTTGTGGAAATATATTTATTTATTTTCACAATATTATTTAATTTTATATAAAAAATTTTTTTTGCATGTATGTACTTTATACCAATCATTTGGGATTTGCCCTGTCCTGCACATACAGGGATTGTGTTTAAATTTAATATTAATTAAGATAATGAAATAAATTTAAGCAACATCAAATAATAAACACTTTATCCCTAAATAAATATTTCCTCTGTCATTAAGATTGACATCTACTCATGGATTAATAAGCATTCAAATATATTGCTTTTATATTATATATATTTTTTATTGATATTTTATATTTTGTTATTTGTTATATATTTTCTTTTGTTGTATGATCTCAATAAAGATTTCCTTTTTATATGTTTATGGTAATATTACTATGTTTTTATTATTATGATATTGTTTAAATAAAATATTTTATAAATATTTTTTGGTCTGATGATTTTTTAGGAGGTTATGATTTGTATATCTTTTCATTGACCATAAAAATTTTATATTTGGCATCCTTTTCTATATAAGTTTTAACATCGGGGGCTTATCTACAGCATTACAGAATGCTGTAAATAAGCCCCTGATGCCGGTGGGCTTACCTCACCCGCGATTTTCGGGGTGACAGGTTCCCTTTAAGGACTGTGTATTGCTAGTTGCCGCCAAGATTCCTGCCAAAACCGCTGCCATTACCGCGCCACGAGGAGCGCTGGAGAAGAAGGGCGTGGAGTTGTGGGCGTGAACGAACTGAGAAGCGCGAAAAACGATGGCCGCCCAGTCTAAATATTTTTGTACCTTGAGGACGTGTCTGTCAGCAGCCGAGATCCGTCTCCTGATCCTCAATGGCGGGCGCAGACAAAGAAAACGAAGCCGCCCACGGAGGAGAGAGCAGGAAAAGGACGAGACAGTGAGCCACGTGGAGGACGCCATGGCCAGCTGCCCGGAGCCAGAGCGTGGGGTCAGAGCAGAGGACTCCCCCAGCTACCCGGAGGGATACAGCGACCATGCCTCCACCGCTGATGCTGATTCACTACAGCCTGGGGTAGACGAACTGATCGAACAGCTTCTACAGCTGCGGGTGAAGACCAAAGCCCTGTACCAGGCGACCCCTGCGGAGGAGCTACCGCCACTGACACTGCTACAGGAGCCGCTGCCAGAATCACCGCAGATGCTGTCATCAGCAGAACCAGCCGACATCGGGGACACCGCTGCGGCAGGTAAGCACGCTGACCCTGCCCCGGTGATAGAAGATCTATTGGTAGGCCCCGTAGCAGCGCCCCCTCCACGCGGAACATACCGCCTGCAGCGTCTCGAGCTACGGGACCGGGCCACGGGGATGGAACAGTTTATGCCGGCCCTAATCGTGCCCATCACCCGGACAGGTGAAATCTATGCAGAGCGGACTGTGTACCGCTCGGTGAAACCCAGACCAGATTTCATGGGGTTCCCCAGGGCAGAACGACAAAAAGGAGAGACAATGGAGGTTCTAAGTTGGGAGGACTATCAGGCCCAACTCGAGCGAAAGTGGGAGGAGAAAGAGAAGGAATACCAGGCCCAAAGCCAGGCTCATGACCAACGGGACCTCGCAGTCAAGGCCCGGGCCCGCAAGGACCGCAGCACTCACCAGGCCCCGCATAAGCAGGGCAAAGTCATAACCTTCAAACTACGGGGAGGTTGGGGCTTTATTAAAGAGCCCGGACTATACGCGGAGGTGCTTGTTAACCGCAGGGATGTGGAATTGCACCTCTGGGAGGGACACCCTGACAGAGACTTATACCCGGGAGACACTGTCACCTACACCCGACATTTCGGTGAGAAGGGCTGGTTTGCTCTGGAGGTGCACAAGAACAGAGACGCTGTAACACCCCGGGCCAGAGCCCCAGCAGCGCCGATTCTCACAACCACCGTGTCCCCGTGTGTAAGGGCCACTGCGACCACCACTACCACTACCATTACCCCGGCGTGTACCGTTACCAGAACCACCACATGCACCGTCACCGCCACTACCACTGTTGTGGCTACGGAACCAACTCCCGTGGTGGCCTGTGCTTTGGATGTCCCTGAGCGGAAAGCGGTGGGTACACAAACCCCCATCTGGAGAGAGGAAGCCCCTTATGTAATACCAGTATCCAGCCGGGCAACCTCGACCACTGCTACCTCAAGAACTCCAATAAACCTCGAAAAACCGATGCTGTAAATAGTTAACTGGTTATCTTTTGCTGCTTTAAAACCCGTTCTGGGTTAACACAAAAAGGGATCCCTTTGTTTACCCGGGATCCCTATTGTTTCAAGTTTTGCACAACTTCATCGTTTTAAAAAGAACACTGGAATCATGGACGGTGAATGGTTCACAAACTGTCCGTTGTACATAGTTTGCACCTTCTTAAAGGTGCTCTCTACTGGTTTTACAAAAAGAAGCCTTTGCGAAGAAACTGTTCCTGAGGACTTCGTGAACGTTTTTGCTGTTTAAAAAAAAAAAAGTTGATGACTGACTTGTTGATTGTTGGCACTACCTCAGAAAAGACTTGAGTTTCCCCCTTAAAGGGAATGTTTACTTGTTGCACTTTTACTAAAGAAAGTAAAAATGTTGCCTTAAGAAGTTAGTTAGTAATAATGTCCACATAGCCGATAGTATGTAGTGTAAGGATTTCACTCACTCAGCTGCGACGGCTGACACTCAGGAGACGTGTTCCTTTAAAGTTCACTGGGTTTATTGCTTCATAAACCATGTGGCAAATAACAGAAAGCAAAATGGGCCTTTGGTTCAGGCAAAGAAAAGCAAGTGTCCAGTTCATCCGGCTCAGTCCTGAAGCCGTAACACACTCAGGAGGGTTTCACCTCCACACATATCTGCTGTGTAAAGGATTAGCCAGTCTTATAAAGAGCTAACCCCACCCAGTAACCCATCACATGATTAGCCATGTGGTCTGACATTACCACAGGTCCTGAAACACATATACAAGATTATGTGAAAGACAGGAATACTCCGGGCTACATTACAGCAACCAGGCACTTATGTGGCACATACCTCCCATCGACTACAAACCCTTTAGCCATGCTACATACCTCCCCCCTCTGCCTAAAGCCGTGGGGCTTGGCACTTTCCCCCACTAAACAAGGGATTCTCGATAGGGCATCCGCATTACCGTGCAGCTTTCCGGCCCTATGTTCCACATGGAAACTGAAGTCCTGCAGGGCTAAGAACCAACGGGTGACTCTAGCATTTCTTCCTTTCGTTTCTCTCATCCACTTAAGCGGGGCATGGTCAGATACCAGTCTAAATTTACGTCCCAGCAGATAGTACCGCAATGTGTCCACTGCCCATTTTATGGCCAAGCACTCCTTCTCAACGACTGAGTAGTTCTTTTCAGATGAGGACAGCTTCCTACTCAGATAGAGAACAGGATGCTCCTCCCCATGTAGTTCTTGGGAAAGGACTGCTCCCACCCCAACATCTGAGGCATCTGTCTGAAGAATAAACTCTTTCTTGAAGTTTGGGGCCATCAGAACGGGTTGCTTACACAAAGCGTTTTTCATTTCTTGGAAGGCTGACTCTGTTTCTTCGGACCACTTAACCATTACTGATTTTGTCCCTTTTAGCAGGTCAGTCAGAGGCGCAGCCATCGTGGCGAAGTTTGGGATGAACCTCCTGTAATATCCCACGATTCCCAGGAAGGCTTTAACTTGTTTCTTGGAAACTGGTTTTGGCCATGTTTGGATTGCCTCCACTTTATTGATTTGGGGTTTTATTTCTCCATGACCCACTATGTATCCAAGGTACTTAGCTTCTTCTTTACCCAAGGCGCACTTCTTCGGGTTTATAGTAAATCCGGCCTCTCTTATAGCATCCAACACCGCTTGGACTTTCTCCAGATGACTCTCCCAGTCCGGGCTAAAGATGACGATATCATCTAGGTACGCAGCAGCGTAGGCCTTATGGGGTGCAAGGACTCTATCCATAGCCCTCTGGAAGGTCGCCGGAGCTCCCTGTAGGCCAAACGGCATCCGGGCATATTGGAAGCATCCATCAGGTGTCGAAAAGGCCGTCTTCTCCTTGGCTTCCTGTGCCATGGGGATCTGCCAATACCCCTTTGTCAAATCCAAGGTGGATATATATCTGGCGTGCCCAAGCCTTTCGATGAGCTCATCAATACGGGGCATGGGATAAGCGTCGAACTTGGAGACTTCATTCAACTTCCGATAGTCGTTGCAAAACCTCCACTCTCCATCAGGTTTTGGGACCAGGACAATTGGGCTCGACCAACCGCTCTTGGATTCCTCAATGACCCCAAGCCTCAACATACGCTCCACTTCCTTGGAGATAACTTCTCGACGAGCCTCAGGAATACGATAAGGTTTCACATTCACCCGCACATGTGGCTCTGTTAGGACCTCGTGCTCTATGACCTTCGTGTATCCTGGCAATTCTGAAAACAGGTCCCTGTTTTTCTGGAGTAACTCCCGGCACTGCTGTTTCTGGGTCTTTGATAGCGTCTCTGCTATAGTAACCGCTCCAACCTCACCTTCTGGGTTGCTTAACAATGATGGAGTTGCTGTCGGCTCTCTATCTTGCCATGGCTTGATGAGGTTGACATGGTAAACTTGGAATGGTTTCCGTCTTCCTGGTTGGTGAATTTTATAATTTACCTCACCAAGTTTCTCGACAACCTCATATGGCCCTTGCCATTTGGCCAAGAACTTGCTTTCCACCGTTGGAACTTACACAAGAACTCGGTCTCCTGGATTGAACTGCCTCACTCTTGCAGACCGGTTGTAGACCCTGGCTTGAGCTTCTTGTGCTTGGAGAAGGTGTTCTTTCACGATAGGCATCACCTTTGCAATCCTCTGCTGCATCAGGGCCACATGCTAAATGACGCTTCTGTGGGGTGTGACTTCGGCCTCCCAGGTTTCCTTGGCTATATCCAGGAGTCCTCGTGGATGTCGGCCATATAGAAGCTCAAACGGTGAGAACCCTGTGGAGGCCTGGGGAACTTCACGAATGGAAAACATCAGATAGGGTAAGAGACAATCCCAGTCTCTACCGTCTTTCTCTATAGCTTTTCTCAGCATGCTCTTTAGTGTCTTGTTAAACCTCTCAACAAGGCCATCTGACTGGGGATGGTACACCGAGGTCCTCAACTGGGAGATCTTCAGGGCTTTGCATAACTCCCTCATCACCTTGCTCATGAAAGGTGTACCCTGGTCAGTCAGGATCTCCTTTGGCAGACCTGTCCGGGAAAAGACATGGACCAACTCGCGGGCTATGCTTTTTGAGGAAGAATTTCTCAAGGGAATTGCCTCAGGATAGCGTGTGGCATAGTCCAGGATGACTAATATATACTGATGGCCCCGAGCTGATTTAACTAAGGGACCGACCAAGTCCATGGCAATTCTCTCGAACGGTACCTCAATAATGGGCAGTGGCACAAGGGGGTTCCGGAAATGAGGAGTAGGAGCAGTTAGCTGACATGTAGGGCAGGACCTGCAATAGTTCACTATTTCCCGGTGACACCCAGGCCAATAGAACCTCTGCACAACCCGTTCCTGCGTTTTTTCCACCCCCAGGTGTCCACCCAAGATGTGTGAATGGGCCATGTCCAACACTTTCCGTCTATACGGACCCGGCACTATCAACTGCTCTACCAACTCCTCCCGTATTTTCGTGACACGGTACAACAACTCCCCCCTCAACAGAAAATGGGGAAATCTTGTGTCTGCCCCCGGCTCCTGTACCACCCCGTCAATAACTGTGACATTATTAAAGGCTTCCCTCAGAGTGGGGTCCCTATGTTGGGCAGTCCCAAAATTTTCACCGGTAACTTCTAACTCCAGAATGTCAGATGTAGGGGATACTTCCTCCTCATCCCCAACTAGAACACAAAAAGGAAAACTGTCTGCCTCTGGGTGTGGCGATACCCTTCCAGGGTTCACTGGTTCCCTGCCAGGGAGCTCAGAACCATTTCCCCACAAATCCCAAAACAAACAGAAATCCCGGCCAATAATTATAGGGTGCAACAAGTCCTGAACCACGCCGACTATGTGGGACTCAGTGCCACATGCCGTTTCAATGTCCACCCTGGCCATAGGGTAGTCCTTTGCATCACCATGTATGCACCGCACTCCGACCTTCTTTCCTGGGAGCAGGTGGAGAGGAAAAGTGGCCCTCACCAGGGTCACTAGGCTCCCCGAGTCTAACAGTGCCGTTACTGCTCGACCGTTCACCTTTACGGGACACGCTTGAGGTCCCTCGTTGGATGGAGAGTTCACGCTACAGGCTGGATACGCATAGTATGAACAACGGCGTCCCATGCTGCAGTCCATCTGCTCAGTGGTTTGGGAACAACGGGCAGCTATATGTCCTGGCTTGTGGCACCTCCAACAAATAATATCACCCGTGGGGACCTTGGGCACCACCTCCCCCGCCCTTTGTGACCTTGGACGCACCACCCCTTTTTGGGACTCAGCTGCCTTCTGGGACCCCCAGTACGGCATGGGCTGCCTCCCGAAGGAGCCTTCCAACCCTTGGTATCTCTCAACCAGTCCGATCAGCTCGTCGGCATTCTGGGGATCACCCTGGGCAACCCAAGACTGTATAGGCCTCGGGAGGGAATGGACAAACCGATCCATCATCACCCGTTCTACCATCTGTGCAGGCGCAGAGGATTCTGGCTGCAGCCATTTCTGGACCAGGTGCAACAGATCAAACATTTGGGAACGAGGTGGTTTGTCCCGGTGATAGCCCCAGGAGTGAACTCGCTGTGCCCTGACAGTCAGTGTCACCCCCAAACGTGCGAGAATCTCGGCTTTCAATTTGTGATACTCTTTGGCATCCTGCAAGGTCAAATCATAGTACGCCTTCTGGGGTTCTCCCGTCAGGTATGGCGCAAGTACCTCTGCCCACTGCTCTGGCGGAAGTTTTTCCCTCTCAGCGACCCTCTCAAACACCGTCAGGAAGGCCTCAACATCATCCCCGGGAATCATTTTCTGCAATGCGCGTCTTACCGTCTTCCGGACGTGGGTGTCATCAGCCAAACCTGGGGTTGGGGCGCTCGCCTTGCCCTGGATGGCGGTTGCCAGAAGCTGCATCTGCTGCTGATGCTCCTGCTGGCTCTGCTGCATCTGCTGCCGTTGCTCCTGCTGACTCTGCCGTTGCTCCTGCTGGCTCTGTTGTATCTGCTGCATCAACAGCCTGTTGGTCTCTTGCTGCCTTTTCTCCTGCTGTGACTGCATCTGGACCAAGTGTTTCAGCAGGTCCTCCATTTTCTCCGGCAATGCTTGCTGGCTTGCAACAGCCTTGACCCAGGACATTCAAAAACAAACTCACGTCTCCGCTGGGAACGCTGCCCGCATTCTCCACCAATTGTAAGGATTTCACTCACTCAGCTGCGACGGCTGACACTCAGGAGACGTGTTCCTTTAAAGTTCACTGGGTTTATTGCTTCATAAACCATGTGGCAAATAACAGAAAGCAAAATGGGCCTTTGGTTCAGGCAAAGAAAAGCAAGTGTCCAGTTCATCCGGCTCAGTCCTGAAGCCGTAACACACTCAGGAGGGTTTCACCTCCACACATATCTGCTGTGTAAAGGATTAGCCAGTCTTATAAAGAGCTAACCCCACCCAGTAACCCATCACATGATTAGCCATGTTGTCTGACATTACCACAGGTCCTGAAACACATATACAAGATTATGTGAAAGACAGGAATACTCCGGGCTACATTACAGCAACCAGGCACTTATGTGGCACATACCTCCCATCGACTACAAACCCTTTAGCCATGCTACAGTAGTTAAAATGTTAAAGTGATGTACTTTAAATAAAATGACAGGTTTTAGGAAAGAAATGCAGTAGGCCCGTGGGGGTAGACAGATAGTCCTGCATATGTAGATAAGAAAGATAAGGAGACTGTTGATTAGCACCTTAACCCCTCTCTGACCTTAGACGTACTATCCCGTCGAGGTGCCCTGGGCCTATCTGACCCTCGACGGGATAGTACGTCATAGCGATCGGCCGCGCTCACGGGGGGAGCGCGGCCGAGTGTCAGCTGCCTATCGCAGCTGACCTCCGGCACAATGTGCCAGGAGCAGTCACGGACCGCTCCGGCACATTAACCCCCGGTACACCACGATCAAACATGATCACAGTGTTCCGGCGGTATAGGGAAGCATCGCGCAGGGAGGGGGCTCCCTGCGGGCTTCCCTGAGCCCCCCGCAGCAACGCGATGTGATCGCGTTGCTGCGAGGGTCTCCCTACCTCCCTCCCTGCTCCAGGCCCGGATCCAAGATGGCCGCGGCATCCGGGTCCTGCAGGGAGGGAGGTGGCTTATCAAGTGCCTGCTCAGAGCAGGCGCTTGGTAAGCCTGCAGGCTGCAGCACTAGTCAGATCGGTGATCTGACAGAGTGCTGTGCAAACTGTCAGATCACCGATCTGTGATGTCCCCCCGGGACAAAAAAAAAAATAAAATATCCAAATGTGTAAAAAAAAAATTAAAAAAATTCCTAAATAATGAAAAAATATTATTCCCATAAATACATTTCTTTATCTAAATAAATAAAAAAATAATAAAAGTACACACATTTAGTATCGCCGCGTCCGTAACGACCCTTCCTATAAAACTATATCACTAGTTAACCCCTTCAGTCAACACCGTAAAAAAAAAAAAAAAACGAGGCAAAAAACAATGCTTTATTATCATACCGCCGAACAAAAAGTGGAATAACACGCGATCAAAAAGACAGATATAAATAACCATGGTACCGCTGAAAACATCATCTTGTCCTGCAAAAAACGAGCTGCCACGTAGCATCATCAGCAAAAAATTAAAAAGTTATAGTCCTCAGAATAAAGCGATGCAAAAATAATTATTTTTTCTGTAAAATAGTTTTTATCGTATAAAAGCGCCAAAACATAAAAAAAGATATAAATGAGGTATCGCTGTAATCGTACTGACCTAAAGAATAAAACTGCTATATCCATTTTACCAAACGCGGAACGGTATAAACGCCTCCCCCAAAAGAAGTTCATGAATAGCTGGTTTTCGGTCATTCTGCCTCACAAAAATCGGAATAAAAAGCGATCAAGAAACGTCATGTGCCCGAAAATGTTACCAATAAAAACATCAACTCGTCCCGCAAAAAACAAGACCTCACATGACTCTGTGGACTCAAATATGGAAAAATTATAGCTCTCAAAATGTGGTAATGCAAAAAATATTTTTTGCAATAAAAAGCGTCTTTCAGTGTGTGACGGCTGCCAATCATAAAAATCCGCTAAAAACCCGCTATAAAAGTAAATCAAACCCCCCTTCATCACCCCCTTAGTTAGGGGAAAAAAAAATTTAAAAAATGTATTTATTTCCATTTTCCCATTAGGGTTAGGGCTAGGGTTAGGGTTAGGACTAAGATTAGGGCTAGGGTTAGGGCTAGGGTTAGGGCTAGGGCTAGGATTAGGGCTAGGGTTAGGGCTAGGGTTAGGGCTAGGGCTAGGGCTAGGGTTAGGGCTAGGGTTAGGGCTAGGGTTAGGGCTAGGGTTAAGGCTACAGTTAGGGTTGGGGCTTAAGTTAGGGTTAGGGTTTGGATTACATTTACAGTTGGGAATAGGGTTGGGATTAGGGTTAGGGGTGTGTCTGGGTTAGGGGTGTGGTTAGGGTTACCGTTGGGATTAGGGCTAGAGGTGTGTTTGGATTAGGGTTTCGGTTATAATTGGGGGGGTTTCCACTGTTTAGGCACATCGGGGGCTCTCCAAACGCAACATGGCGTCCGATCTCAATTCCAGCCAATTCTGCGTTGAAAAAGTAAAACAGTGCTCCTTCCCTCCCGAGCTCTCCCGTGTGCCCAAACAGGGGCAGGACAAATTGGACAACTATTTTGGCATCCAATTTCTCCTGTTACCCTTGGGAAAATACAAAACTGGGGGCTAAAAAATAATTTTTGTGGGGAAAAAAAGATTTTTTATTTTCTCGGCTCTGCGTTATAAACTGTAGTGAAACACTTGGGGGTTCAAAGTTCTTACAACACATCTAGATAAGTTCCTTGGGGGTCTAGTTTCCAATATGGGGTCACTTGTGGGGGGTTTCTACTGTTTAGGTACATCAGGGGCTCTGCAAACGCAATGTGACGCCTGCAGACCAATCCATCTAAGTCGGCATTCCAAATGATGCTCCTTCTCTTACGAGCTCTGCCATGCGCTCAAACGGTGGTTCCCCCAACATATCGGGTATCAGCGTACTCAGGCCAAATTGGACAACAACTTTTGGGGTCCAATTTCTCCTGTTACCCTCGGGAAAATACAAAACTTGGGGCTAAAAAATAATTTTTGTGGGAAAAAATGTTTGTTTTATTTTTACGGCTCTGCATTATAAACTTCTGTGAAGCCCTTGGTGGGTCAAAGTGCTCACCACACATCCAGAAAAGTTCCTTAGGGGGTCTACTTTCCAAAATGGTGTCACTTGTGGGGGGTTTCAATGTTTAGGCACATCAGTGGCTCTCCAAATGCAACATGGCATCCCATCTCAATTCCTGTCAATTTTACATTGAAAAGTCAAACGGCGCTCCTTCCCTTCCAAGCTCTCCCATGCGCCCAAACAGTGGTTTACCCCTATATATGGGGTATCAGCGTACTCAGGACAAATTGTACAACAACTTTTGGGGTCCAATTTCTTCTCTTACCCTTGGGAAAATAAAAAATTGGGGGCAAAAAGATGATTTTTGTGAAAAAATATGATTTTTTATTTTTACGGTTCTGCATTATAAACTTCTGTGAAGGATTTGGTGGGTCAAAGTGCTCACCACACATCCAGAAAAGTTCCTTAGGGGGTCTACTTTCCAAAATGGTGTCACTTGTGGGGGTTTCCACTGTTTAGGCACATCAGGGGCTCTCCAAACGCAACATGGCGTCCCATCTCAATTCCTGTCAATTTTGCATTGAAAAGTCAAATTGCCCTCCTTCGCTTCCGAGCTCTGTCATGCGCCCAAACAGTGGTTTTCCCCCACATATGGGGTATCAGCGTACTCAGGACAAATTGTACAACAACGTTTGGGGTCCATTTTCTCCTGTTACCCTTGGGAAAATGAAACAAATTGGAGCTGAAGTAAATTTTTTGTGAAAAAAAGTTAAATGTTCATTTTTATTTATAGTGGATGCTTTCCTGAAACGGAAAGTACTTGCAAGCAGCATAATACAAAGAATAGCAAGTTTACCCAGAATCCTTTGCAGTAGGAGGAGCTATGCAAATCATCTCTTTCCACCCCTGTCTAATCCACAGCGCTTGGAATCGCCAAGCGTGCAATGCTGCGGATTAGTTTCTAAATTTACACAGCCAACCAATTCCTACCTGTGGACACGTGTTTCGGGCTTTAGGCCCTCATCAGCACTGGGCTGGAATTGGTTGGCTGTATGGGGTGGGGCTCGGTGAGCAAGCGATATATACATGCTAGCCACCTTAGGGAGAGACCCAGGTTGGGCTAAATGTAGCGGGACGAAAGAGACCGAAAAGCCCTCTACTTAAAGGAAATACATATTGGATGATTTCCTGAAACGGAAAGTACTTGCAAGCAGCATAATACAAAGAATAGCAGATTTACCCAGAATCCTTTGCAGTAGGCGGAGCTATGCAAATCATCTCTTTCCACCCCTGTCTAATCCACAGCGCTTGGAATCGCCAAGCGTGCAATGCTGCGGATTAGTTTCTAAATTTACACAGCCAACCAATTCCTACCTGTGGACACGTGTTTCGGGCTTTAGGCCCTCATCAGCACTGGGCTGGAATTGGTTGGCTGTATGGGGTGGGGCTCGGTGAGCAAGCGATATATACATGCTAGCCACCTTAGGGAGAGACCCAAGTTGGGCTAAATGTAGCGGGACGAAAGAGACCGAAAAGCCCTCTACTTAAAGGAAATACATAGTGGATGCTTTCCTGAAACGGAAAGTACTTGCAAGCAGCATAATACAAAGAATAGCAGGTTTACCCAGAATCCTTTGCAGTAGGCGGAGCTATGCAAATCATCTCTTTCCACCCCTGTCTAATCCACAGCGCTTGGAATCGCCAAGCGTGCAATGCTGCGGATTAGTTTCTAAATTTACACAGCCAACCAATTCCTACCTTTGGACACGTGTTTCGGGCTTTAGGCCCTCATCAGCACTGGGCTGGAATTGGTTGGCTGTATGGGGTGGGGCTCGGTGAGCAAGCGATATATACATGCTAGCCACCTTAGGGAGAGACCCAAGTTGGGCTAAATGTAGCGGGACGAAAGAGACCGAAAAGCCCTCTACTTAAAGGAAATACATAGTGGATGCTTTCCTGAAACGGAAAGTACTTGCAAGCAGCATAATACAAAGAATAGCAGGTTTACCCAGAATCCTTTGCAGTAGGCGGAGCTATGCAAATCATCTCTTTCCACCCCTGTCTAATCCACAGCGCTTGGAATCGCCAAGCGTGCAATGCTGCGGATTAGTTTCTAAATTTACACAGCCAACCAATTCCTACCTGTGGACACGTGTTTCGGGCTTTAGGCCCTCATCAGCACTGGGCTGGAAATGGTTGGCTGTATGGGGTGGGGCTCGGTGAGCAAGCGATAAATACATGCTAGCCACCTTAGGGAGAGACCCAAGTTGGGCTAAATGTAGCGGGACGAAAGAGACCGAAAAGCCCTCTACTTAAAGGAAATACATAGTGGATGCTTTCCTGAAACGGAAAGTAGTTGCAAGCAGCATAATACAAAGAATAGCAGGTTTACCCAGAATCCTTTGCACCGAAACACGTGTCCACAGGTAGGAATTGGTTGGCTGTGTAAATTTAGAAACTAATCCGCAGCATTGCACGCTTGGCGATTCCAAGCGCTGTGGATTAGACAGGGGTGGAAAGAGATGATTTGCATAGCTCCGCCTACTGCAAAGGATTCTGGGTAAACCTGCTATTCTTTGTATTATGCTGCTTGCAAGTACTTTCCATTTCAGGAAAGCATCCACTATGTATTTCCTTTAAGTAGAGGGCTTTTCGGTCTCTTTCGTCCCGCTACATTTAGCCTAACTTGGGTCTCTCCCTAAGGTGGCTAGCATGTATATATCATTTTTATTTAAACATTCCAAAAATTCCTGTGAAACACCTGAAGGGTTAATAAACTTCTTGAATGTGGTTTTGAGCACCTTGAGGGGTGCAGTTTTTAGAATGGTGTCACACTTGGGTATTTTCTATCATATAGACCCCTCAAAATGACTTCAAATGAAATATGGTCCCTAAAAAAATGGTGTTGTAAAAATGAGAAATTGCTGGTCAACTTTTAACACTTATAACTCCCTAACAAAAAAAAATTTTGGTTCCAAAATTGTGCTGATGTAAAGTAGACATGTGGTATATGTTACTTATTAAGTATTTTGTGTGACATATCTCTGTGATTTAATTGCATAAAAATTCAAAGTTGGAAAATTGCAAAATTTTCCATATTTTCGCCGAATTTCCATTTTTTTCACAAATAAACGCAGGTAATATCAAAGAATTTTTACCACTGTCATGAAGTACAATATGTCACGAGAATACAATGTCAGAATCACCAGGATCCGTTGTAGCGTTCCCGAGTTATAACCTCATAAAGGGACAGTGGTCAGAATTGTAAAAATTGGCCTGGTCATTGACGTGCAAACCACCCTTGGGGGTAAAGGGGTTAAGGGTTAATGATAGTATACCCTTAGAGGGTACTTGCACTTAGTAAGATAGAATACCTGTATGGGTAATTGTGTCTCATAGTTAGATAGTAATTGTTTTTCCATTTGCCATTGAAAGTTGTATGCACAATGTAAATATGTTATTGCAACGTTCAAGTGTCCTCACCTCTCATAAAGGGAAGTATAGTTTATATATTAACTTGCTTTATAGCATTACAAAAATTTTGCATGTCTTTTGCTGATGTATTGTTGTTTTCTTTTTTCCCAGTCCGGGAGTACTGGATTTAACAAGCGTGGGGGAAGGGGGGGGGGGGGGGGGTGCAGTGCCCCAAAGTCCTGGTTCGTTGTAGTAATGTTATTCTTCCACCAGGGGGAGTGATGTTACGTCTGATGGCAATGAAGGAGATCTTCTGTCCAGGTATCACAACCACCTACATACATTTCACACTCCAGTCCACCAGGGGAGCAAAGGTTCTATCTACTAGGCCACTCCTCACACAGGGTAAAACTGGTGGGTTGGTTAGAAAGTTAGTGAGAATCAGTCTGAGGAGGAGAGGAGAGCAGATGGAAGGTCTGCAGAGGGAGAAGGATACGGAGCTGCACCTGCATCCCATGCGGCAGCATCCTAGGAAAGGACACGAAAGGAAGTGTGTTGCAGTGAGTAAGCAACAAAGTCATAGCAACAGGAGTGAAACATCAGAGAGAGACCAGTT
Source organism: Ranitomeya imitator (assembly GCF_032444005.1). NCBI lineage: Eukaryota > Metazoa > Chordata > Amphibia > Anura > Dendrobatidae > Ranitomeya > Ranitomeya imitator. Next base: position 206,207,012 of record NC_091285.1, on the reverse strand, counting down.
AGAAGCAGGCTGCCTCTTTTTAAAGCACAGAACTGGTAGCCAGAACACCGAGGGAGTAAAGAGCTCTATGCCGTTACTTCAGAGACTACTGGCAGGACAGTTAATTCCACGTTGGCTGTACGACCCATCATACACAGGAGGCTCGGTGGCAACTTGTGGGGGCTGGGGCATCTCTAGGATCCCTATAAAAAGCCTCAGGCCACCGCTCATACATGTTTTGTTCTATCCGACCACGGGGAACAGTGAGAGGAGTAACAACAGTGAGGACCTTATTGGAGCTTATGCAAGTAGGGACCTACTGTATTACTGTGCGCTAGGGGAAGGCTACTGATTTCCACCTGGATAAGGGGACTCTGGATTTACCTTCACACCAGCCGGACTCTGCCTACCCTGTGGTCCCTACCCTGGACTGTGGATGCTGAAGCCCTCAGTAAAGGTAAAGAGACTGCACCCTTGTGTCCTCGTTATTCACTGCGCCTTACATTATCCACCATCCACCACCATCACTCTGGGAAGCCCTGGGAACATACTTCAGCTGTGGGAAGGTATACCATCTAGCTGCCATAACATCACCCCAGTGGACCCCTAAGCAGCGTCGGTCACTCTGACCGAATACCACAGGTGGCGTCACAAACATTATCCTATAAACTTTTGTCCTTTTATTGGAAGCCCCTCAAAGGGCCACGGACTGGGTCCAGCCACCGTGACATCCCCACTGACTACAGAAGGGGCCTGTACCGAGTACCCCATTGCCCTGACATGGGGGTGCTCCAAACATACCACCAACATTAAGTCCCAAGGCTTCACTTTTACCTCCTGGACTCCTCCCTAGGGTGGAGATATAGTGAGAAGCTGTCTCACCTGTTATGACCTGGTGGTTAGGAGCACCCGGAATGACCTGATAGTTAAACCTCATACAGGACGAGCTCTGGGATGTGGGAGCTCTGCTGACCGCAAGCCCTAATCCTATCACACACACTAAAAATAGCCATGGAGCACTCCTGACCAGACCTAGGCGCCTCGTCACAGCCTAAGAACTATCTAGCCCTAGAGATAGAAAATAAAGCCTACCTTGCCTCAGAGAAATTCCCCAAAGGTAAAGGAAGCCCCCCACATATATTGACTGTGAGTAAAGATGAAAGTCACAAACGCAGAAATGAAACAGGTTTCAGCAAAGGGAGGCCAGACTTACTAAATAGACAGAGGATAGGAAAGGTAACTTTGCGATCAGCACAAAAACCTACAAAAGACCACGCAGAGTGTGCAAAAAAGACCTCCGCACCGACTCACGGTGCGGAGGGGCCACTCTGAATCCCAGAGCTTCCAGCTAGCAAGACAAAATCATGAAAACCAGCTGGACAAGAAAACAGTGAACAAATAATGACAATCAGGAACTTAGCTTCTGCAGGAGAAGGCAGGTCACCAGAGAGATCCAGGAGCGAACTGAACCAATGCAAAAACATTGACAGCTGGCATGGAGTAACGATCTAAGTGGAGTTAAATAGAGCAGCCAGCCAAAGGATAAACCACGTCACCTGTGTAAGGAACCTCAGAAGCAGCAGCTCCACTCACAGCCACCAGAGGGAGTCCATGGACAGAACTCACCGAAGTACCATTCACGACCACAGGAGGGAGTTCGACAACAGAATTCACAACAGTACCCCCCCCCCTTGAGGAGGGGTCACCGAACCCTCACCAGAGCCCCCAGGCCGATCAGGATGAGCCAAATGAAAGGCAGGAACTAGATCGGCAGCATGAACATCAGAGGCAAAAACCCAGGAATTATCTTCCTGACCATAACCCTTCCACTTGACCAGGTACTGGAGTTTCCGTCTTGAAACACGAGAATCCAAAATCTTCTCCACCACATACTCCAACTCCCCCTCGACCAACACCGGGGCAGGAGGATCAACAGAGTGAACCATAGGCACCACGTATCTCCGCAACAACGACCTATGGAACACATTATGGATGGCAAAAGAAGCTGGAAGGTCCAAACGAAATGACACAGGATTAAGAACTTCAGAAATCTTATATGGCCCAATGAAACGAGGCTTAAACTTAGGAGAGGAAACCTTCATAGGAACATGACGAGATGACAACCAAACCAAATCCCCAACCCGAAGTCGGGAACCAACACAGCGCCGGCGGTTAGCGAAACATTGAGCCTTCTCCTGGGACAATGTCAAATTGTCCACCACATGAGTCCAAATCTGCTTCAACCTGTCCACCACAGTATCCACACCAGGACAGTCCGAAGGCTCAACCTGCCCTGAAGAGAAACGAGGATGGAAACCAGAATTGCAGAAAAAAGGAGAAACCAAAGTAGCCGAGCTGGCCCGATTATTAAGGGCGAACTCAGCCAAAGGCAAGAAGGACACCCAATCATCCTGATCAGCAGAAACAAAGCATCTCAGATATGTTTACAAAGTCTGATTAGTTCGTTCGGTTTGGCCATTAGTCTGAGGATGGAAAGCCGAAGAAAATGACAAATCAATGCCCATATTAGCACAAAAGGACCGCCAAAACCTTGAAACAAACTGGGAACCTCTGTCCGAGACGATGTTCTCCGGAATGCCATGCAAACGAACCACATGCTGGAAAAACATTGGCACCAAATCAAAGGAGGAAGGCAATTTAGACAAGGGTACCAAATGGTCCATCTTAGAGAAGCGATCACAAACCACCCAGATGACCGACATCCTTTGAGAAACAGGGAGATCAGAAATAAAATCCATGGAAATATGCGTCCAGGGCCTCTTCGGGACCGGCAAGGGCAAAAGCAACCCACTGGCACGAGAACAGCAGGGCTTAGCCCGAGCACAAGTCCCACAAGACTGCACAAAAGAACGCACAACCCGCGACAAAGAAGGCCACCAAAAGGATCTAGCCACCAAATCTCTGATACCAAAGATTCCTGGATGACCAGCCAACACCGAACAATGAACCTCAGAGATAACTCTACTAGTCCATCTATCAGGGACAAACAGTTTCTCCGTTGGACAACGGTCAGGTCTATCAGCCTGAAACTTCTGCAGCACGCGCCGCAAATCAGGGGAGATGGCAGACAAAATTACCCCCTCTTTAAGAATACCCGCCGGCTCCGGAACACCCGGAGAGTCAGGCACAAAACTCCTTGACAGGGCATCAGCCTTCACATTCTTAGATCCCGGAAGGTAAGAAACCACAAAATCAAAACGGGAGAAAAAGAGCGACCATCGAGCCTGTCTAGGATTCAACCGTTTGGCAGACTCAAGATACGTCAAATTCTTGTGATCCGTCAAGACCACCACGCGATGTTTAGCTCCTTCAAGCCAATGTCGCCACTCCTCGAAAGCCCACTTCATGGCCAACAACTCTCGATTGCCAATATCATAATTGCGCTCAGCAGGCGAGAATTTTCTAGAAAAGAAGGCACATGGTTTCATCACCGAGCCATCAGAACTTCTTTGCGACAAAACAGCCCCTGCTCCAATCTCAGAAGCATCAACCTCGACCTGAAACGGGAGCGAAACATCTGGCTGGCACAGCACAGGGGCAGAAGAAAAACAACGCTTCAACTCCTGAAAAGCCTCTACAGCCGCAGAGGACCAATTGACCACATCAGCACCTTTCTTGGTCAAATCAGTCAACGGTTTAGCAATACTAGAAAAATTAGCGATGAAACGACGGTAAAAATTAGCAAAGCCCAGGAACTTCTGTAGGCTCTTCACAGATGTCGGCTGAGTCCAATCATAAATGGCCTGAACTTTAACAGGGTCCATCTCGATAGTAGAAGGGGAAAAAATGAAACCCAAAAATGAAACCCAAAAATGAAACCTTCTGAGCTCCAAAGAGACACTTTGACCCCTTCACAAACAAGGAATTAGCACGAAGGACCTGGAACACCATTCTGACCTGCTTCACATGAGACTCCCAATCATCCGAAAAGACCAAAATGTCATCCAAATATACAATTATGAATCTATCCAGGTACTCTCGGAAGATGTCATGCATAAAGGACTGAAACACAGATGGAGCATTAGAAAGCCCGAATGGCATAACCAGGTACTCAAAATGGCCCTTGGGCGTATTAAATGCTGTTTTCCATTCATCGCCCTGTTTAATTCGCACAAGATTATACGCCCCTCGAAGATCTATCTTGGTGAACCAACTAGCCCCCTTAATCCGAGCAAACAAATCAGACAGCAGCGGCAAACGATACTGAAATTTGACTGTGATCTTATTAAGAAGGCGGTAATCAATACATTTTCTTAAAGAGCCATCCTTCTTGGCCACAAAAAAGAACCCTGCTCCCAATGGTGACGACAACGGGCGAATATGACCCTTCTCCAAGGATTCCTTTATATAACTCCGCATAGCAGCGTGCTCTGGCACAGATAAATTAAACACTCATGGTGCGGAGGGGCCACTCTGCATCACAGAGCTTCCAGCTAGCAAGACAAAATCATGAAAACCAGCTGGACAAGAAAACAGTGAACAAATAAAGACTATCAGGAACTTAGCTTCTGCAGGAGAAGGCAGGTCACCAGAGAGATCCAGGAGCGAACTGAACCAATGCAAAAACATTGACAGCTGGCATGGAGTAACGATCTAAGTGGAGTTAAATAGAGCAGCCAGCCAAAGGATAAACCACGTCACCTGTGTAAGGAACCTCAGAAGCAGCAGCTCCACTCACAGCCACCAGAGGGAGTCCATGGACAGAACTCACCGAAGTACCATTCACGACCACAGGAGGGAGTTCGACAACAGAATTCACAACACTCACCCACCTCTTCAGTTGTTCAAAATAGACCTGGCCCTGTCGTCGCTGATTAACCCCTCTCAGCACATAAAGTGCTGGAGCAAAACTTCCAAGTTTATATCACTGAAGCTAATAACCTCAGTGAAACATATCTCTCCAGCACATTAAAAGTGACCCTCTCACATTAAATAGGACTTTATTATCTCATCCATGCTGTCATTTATTTTATTGAAAACCCATAAGAGGTTTCTCCTTCATAAAAGCATTGACGCTGTGCCCTAAGCAAACTTTGACTTTTCCTTGATGCTTGGACCAGAAAGCCTTTAACTTTTTAAAAAAAAATAAAGCAGCAAATTAATTACTATTAGTGTTGAGCGATACCTTCCGATATCGTAAAGTATCGGTATCGGATAGGATCGGCCGATATTCAAAAAATATCGGATATCGCCGATACCGATACCCGATCCCAATGCAAGTCAATGGGACCAAAATATCGGAATTAAAATAAACCCTTTCTTTCCTTGTAGGTTCATTCTACATGAAGGAAAACAACTAAGAATAATGCAGGATGTATTTGGGGAGGTGGTGGAGACATTAAAGTCATAGAGGTTTAGCCCAATCAAATAGAATAGCATGTTTTTTTGTTTTTTTTAAAGACGTTCGGAGTGACAAAGATATTGACTATGTAAATTTTTTTTTATTTTGTCAGATATTGATGTTTCACTAATCCACAACCTTCCCCTTCTTTTTTTTTTTACTTTTCCCACACTTTTATCTTCATCATCATCAGCATCTTTGACATCAACTTCTTCTTCACCTTATTCATCTTCTTCTTCATCCTTTACCTTTTTTTTTTTTTTTAATACATTCTTCATATTCATTTTATTCAACTATTATTATTCTTCCTATTCTACATATTCATTTTATTCAACTGTTATTATTCTTCCTATTCTACTTCTTCATCATATTCTCATTTGTGACAGGCATTCCCGTAGTTGTTATCTATAAAAGTTGGAAGATTACACCTTCCGTTCTGCCAGTCACAAAGAATGCTTACAGGGGATCAAATAAAAGTTCTCTCACGAGGGGTTAATTTTTGTCTGCCTGAGGCTTTTGACTTAAATGATTTCAAAATTGATTTATTTAAAGGTGTTAGAAAGCTACATTTACATAAACACTTTTCTAAATGTAAGGATAATCAGGCCAGCTCAGTCTCTACAGATACACCAGCCACAGTGGGATCTTTGGGCTTTATGGTATATCCTGTTATGGATCAAGGGGATATTGAAATGAGTACACTACTAGCGGGGTTAAGTGAGGACGCTGAAGAGGTTCATGATGATCGGCAAATAGCTTTTAAACATGGTCCAGCAAACCCCTTTACAGGGGGTACAAAATCTAGCTGGATGCCTCCTATCTCACCCGGTAATAATATAGATCTTTTTCAGGAGTTGGTGATCAAAGATATAGAGGCATTATTATATAGACAACCTCAATCCAATTGGTCATTTGAAGAGAAAAGAGCCCTGAAAGAAATACAGAGGTGGGACGATGTAATCATTAGAAAAGCCGATAAAGGCGGTAACCTCGTTATTTTAGATAAAGCGTATTACATCGACGAGGCTTTGTCCCAACTAAATGACTCCAGCACATATTCGCTTTTACCTAATAATCCGACTAATAGGATCAAACAAAAACTAAGAACACTGTTACGAAAATATGTAGAAAAGGGGACCATTTCTAAAAAGCGAGCAGAAAAATTAATACCTGAATTCCCACATTTCCCTACCTGGTACAGTATCCCAAAGATTCATAAGAATGCAGAGCGTCCCCCTGGACGCCCAATAGTTTCAGGGAAGAATTCAGTGACTGAGCCGTTATCCCAGTTTTTAGATTGGTTGTTGAAACCCCTATTGTTGAAAATACCTTCGTTCGTCAAAGATTCAGGTGACTTCTTATTGGCGCTTAAGAACTTTGTTTGGCAACCCACCTTCGCCCTAACTTCGATAGACATTGTTAATCTGTATACGAGAATACCACAACAAAGAGGCTTGGAAGCTATCCAACGTATTCTTCTTAATACAGACAAAGATCATGACTTTGTTTCGTTTGTGCTGGAAGGACTTGAATTTGTGCTGTGCAATAACACCTTTAAATTCTTGGATAAATGGTACAGTCAAAGGGTCGGTACCGCGATGGGTACCCCGGTGGCGTGCGTTTTCGCGAACCTGTTTCTTGCAGCGTTTGAGGAGAAGCACATCACCGGAGCCCTAAATCCATACCTAAAACATATACGCCTTTATCTGCGTTTCGCGGATGACGTTTTCATTGTGTGGGATGGAGGTGAACCCACGTTTAACGATTTTGTCAGCTTCTTAAATAATAATAACGATCAAAATATGAAATTTACGTCCGTATTTGGAGATAAGCAACTAGAATTTCTGGATGTAAAAATTGAGATAGAGGAAGGCAGTATCAAAACTAGTGTCCACAGAAAAACAACGGCGACTAATAATGTGTTGCATTTTCAGAGCGCTCATCCAGCTCACACTAAGTGTGGTATCCCATATAGTCAGATGGTAAGATTAAGAAAAATTAATAATTGTGAGGAAAATTACATAAAACAACTGGAGGATCTCAAATTGCGCTTTAGAAATAGAGGTTATCCCAATCACATACTGCATAAGGCAGAACAAAGGGCCGCCAATTTAACCCAAGCTGATCTTTTAAGGAAAGGGAGAAATAAGAGTAGAGGAAATAATACTACGTTGACTAATCGTAAAGAAAACGGGACTTTTACTTTTTTATTTAAACATAGTCCACTTGATGATAACATCCATGCAGCCATCCGAAAAAATTGGCACGTGATTAAAAATGATACCGCTTTTCACGATTTAACCACCTGTATCCCGCGTTTTGCCTATAAACGAACAGTAAATTTGGGCGACTTGGTAGTAAAGCACCGGCTGTCTGCTGACACCAGCAGCTGGATCAAAAAATCGCTCCCGCAAGGTAATTTCAGGTGCGGTGGTTGCAGTATGTGTCACCTCCATAATATTACTAATCCCCTCAAAATAGGCACTTTTTTTCATTTCGTAAAAGACTTTATAACATGTAAATGTAAATTTGTGGTATACGTTATTTTCTGCCCTTGTCATCGTTTTTATATCGGAAAAACCATAAGACCCCTATTTGTTAGGTTTCGCGAGCACTTTAACTCTGTACTTACAGGGAAGGGGCGTGTGCGCCTGGTAAAACATATACATGATGCGCATGGTGGCGACCCTAGTTCCCTTAGTTTTGCCGGCTTAGAGGTAGTTAAATTCCCTCAGCAAGGAGGAAACCATAATAAATTATTATTACAGCGCGAAGCACACTGGATTCTAAAAACTGACGCACAAGGTGCTTGGGGTCTTAACGATAAATTAGACATGGCGGTTTTCCTTTAGATCCGTTAAAATGTGGAGATAGTAGAATGAGTTATGTTGTTTTTAGTATTTGTCAATTGCACGCATATGTGGTAAGTAGGGCGTCAACTCCTATAAAAGGATATGACGTCACTAACACAACTCACTGGACCCGTTGAAGCGATTGTTCGCGAAACGGCCGTCGTCTGTCTCGTCTCTGCACCCTCCCTCACCGCTCCCTCCTCATGTTGTAACCTGCCTTGTTCCTAGCTGGGAATGTTGAGCCACGGTCAATAAAGGACTATATTATCATTGAAGATCACGGGTGAGTGCTGCTTTCATTCATCTCCTCATGTTTTGGTGATTCAGCTGCGTCTTGTGCATGCACCGCCCCGTCTTCAGAAGAAGCTTACCTCGTCTGGTCTCTAAGGAGAATTTGTGGAGGTCTGAATGTGAGAAAGCTCGTTCAGTGCCGATCGACTGACCTCTTGTGACTGTGTATGCTTTATATAACTCCGCATAGCAGCGTGCTCTGGCACAGATAAATTAAACACTCATGGTGCGGAGGGGCCACTCTGCATCACAGAGCTTCCAGCTAGCAAGACAAAATCATGAAAACCAGCTGGACAAGAAAACAGTGAACAAATAAAGACTATCAGGAACTTAGCTTCTGCAGGAGAAGGCAGGTCACCAGAGAGATCCAGGAGCGAACTGAACCAATGCAAAAACATTGACAGCTGGCATGGAGTAACGATCTAAGTGGAGTTAAATAGAGCAGCCAGCCAAAGGATAAACCACGTCACCTGTGTAAGGAACCTCAGAAGCAGCAGCTCCACTCACAGCCACCAGAGGGAGTCCATGGACAGAACTCACCGAAGTACCATTCACGACCACAGGAGGGAGTTCGACAACAGAATTCACAACACTCACCCACCTCTTCAGTTGTTCAAAATAGACCTGGCCCTGTCGTCGCTGATTAACCCCTCTCAGCACATAAAGTGCTGGAGCAAAACTTCCAAGTTTATATCACTGAAGCTAATAACCTCAGTGAAACATATCTCTCCAGCACATTAAAAGTGACCCTCTCACATTAAATAGGACTTTATTATCTCATCCATGCTGTCATTTATTTTATTGAAAACCCATAAGAGGTTTCTCCTTCATAAAAGCATTGACGCTGTGCCCTAAGCAAACTTTGACTTTTCCTTGATGCTTGGACCAGAAAGCCTTTAACTTTTTAAAAAAAAATAAAGCAGCAAATTAATTACTATTAGTGTTGAGCGATACCTTCCGATATCGTAAAGTATCGGTATCGGATAGGATCGGCCGATATTCAAAAAATATCGGATATCGCCGATACCGATACCCGATCCCAATGCAAGTCAATGGGACCAAAATATCGGAATTAAAATAAACCCTTTCTTTCCTTGTAGGTTCATTCTACATGAAGGAAAACAACTAAGAATAATGCAGGATGTATTTGGGGAGGTGGTGGAGACATTAAAGTCATAGAGGTTTAGCCCAATCAAATAGAATAGCATGTTTTTTTGTTTTTTTTAAAGACGTTCGGAGTGACAAAGATATTGACTATGTAAATTTTTTTTTATTTTGTCAGATATTGATGTTTCACTAATCCACAACCTTCCCCTTCTTTTTTTTTTACTTTTCCCACACTTTTATCTTCATCATCATCAGCATCTTTGACATCAACTTCTTCTTCACCTTATTCATCTTCTTCTTCATCCTTTACCTTTTTTTTTTTTTTTAATACATTCTTCATATTCATTTTATTCAACTATTATTATTCTTCCTATTCTACATATTCATTTTATTCAACTGTTATTATTCTTCCTATTCTACTTCTTCATCATATTCTCATTTGTGACAGGCATTCCCGTAGTTGTTATCTATAAAAGTTGGAAGATTACACCTTCCGTTCTGCCAGTCACAAAAGTTACATTTGTCCGCGTTCAGTTTGGCCTGCAGCATCAGGCTTTATCCAGGGGCACCACGAGGAGGAACGGACTCACGCCCATACACTGCTTAGTCTTCTTCTGCATATAATTTAGATAATATCTTTTGCTCTGATATTAAGTGTAATGCTTAATGTTCTTCTGCTCTTTGTTCTGCAGCCTCTTGTTCTTCTGCTTCTCGGTCTTCCATGTCGTCGTCTCCAGGGTCGTCGTCTCCGCCGTCGTCGTCTCCGCCGTCGTCGTCTCCGCCGTCGTCGTCGTCGTCATCGGGGTGGTCTTCCGGGTCGTCGACGTTAGGGTCTTCAACTTGGAAATGTAGCAGAAGGTACAAGAAGGCTGAGAAAATGCCAAGAACCAGCTGATGGAACTGGAACTCGGATGGCTACCCGAAGGTTCAAGAGCCTATGGAACTACCGAGGACCAGCTGACGTTACTGGAACCCGGTTACTAAGCAGGAGGTACCCGTGCTAAAAAGCACAACCAAGAACCGCCTGACGTTGGCGGAACTCGGATACCCAGAAGGAGGCACCTAAGTCAAAGGCTCTGCCCGGAACCAGCTGACGGTACTGGAACCAGGATGGGGAGCAGAAGGTACAAGAGCAAAAGACACTGCCGAGAACCAGCTGACGGTACTGGAACCCGGATGGGTAGCCGAAGGTCCAACAGCCAATGGAACTACCGAGGACCAGCTGACGTTACTGGAACCCGGTTACTAAGCAGGAGGTACCCGTGCCTGAAAGCACTACCAAGGACCACCTGACGTTGGTGGAACTTGGATACCCAGAAGGAGGCACCTAAGCCAAAGGCTCTGCACGGAACCAGCTGATGGTACTGGAACCAGGATGGGGAGCAGAAGGTACAAGAGCAAAAGACACTGCCGAGAACCAGCTGACGGTGCTGGAACCAGGTGGTGGACCCGAAGGGCCACAGGAGAGGAGAGAACAGCTAGGCCGCGAGGCAGCCGCAGTTACCGAACCCCAACAGTCCTACATGGGGAGCTGGGCCTACTGGCACTACAGAACCAGCCTTGACTACCAATTCATGCAGCCCACATAGGAAGCTCCTAAACTGGAGGCACCCTGGAGTTGGCTAACTCGACCGCAACATGACGGGGCAAGCATAGGCGTCTCAGCGAGCTTGACACAACCCGGAAACAGCTGACGGTGCTGAAACCAGGTTTGGCACGAGGGAGTACCTGTGACAAAAACACTGCCGAGAACCAGCTGGCGGTGCTGGAACCCGGATGCGTTGCCCCAGTGTGCAAGAGCCAATGGCACGACCGAGGACCAGCTGACGGTGCTGGAACCCGGTTACTAAGCTGTAGGTGCCCGCGCTTAAAAGCACTACCAAGGACCGCCTGGCGTTGGCGGAACTCGGATACCCAGGAGGAGGCACCTAAGCCAAAAGCTCGGCCCGGAACCAGCTGACGGTGCTGGAACCAGGTGGTGGACCCAAAGGCCCACAGGAGAGGAGAGAACAGAGAGGCCGCGAGGCAGCCGCAGTTACCGAACCCCAACAGTCCTACAGGGGGAGCTGGGCCTACTGGCACTACAGAACCAGCCTTGACTACCAATTCATGCAGCCCACATAGGAAGCTCCTAAACTGGAGGCACTCTGGAGTTGGCTAACTCGACCGCAACACGACGGGGCAAGTATAGGCGTCTCAGCGAGCTTGACACAACCCGGAAACAGCTGACGGTGCTGGAACCAGGCTGGGCACGAGGGAGTACCCGTGACAAAAACACTGCCGAGAACCAGCTGGCGGTGCTGGAACCCAGATGCGTTGCCCCAGTGTGCAAGAGCCAATGGCACGACCGAGGACCAGCTGACGGTGCTGGAACCCGGTTACTAAGCTGTAGGTGCCTGCGCTTAAAAGCACTACCAAGGACCGCCTGACGTTGGCGGAACTCGGATACCCAGGAGGAGGCACCTAAGCCAAAGGCTCGGCCCGGAACCAGCTGACGGTGCTGGAACCAGGTGGTGGACCCGAAGGCCCACAGGAGAGGAGAGAACAGCTAGGCCGCGAGGCAGCCGCAGTTACTGAACCCCAACAGTCCTACAGGGGGAGCTGGGCCTACTGGCACTACAGAACCAGCCTTGACTACCAATTCACGCAGCCCACATAGGAAGCTCCTAAACTGGAGGCACCCTGGAGTTGGCTAACCCGACCGCAACACGACGGGGCAAGCATAGGCGTCTCAGCGAGCTTGACACAACCCGGAAACAGCTGACGATGCTGAAACCAGGTTTGGCACGAGGGAGTACCTGTGACAAAAACACTGCCGAGAACCAGCTGGCGGTGCTGGAACCCGGATGCGTTGCCCCAGTGTGCAAGAGCCAATGGCACGACCGAGGACCAGCTGACGGTGCTGGAACCCGGTTACTAAGCTGTAGGTGCCCGCGCTTAAAAGCACTACCAAGGACCGCCTGGCGTTGGCGGAACTCGGATACCCAGGAGGAGGCACCTAAGCCAAAAGCTCGGCCCGGAACCAGCTGACGGTGCTGGAACCAGGTGGTGGACCCGATGGCCCACAGGAGAGGAGAGAACAGCTAGGCCGCGAGGCAGCCGCAGTTACCGAACCCCAACAGTCCTACAGGGGGAGCTGGGCCTACTGGCACTACAGAACCAGCCTTGACTACCAATTCACGCAGCCCACATAGGAAGCTCCTAAACTGGAGGCACCCTGGAGTTGGCTAACCCGACAGCAACACGACGGGGCAAGCATAGGCATCTCAGCGAGCTTGACACAACCCGGAAACAGCTGACGGTGCTGAAACCAGGTTTGGCACGAGGGAGTACCTGTGACAAAAACACTGCCGAGAACCAGCTGGCGGTGCTGGAACCCGGATGCGTTGCCCCAGTGTGCAAGAGCCAATGGCACGACCGAGGACCAGCTGACGGTGCTGGAACCCGGTTACTAAGCTGTAGGTGCCCGCGCTTAAAAGCACTACCAAGGACCGCCTGGCGTTGGCGGAACTCGGATACCCAGGAGGAGGCACCTAAGCCAAAAGCTCGGCCCGGAACCAGCTGACGGTGCTGGAACCAGGTGGTGGACCCGAAGGCCCACAGGAGAGGAGAGAACAGCTAGGCCGCGAGGCAGCCGCAGTTACCGAACCCCAACAGTCCTACAGGGGGAGCTTGGCCTACTGGCACTACAGAACCAGCCTTGACTACCAATTCATGCAGCCCACATAGGAAGCTCCTAAACTGGAGGCACCCTGGAGTTGGCTAACTCGACCGCAACACGACGGGGCAAGTATAGGCGTCTCAGCGAGCTTGACACAACCCGAAAACAGCTGACGGTGCTGGAACCAGGTTTGGCACGAGGGAGTACCTGTGACAAAAACACTGCCGAGAACCAGCTGGCGGTGCTGGAACCCGGATGCGTTGCCCCAGTGTCCAAGAGCCAATGGCACGACCGAGGACCAGCTGACGGTGCTGGAACCCAGTTACTAAGCTGTAGGTGCCCGCGCTTAAAAGCACTACCAAGGACCGCCTGGCGTTGGCGGAACTCGGATACCCAGGAGGAGGCACCTAAGCCAAAAGCTCGGCCCGGAACCAGCTGACGGTGCTGGAACCAGGTGGTGGACCCGAAGACCCACAGGAGAGGAGAGAACAGCTAGGCCGCGAGGCAGCCGCAGTTACCGAACCCCAACAGTCCTACAGGGGGAGCTGGGCCTACTGGCACTACAGAACCAGCCTTGACTACCAATTCATGCAGCCCACATAGGAAGCTCCTAAACTGGAGGCACCCTGGAGTTGGCTAACTCGACCGCAACACGACGGGGCAACGCATAGGTATCTCAGTGAGTTTGACAGTACCCGGAAACAGCTGACGGTGCTGGAACCAGGCTGGGCACGAGGGAGTACCCGTGACAAAAACACTGCCGAGAACCAGCTGGCGGTGCTGGAACCCAGATGCGTTGCCCCAGTGTGCAAGAGCCAATGGCATGACCGAGGACCAGCTGACGGTGCTGGAACCCGGTTACTAAGCTGTAGGTGCCTGCGCTTAAAAGCACTACCAAGGACTGCCTGATGTTGGCGGAACTCGGATACCCAGGAGGAGGCACCTAAGCCAAAGGCTCGGCCCGGAACCAGCTGACGGTGCTGGAACCAGGTAGTGGACCCAAAGGGCCACAGGAGAGGAGAGAACAGCTAGGCCGCGAGGCAGCCGCAGTTACCGAACCCCAACAGTCCTACAGGGGGAGCTGGGCCTACTGGCACTACAGAACCAGCCTTTACTACCAATTCATGCAGCCCACATAGGAAGCTCCTAAACTGGAGGCACCCTGGAGTTGGCTAACTCGACCGCAACACGACGGGGCAACGCATAGGTGTCTCAGTGAGTTTGACAGTACCCGGAAACAGCTGACGGTGCTGGAACCAGGCTGGGCACGAGGGAGTACCCGTGACAAAAACACTGCCGAGAACCAGCTGGCGGTGCTGGAACCCAGATGCGTTGCCCCAGTGTGCAAGAGCCAATGGCACGACCGAGGACCAGCTGACGGTGCTGGAACCCGGTTACTAAGCTGTAGGTGCCTGCGCTTAAAAGCACTACCAAGGACCGCCTGATGTTGGCGGAACTCGGATACCCAGGAGGAGGCACCTAAGCCAAAGGCTCGGCCCGGAACCAGCTGACGGTGCTGGAACCAGGTGGTGGACCCGAAGGGCCACAGGAGAGGAGAGAACAGCTAGGCCGCGAGGCAGCCGCAGTTACCGAACCCCAACAGTCCTACAGGGGGAGATGGGCCTACTGGCACTACAGAACCAGCCTTTACTACCAATTCATGCAGCCCACATAGAAAGCTCCTAAACTGGAGGCACCCTGGAGTTGGCTAACTCGACCGCAACACGACGGGGCAACGCATAGGTGTCTCAGTGAGTTTGACAGTACCCGGAAACAGCTGACGGTGCTGGAACCAGGCTGGGCACGAGGGAGTACCCGTGACAAAAACACTGCCGAGAACCAGCTGGCGGTGCTGGAACCCAGATGCGTTGCCCCAGTGTGCAAGAGCCAATGGCACGACCGAGGACCAGCTGACAGTGCTGGAACCCGGTTACTAAGCTGTAGGTGCCCGCGCTTAAAAGCACTACCAAGGACCGCCTGGCGTTCGCGAAACTCGGATACCCAGGAGGAGGCACCTAAGCCAAAAGCTCGGCCCGGAACCAGCTGACGGTGCTGGAACCAGGTGGTGGACCCGAAGGCCCACAGGAGAGGAGAGAACAGCTAGGCCGCGAGGCAGCCGCAGTTACCGAACCCCAACAGTCCTACAGGGGGAGCTGGGCCTACTGGCACTACAGAACCAGCCTTGACTACCAATTCACGCAGCCCACATAGGAAGCTCCTAAACTGGAGGCACCCTGGAGTTGGCTAACCCGACCGCAACACGACGGGGCAAGCGTAGGCGTCTCAGCGAGCTTGACACAACCCGGAAACAGCTGACGGTGCTGAAACCAGGTTTGGCACGAGGGAGTACCTGTGACAAAAACACTGCCGAGAACCAGCTGGCGGTGCTGGAACCCGGATGCGTTGCCCCAGTGTCCAAGAGCCAATGGCACGACCGAGGACCAGCTGACGGTGCTGGAACCCGGTTACTAAGCTGTAGGTGCCCGCGCTTAAAAGCACTACCAAGGACCGCCTGGCGTTGGCGGAACTCGGATACCCAGGAGGAGGCACCTAAGCCAAAAGCTCGGCCCGGAACCAGCTGACGGTGCTGGAACCAGGTGGTGGACCCGAAGGCCCACAGGAGAGGAGAGAACAGCTAGGCCGCGAGGCAGCCGCAGTTACCGAACCCCAACAGTCCTACAGGGGGAGCTTGGCCTACTGGCACTACAGAACCAGCCTTGACTACCAATTCATGCAGCCCACATAGGAAGCTCCTAAACTGGAGGCACCCTGGAGTTGGCTAACTCGACCGCAACACGACGGGGCAAGTATAGGCGTCTCAGCGAGCTTGACACAACCCGGAAACAGCTGACGGTGCTGAAACCAGGTTTGGCACGAAGGAGTACCTGTGACAAAAACACTGCCAAGAACCAGCTGGCGGTGCTGGAACCCGGATGCGTTGCCCCAGTGTCCAAGAGCCAATGGCACGACCGAGGACCAGCTGACGGTGCTGGAACCCGGTTACTAAGCTGTAGGTGCCCGCGCTTAAAAGCACTACCAAGGACCGCCTGGCGTTGGCGGAACTCGGATACCCAGGAGGAGGCACCTAAGCCAAAAGCTCGGCCCGGAACCAGCTGACGGTGCTGGAACCAGGTGGTGGACCCGAAGGCCCACAGGAGAGGAGAGAACAGCTAGGCCGCGAGGCAGCCGCAGTTACCGAACCCCAACAGTCCTACAGGGGGAGCTGGGCCTACTGGCACTACAGAACCAGCCTTGACTACCAATTCATGCAGCCCACATAGGAAGCTCCTAAACTGGAGGCACCCTGGAGTTGGCTAACTCGACCGCAACACGACGGGGCAACGCATAGGTATCTCAGTGAGTTTGACAGTACCCGGAAACAGCTGACGGTGCTGGAACCAGGCTGGGCACGAGGGAGTACCCGTGACAAAAACACTGCCGAGAACCAGCTGGCGGTGCTGGAACCCAGATGCGTTGCCCCAGTGTGCAAGAGCCAATGGCATGACCGAGGACCAGCTGACGGTGCTGGAACCCGGTTACTAAGCTGTAGGTGCCTGCGCTTAAAAGCACTACCAAGGACCGCCTGATGTTGGCGGAACTCGGATACCCAGGAGGAGGCACCTAAGCCAAAGGCTCGGCCCGGAACCAGCTGACGGTGCTGGAACCAGGTAGTGGACCCAAAGGGCCACAGGAGAGGAGAGAACAGCTAGGCCGCGAGGCAGCCGCAGTTACCAAACCCCAACAGTCCTACAGGGGGAGCTGGGCCTACTGGCACTACAGAACCAGCCTTTACTACCAATTCATGCAGCCCACATAGGAAGCTCCTAAACTGGAGGCACCCTGGAGTTGGCTAACTCGACCGCAACACGACGGGGCAACGCATAGGTGTCTCAGTGAGTTTGACAGTACCCGGAAACAGCTGACGGTGCTGGAACCAGGCTGGGCACGAGGGAGTATCCGTGACAAAAACACTGCCGAGAACCAGCTGGCGGTGCTGGAACCCAGATGCGTTGCCCCAGTGTGCAAGAGCCAATGGCACGACCGAGGACCAGCTGACGGTGCTGGAACCCGGTTACTAAGCTGTAGGTGCCCACGCTTAAAAGCACTGCCAAGGACCGCCTGACGTTGGCGGAACTCGGATACCCAGGAGGAGGCACCTAAGCCAAAGGCTCGGCCCGGAACCAGCTGACGGTGCTGGAACCAGGTGGTGGACCCGAAGGCCCACAGGAGAGGAGAGAACAGCTAGGCCGCGAGGCAGCCGCAGTTACCGAACCCCAACAGTCCTACAGGGGGAGCTTGGCCTACTGGCACTACAGAACCAGCCTTGACTACCAATTCATGCAGCCCACATAGGAAGCTCCTAAACTGGAGGCACCCTGGAGTTGGCTAACTCGACCGCAACACGACGGGGCAACGCATAGGTGTCTCAGTGAGTTTGACAGTACCCGGAAACAGCTGACGGTGCTGGAACCAGGCTGGGCACGAGGGGGTACCCGTGACAAAAACACTGCCGAGAACCAGCTGGCGGTGCTGGAACCCAGATGCATTGCCCCAGTGTGCAAGAGCCAATGGCACGACCGAGGACCAGCTGACGGTGCTGGAACCCGGTTACTAAGCTGTAGGTGCCCGCGCTTAAAAGCACTACCAAGGACCGCCTGGCGTTGGCGGAACTCGGATACCCAGGAGGAGGCACCTAAGCCAAAATCTCGGCCCGGAACCAGCTGACGGTGCTGGAACCAGGTGGTGGACCCGAAGGCCCACAGGAGAGGAGAGAACAGCTAGGCCGCGAGGCAGCCGCAGTTACCGAACCCCAACAGTCCTACAGGGGGAGCTGGGCCTACTGGCACTACAGAACCAGCCTTTACTACCAATTCATGCAGCCCACATAGGAAGCTCCTAAACTGGAGGCACCCTGGAGTTGGCTAACCCGACCGCAACACGACGGGGCAAGCATAGGCGTCTCAGCGAGCTTGACACAACCCGGAAACAGCTGACGGTGCTGAAACCAGATTTGGCACGAGGGAGTACCTGTGACAAAAACACTGCCGAGAACCAGCTGGCGGTGCTGGAACCCAGATGCGTTGCCTATTAAAGATTGTCTTCCTAGAGCCCCAACTAGCGGTGCTGGAGCAAAGGGTAAGCAGGGGGAGCAGAGTGTAGGCCGAAGCCTGCACTGGAGGCAGCTTTGTGTCTGCGTTGCGTTTGCATGACACTTTGCCGGCTACACAGTGGGGGAACAGCTGGCGTTGCTGAACCCCACTAACACAATGGCGGGTGTTTTTCTCTGTGCAGCTAGCACTTGCGGGCAAGAACTAGCGATGTTAGAGCCCGTGGTGAAGCAGGAGGAGGAGGAGAGGAGCAGAGTGTAGGCCGAAGCCTAGTTGAACCAATTTCAAAGGAAACCTTTAACCCCCCCTCAGGTGTTACAAAGTACAAGAGACACACCTTGTGCAGTATTAATGCTGCACAAGTGAAAGGTTGCTCTATTAATTTGTCTACTTGCACACGCTGAATGAAAGACGTACACAATTTAGACCATTCTACAGTCAAACTGTAGTGGATGCGTGACTTGTCTTTTTAAGGAGACGCAGCACAGGTGTCCCAAATAACGCCTTGGTGCTTGGCGCAGCTTCCTGAGCGTTGATATTTGCTGTACAGGAGTCTGCGCTCTTGTGTTATCCCTTGGCAATGCCCTGTTAGCGCTGCCCGTCTTATGACCTCATTTCATGTTGGCCGGTGCGGTTAACGATGGCCATAAATCCCAGACCCACAGTGCCTTTTCATAAAGTCACACTGCGGTGCTGGGATTCGTGGCCTTGAGCAGTAAATATTTTGGCCGCTCACACACGTCCTTACACCTGCTTCAGACTGGGCGGCCTCTGCTGATCCCTTCTCGCATGCCGCGGCCATGAGGCTGCACAGTCTGAAGAAGGCGGAAGGAGATGAGTGACGACAGGCGAACATATGCACTGCTCGTGCCCATAAACCACACCCTCGCTGACAAAATAAATAAGAAACCGAGGGGCGTTGTTTGGAGCAGGGCAGACGCACAGGCGCAGCCAGCTAACCAATGATGTCAAAAGACGGGAAGCGCTACCAAGGGTGGTGCTGCGTATCATTAGAAAGGAAAGTCACACCTCAGGGACAGTGGAATGGTCTCAATGAGACACATTTTGTACGTGTTGAGTTCCACGTGGGCAAGTAGAAAAAGTCAGCCACCTTGTACAAATGCAGCAGTACTGCTGTACAAGGTGGCTGTTATACATAGAAACACCTGGGGGTGGGGGGCAGGCTTCCTTCAATTTCAGTTCATGTGCCTGCGTGGCGTTTGCAGGTCACGTTGCCGGCTACACAGCAGGGGAACAGCTGGAGTTGCTGAACCCCACTAACACATTGGCTGGTGTTTTTCTCTGTGCAGCTAGCACTTCCGGGCCAAAACTAGCGGTGTTTGAGCCCAGGGGCAGCAGGAGGAGGAGAGGAGCAGAGTGTAGGCCGAAGCCTGCACTGGTGGCAGCTTTTGGTCGGTTGTGCCAGCGTGGCTTGTGCTGGACATGATGCCGGCTACACAGCAGGGGAATAGTTGGCGGTGCTGAACCCCACTAACACATTGGCTGGTGTTTTTCTCTGTGCAGCTAGCACTTCAGGGCAAAACCTAGCGGTGTTAGAGCCTAGGGTCAGCAGGAGGAGGAGAGGAGCAGAGTGTAGGCCGAAGCCTAGTTGAACCAATTTCAAAGGTAACCTTTAACCCCCCCTCAGGTGTTGCAAGGTACAAGAGCCACACCTTGAACAGCATTAATGCTGCACAAGTAAAAGGTTGCTCTCTTAATTTTGCTCCTTGCACACGCTGAATAAAACACGTACACTATTTAGCCCATTATACTGTCAAACAGTAGTGGAGGCGTGACTTTTCTTTTGAAGAAGACGCAGCACAGGTGTCAAAATTTACACCTAGGTGCTGGGCGCAGATTCCTTGCCATTGTTATTTGCAGTACAGGAGACTGCGCTCTTGTGTTATCCCTTGGCAATACCCTGTTAGTGCAGGCCGTCTTATGACCTCATTTCATGTTGGCCGGTGCGGTTAACGATGGCCATAAATCCCAGAACCACAGTGCCTTTTCATAAAGTCACACTGCGGTGCTGGGATTCGTGGCCTTGTGCAGTAAATATGTTCGCCGCTCACACATGTCCTTACACCTGTTTCAGACTGCGCGGCCTCAGCTGATCCCTTATCGCCTGCCACGGCCATGAGGCCGCACAGTCTGAAGAAGGCGGAAGGAGGGGAGTGAAGACACGCGAAGATATGCACTGCTCGTGCCCATCAATCACACCCTCGCAGTCATAATATATGAGACAATGAGGAGCGTTGTGTCGGGCAGGGCGGACGCACAGGCACAGCCAGCCAACCAATGATGTCAGAAGACGGGCAGCGCTAACAATGGGGGTGATGCGTGTCATTAAAAAGGAAAGTCACACCTCAGGGACAGTGGAATGGTCTCAATGAGACACATTTAGTACGTGTTTAATTAAACGTGGGCAAGGAGAAAAAGTCAGCCACCTTGTACAAATGCAGCAGTACTGCTGTACAAGGTGGCTATTGTACATAGAAACACCTGGGGGTGGGGAGCAGGCTCCCTTCAATTTCAGTTCATGTGCCTGCATGGCGTTTGCAGGTCACGTTGCCGGCTACACAGCAGGGGAACAGCTGGCGTTGCTGAACCCCACTAACACATTGGCTGGTGTTGTTCTCTGTGCAGCTAGCACTTCCGGGCAAAAACTAGCGGTGTTTGAGCCCAGGGGCAGCAGGAGGAGGAGAGGAGCAGAGTGTAGGCCGAAGCCTAGTTGAACCAATTTCAAAAATTACCTTTAACCCCCCCTCAGGTGTTGCAAGGTACAAGAGCCACACCTTGTGCAGCAGTAATGCTGCACAAGTAAAAGGTTGCTCTATTAATTTTGCTCCTTGCACACGCTGAATAAAACACGTACACTATTTAGCCTATTATACTGTCAAACAGTAGTGGAGGCGTGACTTGTCTTTTTAAGGAGACGCAGCACAGGTGTCAAAATTTACACCTAGGTGCTGGGTGCAGATTCCTGAGCATTGTTAATTGCTGTACAGGAGTCTGCGCTCTTGTTATCCCTTGGCCATGCGCTGTGAGCGCTGCCTGTCTTCTGACCTCATTTCATGTTGGCCGGGGCGGTTAGCGATGGCCATGAAAACCAGACACGCAGTGTCTTTTGTTTAAGTCACACTACAGGGCTGGGATTCGTGACCTTGCGCAGTAAATTTTTTCGCCTGTCACTCATGTCCTTACACCTGCATCAGACTGGGCGGCCACAGCTGATCCCTTCTCGCATGCTGCGGCCATGAGGCCGCACAGTCTGAAGAAGGCGGAAGGAGATGAGTTAAGACAGGCGAAAATATGCACTGCTCGTACCCATCAATCACACCTTCGCAGTCAAAATAAGTAAGACAACGAGGAGCATTGTTTAAGGCAGGGCAGACGCACAGGCGCAGCCAGCTAACCAATGATGTCAAAAGACGGGAAGCGCTACCAAGGGTGGTGCTGCGTATCATTAGAAAGGAAAGTCACATCTCAGGGACAGTGGAATGGTCTCAATGAGACACATTTAGTATGTGTTTAATTAAACGTGGGCAAGGAGAAAAAATCAGCCACCTTGTACAAATGCAGCAGTACTGCTGTACTAGGTGGCTGTTATACATAGAAAGACCTGGGGGGGTGGGGCAAGGTTCCCTTTAATTTCAGTTCAGGTGCCTGCATGGCGTTTGCAGGACACGTTGCCAGCTACACAGCAGGGGAACAGCTGGCGTTGCTGAACCCCACTAACACATTGGCGGGTGGTTTTCTCTGTGCAGCTAGCACTTCCAGGCTACAACTGGCGGTGTTATAGCCCAGGGTCAGCAGGAGGAGGAGAGGAGCAAAGTGCAGGCCGAAGCCTGCACTGGTGGCAGCTTTTGGTCTGTTGTGCCAGCGTGGCTTGTGCTGGACACGATGCCGGCTACATAGCAGGGGAACAGCTGGCGTTGCTGAACCCCACTAACACATTGGCTGGTGTTGTTCTCTGTGCAGCTAGCACTTCCGGGCAAAAACTATCGGTGTTTGAGCCCAGGGGCAGCAGAAGGAGGAGAGGAGCAGAGTGTAGGCCGAAGCCTGCACTGGTGGCAGCTTTTGGTCTGTAATTTCAGCGTGGCTTGTGCTGGACACGATGCCGGCTACACAGAAGGGGAACAGCTGGCGGTGCTGAACCCCACTGACACAATGGTGGGTGTTTTTCTCTGTGCAGCCAGCACTTCCGGGCCCCAACTGGCGTAGTTAGAGCCCAGGGTCTGCAGGAGGAGCAGAGTGTAGGCGGAAGCCTACTTGAACCAATTTCAAAGGTAACCTTTAACCCACCCTCAGGTGTTACAATGTTGAAGAGCCACACCTTGTGCAACAGTAAAGCTCCACAAGTTAAAGGTTGCTCTTTAAGTTTTGCTCATTGCACACGCAGAATGAAAGACGTACACAATTTAGCCCATTGAACAGTAGTTCAGTTCTGTATTGGAGGCGTGACTTGTCTTTTTAAGGAGACGCAGCACAGGTGCACATAAATAACGCCTTGGTGCTGGGCGCAGCCTCCTGAGCGTTGTTATTTGCTGTACAGGAGTCTGCGCTATTGTGATCCCTTGGCCATGCGCTGTGAGCGCTGCCTGTCTTCTCACCTCATTTCATGTTGGCCGGTGCGGTTAGCAATGGCCATGAATCCCAGACCCGCAGTGTGTTTTCAACAAATCACACTGCGTGGCTGGGATTCGTGGCCTTGTGCAGTAAATATGTTTGCCGCTCACACATGTCCTTACACCTGCTTCAGACTGGGCGGCTTCAGCTGATCCCTTATCGCCTACCACGGCCATGAGGCCGCCCAGTCTGAAGAAGGCGGAAGGAGATGAGTTAAGACAGGCGAACATATGCACTTGCACATGCCCATCAATCACACCCTCGCAGCCAAAATATATGAGACAACGAGGGGGGTTGTGTCGGGCAGGGCGGACGCCCAGGCACAGGCAGCCAACCAATGATGTCAGAAGACGGGCAGCGCTCCCAAGGGGGGTGGTGCGTGTCATTAGAAAGGAAAGTCACACTTCAGGGACAGTGGAATGGTCTCAATGAGACACATTATGTACGTGTTGAGTTCCACGTTGGCAAGGAGAAAAAGTCAGCCACCTTGTACAAATGCAGCATTACTGCTGTACAAGGTAGCTGTTATACATAGAAACACCTTGAGGTGGGTGGCAGGGTCCCTTTAATTTCAGTTCATGTGCCTGCGTGGCGTTTGCAGGTCACGTTACCAGCTACACAGCAGGGGAACAGCTGGCGTTGCTGAACCCCACTAACACATTGGCTGGTGTTTTTCTCTGTGCAGCTAGCACTTCCGGGCCAAAACTAGCGGTGTTTGAGCCCAGGGGCAGCAGCAGGAGGAGAGGAGCAGAGTGTAGGCCGAAGCCTGCACTGGTGGCAGCTTTTGTTCTGTTGTGCCAGCGTGGCTTGTGCTGGACACGTTGCTGACTACACAGCAGGGGAACAGCTGGCGGTGCTGAACCCCACTGACACATCAGCTAGTGTTTTTTCTGTGTAGACAACACTTCCAGGTGGCAACTGACAGTGTTGAAACCCAGGGAATCAAAGAGGAGCAGAGTGTAGGCCGAAGCCAGCAGTGGAGCAAGTTGAAAGGGAACCTTTAACCCCCCCCCCCCCCAGGCATTTGTTGCTGAAAGAGCCATCTTGTACAGCAGTAATACTGCACATGGAAAATGGTGGCTCCGAAAATTATGCTCCTTGCAAACGCTGAAGTACACACTCATATAATGTGTCCTGTTAAGGCTGGCAATCAGGCAACACAGCGTGCAGTAATCAGCGCACATACAGAGATCTGGCAATAACCAAAAACAATAGGACGAGCTCTGAGACGTGGAATCTCTGTAGACTGCAGTACCTGATCTATCCTCACACAACTATAAGCAGCAGTGGATTGCGCCTATCACTACCTATGCAACTCGGCACTGCCTGAGGAGCTGACTAGCCTGAAGATAGAAATACAAGCCTGACTTACCTCAGAGAAATACCCCAAAGGAATAGGCAGCCCCCCACATATAATGACTGTTAGCAAGATGAAAAGACAAACGTAGGAATGAAATAGATTCAGCAAAGTGAGGCCCGATATTCTAGACAGAGTGAGGATAGCAAAGAGAACTATGCAGTCTACAAAAAACCCTAAAACGAAAACCACGCAAAGGGGCAAAAAGACCCACCGTGCCGAACTAACAGCACGGCGGTGCACCCCTTTGCTTCTCAGAGCTTCCAGCAAAAGTTAATAGCAAGCTGGACAGAAAAAACAGAAAACAAACTAGAAGCACTTATCTAGCAGAGCAGCAGGCCCAAGGAAAGATGCAGTAGCTCAGATCCAACACTGGAACATTGACAAGGAGCAAGGAAGACAGACTCAGGTGGAGCTAAATAGCAAGGCAGCCAACGAGCTCACCAAAACACCTGAGGGAGGAAGCCCAGAGACTGCAATACCACTTGTGACCACAGAAGAGAACTCAGCCACAGAATTCACAACAGTACCCCCCCCTTGAGGAGGGGTCACCGAACCCTCACCAGAACCCCCAGGCCGACCAGGATGAGCCACATGAAAGGCACGAATAAGATCTGGGGCATGGACATCAGAGGCAAAAACCCAGGAATTATCTTCCTGAGCATAACCCTTCCATTTGACCAGATACTGGAGTTTCCGTCTAGAGACACGAGAATCCAAAATCTTCTCCACAATATACTCCAATTCCCCCTCCACCAAAACAGGGGCAGGAGGCTCCACAGATGGAACCATAGGTGCCACGAATCTCCTCAACAACGACCTATGGAATACATTATGTATGGAAAAGGAGTCTGGGAGGGTCAGACGAAAAGACACCGGATTGAGAATCTCAGAAATCCTATACGGACCAATAAAACGAGGTTTAAATTTAGGAGAGGAAACCTTCATAGGAATATGACGAGAAGATAACCAAACCAGATCCCCAACACGAAGTCGGGGTCCCACACGGCGTCTGCGATTAGCGAAAAGCTGAGCCTTCTCCTGGGACAAGGTCAAATTGTCCACTACCTGAGTCCAGATCTGCTGCAACCTGTCCACCACAGAATCCACACCAGGACAGTCCGAAGACTCAACCTGTCCTGAAGAGAAACGAGGATGGAACCCAGAATTGCAGAAAAATGGAGAGACCAAGGTAGCCGAGCTGGCCCGATTATTAAGGGCGAACTCAGCCAACGGCAAAAATGACACCCAATCATCCTGGTCAGCGGAAACAAAACATCTCAGATATGTTTCCAAGGTCTGATTGGTTCGTTCGGTCTGGCCATTAGTCTGAGGATGGAAGGCCGAGGAGAAAGATAGGTCAATGCCCATCCTACCACAAAAGGCTCGCCAGAACCTCGAGACAAACTGGGAACCTCTGTCAGAAACAATATTCTCAGGAATGCCATGTAAACGAACCACATGCTGGAAGAACAAAGGCACCAAATCAGAGGAGGAAGGCAATTTAACCAAGGGCACCAGATGGACCATTTTAGAAAAGCGATCACAGACCACCCAAATGACCGACATTTTTTGAGAAACGGGAAGGTCAGAAATGAAATCCATCGAAATATGTGTCCAAGGCCTCTTTGGGACCGGCAAGGGCAAAAGCAACCCACTGGCACGTGAACAGCAGGGCTTAGCCCTAGCACAAATTCCACAGGACTGCACAAAAGCACGCACATCCCGTGACAGAGATGGCCACCAGAAGGATCTAGCAACCAACTCCCTGGTACCAAAGATTCCTGGATGACCGGCCAGCACCGAACAATG
Organism: Ranitomeya imitator; assembly: GCF_032444005.1. Lineage (NCBI taxonomy): Eukaryota > Metazoa > Chordata > Amphibia > Anura > Dendrobatidae > Ranitomeya > Ranitomeya imitator. Next base: position 206,180,854 of record NC_091285.1, on the reverse strand, counting down.
AAGTTCAGAGATAACTTTACTAGTCCACCTATCAGGGACGAACAGTTTCTCGGCCGGACAACGATCAGGTTTATTAGCCTGAAATTTCTGCAACACTCTCCGCAAATCAGGGGAGATGGCAGACACAATGACTCCTTCCTTGAGGATACTCGCCGGCTCAGATAACCCCGGAGAGTCGGGCACAAAACTCCTAGACAGAGCATCCGCCTTCACATTTTTAGAGCCCGGAAGGTATGAAATCACAAAATCAAAACGAGCAAAAAATAACGACCAACGGGCCTGTCTAGGATTCAAGCGCTTGGCAGACTCAAGATAAGTAAGGTTCTTATGATCAGTCAAAACCACCACGCGATGCTTAGCACCCTCAAGCCAATGACGCCACTCCTCGAATGCCCACTTCATGGCCAGCAACTCTCGGTTGCCCACATCATAATTACGCTCAGCAGCAGAAAATTTCCTGGAAAAGAAAGGACATGGTTTGAACACTGAGCAACCAGAACCTCTCTGTGACAAAACCGCCCCTGCACCAATCTCAGAAGCATCAACCTCGACCTGGAACGGAAGAGAAACATCAGGTTGACACAACACAGGGGCACAGCAAAAACGACGCTTCAACTCCTGAAAAGCTTCCACGGCAGCAGAAGACCAATTAACCAAATCAGCACCCTTCTTGGTCAAATCGGTCAATGGTCTGGCAATGCTAGAAAAATTACAGATGAAGCGACGATAAAAATTAGCAAAGCCCAGGAATTTCTGCAGACTTTTTAGAGATGTCGGCTGAGTCCAATCCTGGATGGCCTGAACCTTAACCGGATCCATCTCGATAGTAGAAGGGGAAAAGATGAACCCCAAAAATGAAACTTTCTGCACACCGAAGAGACACTTTGATCCCTTCACGAACAAGGAATTAGCACGCAGTACCTGGAAAACCATTCTGACTTGCTTCACATGAGACTCCCAATCATCTGAGAAGATCAAAATGTCATCCAAGTAAACAATCAAGAATTTATCCAGATACTCACAGAAAATGTCATGCATAAACGACTGAAAAACAGATGGAGCATTGGCAAGTCCGAACGGCATCACCAGATACTCAAAATGACCCTCGGGCGTATTAAATGCCGTTTTCCATTCATCTCCCTGCCTGATTCTCACCAGATTATACGCACCACGAAGATCAATCTTAGTAAACCAACTAGCCCCCTTAATCCGAGCAAACAAGTCAGAAATCAATGGCAAGGGATACTGAAACTTAACAGTGATCTTATTAAGAAGGCGGTAATCAATACACGGTCTTAGCAAACCATCCTTCTTGGCTACAAAAAAGAACCCTGCTCCCAATGGTGACGACGATGGGCGAATATGTCCCTTCTCCAGGGACTCCTTCACATAACTGCGCATAGCGGTGTGTTCAGGTACGGACAAATTAAATAAACGACCCTTAGGGAATTTACTACCAGGAATCAAATCGATAGCACAATCACAATTCCTATGCGGAGGTAGGGCATCAGACTTGGACTCTTCAAATACATCCTGAAAGTCCGACAAGAACTCTGGGATGTCAGAAGGAATGGATGACGAAATAGACAAAAATGGAACATCACCATGTACTCCCTGACAACCCCAGCTGGTTACCGACATAGAGTTCCAATCCAATACTGGATTATGGGTTTGTAGCCATGGCAACCCCAACACGACCACATCATGCAAATTATGCAGTACCAGAAAGCGAATAACTTCCTGATGTGCAGGAGCCATGCACATGGTCAGCTGGGCCCAGTACTGAGGCTTGTTCTTGGCCAAAGGTGTAGCATCAATTCCTCTCAACGGAATAGGACACCGCAAAGGCTCCAAGAAAAATCCACAACGTTTAGCATAATCCAAATCCATCAGATTCAGGGCAGCGCCTGAATCCACAAACGCCATGACAGAATACGATGACAAAGAGCACATTAAGGTAATGGACAAAAGGAATTTGGACTGAACAGTACCAATAACGGCAGAGCTATCGAACCGCCTAGTGCGTTTAGGACAATTAGAAATAGCATGAGTAGAATCACCACAATAGAAAGACAGTCTGTTCAGACGTCTGTGTTCTTGCCGTTCTACTTTAGTCATAGTCCTGTCGCACTGCATAGGCTCAGGTTTACTCTCAGACAATACCGCCAGATGGTGCACAGATTTACGCTCGCGCAAGCGACGACCGATCTGAATGGCCAAGGACATAGACTCATTCAAACCAGCAGGCATAGGAAATCCCACCATTACATCCTTAAGAGCTTCAGAGAGACCCTTTCTGAACAAAGCCGCTAGTGCAGATTCATTCCACAGAGTGAGTACTGACCACTTCCTAAATTTCTGACAATATACTTCTACATCATCCTGACCCTGGCATAAAGCCAGCAGATTTTTCTCAGCCTGATCCACTGAATTAGGCTCATCGTAAAGCAATCCCAGCGCCTGGAAAAATGCATCAACATTACTCAATGCAGAATCTCCTGGTGCAAGAGAAAACGCCCAGTCCTGTGGGTCGCCGCGCAAAAAAGAAATAATAATCAAAACCTGTTGAATAGGATTACCAGAAGAATGAGGTTTCAAGGCCAAAAATAGCTTACAATTATTTCTGAAGCTCAGGAACTTAGTTCTGTCACCAAAAAACAAATCAGGAATCGGAATTCTTGGTTCTAGCATCGATTTCTGATCAATAGTATCTTGAATCTTTTGTACATTTACAACGAGATTATCCATTGAGGAGCACAGAGCCTGAATATCCATGTCCACAGCTGTGTCCTGAAGCACTCTAATGTCTAGGGGAAAAAAAAGACTGAAGACAGAGCTAAGAAAAAAAAAATGATGTCAGGATTTCTTTTTTCCCTCTATTGGGAATCATTGGTGTGGCTCCTTGTACTGTTAGGGCTGGCAATCAGGCAACACAGCGTGCAGTAATCAGCGCACATACAGAGATCTGGCAATAACCAAAAACAATAGGACGAGCTCTGAGACGTGGAATCTCTGTAGACTGCAGTACCTGATCTATCCTCACACAACTATAAGCAGCAGTGGATTGCGCCTATCACTACCTATGCAACTCGGCACTGCCTGAGGAGCTGACTAGCCTGAAGATAGAAATACAAGCCTGACTTACCTCAGAGAAATACCCCAAAGGAATAGGCAGCCCCCCACATATAATGACTGTTAGCAAGATGAAAAGACAAACGTAGGAATGAAATAGATTCAGCAAAGTGAGGCCCGATATTCTAGACAGAGCGAGGATAGCAAAGAGAACTATGCAGTCTACAAAAAACCCTAAAACGAAAACCACGCAAAGGGGCAAAAAGACCCACCGTGCCGAACTAACAGCACGGCGGTGCACCCCTTTGCTTCTCAGAGCTTCCAGCAAAAGTTAATAGCAAGCTGGACAGAAAAAACAGAAAACAAACTAGAAGCACTTATCTAGCAGAGCAGCAGGCCCAAGGAAAGATGCAGTAGCTCAGATCCAACACTGGAACATTGACAAGGAGCAAGGAAGACAGACTCAGGTGGAGCTAAATAGCAAGGCAGCCAACGAGCTCACCAAAACACCTGAGGGAGGAAGCCCAGAGACTGCAATACCACTTGTGACCACAGAAGTGAACTCAGCCACAGAATTCACAACAGTGTCCCCTCACACCGTCAAACCGTCCCGGAAGTGGGACTTTCCTTTGTAATGTGACACAACACAGCCGTCATTCCAACCCCCTTGGTGCCGTGCGCCACCTCCTCAACGTTGTTTGGTTCTGTCACGGAGCCCGCGCTGTAATGTTATCCCTTGGCCATGCACAGTTAGCGGTGCCCGTCTTCTGACATCATTTAGGTGTCAGGCTGGCAGTGCCTGTGCGTCCAAGCTGCCCGAGATCCAACCTCGCAGTGTCATCTAATGTAATCCCACTGCGGGCCAGGGATCCATGGGCATGCGCAGTGCATATCATCGCCTCTCACTCACCTCCTTCCTGCTTCTTCAGACTGTGCGGCGTCACGGCCGTGGCATGCTATTAGGGATCAGCTGACGCCGCCTAGTCTGAAGAAGCGTGAAGAAGGGGAGTGAGAGGCTAGTATATGCACTGCGCATGGCCATAGATACCAGGCCCACTGTGGGATCACATTAGACGACACTGCGAGGTGGGATTTCGGGCAGCGAGGACGCACAGGCGCAGCCAGGACGACAACAAATGATGTCAGAGGACGGGCAGCGCAAACTGTGCATGGCCAAGGGATAACATAACAGCGCAGGGTCCATGACGGAATCAAACAACGCTGAGGAGGCAGCGCACGGTGTCAAGGGGGTAGCAATGACGGCTGTGCTGCGTCACATTACAAAGGAAAGTCCCACCTCCGGGACGGTTGGACGGTGTGAGGGGACACATTACATGAGTGTGTAGTGCAGCGTTTGCAAGGAGCATAATTTCAAGAGCGACCTTTTCCTTGTGCAGTATTAGTGCTGCACAAGGTGGCTCTTTCAGTAACAAATGCCTGGGGGGGGGGGGGGGACAGGTCCCCTTACATTTTAGTTGTGCCAGCGTGGCGGTCGCATGACACGTTGCCGGATACACAGCTGGGGATCAGCTGACGTTACTGAACCCCAATAACAGAGGAGCGACTGTTGACTGTGCAGACAGCACTTCCAGGCACCAACTGGCGGTGTTAGAGCCCAGGGACAGCAGGAGGAGCAGATTGGAGGTATTGCCGCTCACACAGCTGGGGATCAGCTGACGTTACTGAACTCCAATAACTGAGGAGCGACTGTTGACTGTGCAGACAGCACTTCCAGGCACCAACTGGCGGTGTTAGAGCCCAGGGACAGCAGGAGGAGCAGAGGAACAGAGTGTAGGCCGAAGCCTGATTGGAGCAAGTTGAAAGGGAACCTTTAATCCCCCCCCCCCCCAAGACGTTTGTAGCTGAAAGAGCCAGCTTGTGCAGCACTAAGGATGCAAAAGGAAAAGGTTGCTCTTTTAATTATGCTCCTTGCAAACACAGAAGTAAACACTAAAAATGTGTCCCCTTATACCGTTAAACCGTCCCGGAGGTGCGAATTTCCTTCGTAATGGGACACAGCACAGCTGTCATTCCTATCCCCTTGGTGCCGTGCGCTGCCTCCTCAGCGTTGTTTTAAGCTGTCACGGAGCCTGCGCTGTTCTGTTATCCCTTGGCCATGCCCAATTAGCGCTGCCTGTCTTCTGACATAATTTGGTGTCAGGCTGTCAGTGCCTGTGCGTCCACGCTGCTCCAGATCCCACCTCGCAGTGTCGTCTAACGTAACCCCACTGCGGGCCTTGGATCCATGGGCATGCACAGTGCATATCCTCGACTCTCACTCCCCTCCTTCCCTCTTCTTCAGACTGTGCGGTGTCACGGCCGTGGCATGCTATTAGGGATCAGCTGACGGCGCACAGTCTAAAGAAGGCGGAGGGAGATGAGCGAGAGCCCGAGGGGAAGATATGCACTGCGCATGCCCATCGATCCCAGGCCCGCAGTGTGATTCAATCAGAAGACACTGCGAGGCGGGATCTCGGGCAGCGCGGCCGCACAGGCGCAGCCAGCCTGACACCAAATTATGTCAGAAGACAGGCAGCGCAAATAGGGCATGGCCAAGGGATAACAGAACAGCGCAGGCTCCGTGACAGCTTAAAACAACGCTGAGGAGGCAGCGCATGCAGGGCCGGCTCCAGGTTTTTGAGGGCCCCGGGCGAAAGAGTCTCAGTGGGCCCCCCCCCCTTTAACACATACCCGATTTATGATGCACAGATATGGCAGAGAAATGTATAGTACAATGCCAGATTTCACTTCTTACATGAGTGACAGCTATTGTAAATTCTGCAGTGTGTATATACAGGACAGGAGGAGTGGTACTGTGCAGTGTATATATACAGGAGGAAAGGTGCTGTGCAGTGTATATATACAGGAGAGGTGCTGTGCAATGTATACATACAGGAGGAAAGGTGCTGTGCAGTGTATATATACAGGGGGAAAGGTGCTGTGCAGTGTATATATACAGGAGAGGTGCTGTGCAGTGTCGTGAGCAGGGCGTTGTTGTATCAGAAAATCTTTTCTGTTTTGAGTTTTTCTATGAAACAAAGACTTTTCTACATAAACAACGTTGTTTGGTTTTGCGGCCCTAACAGATCTGTGCTACAAAGTAACATCGCTCGGGCATTAATGAGGGACCTGATGCTGAATCCTTTCCACAAACCCTAATGACCCAATTAGTGCCCCGTCATTAGAAGCTCATTAAACGCCTCCCTGTCCCGAGCAATCATGTACAGTATGGGGGGATCCTGCAGCCCACCCGTGACTGCTCCATACCATACACTGCCCTCTGTCGCTCTCACTATTATCCTGTGCATTTCTCCTTCATCGTTACCCCATGTTACACTTGTCACCCCCCACTACAGAGTAGCCGGGCAGCCAATGTCACCCCCTCCCGGACGCTAATGGCAGCAGGAAATGTCTGCTCCTCTATTGGGTTGGAACCTGATTTAATCAAGGAATAATGTGGATTTGTTGCCGGTGGCTGCAGGGGAAGGGTTAAGTGATGCCATGTCCTTGGTGGGAGCAGTGGCAGCTGCTGGGACCTGGACAGACACAACCAATGTTGCTGTGACTGCACAGTGTGACCTGGAGGAGAGAAGCTGAGACTCCGGAGCAGAAATCACCCACATGCCAGCACTGGGCAGAGTCCCTCCAGTCACCAGCATGGGGCCACGGGGCCCCAACCTACAGCCCACATGGCAGCAGCTCCCCTTCCTCCTGGCATCTGGTTAACCCCATTTATGCGGGTCAGATTGTTATATTTAAGGTTTAGCAATAACCTTCATACAGATGGGAAGGGGTTAAGCTTCTTCCTACCCCACTGGTGCAGGTTTGGTGCAGCATGCATGTATTCTGGGGTTCTGGGAGAGCTGGGTGGCTGCAGGCTGCACCCCACCAGCTGCTCCTCCAGACATCACCCACATTTTTAGGCAGCAGAGACAGACAGCAGCAGACTGAGCCACAGGACCAACTGCAATTATTGCTGGATACCTTTGCACTCTGGTAGGACTAGCTCCTCCGGAATCTTCCTGATAAGTTCAGCTCAGCAGCACTGTCTGCAGCCAGCCAGGGGCCAGAGCAGAGAACTGCTCTCTCCGCCCACAAACAGTCACACTGGCTGCCTTCTGTTAACCCCTATGTGTGCCTGCCTGGCTGCACTGACTGAGTGAGAAGATGCTTGTGTCAGAGCTGGCACATAGGGGTTAAGAGAACGCAGCCAGCAGTGACTTTGTGGGCGGAGAGAGCATGTTATCTCCTGCTCTGCTCTCCCAGCTGCTAGTGGGCCCCCCTTTCTTCCCAAGGCCCTGGCATTTGCCCGCTGTGCCGGGTGCTGACGCCGGCCCTGAGCGCATGGCACCAAGGGGGTAGGAAAGACGGCTGTGCTGCGTCACATTACAAAGGAAAGTCCCAGCTCCGGGACGGTATAACGGTATCAGTGAACACATTTTATAAGTGTTAAGTTCTGCGTGTGCAAGGAGCTAAACTAAAAGAGCTACCTTTTCCTTGTGCAGCATTACTGCTGCACAAGATGGCTCTTTCAGTAACAAACGACGGGGGGGGGGGGACAGGTTCCCTTACATTTAGGTTGTTGTGCCAGCGTGGCGGTCGCAGGACACATTGCCGGCTACACAGCTGGGGATCAGCTGACGTTACTGAAACCCAATAACACTGGGTCGTATGTTTTTACTGTGCAGCCTGCACTTCTGAGCCGTAACTGGCGGTGTTGGAGCCCAGGAATAGCAATTCAGGTGGTAGAAAGATGAACACAGCAGGAGACCTGGATGACACCCAATTACTTAATCAGGCAGAGGAGTGGCAAATTCCTGCGAGATCCAGGCCTGGTTCATTTTCAGGAAAGTAAGCCGGTCAACGTTATCGGAGGATAGTCGCATGCGACGGTATGTTAGTACACCACCTGCGGCACTAAAGACACGTTCCGATAAGACACTAGCCGCAGGGCAAGCCAGCACCTCCAATGCATACTGGCTTAGCTCTGGCCATGTATCCAGCTTAGAGACCCAAAACTTGAACGGGGAAGAGCCGTCTGGGAGTACAGTAAGAGGGCAAGCCATGTAGTCTGTCACCATCTGACGGAACCGTTGCCTCCTGCTGACTGGAGCCGCCGGTGATGGTGTAGACATTTGGGGCGGGCACACAAAAGTGTGCCAGAGTTGTGCCATACTGGGCTTGCCTTGGGCAGAGGCACTGCTTCTGCTCCCTCTTTGGGCAGAGCCTCCCCCACTGCCTCGACGCACTGAGCTGCTTTGTAAAGCACTAGCAGCACTCCTCTCAGTTGGACTGGAGAAGATGATGGAATTCACCAGTGTGTCGTGGTACTCCCGCAATTTACGCTCCCGGGTCAACGCTGGGATGAGGTTTTGGACGTTGTCCCGGTAGCGAGGATCGAGGAGGGTGAACACCCAATAATCAGGCATGTTGAGAATGTGGTCGATGCGGCGGTCGTTTCTCAGGCACTGCAGCATGAAATCTACCATGTGCTGCAGACTGCCAACTGGCCCAGAAACGCTGTCCCCTGCTTGATCTCTGCCCGCTCGTCATCACCCCACCCTCGCTGTACACACTGACCACTGGACAATTGTGTCGCTCCCTCCTCTGGACGGAGCTCTTCCTCCTCCATTGACTCCTCCTCATCCTCCTCACAAAGTGGCCCCTGCGTACCCCTTTGTGAGGAACCACGTGGCGCTGACTCTCCAGAAGCTGATGGAAAAGGTGACTCCTCATCCTCCACCTCTTCCACAACATCATCCCTTAACCCTTGCAAAGTTTGCTGAAGCAGGCAGATAAGGGGGACAGTCATGCTGACTAGTGCATCATCTGCACTTGCCATCCGCGTGGAATAATCAAAAGGACGCAAAACCTGGCAGACGTCCTTCATAGTGGCCCACTCTGTGGTTGTGAAGAAATGAACGGCGCTGACTGCGACTTCTTTGCGCCTGATGCAGCTGGTACTCCATAACTGCTTGCTGCTGCTCACACAACCGCTCCAACATATGTAACGTGGAATTCCACCGGGTAGGTAGGTCACATATGATGCGGTGTTCCGGAAGGCGGAATCGGCGCTGCAGAGCAGCAATGCGGGATCTTGCCAAGCTGGAACGCCGCAAGTGAGCACACTCTAGGCGGACCTTGTGCAGCAGGGCATCAAGATCCGGATAGTCCCTCAGAAAACTCTGCACAACCAAATTGAGCACATGTGCCAGACATGGGATGTGAGTGAGGTTGCCAAGGGCCAAAGCTGCCACCAGATTTCGGCCATTGTCACACACTACCATGCCTGGCTGGAGATTCGCTGGCAGTAACCACACATCGCTCAGGAGTGCTTGATGGCATTCCAGAGCTCCTGCGCTGTGTGGCTTCGATTCCCCAATGAAACTAGTTTCAAGACGGCCTGCTGACGTTTGGCCACGGCTGTGCTCATGTCGGTCATAGGTAAACGTTCACGGGTCCATGTGGAGGTGGACTGTGACGGCTCCTGCAGAGATGATTCTGAGGAACTTGTGTAAGAGGAGGAGTCAATGCGTACAGACTGGATTCCTGCAATCCTTGGAGTGGGCAGGACACGTCCTGCGCCACTCGCACGATCTGTACCTGGCTCAACAACATTAACCCAATGGGCAGTGAGGGAAACGTATCGCCCCTGTCCATGCTGACTGGTCCACGCATCGGTGGTGAGGTGGACCTTGCTACTGACGGCGTTCAGTAGCGCATGTTTTATGTTTCCCTCAACATGCCTGTGCAGGGCAGGGACAGCTTGCCTGCTGAAGTAAAAGCGGCTGGGCACCTTGTACTGTGGGACTGCCAATGCCATCAAGTCACGGAAGCTGTCAGTCTCCACCAGCCTGAATGAGAGCATTTCCAGGGACAACAGTTTGGCAATGCCTGCATTCAGAGCCTGTGCTCGGGGGTGGTTGGCCGAGAATGCCCTCCTTTTCTCCCATGCCTGTACTACCGATGGCTGTAGAGTAGACTGGGAGTGTGAGGATGACTGGGAAGGTGGTGCTGTGGGTGGAATTACACAAGGTCTCTGGACAACAGTGCCAGAGGTTCTTCCATGGCGATCCTGGGAGGAAGCCAAACCAGCTGTGCGTGAGCTGGAGGAAGAGGCAACACGAGCTGAAGAGGTGGTAGCTGCCGCTGTTGGTTGGCCTACATCTTCAGTGTGTTTCTGTAACTCCACCGCGTGCCTGGTCCGCACATGTTTCCACATATTTGTGGTATTGAGGTTGCTGACATTTTTCCCTCTTTTTACTTTCTGATGACACAGCTTGCATTTGACAAAACAAATGTCATCTGCAACTGTGTCAAAAAAGGACCAGGCACTGCAAGTCTTGGGAGCGCCCTTTTTGGCTTTGGAAAGAGACAGGCTCCTAACGGGTGCCAAAGTGGAGGCTACAGGCTCCGCAGTCTTCCCCCTCCCTCTCCCTCTTTGGCCCATAAGGGGAATCTCTTCCTCAGAGCTGCTCCCACCACCTTCCTGTTCCTCACGCCACGATGGGTCAACGACCTCATCATCTCCACTACCCTCTGCCACCAACTGCTCCTCCTGGGTAGTCTCGGCAGCACAGTACGCACCAGAAAGCGGCACCTGAGTTTCATCATCAGATGCGTACTGCGCTGTGGTCACCGGAGGCACTGGCCCACCCGCCTCTTCAGAGTCAGAGAGACAAAGCTGTTGGGCATCACTGCACACTGCCTCTTCTTCCATTTCTCCAATGCTGCTTGGCTGGCCCCCTGTTTCCAAGCCAAGAGATTCAGAGAACAGAAGTAGAGACGGCTCCTGTCCTGGGCTCTCTGACTGCCTGGCCAATTTGGCAGGTGGTGAAGAGACAGATGGCTGCTCTCCAGTGCTCTGTGCCTGAGAGGATGTGGCACTAACTGAAGTCGATGCCGAGGCGTTAGCTGCCATCCACTCGACAACGGCTTCAATTTGGTCTTCACGCAGCAGCGGTGCACGGCGCTCTCTGACAAAGCTGCGCATGAAGGACTGTTCCCTGCTGAAACTGAGTGACGACGAGTCACCGGTGCCCGCAGCAGGCACAGAATCACCACGTCCTCTCCCTGCTCCTCTCCCTGCTCCGCGCCCACGCCCACGTGCCTTACTCCCTGCCCTCTTCATCTTGGTTGACAGATAAAGATAAGCAGAAAAGTACTAAGGCCTTAGTGTGCTTATTCCTGAAATGCTCCTCCTAACAGGTGTAAGAAACACTAATGTTGTAAAGTGTGGACTAAACTTTATTATTTTTCAAATGTGGCCTACACAAGTGTTAAGTTGTGTTTGGTGAACTTTCCTTTTTTTTTTTCTGCAGATCGGACTACAGAGCAAGTTTAACTCACACGGGGACCGTGCAGACAGCCGTAAACGGCGCTGCAAGGCCCAAAAACCCTCCTCTAGGTTATCCTATGTAGTGTTTTTCCACTATTTAGCTGGAGACGGGTGGAAAGACACTAATAGGAAATTTTTTTTTTAAATTTTAAACAGGCTGCACTATTTGAAAAAAAGGAAATTTTTTTTCAAGGTATGAGGCAGTAACGCACCCTGAGCTGAATCCAACCGGCTATGGCTGCACACAGACTACAGGGCGAGCTGCGCTCACACAGAGACCGTGCAGACAGCCGTAAACGGCGCTGCAAGGCCCAAAAAAAACCCTCTAGGTTATCCTATGTAGTGTTTTTCCATAATTTAACTGGAGACGGGTGGAAAAACACTAATACGAAATTTTTTTTAAAAATTTTAAACAGGCTGCACTATTTGAAAAAAAAGGAAAATTTTTTTCAAGGTATGAGGCAGTAACGAACCCTGAGCTGAATCCAACTGGCTATGGCTGCACACAGACTACAGGGCGAGCTGGGCTCACACGGAGACCGTGCAGACAGCCGTAGACGGCGCTGCAAGGCCCAAAAACCCCCCTCTAGGTTATCCTATGTAGTGTTTTTCCACAATTTAGCTGGAGACGGGTGGAAAAACACTAATAGGAAATTTGAGAAAAAATGTGCAGCAGGCTGCACTATGAGCAAAAAAGGACAACTGTGTGAGGCAGTGTGAACCCCCCCTGAGCTGAATACAACCGGGTATATGGCTGCACACAGACTACAGAGTGAGCTGCACACACACACACACACAGAGACCTTGCAGAACGCTGTTAAAACAGCGCTGCAAGGCAAGAGCAAGGTGAACAGTGAAGAACACACAGCGTTTTGCTAAATTAGCCTTGGGAAAGGAAAATAAAGCAATTAGCTATCTCAACTGGCCCTCAGTTAGAACACAGCGTCCTGTCCCTAACTGAAATCACAGCAGAGTGAGCGCAAAATGGCGGCAGCGTTTTTTATAGTGCAGAGTGACATCATTTCAGCAGCCAATCACAGCCTTGCCAGTAGTTACATGCCCACCATGCTAAACAGGATGTGCCCACACTTCCAATCATTCCTCATTGGCTGCTGCGTTCAGTTTGAATTCTGGGAACTTCCGATTCCGGTATCCGATACGCGGGAAGTATCGGAATTCGGTATCGGAATTCCGATACCGCAAATATCGGCCGATACCCGATACTTGCGGTATCGGAATGCTCAACACTAATTACTATGTGATTTAAGAAAAAAAAACAGCCTTGTTACCTCAAATCTCTGCCAGACATAAACAGATTTCCTCCAGAACTATCCTGCATTTACTGCCATCCATCCGTCCGTCTTTCAACCCTGTCCTGAAAAGCATCCTTACAGCATGCTGCTGCCACCACCATGCTTCACTATAAGAAAACTGTTCTTGGTGTGATGAAAAGTGTTTGTTTTGTTCCACTTTCCATTGTTAACGTGAAACGGTCAAATTTAGTCTCATCTATCCACAGAACCTTCTTAACCCCTTCACAACATACAGTATGACGTACATGTCCTTGCCTTTGACATCAGCAAATTTAAAACATTAGAAATCCAAGAGCCCATGTGCTTTTCTTGCATGAGAGTCCTCCCTGTTTCACACATCAGTGTTTCCGTTTATGGACTGGTCATGGGTCTTCTAACCGAAACTCCACAGCCTCAAAGACAGGGCAGACATACCATTGATGCAAGGGCCCAAGAGGTTATGGGACCCGTTTCCATCTCCAAAACAGATGGAATTGTGTACTATGTTGAACTGTTGGATTAAAACGGGACCATATGAAAATGTAATAAAGTTTGTTTGAAAAAGAAAGGGACCGTATACCGTTTTTGCACACAGGCCCTTGTTATGATCCGGTGACCTTGGAGCTGCATGAGAACTTTCACTGGAGAAAGTGGCCACTATACTGACCGCAAACCTGAACTTAACACCGCAACTAGAAGTAGCTGTGGAGTGTACCTAACACACCTAGACACCTCGTCACAGCCGGAGGACTAAATACCCCTAAAGATGGAAATCGGAATACTATCTTGCCTCAGAGAAAATCCCCAAAGGATAGACAGCCCCCCACAAATATTGGCGGTGAGTCGGAGAGGAAAAAACATAAGGCAGAAAAAAACAGGATTTAGCACAGGAGGCCACTCTAGTTAGATAGGACAGGATAGGACAGAGTTCTGTGCGGTCAGTATTAAAACACTTCAAAAAATCCACAGCAGAATATACAAATATACAAAAAACTTCCTACATCTAAGTAAAGATGTAGGAGCGTATATCTGCAACTCCAGTGAAACCAACCAGACTGAGAAAACACAGACACAGTCTAATCTGGACAAAAGAAAAAACAAACGAACAGTACTGAAAATAAGCACACTGCATGTGTGCCACAGGAAAAGAAACAGACACTTATCTTTGCTGAACTGGCAGATAAGCAGGAGAGGCCAGGCAGAGATCCAACACTTCCAGAGAAACATTGACAACTGGCAGGGGCTAAAGGATCCTGCACACCTAAATATCCCAGTCAGAATTGTAATTATCCGATACACCAGGCCAGGACTGCGAGTCAGAGACAACTGCATTCCCACCAACAACCACTGGAGGGAACCCAAGAGCAGAATTCACAACAGTCCCTTTTCTGACTGTCTCCGCCAGTGCTTACAGGCATATATGAAACTGTCAAGTTTGTATCAGGAGACCTGTGTCCGGTCTGTTCTCGGACTGTGAAACATGGATGTGTTAATCTGGTTTAGTGTGTATGACTCTGATTAGGACATCACGTCCTAATGAACACACAGCTGAATGATAGCTGTCATAATGATTTTTCTAAGCTTGAGTATGTAATGGCGAGAATACTACATTCCTTAATTCAACTACTTCTATACATCAATGTAAAATGACTGACATTAATTTCTGTAGATGTTCACTTTCCAATCTGTTATATTTGACAGTGCTTAATTATGTAAGTCCTGGCAGAACACTCCTCGGCTGAGACAGAAATAGTAATGGTTTAAAGGAGTATGCATATTCAGAGATGTGGCGCACCATGTAAACCAATGAGCAACAAAATATTTGCAAAAAGCAAATATGAAAAAAAGGAATTCTCCACCCTAATAATTCTCTAATCAGCAGGTCAAACACACTGGAAGTCAGATATAGAAATGCAAATGACAGATTTTAAATATACCCAGTTGCTTTAAGATCAAAGCCGACCCAATATATCCCTTCTCCCTGCCATATCATATTGCATATTTGTTAACAGGAATGAGTCAGAGGATACAGTCACATAGAATATATAGAAATGTGCAGTACTATAGTAATTATTCATTAGAGAGCAATGAATGTTTTTCCTTCATATAGTTTGGCAACAGCTGGTGTTATGACTCTGTCACTGCTCCACATTCCGACCAACAGACCAGCAGTGTCACTCATTATACTGCAATAGAAGGGCTGATGCCAGATATTGATAGATGTCACCAATACTAAAGAATCCAAATAGTGAAATAGCATAATTAGCCACTTAGCAGTACTGTGAGGGCTCATGCATACAACTGATTTTCTTGTACAAGTGCTAGGATAGCACTTGTACCCATGATATTCTATGGGGCCATGCACCAGTGGTCCGCACAAAAAATCACAGACATGTCCAATTTTGATCTGAGTGTTGGATAGGTTTACTAGTCCTCTAGTGATAATCTACTGCTGATGATTTTATCAAAACTACAGCATGCAACCCAATAAGGGACACATTGCTGGAATCAGGATCTGTTTATTAGGCTGCTCTCAGATATGGTTGCAAAAATCTGGTGACAGATTCTCTTTAAGATTAGAAAGCTGATCTCTGATTGGTTATTGTAGAAAATAAAAATAATTTATATATTTTTTTTCTTCCCTGTCTAAATGCTAATGGTTCCAATTGTCTTTGCTGTCTCTTTCTTGGTTTGACCCCCTCTCCATGTATTTTCTATTTTCCTGTTTAGCCTGCCTTATCATATTCTGGGTTGGGTTTTACATGTTGAACCTTCACTGCACTTCCTTGCTGGCTATACCTCTATGTGCACTTGGGTTTAGGACTTCCAGCCCTTACGCTAAGGGGTTTGTTTACCTTGCATGGTAAACACTAGTTGAATTCCTAGAGTGAGTTTGTTTTCCTTCCCAGTTCCTCTTCCTTTCACCTCTTTAGGTCTCTGGGAAGTTATTCTTGTTCAATTTACTTTTGGCTCTCCTTTGCTTTCCCTCTCTACCCTATATGAACGTGTTTTAATTTTCTCACCCTGGGTTTTCGTATCTTCTTGCACATTATTTTCTTCTCTAGTTGGCAGTGTGTTGTGGCCTCCCATCTGGTTCCTCAGGAAGTAGCTGAAACCTCTCAATGGCCAGTTAGGTGGTGTTAGGGTATTTCTAATCCGTACAAATACTAGTTGGGTGTAGGTGCGGCGTCTCCCTCTATTAGGTCTTTCCCTTTTCTGTTACCCGTGAGGGAGCATGCTAAGTTCACAACAGGTAGGTGACCAGGGCTCATAGCCATTATGCAAACTTTCATAGTTTATTGTTATGTTTGCTAATGACAGGTGTTATGAAGGCAATCCAGAAACACAGTGCGCATAGCGATCAGAGCGCACACAGTGATCTGACAAAAATACAAGAACGAGCTCTGAGACGTGGAAACTCTGTAGACTGCACACCTGATCCTATCCTAAACACAACTAAAAGCGGCTGTGGATTGCGCCTAACAACTACCTAGGCAACTCGGCACAGCCTAAGAAACTAGCTAGCCTGAAGATAGAAAAATAGGCCTGACTTGCCCCAGAGAAATTCCCCAAAGGAAAAGGCAGCCCCCCACATATAATGACTGTGAGTAAGATGAAAAGACAAAACGTAGGGATGAAATAGATTCAGCAAAGTGGGGCCCGATATTCTAGGACAGAGCGAGGACAGTAAAGCGAACTTTGCAGTCTACAAAAAACCCTAAAGCAAAACCACGCAAAGGGGGCAAAAAAAACCCACCGTGCCGAACTAACGGCACGGCGGTACACCCTTTGCGTCTCAGAGCTTCCAGCAAAACAAAAGACAAGCTGGACAGAAAAAAAGCAACAAAAAAGCAAAAAGCACTTAGCTATACAGAGCAGCAGGTCACAGGAACAATCAGGAGAAGCTCAGATCCAACACTGAAACATTGACAAGGAGCAAGGATAGCAGCATCAGGCGGAGTTAAGTAATGAAGCAGTTAACGAGCTCACCAGAACACCTGAGGGAGGAAGCTCAGA
The DNA here is from genome assembly GCF_032444005.1 of Ranitomeya imitator. Lineage (NCBI taxonomy): Eukaryota > Metazoa > Chordata > Amphibia > Anura > Dendrobatidae > Ranitomeya > Ranitomeya imitator. The sequence goes on along the minus strand of NC_091285.1, from coordinate 206,164,135 downwards.
AGCTGCAGTACCACTTGTGACCACAGGAGTGAATTCAGCCACAGAATTCACAACAGTACCCCCCCCTTGAGGAGGGGTCACCGAACCCTCACCAGAGCCCCCAGGCCGACCAGGATGAGCCGCATGAAAGGCACGAACAAGATCGGAAGCATGAACATCAGAGGCAAAAACCCAGGAATTATCCTCCTGAGCATAACCCTTCCATTTAACCAGATACTGGAGTTTCCGTCTAGAAACACGAGAATCCAAAATCTTCTCCACAATATACTCCAATTCCCCCTCCACCAAAACCGGGGCAGGAGGCTCAACAGATGGAACCATAGGTGCCACGTATCTCCGCAACAACGACCTATGGAATACATTATGTATGGAAAAGGAGTCTGGGAGGGTCAAACGAAAAGACACAGGATTGAGAACCTCAGAAATCCTATACGGACCAATAAAACGAGGTTTAAATTTAGGAGAGGAAACCTTCATAGGAATATGACGAGAAGATAACCAAACCAGATCCCCAACACGAAGTCGGGGACCCACACGGCGTCTGCGATTAGCGAAAAGTTGAGCTTTCTCCTGGGACAAGATCAAATTGTCCACTACCTGAGTCCAGATCTGCTGCAACCTATCCACCACAGAATCCACACCAGGACAGTCCGAAGACTCAGCCTGTCCTGAAGAGAAACGAGGATGGAACCCAGAATTGCAAAAAAATGGAGAAACCAAGGTAGCCGAGCTGGCCCGATTATTAAGGGCGAACTCAGCCAACGGCAAAAAGGACACCCAATCATCCTGGTCTGCAGAAACAAAACATCTCAGATATGTTTCCAAGGTCTGATTGGTTCGTTCGGTCTGGCCATTAGTCTGAGGATGGAAAGCCGAGGAAAAGGATAGGTCAATGCCCATCCTACCACAAAAGGCTCGCCAAAACCTTGAAACAAACTGGGAACCTCTGTCAGAAACAATATTCTCAGGAATGCCATGCAACCGAACCACATGCTGAAAGAACAAAGGTACCAAATCAGAGGAGGAAGGCAATTTAGCCAAGGGCACCAGATGGACCATTTTAGAAAAGCGATCACAGACCACCCAAATGACTGACATCTTTTGAGAAATGGGAAGGTCAGAAATGAAATCCATCGAAATATGTGTCCAAGGCCTCTTTGGGACCGGCAAGGGCAAAAGCAACCCACTGGCACGAGAACAGCAGGGCTTAGCCCTAGCACAAATCCCACAGGACTGCACAAAAGTACGTACATCCCGTGACAGAGATGGCCACCAGAAGGATCTAGCCACTAACTCTCTGGTACCAAAGATTCCAGGATGACCAGCCAACACCGAACAATGAAGTTCAGAGATAAGTTTATTAGTCCACCTATCAGGGACGAACAGTTTCTCTGCTGGACAACGATCAGGTTTATTCGCCTGAAATTTTTGCAGCACCCGCCGCAAATCAGGGGAAATGGCAGACACAATGACTCCTTCCTTGAGGATACCCGCTGGCTCAGATAAACCCGGAGAGTCGGGCACAAAACTCCTAGACAGAGCATCCGCCTTCACATTTTTAGAGCCCGGAAGGTACGAAATCACAAAGTCGAAGCGGGCAAAAAATAACGACCAACGGGCCTGTCTAGGATTCAAGCGCTTGGCAGACTCGAGATAAGTCAAGTTCTTATGATCAGTCAATACCACCACGCGATGCTTAGCTCCTTCAAGCCAATGACGCCACTCCTCGAATGCCCACTTCATGGCCAGCAACTCTCGATTGCCCACATCATAATTACGCTCAGCGGGCGAAAACTTCCTGGAAAAGAAAGCACATGGTTTCATCACTGAGCAATCAGAACCTCTCTGTGACAAAACCGCCCCTGCTCCAATCTCAGAAGCATCAACCTCGACCTGGAACGGAAGAGAAACATCTGGCTGACACAACACAGGGGCAGAACAAAAACGACGCTTCAACTCCTGAAAAGCTTCCACAGCAGCAGAAGACCAATTAACCAAATCAGCACCCTTCTTGGTCAAATCGGTCAATGGTTTGGCAATGCTAGAAAAATTACAGATGAAGCGACGATAAAAATTAGCAAAGCCCAGGAACTTTTGCAGACTTTTCAGAGATGTCGGCTGAATCCAATCCTGGATGGCTTGGACCTTAACTGGATCCATCTCGATAGTAGAAGGGGTAAAGATGAACCCCAAAAATGAAACTTTCTGCACACCGAAGAGACACTTTGATCCCTTCACAAACAAAGAGTTAGCACGCAGGACCTGAAAAACCATTCTGACCTGCTTCACATGAGACTCCCAATCATCTGAGAAGATCAAAATGTCATCCAAGTAAACAATCAGGAATTTATCCAGATACTCACGGAAGATGTCATGCATAAAAGACTGAAACACAGATGGAGCATTGGCAAGTCCGAACGGCATCACTAGATACTCAAAATGACCCTCGGGCGTATTGAATGCAGTTTTCCATTCATCTCCTTGCCTGATTCTCACCAGATTATACGCACCACGAAGATCTATCTTAGTGAACCAACTAGCCCCCTTAATCCGAGCAAACAAGTCAGATAACAATGGCAAGGGATACTGAAATTTAACAGTGATCTTATTAAGAAGGCGGTAATCAATACACGGTCTCAGCGAACCATCCTTCTTGGCTACAAAGAAGAACCCTGCTCCCAGTGGTGATGACGATGGGCGAATATGTCCCTTCTCCAGGGATTCCTTCACATAACTGCGCATAGCGGCGTGTTCGGGCACGGATAAATTAAATAATCGACCTTTAGGGAATTTACTACCAGGAATCAAATTGATAGCACAATCACAATCCCTATGCGGAGGTAGAGCATCGGACTTGGGCTCTTCAAATACATCCTGATAATCAGACAAGAACTCTGGGACCTCAGAAGGGGTGGATGACGAAATCGACAAAAATGGAACATCACCATGTACCCCCTGACAACCCCAGCTGGATACCGACATGGAATTCCAATCTAATACTGGATTATGGGTTTGTAGCCATGGCAACCCCAACACGACCACATCATGCAGATTATGCAACACCAGAAAGCGAATAACTTCCTGATGTGCAGGAGCCATGCACATGGTCAGCTGGGCCCAGTATTGAGGTTTATTCTTGGCCAAAGGTGTAGCATCAATTCCTCTCAATGGAATAGGACACCGCAAAGGCTCCAAGAAAAACCCACAACGTTTAGCATAATCCAAATCCATCAGATTCAGGGCAGCGCCCGAATCCACAAACGCCATGACAGAAAACGACGACAAAGAGCATATCAAGGTAATGGACAGAAGGAATTTGGACTGTACAGTACTAATGACGGCAGACCTAGCGGACCGCTTAGTGCGCTTAGGACAATCAGAAATAGCATGAGTGGAATCACCACAGTAGAAACACAGACCATTCAGACGTCTGTATTCCTGCCGTTCAACTCTAGTCATAGTCCTATCGCACTGCATAGGCTCAGGTTTAACCTCAGGCAGTACCGCCAAATGGTGCACAGATTTACGCTCGCGCAAGCCTCGACCGATCTGAATGGCCAAAGACAAAGACTCATTCAAACCAGCAGGCATAGGAAATCCCACCATGACATCCTTAAGAGCCTCAGAGAGACCCTTTCTGAACAAAGCTGCCAGCGCAGATTCATTCCACTGAGTGAGTACTGACCATTTCCTAAATTTCTGACAATATACTTCTATATCATCCTGACCCTGGCACAAAGCCAGCAAATTTTTCTCAGCCTGATCCACTGAATTAGGCTCATCGTACAGCAATCCGAGCGCCAGGAAAAACGCATCGACACTACTCAATGCAGGGTCTCCTGGCGCAAGAGAAAATGCCCAGTCTTGAGGGTCGCCGCGCAAAAAAGAAATAATAATCAAAACCTGTTGAATAGGATTACCAGAAGAATGAGGTTTCAAGGCCAGAAATAGCTTACAATTATTTTTGAAACTTAGGAACTTAGTTCTATCTCCAAAAAACAAATCAGGAATAGGAATTCTTGGTTCTAACATAGATTTCTGATCAATAGTATCTTGAATTTTTTGTACATTTATAACGAGATTATCCATTGAAGAGCACAGACCCTGAATATCCATGTCCACACCTGTGTCCAGAATCACCCAAATGTCTAGGGGAAAAAAAAAGTGAACACAGAGCAGAAAAAAAGAAAAAAATGATGTCAGAACTTTTTCTTTCCCTCTATTGAGAATCATTAGTTGGCTCCTTGTACTGTTATGTTTGCTAATGACAGGTGTTATGAAGGCAATCCAGAAACACAGTGCGCATAGCGATCAGAGCGCACACAGTGATCTGACAAATACCCAAAAATACAAGAACGAGCTCTGAGACGTGGAAACTCTGTAGACTGCACACCTGATCCTATCCTAAACACAACTAAAAGCGGCTGTGGATTGCGCCTAACAACTACCTAGGCAACTCGGCACAGCCTAAGAAACTAGCTAGCCTGAAGATAGAAAAATAGGCCTGACTTGCCCCAGAGAAATTCCCCAAAGGAAAAGGCAGCCCCCCACATATAATGACTGTGAGTAAGATGAAAAGACAAAACGTAGGGATGAAATAGATTCAGCAAAGTGGGGCCCGATATTCTAGGACAGAGCGAGGACAGTAAAGCGAACTTTGCAGTCTACAAAAAACCCTAAAGCAAAACCACGCAAAGGGGGCAAAAAAAACCCACCGTGCCGAACTAACGGCACGGCGGTACACCCTTTGCGTCTCAGAGCTTCCAGCAAAACAAAAGACAAGCTGGACAGAAAAAAAGCAACAAAAAAGCAAAAAGCACTTAGCTATACAGAGCAGCAGGTCACAGGAACAATCAGGAGAAGCTCAGATCCAACACTGAAACATTGACAAGGAGCAAGGATAGCAGCATCAGGCGGAGTTAAGTAATGAAGCAGTTAACGAGCTCACCAGAACACCTGAGGGAGGAAGCTCAGAAGCTGCAGTACCACTTGTGACCACAGGAGTGAATTCAGCCACAGAATTCACAACAGTTTATGCATGCCATTGCCTACTTATAAATGTGCATACGCAAATATGCACAACAGTGCTGCACATATACATTGTGTGCAGAATTATTAAGCATTTTGCATCACATCCAGTTGTAGAACTTATTTTTATTCCAACATTTTTTAATTAAAATGTACTTTGTTAGTGGGGAAAACCTGTTTAAATAGGATTTTGTGCACAAATCACACTACATAAGCCTATTGAATGTGGCAAATCCATAGCAGAGAACCTACATTTGTGATGAGCCAGAAGTGATCAAGCTTAGGGAAGATTTTTAACCCTGTATTATTATTATTGTTATTATTAATTATTAGAGCACCATCGATTCCATAGTGCTGTACATGAGAATGGGTTACATAAAAGATAGAAATATAAAATAGGGCGAACAAACTAACAATGACAAACTGGTACAGAAAGGAGATGGTCTTGCCCTTGTAGCCTTACAGTCTACTGTATGCACCCAAAAGTGACAGGGGTATGCCTAAAAATGTAAAGCTTATGTGCATATGGCTACTCTATAAAAATGATCTCAAGTACAGATTTCTGAAAGAAGGTACATAATATAACTGTAGAATGTAAGCCCGCAAGGGCAGGGTCCTCATCCCTCTGTATCAGTCCGTCATTGTTAGTTTGTTTACTGTATGTGATATTTGTAACTTGTATGTAACCCCTTCTCATGTACAGCACCATGGAATCAATGGTGCTATATAAATAAATAATAATAATAATAATAACTAATTAATTTACATTAGAAGCCTGTGGTCATATTCATAGATGACCTAAAAATATGTTTTCTTTTTATTTATCTGGTGTAAATGTTTTCCTGAATTGGGCATTTTTTTTGCTCCTATGTGTCTCAGTTCTTGAGATACGGCCCATACTTTCTTTCATGAAAGTTTTTTCTTTTTTGCCTATTTGGAATGGTCCTCAAGAAGACTCACATAGTAAAAATAAGTCACTTACCACACCTACTTGACAAAAAAGGCTAGATTATGGAGGAGGTGAATATCTCAGGAATACAGAGGCATTAAATCAAAAGAAACATGATGGTAGAATCAGGAGAACAGTGGCAATTGCACATTTAAAGGGAATTTGTCAGCAAGTTTTTGCTATGTAATCTGAAGACAGCATGCTGGAGGGGTTAAAATACAGATTTCAGCTATGCCTCTCTTACCAAGCTCTGTGCTGTCTTTTTCTTGCAATAATTGTTTTAGCATCAAGAGCTTATGATTGCTGTACTAGAGCAGAGCATGCCTGGTAGTCCAACTCTGCCCCCTTCAGTGATAGAATCTCACTGTCTATAGCTATGTACACTGAGAGTCTGGTGTGGGCGGGGTTAGCTTTCATAGCTCTGCTGTATTGCCAAGTCTAAAAGCTCTGATTGTGTGAGAATGGCTGAACCCTATAATCTAAGTGATGCATCCTCGGATTCAGCTTATGTTGGCCTACATCATGCTGCCCTCAGCTGAGGCAGAAAAAGATGCTAACAAATTCCCTTTAAGGTAAGTGACTCTTTAATGAATCTTTTGCAATTCTTATTATTGCTCTCTATACTGGAGCTACTATTTTTCTAAATGTAGTCAGGCATTAAAAAGCCCAAATGCTCAATGAAGATGGCATTGCTGACTGATATTCTGCTGAATGGTTCCACTGTGGAGCTTTTTCCTACCCAACCTTGCAGGTGTTGTTGATGCCGTCAGACTCCATGAATCGACAATATAGTGTTAATACTTGTGTTTTTCTTTAGGACCCAAAACTATGAGAAACAACATTTTTTGAAGCCCTAATGTAGGTTTGTCTCCATGAAGAATGAGTTGTTCCAGAACATGACATAAAACGCTTTGACAGATGACGTTAATAGCGTTGATTACCTTTTGACAATGGGACTTGTCATAATAGACGCACATTTCCTGTTATTGTATCTAAGAAGCATTAAGCCTCTTCAGTAAGTCTTTCTGTTGCTATTTTGCACATTTCGGATGTCAGCTATAGTCATCTTGTATGTTTTGTCAACTTTTACTTTTTTTTTTAAATATACCGGACAGTAAAAAATATAATTGTACAACCTAGTCGGACTGATCACTTTCTACTGCTAGGGGGCAGCATTTATACACTCCATTCCTTGTAGTCCCAGGTAGGCCACACACAGACATGCAAGTGGTGAGCTGATTTACTGGCTCCAAGCAATTAACTCACTCAACAGTTGCATGCACATACCAGTGCAGTCATGGAAGGAACAGATTTGATCAGCATGTCCATTAACAGTCATACAAAACCATCAGATCTGTAATGACATAATCGGACTAGTTTGTTGAAGTCATTTACCAATCACAAGTTTTCATTAAAAATTTTTTTTTAGAAAACAGAATTTGAAGCAACCCTTTCCCTTTTCAGTTTTTGTTTTTTCCTCTCCTTCTTCCAAGAGCCATCACTTTTTTATTTTTCTGCCAACATAGCCATATGAGTGCTTGTTTTTTACAGGACCAGTTGTACTTTTGAATATCTTCCATTTTATGACATGATGTAAATGATAGCGGGAAAAAGATTACAAGTGTGTCAAAATTGAGGAAAAATTTCAAAAAACTGACCGTCAAATCCAAACATAAACTAGGTGTGAACAGGTGCTTACCTAGAGTCACCAACTCATATACAATCAAACAAATAAAGTAGCACTCTATAGAGCCATAGCATGCAAACATGAAATATGAAAATTCAATTGCATTACTGCACTAGAAATATGAAAAAATGGGAATGCTTAGTGCATAAATTGGCCAATTCATGTGTACCTGGAAGCCATGTTAAGGGCTCCTACTCACTTGTGGGAGATTCGGATGAGTCTCGCACGACAATAACCGGCACTGCACCTGGCACAGAGGAGCGGAGTGTGCGGCTCCATTTATCCCTATGCGGCTGCACGCTCCGATCTGAGTGCCGGCAGCAGCGCCGGGTATTAACATGCGAGACTCATCCGAGTGGCTCGCAAGTGAGTAGGAGCCCTTAGGCATTTCTCATTTCCAGGTCCTAACTTAATGCCAATTCTCTCTTAGCATAAAGTCTTCATCTGTATGGGAACCTGTCAGTCGTCTCTTAGGCTGCCGTCACACTATCAGTATTTGGTCAGTATTTTACATCAGTATTTGTAAGCCAAAACCAGGAGTGGAACAAATAGAGGAAAAGTATAATAGAAACATATTTACCACTTCTGTATTTATCACCCACTCCTAGTTTTGGCTTACACATACTGATGTAAAATACTGACCAAATGCTGCTAGTGTGACGGCAGCCTTAGACTGAAATCTATATCTCTGTGGTGGGGTAGGGTCTTGCTGTGATTAAAAACGCCTGAGGCTAAAGGGTGGAGTGTTCAGTCAGAAGGCTAATGAATACAAATTTTAAGAAAAACTGACCATCACATCCAAACATAGATTAAGTGTGAACAGTTGCTGAACCTAGAGTCACCAACTCATATACACTCAAACAAAAAAGGCAGCACACTGAAGCGCCAAAACTCGCAGACATGAAAAATGAAAATTGAATTGCATTACTGCACTAGAAATATGAAAAAATGAGAATGCTTAGCGCATAAATTGGCCAATTCATGTGTACCTGGTAGCCACGATAAGGTATTTCTCGTTTACCAGGACCTATCAATGCCAATCCTCTCTTAGAATAAAGTCTTCATCTGTATGGGAACCTGTGAGTCCTCTCTTAGACTGAAATCTATATCTCTGTGGAGGGGTAGGGTGTTGCTGTGATTAAAATCACCTGTAGCTAAGAGGCGAAGTGCTCAGTCAGAAGGCTAATGAAGACAAATTTAAAAAAACTGACAGTCACATCCAAACATAGGCTAAGTGTGAACAGGTGCTTACCTAGAGTCACCAACTCATGTACAATCAAACAAATAAAGCAGCACTATAGCGCCGTAGCATGCAAATATGAAATATGAAAATTGAATTGCATTACATTGTTCGTTTGTTCGCTTGTGCTATATACTGTTGCCGTGCAGCGCTGGGGTCCTGAGTTCAAATCCCACCAAGAACATCTGAAAGGAGTTTGTATGTTCACCCCGTGTTCTCCGGTTTCCTCCCACACTCCAAAGACATACTGATAGGGAATTTAGATGGTGAACCCATCGGGGACAGTGATGATGATGTCGGTAAAGTGCTGTGCAATTAATGGCGCTATATAAGTGAGTAAAAATAAATACTACAGTGTATTTGTATATAAGAAAAATCACACAGTCCTATGAACACCAGCCAAAAATTGGTGTTCACAGGAGTTCCCATCATGACAGGCATGATGGTCTTCAGCAGAGTGGAGGTTGTCATAGCAACCTATTCTTTATCTTGCAAAACCATGAAGAGGCCTTCACCAGGGAATGTCACTCTGGTGCTACTCCTGAGATGATGGTATAGGGTGGCACATTGTACTGCAACTAGACCCCTCTAATTCTCATTTCAGTTGCATTAACATCTCAGTTTTACTTTCATTTGATTGTGAAACCAGTGGTATGACCATTTCTCCAAAGTGTCCCATTAGCTGTTTTTCAACACAAAACCAGGCAACATTTTGCTCACTCTGCTGTGTGGCCTGATCATAGAAATCTGCTTCTTTTTCCACCAGGATTGATTTTTCATTTCATATTATATGCAATATTTAACCCCTTTACCCCCAAGGGTGGTTTGCACGTTAATGACCGGGCCAATTTTTACAATTCTGACCACTGTCCCTTTATGAGGTTATAACTCTGGAACGCTTCAATGGATCCTGGTGATTCTGACATTGTTTTCTCGTGACATATTGTACTTCATGACAATGGTAAAAATTATTTGATAGTACCTGCGTTTATTTGTGAAAAAAACGGAAATTTGGCGAAAATTATGAAAATTTCGCAATTTTCCAACTTTGAATTTTTATGCAATTAAATCACAGAGATATGTCACACAAAATACTTAATAAGTAACATTTCCCACATGTCTACTTTACATCAGCACAATTTTGGAACCAAATTTTTTTTTTGTTAGGGAGTTATAAGGGTTAAAAGTTGACCAGCAATTTCTCATTTCTACAACACCATTTTATTTTAGGGACCACATCTCATTTGAAGTCATTTTGAGGGGTCTATATGATAGAAAATACCCAAGTGTGACACCATTCTAAAAACTACACCCCTCAAGGTGCTCAAAACCATATTCAAGAAGTTTATTAACCCTTCTGGTGCTTCACAGGAATTTTTTGAATGTTTAAATAAAAATGAACATTTAACTTTTTTTCACAAAAAATGTAATTCAGCTCCAATTTGTTTTATTTTACCAAGGGTAACAGGAGAAAATGGACCCCAAACATTGTTGTACAATTTGTCCTGAGTATGCCAATACCCCACATGTGGGGGTAAACCACTGTTTGGGCGCATGGCAGAGCTCGGAAGCGAAGGAGTGCCATTTGACTTTTCAATGCAAAATTGACTGGAATTGAGATGGGACGCCATGTTTCGTTTGGAGAGCCCCTGATGTGGCTAAACATTGAAACCCCCCACAAGTGACACCATTTTGGAAAGTAGACCCCCTAAGGAACTTATCTAGAGGTGTGGTGAGCACTTTGACCCAACAAGTGCTTCACAGAAGTTTATAATGTAGAACCGTAAAAATAAAAAATCATATTTTTTCACAAAAATTATCTTTTCGCCCCCAATTTTTTATTTTCCCAAGGGTAAGAGAAGAAATTGGACCCCAAAAGTTGTTGTACAATTTGTCCTGAGTACGCTGATAGCCCATATGTGGGGGTAAACCACTGTTTGGGCGGATGGGAGAGCTCGGAAGGGAAGGAGCGCCGTTTGACTTTTCAATGCAAAATTGACAGGAATTGAGATGGGACGTCATGTTGCGTTTGAAGAGCCACTGATGTGCCTAAACATTGAAACCCCCCACAAGTGACACCATTTTGGAAAGTAGACCCCCTAAGGAACTTATCTAGAGGTGTGGTGAGCACTTTGACCCACCAAGTGCTTCACAGAAGTTTATAATGTAGAACCGTAAAAATAAAAAATCATATTTTTTCACAAAAATTATCTTTTTGCCCCCAATTTTTTATTTTCCCAAGGGTAAGAGAAGAAATTGGACCCCAAAAGTTGTTGTACAATTTGTCCTGAGTACGCGGATACCCCATATGTGGGGGTAAACCACTGTTTGGGTGGATGGGAGAGCTCGGAAGGGAAGGAGCGCCGTTTGACTTTTCAAAGCAAAATTGACAGGAATTGAGATGGGACGCCATGTTGCGTTTGAAGAGCCACTGATGTGCCTAAACATTGAAACCCCCCACAAATGACACCATTTTGGAAAGTAGACCCCCTAAGGAACTTATCTAGAGGTGTGGTGAGCACTTTGACCCACCAAGTGCTTCACAGAAGTTTATAATGCAGAGCCGTAAAAATAAAACAAAATTTTTTTCCCACAAAAATTATTTTTTTAGCCCCCAGTTTTGTATTTTCCTGAGGGTAACAGGAGAAATTGGACCCCAAAATTTGTTGCCCAATTTGTCCTGAGTGCGATGATACACCATATGTGGGGGGAACCACTGTTTGGGCACATGGGAGGGCTCAGAAGGGAAGGAGTGCCATTTGAATGCAGACTTAGATGGAATGGTCTGCAGGTGTCACATTGCGTTTGCAGAGCCCCTAATGTACCTAAACAGTAGAAACCCCCCACAAGTGACACCATTTTGGAAAGTAGACCCCCTTAGGAACTTATCTAGATGTGTGCTGAGCGCTTTGACCCACCAAGGGCTTCACAGAAGTTTATAATGGAGAGCCGTAAAAATAAAACAAAAATTTCTCCCACAAAAATTATTTTTTAGCCCCCAGTTTTGTATTTTTCCGAGGGTAAAAGGAGAAATTCGACCCCACAATTTGTTGTCCAATCTGTCCTGAGTGCGCTGATACCCCATATGTGGGGGGGAACCACTGTTTGGGCGCATGGGAGGGCTCGGAAGGGAAGGAGCTCCATTTGGAATGAGGACTTAGATGGAATGGTCTGCAGGTGTCACATTGCATTTGCAGAGCCCCTAATGTACCTAAACAGTAGAAACCTCCCACAAGTGACACCATTTTGGAAACTAGACCCCCTAAGGAACTCATCTAGATGTGTTGTGATAGCTTTGAACCCCCAAGTGTTTCACTACAGTTTGTAACGCAGAGCCGTGAAAATTAAAAAAAAAAATCTTTCCCCCCAAAATTATTTTTTAGCCCCCAGTTTTGTATTTTCCCGAGGGTAAGAGGAGAAATTCGACCCCAAAAGTTGTTGTCCAATTTGTCCTGAGTACGCTGATACCCCGTATGTTGGGGGAAACCAACGTTTGAGCGCATGGCAGAGCTCGGAAGGGAAGGAGCGCCATTTGGAATGCAGACTTAGATGGAATGGTCTGCAGACGTCACATTGCGTTTGCAGAACCCCTAATGTACCTAAACAGTAGAAACCCCCCACAAGTGACCCCATATTGGAAACTAGACCCCCCAGGGAACTAATCTAGATGTGTTGTGAGAACTTTGAACCCCCAAGTGTTTCACTACAGTTTATAACGCAGAGCCGTGAAAATAAAAAATCCTTTTTTTTCCCACAAAAAATATGTTTTAGCCCCGAGTTTTGTATTTTCCCAAGGGTAGCAGGAGAAATTGGACCCCAAAAGTTGTTGTCCTATTTGTCCTGAGTACGCTGATACCCCATATGTTGGGGTAAACCCCTGCTTGGGCACACGGGAGAGCTCGGAAGGGAAGAAGCACTGTTTTACTTTTTCAACGCAGAATTGGCTGGAATTGAGATCGGACGCCATGTCGCGTTTGGAGAGCCCCTGATGTGCCTAAACAGTGGAAACCCCCCAATTATAACAGAAACCCTAATCCAAACACATCCCTAACCCTAATCCCAATGGTAACCCTAACCACACCTCTAACCCTGACACACCCCTAACCCTAATCCCAACCCTATTCCCAACCGTAAATGTAATCTAAACCCTAACTGTAACTTTAGCCCCAACCCAAACTGTAGCCCTAGCCCTAACCCTAGCCCTAACCCTAGCCCTAACCCTAGCCCTAGCCCTAACCCTAGCCCTAACCCTAACCCTAGCCCTAACCCTAGCCCTAACCCTAACCCTAACCCTAGCCCTAACCCTAGCCCTAACCTTAGCCCTAACCCTAGCCCTAACCCTAGCCCTAACCCTAGCCCTAACCCTAGCCCTAGCCCTAGCCCTAACCCTAGCCCTAACCCTAGCCCTAACCCTAGCCCTAACCCTAGCCCTAACCCTAGCCCTAACCCTAGCCCTAGCCCTAATGGGAAAATGGAAATAAATACATTTTTTTAATTTTTCCCTAACTAAGGGGGTGATGAAGGGGGGTTTGATTTACTTTTATAGCGGGTTTTTTAGCGGATTTTTATGATTGGCAGCCGTCACACACTGAAAGACGCTTTTAATTGCAAAAAATATTTTTTGCGTTACCACATTTTGAGAGCTATAATTTTTCTATATTCTGGTCCACAGAGTCATGTGAGGTCTTGGTTTTTGCGGGACGAGTTGATGTTTTTATTGGTAACATTTTCGGGCACGTGACATTTTTTGATCGCTTTTTATTCCGATTTTTGTGAGGAAGAATGACCAAAAACCAGCTATTCATGAATTTCTTTTGGGGGAGGCGTTTATACCGTTCCGCGTTTGGTAAAATTGATGAAGCAGTTTTATTCTTCGGGTCAGTACGATTACAGCGACACCTCATTTATATCATTTTTTTATGTTTTGGCGCTTTTATACGATAAAAACTATTTTATAGAAAAAATAATTATTTTTGCATCGCTTTATTCTCAGGACTATAACTTTTTTATTTTTTTGCTGATGATGCTGTATGGCGGCTCGTTTTTTGCGGGACAAGATGACGTTTTCAGCGGTACCATGGTTAGTTATATCTGTCTTTTTGATCGCGTGTTATTCCACTTTTTGTTCGGCGGTATGATTATCAAGCGTTGTTTTTTGCCTCGTTTTTTTTTTTTTTTTCTTACGGTGTTTACTGAAGGGGTTAACTAGTGGGCCAGTTTTATAGGTCGGGCCGTTACGGACGCGGCGATACTAAATATGTGTACTTTTATTGTTTTGTTTTTTTTATTTAGATAAAGAAATGTATTTATGGGAATAATATTTTTATTTTTTTTTTCATTATTTTGGAATATTTTTTTTTATTTTTTTTTTACACATTTGAAATTTTTTTTTTTACTTTTTTACTTTGTCCCAGGGGGGGACATCACAGATCAGTGATCTGACAGTTTGCACAGCACTCTGTCAGATCACTGATCTGATAGGAGTGCAGGCTGCTTCACAGTGCCTGCTCTGAGCAGGCTCTGTGAAGCCACCTCCCTCCCTGCAGGACCCGGATCCGCGGCCATCTTGGATCCGGGGCTGGAGGGAGCAGGGAGGGAGGTGAGACCCTCGCAGCAACGCGATCACATCGCGTTGCTGCGGGGGGCTCAGGGAAGCCCGCAGGGAGCCCCCTCCCTGCGCGGTGCTTCCCTGTACCGCCGGCACATCGCGATCATCTTTGATCGCGGTGTGCCGGGGGTTAATGTGCCAGGAGCGGTCACGGATAGTGCCGGATGTCAGCTGCGATAAACAGCTGACACCCGGCCGCGATTGGCGGCGCTCCCCCCGTGAGCGCTGCCGATCGCATATGACGTACTATTGCGTCCTTGGGAAGTAAAGCCCACCCCACATGGACGCAATAGTACGTCTAATGGCAGAAAGGGGTTAAAATAGGGGGCAGATCAGTGCGGGATCAGTGGCCTGTAATAAGCCATACAGATGAATATGATAACAGAGCACCACATGAAGACCCCCCACAGGCCGCCCCAGAGCACGGGCATATCATTAACTCAAAACTGAAAATAAAGATTAAACAACAACCACAAGATGGATTTCATCAACCAAGGTATCATTGTAATTAGTATAACGGCGCTGACCTGACACTGTGTAGGTCACTGAGCAAAATCCTGCTTACGGGTTCACTTTAATACCTAATTTGCATATTAATGAAAATGCTAATTGCATGGGAATGCAGCAACAGATGGAAGGTATAAAGGTGTCAATGAATTTTATGTGTGGAGCACTCGGACTTCTCCTCATCATTAGCTCTTCTCATACTTGCTAATGACTCCGCTTGGCATTGTGCTCAGATTACAGCCGATATACAGAGCTGTGACAAGAACATTGCGAGCACTCAGCCAGTCATAGCCTCCGTCATCGCTGCACAGCAGCCGCTCTCGCTTCCATTCACATTTACCCCCAGTTAGACTCCACAAGCTGACCTTCCAGGGATGGGCTGTGACTACAGATATAACAAATGTATCCTGCCTTGGATGCCAGCCTTCGTGGTGCCCACAGGTGACTGCAGAGCAAGCAAATGCATCTATATTAGACCATGCCCTGAATGTAGCATCATTTTTTAATTTGAAACGCAAAAATGACTCTCATAATTACACCCTAAGCGGGAACGAGGCAGTACCTAAACCTTTCACTATTGAAAAATCCAAATCTCTCTAATTTTTACGTTAACTTGTTTTTTTGCAAGACTAATGGCATTTTTTTCAGACATCATTTTGCAAATTACATTTGTGACTGTTTAATTTGTATTCACTGTTAATATAAAGGAAATGCGCAGTTTTT
Organism: Ranitomeya imitator; assembly: GCF_032444005.1. Taxonomy (NCBI): domain Eukaryota; kingdom Metazoa; phylum Chordata; class Amphibia; order Anura; family Dendrobatidae; genus Ranitomeya; species Ranitomeya imitator. The sequence goes on along the minus strand of NC_091285.1, from coordinate 206,148,393 downwards.
TTTAACTTTTATACCAGTTACCGATCACACTATGGCAGGTGCAGACGAGCGTATATTCTCTTATCCGAGAGACTCTGGTCGATGATGCAAATGACTCTCGGATCAGAGTTTGATCAGAGTGTGATCAGATTCTCTCGGATGAGGAGAAGATGGAAAAAAAGTGTCTCTGTCTTCTCCATTCTGTGAGTGCCCAGAAATTGGACTGCACTCAAATGTCATCCAAGTGCAGTCCAATGATTTTCCATTCATGATGACTCATTCATTTGCATGGCTGAGTGCGATCCAAATATCAGATTAAATTCAGGCATGCTGTAATTTTTTTTTCCTCTGTGGAACTCTATCCGACGAAAAATCAGACATGTGCACGGCCCCACAGAATAACATTGCTTCGAGTGTGATGCAATGTTTTGCCAGGACCAAAAATACAGTCATCTGCATCTGTCCTAGGAAATATGATAATTTGCCAGGTTATTACAGTTATGGGAATACCAAATATGTTTATTTTATGTACTTACTAAAGCATATATTGTATTATCTATTTACTAAAGTATATTATAAAATAATTTGCTCATTCTATTTTTTTTAGTTTTGGTATTTATTTAAAAATATGAATTTTACTCAGACGTCAGAAAGGTGAAGTGAGTTCATTGGCTGTGAACTCGCAGGACCTGTCTGATGGCACCGCGAGCAGATCTTTCTCACGCTCGCGGAGCCCTCAGACAGGGAATAGGAGTTCACAGGGAGACACTGAGCACACGGTGCTCAGTGTCTGCTGGATGACAGGCTGTATGTACGCATCATGTAACCATGCTACCTGCTATCTAGATGTAGTAGCGCTGGACTCATCATGGGACAAATGGATTATCATCATCTCTGCGGAAAGGTGAGGAATATTGTTGTTTATTTTTTTTAACTCTTTTGCAGACGACAAGGGCGTCGATGGAATGGGCAATGTCGTAAGTATGATTTAATTAAGATTTATTAACCCCTTAGTGACCGAGCCAAATTTTTGAAATCTGACCAGTGTCACTTTATGTGGTAATAACTCTGCAACGCTTCAACAAATCCCAGTGATCTTGAGATTGTTTTTTCGGGACACATTATACTTTATGATAATGGTAAATTTAGTTCAACATTTTTTGTGTTTATTTATAAAAAATATAAAAAATTTGAGAAAAATGTTAAAAAATTAGCAATTTTCTAAATTTGAATGATTATCCCTTTAATCCAGATAGTCATACAACAGCAAACCATTAATAAATAACATTTCCCACATGTCTGCTTTACATCAGCACTATTTGTAAAATGATATTTTATTTTGTTAGCATTTTAGGTGGTTTAAAAATGTAGCAGCAATTTTTCATTTTTTCAAAGAAATTTACCACACTTATTTTTTTAGGGACATATCCATGTTTAAAGTGACTTTAGGGGTCCCATATATTGGGAAACCCCCAAACGTGATACCATTTTAAAAACAGCACCCCTAAACATATTGAAAACTGCTTTCAGGTAGTTTATTAACCCTTCAGGTGCTTTACAGGAATTAATGCAAAGTGGTATAACAGAAATGAAAATGTGTATTTTTACCACCTAAATGTTGCTAACTTCTCAACAGATTACTACAGTAATCAGACTCTAAGGCCGCTATTTGGTCATGAATTGCCATCGCAAACATCAGGACAACAAAATCATGATCTGAGGGCACCAATTGGGATAAAGAAGAAGCCCCCACACTCTGTTAACCATTTATTATGATGTAGTCACTATTGACAGCAGCATCTAAGGGGTTAAACAGATTTAGAAGGTGCAAATACTGATCGTGGCTGATACAGCAAGTTGTCAGCTATAGTGTACAACTGACAGATGCTGGGTTATCACCTGTATGGAGAGGCTATTCTCTTATATGTCAGGTCAGTTAAAAGACGTATTGGCGGTCATTAAGGGGTTAAAGGAGTCTGTGTCATTTTTTCAATAAATTGACTTTTTTCTGGATGTCTGTGTTTTTTTACTATATGACTATGGGGATAGTAATGGGGGCATCTCATTCACGTTTTTCCATTACTAACCTCAGAGCTTGATGTCACCTGACAATACAAAGGTGACATCAACTCCCCCAAACATCACCCCATTTGCCACTGCTTCAGGGCAAATGGGAAGTGCAAGGCTAAGTGCCAGAATTGGCACATCTTAGACATGCGCCTTTTGGGATGGGACTGAGAGCTGAGGTTTTTAGCCGGGGTGGGGGCAATATCCATGACCCCTTCCAAGGCTATTAATATCAGCCCACAGCTGTGTGCATAATGTTTGCTGGTTATTAATTATAGGGGGACCCTACATCATTTGTTTAGGGTTCCCCATTTTAATAGCCAGTAAAGGCTAAATATACAGATGTGCAAAACATACCATAAAGAAACAGCCTTACCAAAACCTGTCAGATGACAAATGAACTAGCAGGATGCCGCAGGCCCCCACTATAAAGGCAGGGTGTACTGGGGCATCTGTCCCTGAGGGGTGCATATATATAGTGCTGGGCAGCCCGCCTGACATAATATTATGGGCATCATCAATAGGCTGTAAGCCGGACACTTTGCATCACACATACCTGTGTGACTGGCGTTCTATTCAAGCCTCATTTGCTTGCATTTTTTTCTACTAGGTAGCCAACCCCTCAATAATTTGGTAGGTATATGGGTGGCTGTTTCTATCAGTAGTTTGCACCTGTGCTGCCCCTGACTTTATAGTGGGGGGTCTGCTGTATCCTGCTAGTGCATTTGTCAACTGACAAGTTTTGGTAAAGCTGTTTCCTTATGGCATGTTTTTCTTAATTTTTCTATGTTAGCTGCCTAAGTATATGAGTCGCCCGCCAGGGCCATGGGGTTACTTGGTACCGGGTCCTGCGGTTCACAGGGGGATGTCACGGTGGCTGCGACCCGGTCCGTGGCCCTGGGCGCCCATGTAAAAGGGAAACGTCTTTGAAGGGATAAAGTTTATGTTCGTGACGCCACCTGTGGTATTCGGTCAGGGTGACCGACGCTGAGTTAAGGGGTCCGCTGGGGTGATGTTATGGCAGCTAGATGGTATACCTTCCCACAGCTGAAGTATATCCCCAGGGCTTCCCAGTATGTAGATGGTGGTATGGTGAGATGTGCAGTGAAGAACGAGGACACAAGGTTGCAGTCTTTTTACCTTTACTGAAGACTTCAGCATCCACAGTCCAGGGCACCAGACCACAGGGCAGACAGAGAAGTACGGGCAATCCAGAGACAAGCAAGTTCCCCTGGGTAAGTCAGGTGGGAGCCTACCACTCTGCGCTTTCTGTCTCTAAATCCCTGCTGCCACTAAGTCTCTCTGCAAGGTAGTTGTTCGTTCTCCTGTTCTGGGACAGGTACCTGTATGGCAGGCAGCTCGAGCGGTGATTGTTGGTGTCCTCTAGCTGCGACTCCAGGCTCCTGAGTGCTTCTGTGCCACAGGTAATTATGGGCAATGTCACTGTAGTACAATGCCCTCCAGTTTTGCTCCGTGTGTTGTAATCCACGTAAGCCTCGGGCTCCCGGTACCCGGATACTTGCGCTATCGCTCTTCAGAGGCCTGCTCATGGCCTCCTGGAGCTCTCACTTTCCTCTGTGCTCCACTCCTGTCTGTCCTCGCACACAGACTCCTACTACAAACTGAGCTCACTCCGCCTCCAAACCAGGATCTTTATTCAGGGAAGCTGCCCTAAAACAGGGCTTGGAGCTCCCCCTCCTGGCCCGGAAGTGGAAGGTGTTGTGTGTGTATAAACCTACCAAAGGAAATCTCACTTGTCTCCAGACATAGCACTATCCTCCCCGAGAGGAAGACAGCACTACTGTGGTACCCGGACTCCTGGGGTGCCACATATACAGTTGTGAGCTGATATTAATAGCCTGGGAAGCTCCATGGGTACTACCCCCTTCCCAGGTTACAAACATCTGCCCCCAGCCATTGGCTTTTCCTCTGCTGGTTAAGGAGCCCTCGTCATTTTTTTCAGAAAAATAATTTTTTATTAATTAAATACATATACAGTAAGCTGCACACACATATTGTGTAAATTGTATTTGTCACAGACATCTGTATATCTATCTATTCTGTGTGTATTTACTGTATGTAATCCATCTCTTCTATCCTGTCTGCTCCTGCAGTGATTTTACAGTACACGGCAGATGAATTGCCGGCTTTTCTTCTATCTATGGAATATATATACATATATAGATGTCAGTGACACACACTCATATATACTGTATATCTATGTAATCTATGTGTATATATCTATTCTATCTATTTTAACCTGTCACTCTGTGATTTTACTCTACGCAGCACATGAATTGCCGGCTTTTCAAAGGACATTGGTGTGTAAAAATTGGACAGCACTCGCATGGTCCGAGTGCTGTGCAATTTTTATCCTTGCACCCATAGGCTTGCATTGACGAGTATTGGCCGAGTCTCGGTGACAATCGCATCGTGTGCGATTTTACACGCACGCTGAATACGCCCAAGAACATATATGGTGATGTGAGCTGCCCCATAGATTAACACTGGGCCAAGTGCCATACGATGTTTTCTCGCATAGCACTCGCCCGTATTCTACAGTAGTGTGACTCCAGCCTAGCACGCAGCAACTGACTCAAAAAAGATGAGTTGACTTGATTAGTGTTGTTTAATATTAATAATAAAGCCTAACCTCTATGTACATAGAAATCAGGCTCTCGTCAGTGAGCAAACACATCGCAGTGACTACTGATGGAGAAAAGCTATAGTAGATAATATATCCACAGCAAAGTGCGACCAATCCCATTCATATGAAAAAATGTAAACTGCAATCTGATTGGGGGAAGGGGAGTCACTGGCACTGGTAGATATTAATAGATGTAGTATAACGTTGTCTCTTTTATACTACTTGACTGAATTTACAGCACTGAATATGGCTAATTAAGCAAAATGACTTAAAGCTTGAAAAAAGTGAATCGGACAGTTTTCTTCAGCAGCTGATTGCCACATTAAATTTGATGGATGATGGATGAAAATCATGGGAACTGCTATAAAATACTGCAGGCATTTTTTCTCATGCTTTTCTATTATAAACATGTCATAAACCAATACTTTCACTATCAGGAAAATGGAGAGGTACGAGCTTAATCATCTTCTCTCAGCATTATAGAAGATTATGGGCCAGATATACCGTACATACAATTTTAGATTCACTTAGATCCTTCTTGAATCCTAAGCTATACAATTCACAACCAAAAATGGTGCTTAGCACAACTTAGTATAGTAGACTATCACCATGGTGCACACCGTATACCCCAAAGAAGTGTCTACAAGACCCAGAAGTAGGTAGATACATTTCATTAACGGAACCAAAACACATACAATTTGTTCAACACAGCTAACATAAAAAATAATGGCTACAGAATGACCTATGCAGATGTATGGATTTACAAAGATCCAACATGTCCAGTAGAAAGCTCCGCTGCTGTGACCTGGAGGTAACGTGACAGTAAGTGCTATAATGGGTAAATGGAATTGTAAGAGTAGGAAACAGAATGGTAAAACTGGAACTTAATAATAATAATACGGTAATAATCTTTATTTTTATATAGAGCTAACATATTCCACAGTGCTTTACAGACATTATCATCACTGTCCTCGATGGGGCTCACAATCTACATTCCCTATCAGTATGTCTTTGGAATGTGGGAGGAAACCGGAGGACCCGGAGGAAACCCACGCAAACACGGGGAGAACATACAAACTCCTTGCAAAAGTTGGAACTTCTGATAAATTATGAATATCTGAATTTTTTATTTGGACCTTATGAACACAGGCATAAACCCTATGTAGTTATCCTCTGTAGACCTATTAGCCAGTAAAGGGATTCTCCATGAATAAAAACAATAAATATGTAAAAGAAATGTCATTCTAAATAAATGTCTCTATATTTTAATTAGCAAATCATGAGTATTTTGTATACTGAGGTAATTACTACAGTTATTTAAAATGGCCATTTTCTTGTTGCACTGACAGAGACCGGTCCTAGAATAGGACAAATGCCAGTGAGCATGTTCACTAGGAGGCTCTACTGCTATGACCTGGACCTGACCAGTCTCTGACTGGAGTTTAAGGTGTAATGTCTCTTCTCATAAAGAGTGACATGCCTGACATGAAAGTGTAAGGAGACTTATAGGCCATGCAATGTTCATCTGGAAAATTAAACCAGACCACATGCTTTGCACTGAGGAGAGAAACATATGTCTGCAAATTGAGATTCTGGTTTGGCTTTTATTCTGATTCATATGGCAAGGTTTGTTAAAGGGTTGATATTGACTTTTAGTATTGCTGCTTCCAATAGGTGGCACTAGAGTTCAAGTCCTCTTCCTCTCTGAAGAGGTAATTTGCATATTTAATTTCCCAGAAAAGGATTGCATGGCCTACAAGTCTCCTTATACTGGCATGTCAGGCATTTCACTCTCCACAAGTGAGAAGTATCCCCTCCCTCTAGCATGCTTTTACTGCTGTTTTGCCCACAGCACAGTTTCCTAAGGTTAGTCACTTTCATTATTTCATTTTTAAACATTTTCTTGACTTATTCATCCTGTGAGCACTTTTTATTTCTGGTCCCCATGCTTCTTGAATTACAAAAGAGTGTGACAGTAAATGCAGCACAACTGTGCCATCATTTTTGGCACAAAATTTGCCTGAAGTAAGCCATTTAACAGGTGTCATATAGAAAAATATCTAACATTAATGATGCACCAAATCCCTTACAAAGCATGTGCCACTGACATAAATTTGGTAATGTTTTGCTTGCATGACCTAGTTTTAAGCTAAGTTTAAGAGAGTCATAAACAGGGCCATATTTGCCACTAGGCACTTGAGGGCATGTGCCTAGGGCGCCAGCATGAGGGGGCGGCACCTGAGCAGTTTTTTTTTTTTCGGGGGTCAGCGGCCCGCCCAGCCACCCACGACCTTACCTCCCAACCTTCTTGACGACATCATACTCACCCTCCTCCAGCGATGCCTGCACCTCCGATGGTCTCAAGACCTGCAGTTCTTCCTGTGCTCAGTGGTCACGTGGTACCGCTCATTAAGGTGATGAATATGAATGCGACTCTACTCCCATAGGCGTGGAGCGCATATTCATTACTTTAATGAGCGGTGCCATGTGACTGCTCAACACTAGAAGGACCTGCAGGCCTCGCCAGAAGGGTGAGTATAACGGGGGAGGGTGAGCCATGCGATATTAACCTGTCCCCGATCCACCGCCGGACTGTCTTTCGCGTTCTCTGTGACGTTCAGGTGTCAGAGGGTGAGATGATGTGTTTAGTGCATGCCCTCTGCCTGAACAGTCACTGCAGAGACCCAGAAGACACAGCGGAGTGCGGCGGTGGAACAAGGACAGGTGAATATCGTAAGTTCAGGGGGCCTGAGTCAGCGGCGACTCCAGCACCTGGCCCCCATAGCGCGCGGCGTCGGTGTCCCTGCCTGGTCAGGACACAGGCACCTGGCCAGGTGAGTATGTAATTTTTTTTTAATCGCAGCAGCAGCATACAGGGCATATTATTCTATGGAGAAAATGTGTGTAAATGGGTTAGTAACTGGCTTAGTGATAGAAAGCAGAGGGTGGTTATAAATGGTATAGTCTCTAACTGGGTCGCTGTGACCAGTGGGGTACCACAGGGGTCGGTATTGGGACCTGTTCTCTTCAACATATTCATTAATGATCTGGTAGAAGGTTTACACAGTAAAATATCGATATTTGCAGATGATAAAATACTATGTAAAGCAGTTAATACAAGAGAAGATAGTATTCTGCTACAGATGGATCTGGATAGGTTGAAAATATGGGCTGAAAGGTGGCAGATGAGGTTTAACAATGATAAATGTAAGGTTATACACATGGGAAGAAGGAATCAATATCACCATTACACACTGAACGGGAAACCACTGGGTAAATCTGACAGGGAGAAGGACTTGGGGATCCTAGTTAATGATAAACTTACCTGGAGCAGCCAGTGCCAGGCAGCAGCTGCCAAGGCAAACAGGATCATGGGGTGCATTAAAAGAGGTCTGGATACACATGATGAGAGCATTATACTGCCTCTGTACAAATCCCTAGTTAGACCGCACATGGAGTACTGTGTCCAGTTTTGGGCACCGGTGCTCAGGAAGGATATAATGGAACTAGAGAGCGTACAAAGGAGGGCAACAAAATTAATAAAGGGGATGGGAGAACTACAATACCTAGATAGATTAGCGAAATTAGGATTATTTAGTCTAGAAAAAAGACGACTGAGGGGCGATCTAATAACCATGTATAAGTATATAAGGGGACAATACAAATCTCGCTGAGGATTTGTTTATACCAAGGAAGGTGACGGGCACAAGGGGGCATTCTTTGCGTCTGGAGGAGAGAAGGTTTTTCCACCAACATAGAAGAGGATTCTTTACTGTTAGGGCAGTGAGAATCTGGAATTGCTTGCCTGAGGAGGTGGTGATGGCGAACTCAGTCGAGTTCAATAGAGGCCTGGATGTCTTCCTGGAGCAGAACAATATTGTATCATACAATTATTAGGTTCTGTAGAAGGACGTAAATCTGGGGATTTATTATGATGGAATATAGGCTGAACTGGATGGACAAATGTCTTTTTTCGGCCTTACTAACTATGTTACTATGTTACTATGTTATGGGGCCATCAACCTTTATGGAGCAGCATATGGGACATATTATTCTATGGAGCATCTTATGGGGCCATCAACCTTTAAGGAGCAGCATACGGGGCATATTATTCTATGGAGCATCTTATGGGGCTATCAACCTTTATGGAGCAGCATATGGGACATATTATTCTATGGAGCATCTTATGGGGCCATCAACCTTTATGGAGCAGCGTATGGGGCATATTATTCTATGAAGCATCTTTTGGGGCCATCAACTTTTATGGAGCATTATATGGGGCATATTATTCTATGGAGCATCTTATGGGACCATCATTAACCTTTTATGCAGCGTTATATGGGGCATATTTTAATATAGAGCATCTTATGGGGCGATTATTGACTTTTGTGCAGCATTATATGGGGCATATTTTTTGTATGCAGCAGCTTATGGGGCCCATCATGAACTTTATGGAGCATTATATGGGGCATATTTTGTATGCAGCATCTTATGGGGCCCATCATGAACTTTATGGAGCATTATATGGGGCTCCTGATTCAATATGGATATTCAAAAACATTTAACCTACTGATGTCTCAATTAAATTTAATTTTATTGGATTCTCTCTCATGGAATATAATGCAGCCCCTCTCATAGAATATAATTCAGCACCCCACAAAGTATAATGCTAGACCTTCAGGTACAGTATAACACAGTCCCCACCATAGAATATAATGTAGCACCATCATAGGGTATAATGCAGCCCCCCTCATATAGTATAATGCAGCCCACCACAGAATATAATGCAGCCCCCCATAGAGTATACTGTAGCCCCCTCATATAGTATGATGTAGCCCCCCCAGAACATAATGTAGTCCCCTGAGAATAATGCAGTCCCAACACAGAATATAATGTAGACCCTAATAAAGTATAATTCAGCCCCTCTCCACCCATCATTGTCCTCATCACCACCTCCATCATTGCCTTCTCCCCCACCTCCCCTATCAGTCTCCTCCACCACCCCATCACTGCCCATTCCCCCACCATCATCATTGCCCATTTCATCACCTCCATCATTGCCTCCCCCCACCACCATCATTGCCCATCACCTCCATCATGGCCCATCACCTCCATCATTGCCTCACCCACCATCATTGCCCATCATTTCCATCACTGCATCCCCTCACTATCATTGCCCATCACCTCCATCATTGCCTCCCCCCACCACCATCATTGCTCATCACCTCCATCATTGCCTTCCCCACCATCATTGCCCATCACTTCCATCAATGCCTCTCCTCACCATCATTGCCCATCACCTCCATCATTGCCTCCCCCACCATCATCATTGCCTATCACCTCTATCATTGCCTCCCCCACCACCATCATTACCTATCACCTCCATCATTGCCTCCCCATCATTGCCTATCACCTCCATCATTGCCTCCCCACAACATCATTGCCTATCACCTCCATCATTGTCTCCCCCACCATCATTGCCCATCACCTCCATCACTGTCTCCCCCCACCGCCATCATTGCCCATTACCTGCATCATTGCCTCCCCCACCACGCCCACACACAGACACACACAGCACCACATCACTCTTTCACACTCACACACAAAGCACACACCACAAACACACACAGGCACACAGACACAGCACAGCTCATCCCTCTTCCTCGCCGGCAGCTTTCGGTCTGAGACAGTGCGCTGGATGATGACGTCATCCAGCTGGGCTGTCTCAGACTGGAAGCAGAACACCGGAATGTGCTGCACTGTGTGTCTGACTGTGTGCCTGTGTGTGTGTATGTGGTGCGGTTCTTTGTGTGTGTGCGTGTGTGTGGTGCGGTGGTGGGGCTTTACATGCGGGCAGTGTTAGCTGCAGCCTGTGGCTAAGGCTGCCCGCTATTAAAGAGAAATGGTATTTGCGCATCTCCACGCCCATAGGGGCGCGGGGAGGCGTGAATATTAATTTTGCTTTAGCAGCGGGCAGGGCTGCCACTAGAAATTTCGGGGCCCCATACTGGCAAAATTTTCGGGGCCCCCTTGAGACTCCACCCAGGCTCCACCCCAGCCCCGCCTCCAGGCTCCACCCCTCAAACTGTCCACAGTCCCACCGCTCTCTCTTGGAAAAACTCCACTTCTCACCAATCACACATTAACAGTTCACATCACCAGATCACATACATAGCAGGCAGCTTTTGTTTTGGCCAAAAGATTTTTTAAGCCGCCACCATAACACGGTAGACACTTTTGGCCAGGCCCTACTCTACTGTAACCTATTAAATATTTGTTAAAATATGCAATACAATTTAGGTATATTTTTATTTATTTTTCAATTTTTAAAATGACCAATAATATCACATAGAAGGAACAAATACCACAACACCATGACCAGATTACATATTACCACCACAGTGATCGAATAATATCACATACAAAGAACAAATACCACAACACCATGTCCAGACCACATATTACCACCACAGTGATCGAATAATATCACATACAAGGAACAAATACCACAACACCATGACCAGACCACATATTACCACCACAGTGATCGAATAATATCACATACAAGGAACAAATACCACAACACCATGTCCAGACCACATATTACCACCACATAGTGACTGAATACTACAATTCGGATCAGTAATTTAAAAAAAAGCACCATACTATCACCATAAGTGCCATTATACACAGGAGATCTGTACTTAGTATGCAGTGTCTGTGTACAGATAATATAGTGATCACTAGTGAAATTATACACAGGAGCTCTGTATACAGTGTATAGTGTCAGTGTATAGGTAACACACTGACTCACCAGTGACGTCTCTAGGTGAAGTCCTTCATCTTTCATCCAGCACAGACCGCCATCATTTCATCCAGCCAGGACTTCTCTCTGCAGGAAATAACACAGTTATCTCGAGCTCCGCTTGCAGAACACATTACTTAATTTTTCACAACTTCTACATTACACCACATGAAGAAGGCGACATAGTATCACTCTATACAGTAACAGGACCGCCCCCCATTTAAAACAGTATACTCAAAAAATAAAATAAATACATTACTGCAGTAATAATATCCCTAAATTAGCCCCTATGGTATTAATAATATCCCCCAGCCTGGCCCCGTGTGTCTCATTCCTGGCGTCAGCCAGATGTTCTCCCATCCTGCCCTCATGAGTATCCATTCTGCCCCATATGATCTCCCCATCCTGCCCCATATGATCGCCCCATGTGATCTCTCCATCCTGCCCCATTTGTCTCCATCGTATCCATCCTGCCCCATGATCCTGCACGATCTGTCTCCAATTCTGCCCCCAGTGTCTCCAATTATGCCCCATGTCTCCATTCTGCCCCCTATGTCTCCAACCATGCCCCATGTCTGCAATCCTGACACTTGTCTCCAATCATGCCCCCTGTGTCTCCATTCTGCCCCATCTGTCTCCAATCCTGCCCCATCTGTCTCCAGTCATGCCCCCATGTCTTTCATCCTGCCCCGTGTCTCCAATCATGCCCCGTATCTCCATTCTGCCCCGTGTCTCGCATTCTGCCCCAATGTCCAGCATTCTGCCCCTGGGTCTCACAGTCTGCCCCTGTGTCCAGCATTCTGCCCCTGTCACTGTGTCCAGCATTCTGCCCCTGTCACTGTGTCCAGCATTTCTGCCCCACTGTCTCCAGCATTCTGCCCCACTGTCTCCAGCATTCTGCCCCACTGTCTCCAACATTCTGCCCCACTGTGTGTCCAGCATTCTGCCCCACTGTGTCCAGCATTCTGCCCCACTGTGTCCAACATTCTGCCCCACTGTGTCTCGCATTCTGCCCCACTGTGTCTCGCATTCTGCCCCAATGTCCAGCATTCTGCCCCTGTGTCCAGCATTCTGCCCCTGTCACTGTGTCCAACATTCTGCCCCACTGTGTCCAGCATTTCTGCCCCTGTCACTGTGTCCAGCATTCTGCCCCACTGTCTCCAACATTCTGCCCCACTGTCTCCAACATTCTGCCCCACTGTGTGTCCAGCATTCTGCCCCACTGTCTCCAACATTCTGCCCCACTGTGTGTCCAGCATTCTGCCCCACTGTGTGTCCAGCATTCTGCCCCACTGTGTGTCCAGCATTCTGCCCCACTGTGTGTCCAGCATTCTGCCCCACTGTATGTCCAGCATTCTACCCCACTGTGTGTCCAGCATTCTGCCCCACTGTGTGTCCAGCATTCTGCCCCACTGTGTGTCCAGCATTCTGCCCCACTGTGTGTCCAGCATTCTTCCCCACTGTGTGTCCAGCATTCTGCCCCACTGTGTCCACCATTCTGTCCCACTGTGTCCAGCATTTCTGCCCCTGTGTGTCCACCATTCTGTCCCACTGTGTCCAGCATTCTGCCCCACTGTGTCCACCATTCTGTCCCACTGTGTCCAGCATTTCTGCCCCTGTGTGTCCAGCATTCTGTCCCACTGTGTCCAGCATTTCTGCCCCTGTGTGTCCAGCATTCTGTCCCACTGTGTCCAGCATTTCTGCCCGTGTGTCCAGCATTCTGCCCCACTGTGTCCAGCATTTCTGCCCCTGTGTGTCCAGCATTCTGCCCCACTGTGTCCAGCATTCTGCCCCACTGTGTCCAGCATTCTGCCCCACTGTGTCCACCATTCTGTCCCACTGTGTCCAGCATTTCTGCCCCTGTGTGTCCAGCATTCTGCCCCACTGTGTCCACCATTCTGTCCCACTGTGTCCAGCATTTCTGCCCCTGTGTGTTCAGCATTCTGTCCCACTGTGTCCAGCATTTCTGCCCCTGTGTGTCCAGCATTCTGCCCCACTGTGTCCAGCATTTCTGCCCCTGTGTGTCCAGCATTCTGCCCCACTGTGTCCACCATTCTGTCCCACTGTGTCCAGCATTTCTGCCCCTGTGTGTCCACCATTCTGCCCCACTGTGTCCAGAATTTCTGCCCCACTGTGTCCAGCATTTCTGCCCCTGTGTGTCCAGCATTCTGCCCCACTGTGTCCAGCATTTCTGCCCCTGTGTGTCCAGCATTCTGCCCCACTGTGTCCAGCATTCTGCCCCACTGTGTCCAGCATTTCTGCCCCTGTGTGTCTACCATTCTGTCCCACTGTGTCCAGCATTTCTGCCCCTGTGTGTCCACCATTCTGCCCCACTGTGTCCAGCATTTCTGCCCCACTGTGTCCAGCATTCTGCCCCACTGTGTCCACCATTCTGCCCCACTGTGTCCACCATTTCTGCCCCTGTGTGTCCAGCATTCTGCCCCACTGTGTCCAGCATTCTGCCCCACTGTGTCCAGCATTCTGCCCCACTGTGTCCACCATTCTGCCCCTGTGTGTCCAGCATTCTGCCCCACTGTGTGTCCACCATTCTGTCCCACTGTGTCCAGCATTTCTGCCCCTGTGTGTCCACCATTCTGCCCCACTGTGTCCAGCATTTCTGCCCCACTGTGTCCAGCATTTCTGCCCCTGTGTGTCCATCATAATGCCCCCCGGGCCCCCCTGGATCGCAGCTCTCAAAGAAAAAAAAAAACACGACTTCTTACCTGCCCATGCTCCTGCGCCGGGCGAAGATCCCCCCAGGCTCCACACAGACGCACTCGCCGGGCCCGGCGGCTGACAATGACGTCAGACGCCGGCGACGCCGGCGAGTGCGCACTGCGGCCCTATTCAGCTGCCAGCCTCAGACTGGCTGGCGGCTGTTAACTATTGACGTGCGGGCGCGGGCCCGCACGTCAATAGTGTGCAGCTGCCGCAGCGCCTGCAGGGGGGGCCCGGTGACCAGATGAGACGTGGCCCGATGCGGGCCCCCTCTGCTCACCGGGCCCCATACGCCAGTCACGGCTGTCATGCCCTGATGGCGGCCCTGCCAGCGGGGACAGGATCCTGTCTACAGCTGTTGCTAGGCTGCACAGGGCGGGCCCCTTGACTCAGGGGCCCCATAGCCACTGGCTGGAGGCCCCTGGAGCAGTGGGGGGCCCTTGAAGCAGTGGGGACCCTAGGCAGCTGCTGGCCAGTATGCCATATCAAAGGAGGAGAATAAGGAGCATATCATGGACAATATATAATTAAATCTTTATTAATACATAAAAATGATTAAAACACGATCAGTAATAAGTCACAGCATATAAGTTCCAATGAAGGGCCGAAAGAGGACAGTCCCTCCAAAATACCCCTAAACATATGACAGGGAAAATCCCGCATATAATGGATAAAGCACACAATATGCTTACCAGGAGCACTATACAAGACAGGTAAGTATCAGGTAGAGCAGTAAAGTCAATCTAGCTATTCAAAAGCAACACCCATGTGGGCTGCAGATGCATATGGTCAAATAATAGCGCAATACCAGTGTACACTCACCAGACAGTGCAGAGGGGTGCAGAGGAGAGACACAGCTGGAAAGAGAGACCCCCGACGCACGTTTCGCGGCACTACAACGCCGCTTTCTCAAGGGAGTGTCAGTATGCCAGCAGGTGTCAGTGCCTGGGCCCACCGGAGAATCCTCCGGTGGGCCAGTCCGAGCCTGGTCTCGGCTTATACTCGGGTCAGCTTATAATTGAGTATATATGGTAATTCTCATGTTTTTATTTATGTTAGGAGAATTAAAGGGGATGTCCAGGTTTGTAATGAGTCTGCAGTCATTCTATGTTACTGCAGACTTCTGAATTCTCACAGTGCACACTGCATGCTGTCAGGATTCTCTCGTGCTGGCGATTTTACATACCTGCAGTCATGTGCCAACTAGACATGTGTGGCCTCACTCAATGAAAATGAACTGAGTGAGGCCGGGCACATCTAGTCGGAATGTGGTCAGAAGTATATAAATCACATACTTGTGCTGACATGACTGTCCACCGGCAAGGGAGAATCTTAAGGGTATGTGCACACGTTGCGGATTTTGCTGCGGATCATTCGCAGCAATTTTCCCTGAGTTTACAGTAACATGTAAACATATGGAAAACAAAATCCACAGTACACATGCTGCGGAAAAAGCGTGCGGAAACGTAGCGTTGTTTATTCCGCACGCAATTCTTTGTGTGGATTCCACAGCGGTTTACACCTGCTCCATAATAGGAATCCGCAGGTGTAAAACCGTAGGTGGAATCCACACAAAAACCGCAAAAAAATCGCGGTTTACCTGCGGAATTACCAAAATCGGTGCAGAAAAATCTGCAGAGTAATCCGCAACGTGTGCACATACCCTTCAGAAGTCTGCGATGTCAGGATTCAGCTGCAGTAGGGAGAGCGGCTCGTCGGTACACGACTAAGTGTGCAAATCGCGTATGTCCTTGGGAAGAGGGGGGGCGGGGGGCACCAAAATGAATTCTTGCCCCCGGTGCCAGAAAACCTATATACACCTCTGGTCATAAATAAATCAGTCTTATTGCATAGATCTGTATGTGTGTAGAGCTGTATGTTCTTTCAAAACTCACCATAAAAAAATTGAAAAATAAAAGTGTTCTTCCACAAAAAGAAAACTGCTGCCTATTTATAAAACACAATTGTTTTCTTTTGTAAACCTTTGCTTTTTTTTTTCAAAAGAAAGGAAATTGTAACCGCCACTGTATACCAAAGCGTACATGTTTCCATTGCACTCTGCAAGGAAGTAACCAGCGATGACACCATTTCATAGACTCGGAGCAGCAAGTTTCACTTCCTCATGGGCAGCAATAGTGGAACATATTAACTAACCCATGATGCTGTAAAAGCAGAAAACAACACTTTTATTCAAATTATTTGGGTGATGTCGATATCAGTCAGATCCAAATATAGACACTGGCTAATTACATTGTACCTTAACGAATAAGGCTTTAGCTTAAAGGAATGAATACAGTGAAACCAAAGAAAATGCTATAATGATAGGTCAAGAGAAAGCGTGGTGACTTTTAAGAGGGTTAAGCCTATTCAGCAGCACTGGTTGGTTTTAATGATGATTCATACCAAGCTGTGATCAGAGTAGAGGTTAGAAAAAAGCCATAATAATCCAGGAGCATACTAGAAAATTGGTGGTTTGCCATAAAAAGTCATTGTAAAGCACCTGTCTGTAAGTATTCATTTTAGCCATCAGTAAGCAGTGTCCTCAAGTGCAGTCTAACAAGGGTATCACAGAAAAGGATATTATGAATGGATCACTATGATAAGCCCCTTATTTCAACTAAGATGTACTTTTGCCAAATGACATGGCTCATTGAAGGAGAAACGTGCTATGATTAGATAAATCCCATCCCATGCCCTGTTCTCAGCCAGCTGATGATCGCTTGTCAGACTCATAGTAAATGTTTCCCGCAAATGGGTTTTTGTAGCTATTACAAAGATGGAAGTAATTTCTAGATATGTTGAAGGGACACTTATCCACTCAGAGGCAGGAAACAAAACACCTTTCTTCAAGTTCAACATTGTTTTCATGTCGTCCATTATTACCCTCTGGGTGGTAAATATGTCTGGTGGACAGTGGCTTCATCTAACAATTGTCAAAAAACGTATTGATGAACATGATAATATCTATCATAATTTGGTGGGCTGCATTTAATGAGAACACATATAGTTCCTTGAAAAAGTTATCAAACCCCCTGAACGTTTCCACATTTTTCCACCTTACACCCTTAATTGTATTTTATTGGCATTTTATGTTATATTTCAACAACGTAGCAAGTATTTGTGAAGTGTAAAGGAAAAAAAACAATACCAGCCTTGCATATCTATAAGCTGAAAATATTGCCCATTCTTCTGTGTAAACGAGCTCAGTGAGATTAGATGAAGAGAGTCTGTGAACAGCCATTTTCAAGTTTTGCAACAGATTCTCAATGGGATTTAGGTCTGGACTGTGGATGGGCCATTCACACACATGAATATGCGTTGATCTAAACCATTCCATTGTAGCTCTGGCAGTACTTGTAGGGTCGTTGTCCTGCTCGAAGGTGAACATACAGCCCCATCTCAAGTCTTTAGGGACCTCTGACAGATTTTTCTCCAGGATTTCTCTGCATTTAGCTTCATCCATCTTCTCATCAACTCTGACCAGCTTCCCTGTCCCTGCTAAAGAAAGGCATCCGCAGACCATGATGGTGCTAGCACGTTTGAGGGTGGTGAAGGCATTTTCAGGGTGATGTGCAGTATTAGTTTTCTGCCACAAATAGTGTTTTGCATTTCTCGCACCCCTCCAATCTATTCTAAACTCTGCTGCCCGACTAATCCACCTGTCCCCCTGCTATTCCCCAGCCTCTCCCCTCTGTCAATCCCTTCACTGGCTCCCCATTGCCCAGAGACTCCACTACAAAACCCTAACCATGACGTACAAAGCCATCCACAACCTGTCTCCTCCATACATCTGTGACCTCATCTCCCCGTACTTTCCTGCACGCAACCTCCGATCCTCACAAGATCTCCTTCTCTACTCCCCTCTTATCTCCTCTTCCCACAATCGCATACAAGATTTCTCTCGCGTATCACCCCTACTCTGGAACCCTCTACCATAACACATCAGACTCTCGCCTACCATCGAAACCTTCAAAGAGAACCTGAAGACCCACCTCTTCCGACAAGCCTACAACCTGCAGTAACCACCGATCGACCAAACCGCTGCATGACCAGCTCTACCCTCGCCTACTGTATTCTCACCCATCCCTTGTAGATTGTGAGCCTTCGCGGGCAGGGTCCTCACTCCTCCTGTACCAGTTATGACTTGTATTGTTTAAGATTATTGTACTTGTTTTTATTATGTATACCCCTCCTCACATGTAAAGCGCCATGGAATAAATGGCGCTATAACAATAAATAATAATAATAATTTAGCCCAAAAAGTTCTACTTTGGTCTCATCTGACCAGAGCACCTTCTTCCACATGTTAACAGTGTTCCCTACATGCCTTTTTGCAAACTGTAAACGGGACTTCTTATGGCTTGCTATAAAAAATAGCTTTCTTCTTGCAACCCTTCCATAAAGGCCAGAGCTATGGATCTCTCCTTCTTGGCTGCTTCTCTAATTAGTCGTCTCCTTGCTTAGGATGTCTGTTTAGGTGGACAGCCATGGCTTGGTAGGTTTGCAGTCGTGCCATATTCCTTCCATTTTTGGGTGATGGATAGAACAGTGCTCCATGCGATCTTCAGAGTTTGAGCTATTTTTTAGAACATAACTCTGCTTTACTTTTCTCCACAACTTTATCCCTGACCTGTCTGGTGTGTGCCTTGGTTTCCATGATGCCGTTTGATCCCTAATGTTCTAAAAAAAATCCTCTGAAGCCTTCACAGAACAGCTGTAGTTATACTCAGAATAAATTACAAACAGGTGGACTCAATTTACTAATTATGTGACTTCTGGAGGCAATTAGTCACTCAGGACAATATTTAAGGGTACCAGACTACAGGGGGCTAAATACAAATGCATGTGATAATTTTCAGATTTATATTTTTAAAATAATTAGAAAACTATGTATAATTTCTTTATATAATTCTTTACACTTCACAAATACTTGTTACTTTGTGTTTTTATATCACATAAAATCCCAATAAAATACATTTAAATTTGTGGGTGTAATGTGAAAATATGTGGAAAAGTGCACAGGGTATGAATATGTTTTCAATGCACTGTGGGTGGCTCAGTGGTTAGCACAGCAGCCATGCAGCGCTGGGGTCCTGGGTTCAAATCCCACCAAGGACACCATCTGGAAGAAGTTTGTATGTTCTCCCCGTGTTTGCACGTGTTTCCTCATGAGTTCTCCGGTTTCCTCCCACACTCCAAAGACATACTGATAGGGAATGTAGATTGTGAGCCCCACCGGGGACAGTGATTATAATGTCTGTAAAGCGCTGCGGAATATGATAGCAAAGCATAAATGATAAATAAATTCGATATTAACCCCTTATAGTTGATGTGTGTAAACCTAGCAAAATCGGCATTGTTTTCTGACTGGAGGAGGCACGAGTACTTTCACACACTATTTCAATATTGTCTTTATTATTCATTTGTTGCAAGATTACAAGTTGGAATAATATGTGTGAAAGATATGAAATTAAAGATATTTCTACTTACCACAAATAGATGAAATGTGAGGAAATCAGGGACACTATCCTTGGTAACATGCTGCTAAATTTTACTAACTACAGCTTATGTTATAGTCTGTAAGCTTCTAAGAGGATGCTCTACTTAATATTTGCTGCAAATACTAATTGTCAATATAACATTGTATTGATAGAATGTGTTACACCATTATTGTTCCATGCAAAGCAAAGTTATGGATTATATATATATATATATATATATATATATATATATATATATATATATATATATATATATATATATAATAGATCTTCAAATAAGCTCCATTTAATAATCAAAACTAAATGTAGTCACTGATTTGTAGGGAGTTTGGATTAAAATAGTTTCATTTTTAATCAACTTACAAAAAAACAACAGTTTATAATTATGTCTCGAGTCGACGAGATGTTATCACATGAAGGAGTGATGATGGTCTATAGAAGGAGAATTATATGTACTAAAGTATAGAAAGCCGTGAGTCCAAACAGAAAAAAAGGATTAAATGGGAAAAGCAAAGAGTGGGAGAGAAAGAAGAAGGGTTAAATAGGTTGCTATTATGTGACACTGCAAATGAAAGTACCCCATGGAATTCCATTTATGAAGCATATAATCTTTCTTTCTGCCCATACAAACATACAAAAACAATTACTATACATTAGAGCAAAAATTAAAAGGAAACCAAATATGACCAACTTTTATAAAGAGTAGTTATAAAGTCAGACTTTAAGTGCTAGCTGAACCCATAGGTTTCACAGTTGGCAAAATCAATTTGCAGCACAAGAAAAACCATACTAAAATTAGACACAAAGCGCAGTAAGGTAAATTCAACTAATCAATCCTTAGTCTATAAAAGCAAATAGCACTGCTCGATATCTATACCAATCAGCTTAGAAGTCTGCAATCTTCCAATTTTCACAGCAAGATATAAGTGAGACATGAAGCAGCACATTAGTCCGGACTGTCAGCAGCAATACACATACCAACGACTAGGAAAAGTGCAGCAATTAAAGTGCACCTAGGCTGAAAAGGCTCCGATTAAACAAGTTCAGTGAGAATCAGACAGAGTGAAGTGTATTCACAGCGTTGATGCTTCATGGGTAACTTCAGATTTTCTCTGGGGTTTTTTTTTCCCCATGTAATTGTTCTCCATTGCTTCACTGCTATCTCATTTGCTTGTAGCTTCTCATGGAAACTGTGATATAAGAGAAACGAAGCACTTCCTCTGTCACCGCTAACCACAATTTTAACTAAGATCACACTACTTGTTTTTCTCAAGTGACACAGCTTTGTGGAAATAGATCTGTCGTGGAAAAAAATATTTTTTTTTAGCTTTTCTAAAAAAAAGAGAAATTTATATATAGGAGAAGGAAATGGTTCATACTTTCCATTGATTGTAAAGCATTGAAAAAAACAATCACAAATACATTCAAACCACGTACTTTCTATGTGACAATAATAGATTTGAAACCACTGAACATGAACACCAATGTGGCATAGTAAACAGAATTTACAAGACATACATGTTCAATGTTCCATATTTCTACACAAATTTGAACTAAAACTACATCAGATTTATAAGATAAATAAAGAGAACCAAAACAAACAAATGAGTCAAAATTATTAGACTTTGTCTTTTTTTTTTTTAAATGAGGAAAATAATCATATATCACATGTTTGTGATTGGGAAAAGTGTGTGAACTTTTGCTTTCGGTGTTTGGTGCGACCTCCTTGATCAGCAATAACTGCATCTAAACGTTTTCGGTAATTGTTGATTGGTCCGGCACCTCATCTTAGAGGAATTTTTTTCCCATTACTCACTACAAAGCAACTTAAAATTTGTTACGTTTGTGGGGTTTCTCCCATTAACTGTTCACGTCAGAACTTTCAACATTTCAATAGAAATAAGGTGAGAACTTGGCCATTTAAAAAATTTGAGCCCGATTCATCAACAACGTCACACCAGAACTCTAGCGTAAAAGCTTTGAAAAATCGCAAATTTGTGGGGCACCTCAGCTGCACCTAAATTTTGCGACTTCTGTAATCTTCACGTCAGTTTCTCCCAGCTCCTCCAAAATGGGCAGTGCTGGGACGGGACGTGGAACAGAGTAGGATACACCTCTTCATGAATCAGGAGCACCAACTCCAATATACCCAGTCATCAATACATGAACAACGCTCGTCTTGATGAATGGGGCTCTTTATCTTCATTTTTCTTCCTCGTCTGGCACAGACTGCCAACACTTCTTCTAGCTAGGATTTGTCTTATTATTATTTATTATTATAGCGCCATTTATTCCATGGCGCTTTACATGTGAGGAGGGATATACAACAGGTACAGGGTATAAAAACAGGTACAATAATCTTGAACAATACAAGTCACAACTGGTACAGGAGGAGAGAGGACCCTGCCCGCGAGGGCTCACAATCTACAAGGGATGGGTGAGGATACAGTAGGTGAGGATAGAGCTGGTTGTGCAGTGGTTTGGTCGATCGGTGGTTACTGCAGGTTGTAGGCTTTCCGGAAGAGGTAGGTCTTCAGGTTCTTTTTGAAGGTTTCGATGGTAGGTGAGAGTCTGATATGTTGTGGTAGAGAGTTCAGGAGTAGGGGAGATGCGCACGGGAAATCTTGTATGCGATTGTGGGAAGAGGAGATAAGAGGGGAGTAGAGAAGGAGATCTTGTGAGGATCGGAGGTTGCATGCAGGAAAGTACTGAGAGACGAGGTCACAGATGTATGGAGGAGACAGGTTGTGGATGGCTTTGTATGTCATGGTTAGGCTTTTGTACTGGAGTCTTTGGCTAATGGGGAGCCAATGAAGGGATTGACAGAGGGGAGAGGTCGGGGAATAGCGGGGGGACAGGTGGATTAGTCGGGCAGCAGAGTTTAGAATAGATTGGAGGAGTGCGAGAGTGTTAGAGGGGAGGCCACAGAGCAGGAGGTTACAGTAGTCGAGGCGGGAGATGATGAGGGCATGAACTAGGATTTTTGCAGATTTTTAGTTTAGGAATGTACGGATCCGTGAAATATTTTTGAGTTGAAGGCGGTCGGAAGTGGAAAGGGCTTGGATACGCGGTTTGAAGGAGAGATCAGTGTCAAGGATTACCCCAAGACAGCGAGCTTGTGGGACTGGGGAGAGTGGGCAGCCGTTTAGTGTAATGGATAGGTTCGTTGGGGAGGTCGTGTGAGATGGTGGAAAGACAATTAATTCTGTTTTGTCAATGTTAAGTTTTAGAAATCTAGTGGAGAAGAAGGATGAAATAGCGGATAGACATTAAGGGATTCTGGTTAGTTGGGTGGTGATATCTGGTCCAGAGATGTAGATCTGTGTGTCATCAGCATAGAGATGATACTGAAAACCATGAGATTCTATGAGCTGTCCCAGGCCAAAAGTGTAAATGGAGAAGAGCAGGGGCCCTAGAACTGAACCTTGCAGGACTCTGACAGATAGGGGGCAAGGTGAGGAGGTGGTGTGTGAATGGGAGACGCTGAATGTTCGGTCAGTTAGGTGTGACGAGATCCAGGATAGGGCCAAGTCTGTGATGCCAAGGGATGAGAGGGTCCACTGTGTCAAAGGCAGAGGACAGGTCCAGGAGGAGGAGGATAGAGTAGTGTCGCTTGCTTTTGGCAGTTAATAGGTCATTGGTGACCTTAGTTAGGGCAGTTTCAGTGGAGTGGTGTGACCGGAAGCCTGATTGTAAGCAGTCGAAAAGGGAACAGGAAGATAGATGGGAGGACAGTCCAAGATGGACGTGTTGTTCCAGTAGTTTTGAGGCATAGGGGAGAAGTGATATAGGGCGATAGCTAGATACAGAGGATGGGTCAAGAGAGGGCTTTTTGAGGATAGGTGTGATTGAGGCATGTTTAAAGCTTGAGGGGAAAACACCAGTTGTTAGTGATAGGTTGAAGAGATGGGTTAGAGTTGGGATGAAGACTGTGACGAGGTTTGGGATGAAGTGGTAAGGGATCAGGTCAAGTGCACAGGTGGTGAGATGCGATCTTGAGAGTAGAGTGGAGAGTCGATCTTCTGTAATGGTGGAGAAGTTGGTTTTCGAAGTGGAGGGCTGGGTAGTAGGGAGGAAGGGCTCTAGGGGTTGTCGACTAAAACTGTCTCTGATGTTCTCAATCTTCTGCTTGAAAAATGAGGCAAAGTCTTCAGCTGAGATGAGTGGTGAGGGAGGAGGTGCTGGGGGAAGGAGGAGAGAGTTGAAGGTGTTGAATAACTGTTTAGGGTTGTGAGACAGGGAGGATATGAGAGATGAGAAGTAGGTTTGTTTAGCTGTGGCGAGTGTGGTCTTGAAAGTAGTGAGGGACTGTTTGAATGCGATAAAGTGCTCGTTGGAGTGGGATCTTTTCCATCTCAGCTCTGCAGCCCTGGAAGCTCGCCTCAGTTCTTTGGTCAGGCTGATGTGCCAGGGCTGTCTATTGATTTTGCGAGCTTTGGTTTTTCCCCCGGCTTCTACACTACGCCAGATAAAGAAAAAAAGCGACAAACTGCATGATAACAGGACATCCCTTTTGTTAACCCCCCTCTCATGGAAAACAGTCTCCTAAAAAGTAAATTATATTACTGCAGTAATAATTTCCCCTAATTGGCCCCTACAGTAATATGTCCCCCACTTGCCACCATAAACCAATAATGTATGTTCCTCATTCTGGCCCCCATACAGTAATTAGGTCTCTCATTCTGGCCCCCTTTACTTAATAATGTGCTCCATCCTGTGCCCCTATGTTGCTCCATCTTGGGCCCCTATGTCCACCATCCATGGACCCTATGTTCTCCCATCTTGGGACCCTATGTCCCTTGTCCAGCATGGTCCACATTTTTCCATCCTGGCCCCCATATGCAGGGCCGGCGTTAGGGGCAGGCAGACCAGGCAGCTGCCTGGGGCCCCCACTCCTCCAGGGGCCCCCAGCTAGCGGCAAGTCACGCAGCCGCTATGGGGCCCCTGTGAGGCAGGGGGGCCCGCCTGCCGCCAGCGCCGACTCCCCCGCCGCATTGAACTATACCGGCGTCTGCCGGTACAGTTCAAAGCAATGATGGAGGAGAGAGTGTCACCTGACGCTCCCTCTCCCATCATTCCCCGCTCTGCCTCTGACACAGCGGGCGCGCGTCATCGCGTACTCACTGTGTCCCAGGCAGTGCCGCCGACACAGGAGCAGGAAGCAGCGCGGGCTCGGGGAGAGGTGAGGAGCTTGTGTTTTTTTTGTTGTTTTTTTTCTGGTCTGTGCGGCCATTCTCGGGAGGAGAGAGGCGGGGAGGGAAGGGGGGATGTGAGCTGTGCTGTATACTACTGGGAGCTCTGCTGTATACTACTGGGGGCTCTGCTGTATACTACTGGGGGCTCTGCTGTATAATACTGTGGGCAGTGCTGTATACTACTGGGGGCTCTGCTGTATACTACTGGGGGCTCTGCTGTATACTACTGGGGGCTCTGCTGTATACTACTGGGGCTCTGCTGTATACTACTGTGGGCAGTGCTGTATACTACTGGGGGCTCTGCTGTATACTACTGGGGGCTCTGCTGTATACTACTGTGGGCTGTGTTATATACTACTGTGGGCAGTGCTGTATACTACTGGGGGCTCTGCTGTATACTACTGGGGGCTCTGCTGTATACTACTGGGGGCTCTGCTGTATACTACTGTGGGCTCTGCTGTATACTACTGTGGGCTCTGCTGTATACTACTGGGGGCTCTGCTGTATACTACTGTGGGCTCTGCTGTATACTACTGTGGGCTGTGTTATATACTACTGTGGGCAGTGCTGTATACTACTGGGGGCTCTGCTGTATACTACTGGGGGCTCTGCTGTATACTACTGTGGGCAGTGCTGAATACTACTGGGGGCTCTGCTGTATACTACTGGGGGCTCTGCTGTATACTACTGGGGGCTCTGCTGTATACTACTGTGGGCTGTGTTATATACTACTGTGGGCAGTGCTGTATACTACTGTGGGCTCTGCTGTATACTACTGTGGGCTCTGCTGTATACTACTGGGGGCTCTGCTGTATACCACTGGGCTCTGCTGTATACCACTGGGCAGTGCTGTATACTGCTGTGGGCTCTGCTGTATACTACTGTGGGCTCTGCTGTATACCACTGTGGGCCCTGCTGTATACCACTGTGGGCTCTGCTGTATACTACTGTGGGCTCTGCTGTATACTACTGGGGGCTCTGCTGTATACTACAGGGGGCTCTGCTGTATACTACTGGGGGCTCTGCTGTATACTACTGTGGGCTCTGCTGTACACTACTGTGGGCTCTGCTGTATACCACTGTGGGCAGTGCTGTACACTGCTGTGGGCTCTGCTGTATACTACTGGGGGCTCTGATGTATACTACTGGGGGCTCAGCTGTATACCACTGTTGGCTGTGCTGTATACTATATGGAGGACTATGGGAAGTGTATAATCCTATATGGAGGACTATGGGGCACATTATATATGGGGGTGTATTATACTAAACAAGCACAATGCAGCATATTCATTGGGTGATTGGATTGTTTATGCCGGAATAAAAATCCTTGTTCTCAACAGCACATCGCCGGTGTAAACAGTAGATGTATTGCTGATAACATGATGCTGTATGGTGATCTGTTAGTGATCTATTAGTGATGGTTCTGTCCCCTTCATTCTTTCTCAGATGGTGGAAAGAGGCCGGGAAACAAGCGTCCAACGACTTCAGTATTGTCGATCACACTCGTTTAGCGGCCTGAGATCAGTGCATGTAAATACAACCGAAATGCTTCTGTATGATGTGCAATATGTTAGCATTTGGGGCCCCATTTTAAACTTTGCCTAGGGCCCCACTTTGCCTAAAACCGGCCCTGCCCATATGTCCCATGTTCATCCTAGCTCCATATGTCTATCTTGGCCCCCATATGTCGCTTGTCCATCTTGGTTGCCATATGTCCCTTGTCTACCCTGGCCGCCCATATGTCACTTGTCCATCCTGGCCCCCATTTGTCCATCCTGATCCCTATTTGTTCATACTGGCCCCCATATGTCCCTCTGGTCCATCCTGGCCACCATTTGTCCTTCCTGGCACCCATATATCCCTTGTCCATCCTTGCTCCCATATGTCCCATGTCCATCCTGGCCACCATATGTTCATCCTGGCCCCTATTTGACCATCCTAGACCCCATATGTCCATCCTGACCCCTATATGTCACTTGTCCATCCTGGTCCCAGCATCATGCGGCAGCCACCCTCTTCTTGCAGAACCAACGTGCTTGTGTTAAAATGACCTCTGATCTAGCAGAAGCTGGAAGCTGATGTGAGTGCACTTGTCACACTTGTCACAGGCGGCGCATGACAGTGACATCATATGTCAGCGACATCATACACACCAACATCCGTGTTCATCTTGATGCGGCAGTTCAGGCGTGAGAGCTGGAAGTGCAGTGTCTGCCAGCAGCACTTGTGACTGAAACTTGTTGTTCTACAATTCCCAAACTAAATACTGCAAGCTCTTTAATAAGCATTAAAGAGCCTTTACAAGCATACCACTAGTTGGGGGTCTAATTTCCTTATGTCAGGTTCACTTTAGTCATAATAACCACAGAATTTCATAAAAATAGATTTTGTGTGTTGACCCACTTATCTCCTCTACCCTGACCAAGTAACATAGTAACATAGTAACATAGTTAGTAAGGCCGAAAAAAGACATTTGTCCATCCAGTTCAGCCTATATTCCATCATAATAAGTACCCAGATCTACGTCCTTCTACAGAACCTAATAATTGTATGATACAATATTGTTCTGCTCCAGGAAGACATCCAGGCCTCTCTTGAACCCCTCGACTGAGTTCGCCATCACCACCTCCTCAGGCAAGCAATTCCAGATTCTCACTGCCCTAACAGTAAAGAATCCTCTTCTATGTTGGTGGAAAAACCTTCTCTCCTCCAGACGCAAAGAATGCCCCCTTGTGCCCGTCACCTTCCTTGGTATAAACAGATCCTCAGCGAGATATTTGTATTGTCCCCTTATATACTTATACATGGTTATTAGATCGCCCCTCAGTCGTCTTTTTTCTAGACTAAATAATCCTAATTTCGCTAATCTATCTGGGTATTGTAGTTCTCCCATCCCCTTTATTAATTTTGTTGCCCTCCTTTGTACTCTCTCTAGTTCCATTATATCCTTCCTGAGCACCGGTGCCCAAAACTGGACACAGTACTCCATGTGCGGTCTAACTAGGGATTTGTACAGAGGCAGTATAATGCTCTCATCATGTGTATCCAGACCTCTTTTAATGCACCCCATGATCCTGTTTGCCTTGGCAGCTGCTGCCTGGCACTGGCTGCTCCAGGTAAGTTTATCATTAACTAGGATCCCCAAGTCCTTCTCCCTGTCAGATTTACCCAGTGGTTTCCCGTTCAGTGTGTAATGGTGATATTGATTCCCTCTTCCCATGTGTATAACCTTACATTTATCATTGTTAAACCTCATCTGCCACCTTTCAGCCCAAGTTTCCAACTTATCCAGATCCATCTGTAGCAGAATACTATCTTCTCTTGTATTAACTGCTTTACATAGTTTTGTATCATCTGCAAATATCGATATTTTACTGTGTAAACCTTCTACCAGATCATTAATGAATATGTTGAAGAGAACAGGTCCCAATACTGACCCCTGCGGTACCCCACTGGTCACAGCGACCCAGTTAGAGACTATACCATTTATAACCACCCTCTGCTTTCTATCACTAAGCCAGTTACTAACCCATTTACACACATTTTCCCCCAGACCAAGCATTCTCATTTTGTGTACCAACCTCTTGTGCGGCACGGTATCAAACGCTTTGGAAAAATCGAGATATACCACGTCCAATGACTCACCGTGGTCCAGTCTATAGCTTACCTCTTCATAAAAACTGATTAGATTGGTTTGACAGGAGCGATTTCTCATAAACCCATGCTGATATGGAGTTAAACAGTTATTCTCATTGAGATAATCCAGAATAACATCCCTCAGAAACCCTTCAAATATTTTACCAACAATAGAGGTTAGACTTACTGGCCTATAATTTCCAGGTTCACTTTTAGAGCCCTTTTTGAATATTGGCACCACATTTGCTATGCGCCAGTCCTGCGGAACAGACCCTGTCGCTATAGAGTCACTAAAAATAAGAAATAATGGTTTATCTATTACATTACTTAGTTCTCTTAGTACTCGTGGGTGTATGCCATCCGGACCCGGAGATTTATCTATTTTAATCTTATTTAGCCGGTTTCGCACCTCTTCTTGGGTTAGATTGGTGACCCTTAATATAGGGTTTTCATTGTTTCTTGGGATTTCACCTAGCATTTCATTTTCCACCGTGAATACCGTGGAGAAGAAGGTGTTTAATATGTTAGCTTTTTCCTCGTCATCTACAACCATTCTTTCCTCACTATTTTTTAAGGGGCCTACATTTTCAGTTTTTATTCTTTTACTATTGATATAGTTGAAGAACAGTTTGGGATTAGTTTTACTCTCCTTAGCAATGTGCTTCTCTGTTTCCTTTTTGGCAGCTTTAATTAGTTTTTTAGATAAAGTATTTTTCTCCCTATAGTTTTTTAGAGCTTCAATGGTGCCATCCTGCTTTAGTAGTGCAAATGCTTTCTTTTTACTGTTAATTGCCTGTCTTACTTCTTTGTTTAGCCACATTGGGTTTTTCCTATTTCTAGTCCTTTTATTCCCACAAGGTATAAACCGCTTACACTGCCTATTTAGGATGTTCTTAAACATTTCCCATTTATTATCTGTATTCTCATTTCTGAGGATATTGTCCCAGTCTACCAGATTAAGGGCATCTCTAAGCTGTTCAAACTTTGCCTTCCTAAAGTTCAATGTTTTTGTGACTCCCTGACAAGTCCCCCTAGTGAAAGACAGGTGAAACTGCACAATATTGTGGTCGCTATTTCCTAAATGCCCAACCACCTGCAGATTTGTTATTCTGTCAGGTCTATTAGATAGTATTAGGTCTAAAAGTGCTGCTCCTCTGGTTGGATTCTGCACCAATTGTGAAAGATAATTTTTCTTGGTTATTAGCAGAAACCTGTTGCCTTTATGGGTTTCACAGGTTTCTGTTTCCCAGTTAATATCCGGGTAGTTAAAGTCCCCCATAACCAGGACCTCATTATGGGTTGCAGCTTCATCTATCTGCTTTAGAAGTAGACTTTCCATGCTTTCTGTTATATTTGGGGGTTTGTAACAGACCCCAATGAGAATTTTGTTACCATTTTTCCCTCCATGAATTTCAACCCATATGGACTCGACATCCTCATTCCCTTCGCTAATATCCTCCCTTAAAGTGGACTTTAGACAAGACTTTACATAGAGACAAACCCCTCCTCCTCTCCGATTTTTACGATCCTTTCTAAACAGACTGTAACCCTGTAAGTTAACTGCCCAGTCATAGCTTTCATCTAACCATGTCTCGGTTATTCCCACTATGTCAAAGTTACCTGTAGATATTTCTGCTTCTAGTTCTTCCATCTTGTTTGTCAGGCTTCTGGCGTTTGCGAGCATGCAGTTTAGAGGATTTTGTTTTGTTCCAATCTCCTCACTGTGGATTGTTTTAGAAATGTTCTTACCTCCCTTCTGAGTATGTTTTCCTGGGTCGTCTTTGTTCG
Source organism: Ranitomeya imitator (assembly GCF_032444005.1). Lineage (NCBI taxonomy): Eukaryota > Metazoa > Chordata > Amphibia > Anura > Dendrobatidae > Ranitomeya > Ranitomeya imitator. The sequence goes on along the minus strand of NC_091285.1, from coordinate 206,118,057 downwards.
AGTCTAATGTTTTTCTTCCCGTCCCCTCTTCTTCTAGTTTAACGCCCTCCTGATGAGTGTAGCGAGTCTTCTGGCGAATGTGTGTTTCCCAGGTTTGTTGAGGTGTAGTCCGTCTCTGGCGAGGAGTCCATCATACCAGTAATTCACACCGTGGTCCAGGAATCCAAATCCTTGTTGTCTGCACCATCGTCTTAGCCAGTTGTTTGCATCAAGGATCCTGTTCCATCTCCTGGTGCCATGCCCGTCTACTGGAAGGATAGAAGAAAAAACTACCTGTGCATCCAGTTCCTTTACTTTCTTCCCCAACTCTTCAAAGTCCTTGCAGATTGTCGGTAGGTCCTTCCTTGCCGTGTCATTGGTGCCAACATGTATCAGAAGAAATGGGTGGACGTCCTTGGAGCTGAAGAGCTTTGGTATCCTATCGGTCACATCCTTGATCATCGCACCTGGAAGGCAGCATACTTCTCTTGCAGTTATGTCCGGTCTGCAGATGGCTGCTTCGGTGCCTCTCAGTAGTGAGTCTCCCACCACCACCACTCTTCGTTGCTTCTTGGCTGTACTTTTAGTCTTAAACATTTTATCTTTTCTACTAATCCTACATTTGTTGTGAGTTTCCAGTCATTGGTCCCTGACATTCCCAGAAGCTAGACAGAAATGTAGCATTCGGGGTAGCAATCTGAACATACAGTTATGCTAGTGAGGTGATCATGAGGAGTGAACGTGCTTTCTCTGTAGATTATAAAACTTTTATGTGGTGAATTGTTAAAAGTCTACAATTTCCTTTACATTTAAAATTCACTGAGTTCTAGTAAGTTAAAGCTTTTCTCAATGGGACCCATGTATTGAAACTGATTCCAAGAAGTAATGGCCTTCTTGCCAAAAAAAAACAAGAGCTAAAAAGAAGAGGAATAATTGATATACATTGTCAAATATAAGGATTTATAGTTATGTGCAAAATAATAGCAGTGTGTTTCAAACAACTGAGAAAAAGCTCAATAATAATGGCATTTATTTCCATATACATAAAAGCACTGAGAGCACTGCACATTCAATTCCAAATAAAAACATGAACAAAATATCAAAGTTTAAACTGAAAATGAAGAAAAAGGAATAATAAGCTGCTCAAAAAAAAATAACAGCGTCTGCATTTTCATTTGCAAACTGGAATATTTACGGTATAAACTGAAATTGGTTTCCAGACTTAGATTTCAGCTAATAACTAAACTAATATTTGGTTATATAACCTTTATTTCTGATAACAGCCTTACATCTTTGCGGCATGGAGTCACCTGACATCTGATACCTGTGAACAGATATTCCAGCCCAAGCTGTCTGGACTACATTCCACCGTTCTTTTGCATTCTTAGGTTTTGTATCAAAAACAGCATTTTTGATGTCACTTTACAAATTCTCATTTGGATTGAGGTCTGGGGATTCGGCTGGCCACTTCATAATATCAATCTTGTTGATCTGGAACCAGGATGTTGCCCGCTTGCTGCTGTGCTTGGGGTTGTTGTTCTGCTGAAACACCGATTTCAAGGGCATTTCTCCTACAGCATAAGGCAACATGACCTCTTGAAGAATTTTGATATATTCAAACTGGGTCCATGGTGCCTGGTGTGTGATAAATGGGCCCAACTCCATAGTATGAGAAACATCCCCAAACCATTATGCTTGCACCTCCATGTTTTACAGTCTTCATGGCGTAATGTGGCTTGAATTCAGTATTTATGGGTAATTTTCCAAACTGCTGCCTTTTGACCCAATAAGATGAATATTGCTCTCATTTGTCCATAGAATTTTGCGCCACTTCTGTTTAGGCCAGTTAATGTGTTCTTTGGCAAACAGTGACATTTTCTACATGTTTTTTTTCAGCAATGGTATATTAGAAGGGATTTTTGCATATAGTTTGGCTCAGTGTCGACTGGGGTGCCAAGGGCTCACCAGTAACACTGACTTTGGGGGCTCACTTGCATACAAATATTACACTACCCTCGTTCACAAATTTACCTCTATCTCTATATAATAATAAACTGGGTAGTTTGATTAATGAATGATGAGAGGCTGCTTTTTCTATACAGAATCAATTGAATTATGCCAAGTACTGCTCATAGAGTGGGGTTGGGGGCCCAGATCTGCACAGGGGCCCACCGGGGGATTAACCTGTTACCCCTGTGGGCCAGTCCGAGCCTGGTTTGGCTTCACGTAGGCGTCTTCTGATGGTTGCAGGACTCACAGGTAACTGAAAATCTTATTGGATCTCCTTGGAGCTGATCATTAAGTGCTTCTGTTCCATTCTTGTGATTTTATGATCTATGCGGATGGCAGTATTTTCCTACAGTGTGTTTCGGATTTTGTTTGTCATTTTAATGCATTTGAAATCTTTTTAGCTGAAGAGCCAATTAATATCTGCACTTCTTTATGTGTTTTCTCCTCTTTCTTTCTCCTTCGGCACAATGTCTGGAACATCCCATTTTACTCACTGAGCAAGAGCTAAAACCAATAGGTACATTTGCTTCCCTCCTTCTTTAAATAAGAGCCATAATTGATACCTGTTTCTTCACAGAATGAATGACCTCACTAATTGAATTCTGCACTGCTCTTAACTCCTTAACGTCCAATGACGAGCAGAGTCCGTCATTGGACGCCTCCCCCTGTCTGCTGCGGGCTCCGGCGAAGAACCTGCACCTTTTCCGGCATATGATAGTTGATCTGATCAGTTGACATGTCCCCTAACAGCTGCGGGTAGAATCGCGATATACCCGCGGCTGTTAACATGTAAAATGCCGCTGTCAAACTTTGACAGCGTTATTTAACATGCAAGTGCAGGAAGCACGTCATTACCACCTCCCATCGATGCCCGTGTCACATGACCGTAGGTCAACCCAGGGTCAGCAGGAGACCCCTATGGTTGTCATAGCCACATAGTTATGAGCGCAGGTCGGTGCTCAGAGCAAGTGAGCATATCTGCTACGGCCCGGCTCTATGTTGCACAAGCAATCGGATGATCGCAGCTTCTAGTCTCCTATGGGGACTATTGAAGCAAGTAAAAAGTAAAAAAATGTTTAAAAAATATTAAAAAAATAAAAAATGTATAAAAGTTCAAATCACCATACTTTGACTCCATTCAAAATAAAACAATTTTTAAAAAAATCAAATATATGCATATTTGGTATCGCTGAGTTCAGAATCGCCCGATCTATCAATATATAAAAAGAATTAACCAAATTGGTAAACGGCGTAGCGAGAAAAAAATTGAAACGCCATAATGATTTTTTTTGGTCACTGCAACATTGCAATAAAATAACGGGCGATAAAAAGAATGTATCTGCACCAAAACAGTATCAATAAAAATGTCAGATCGGCGCACAAAAAATAAGCCCTCAGCCGGCCCCAGATCCCGAAAAATGGAGACACTACGGGTCTTGGAAATACATAGTAACATAGTAACATCGTTATTAAGGTTGAAGGAAGACTTTAAGTCCATCTAGTTCAACCCATAGCCTAACCTACCATGCCCTAACATGTTGATCCAGAGGAAGGCAAAAAAAAACCATGTAGCAAAGAGTAAGCTCCATTGGGGAAAAAAATTCCTTCCCGACTCCACATACGGCAATCAGACTAGTTCCCTGGATGAACACCCTAACAAGGAATCTAGTATATATACCCTGTAACATTATACTTTTCCAGAAATGTATCCAGTCCCCTCTTAAATTTAAGTAATGAATTACTCAATACAACATCATACGGCAGAGAGTTCCATAGTCTCACTGCTCTTACAGTAAAGAATCCGCGTCTGTTATTATGCTTAAACCTTCTTTCCTCCAGACGTAGAGGATGCCCTCTTGTCCCTGTCTCAGGTCTATGACTAAAAAGATCATCAGAAAGGTCTTTGTACTGTCCCCTCATATATTTATACATTAACATAAGATCACCCCTTAGTCTTCGTTTTTCCAAACTAAATAGCCCCAAGTGTAATAACCTATCTTGGTATTGCAGACCCCCCATCCTCTAATAACCTTGGTCGCTCTTCTCTACACCCGCTCTAGTTCAGCTATGTCTTTCTTATACACCAGAGACCAGAACTGTGCACAGTATTCTAAGTGTGGTCGAACTAGTGACTTGTATAGAGGTACAATTATGTTCTCCTCATGAGCATCTATGCCTCTTTTAATGCATCCCATTATTTTATTTGCCTTTGTAGCAGCTGCCTGACACTGGCCACTAAATGTGAGTTTGTCATCCACCCATACACCCAGGTCTTTTTCATTGACGGTGTTGCCCAGAGTTTTAGAATTAAGCACATAGATATATATATTATTACTTCTACCCAAGTGCATGACCTTACATTTATCCCCCTTAAAGCTCATTTGCCATTTATCATCCCAAGCTTCTAGTTTACATAAATCATCCTGTAATATAAAATTGTCCTCCTCTGTATAGATTACCCTGCAGAGTTTAGTGTCATCTGCAAATATTGAAATTCCACTCTGTATGCCCCCTACAAGATCATTAATAAATATGTTAAAAAGAAGAGGGCCCAATACTGACCCCTGTGGTACCCCACTGCTAACCGCTACCCAGTCCGAGTGTGCTCCATTAATAACCACCCTTTGTTTCCTATCCCTGAGCCAGCTCTTAACCCACTTACACATATTTTCCCCTATCCCCATTATTCTCATTTTATGTATCAACCTATTGTGTGGCACCATATCAAAAGCTTTTGAAAAGTCCATATAAGCTACATCCACTGGGTTCCCTTGATCCAGTCCGGAACTTATCTCTTCATAGAAATTGATCAGATTAGTCTGACATGAACGGTCCCTAGTAAACCTGTGCTGATACTGGGTCATGAGGTTATTCCTCTTCAGATACTCCAGTATAGCATCCCTTAGAATGCCCTCCAGGATTTTGCCCACAGTAGAGGTTAAGCTTACTGGCCTATAATAGCCGAGTTCAGTTTTTGTCCCCTTTTTGAATATTGGCACCACATTTGCTATACGCCAGTCCTGTGGTACAGACCCTGTTATTATGGAGTCTTTAAAGATTAAAAATAATGGTCTATTAATGACTGTACTTAATTCCTGCAGTACTCGAGGTGTATCCCATCCGGGACCGGAGAGTTGTCAATTTTAGTGATTTTTAGATGCCGACGTACTTCCTGCTGGGTTAAGCAGGTGACACTTAATGGGGAATTTTGGTTATCACAGATCATATTGTCTGCCATGGAATTTTCTTGTGTAAATACTGATGAAAAAAGTCATTTAGTATATTGGCTTTTTCCTCATCCTCATCCCCCATTTCACCCAGACTATTTTTAAGGGGGCCAACACTATCATTTTTTAGTTTCTTACTATTTACGTAGTTAAAGAATATTTTGGGATTATTTTTACTCTCTCTGGCAAGGAGTCTCTGTCTCAATCTTTGCTGCCTTGATTTGCTTTTTACAGAATTTATTTAATTTTCTGTATTTATTTAATGCCTCATCACTACCTACTTGCTTTAATTCTCTAAATGATTTCTTTTTGTCACTTATTGCACCCCTTACAGCTCTATTTAGCCATATTGGTTTACTCCTATTTCTAGTATATTTATTCCCATACGGTATATACTGTGCACAGGTCCTATCCAGGATGCTAATAAACGTCTACCATTTTCTTTGTGCATTTTTATGTCTCAGAATATCGTCCCAGTTAATTGCACTAAGATCATCTCTCATCCGTTGGAAATTTGCCCTCCTGAAGTTTAGTGTCCTTGTAACCCCTCTACTACACATCTTATTAAAGGATACATGAAAATTATTATTTTGTGATCACTATTACCCAAGTGACCCCCAACCCTTATATTTGATATGCGGTCTGGCCTGTTGGTTAATATTAGGTCTAGCAGTGCCCCCCTTCTTGTTGGGTCCTGAACCAATTGTGAAAGATAATTGTCTCTCAGTTGTCAAAAACCGATTACCTTTGCTGGAACTGTAGATTTCCATTCCCCAATCTATTTCAGGGTAGTTGAAGTCCCCCATAATAATGATTCCCTTGAGTCGCAGCTTCATCTATTTGCTTTATGAGGATATTCTCTGTTGCTTCCATTATTTTTGGAGACTTATAACAAACCCCTATCAGTAATTTATTATTTTTTCCCCCACCCCTTATCTCCATCCACAGGGACTCTACATTTTCATTAAATTCACCTATATTATCACGCAGGATGGGTTTTAAGGATGATTTTACATATAGACACACCCCTCCCCCTCGCTTATCCATTCGGTCATTTCTGAACAGACTATAGCCCTGCAAGTTAACAGCCCAGTCATGGCTCTTATCCAGCCATGTTTCAGATATCCCCACCATGTCATAATTATGCTCCAACACCATTAATTCTAATTCGTCCATTTTGTTGGTGATGCTTCTGGCATTAGTATACATTCATTTTATGTATCTCTCTGCACCTCTATTCTTTCTTAAATTATTAATTGTTCTAACCCCACCCCCATGCCACCGCCACCCCCAAATTCCTTATTTGTGCCCAGGTCTCTATCTGCACTATCTTCCCCTCCTATAAAATGAATACCCTCCCCCCATTCCCTATTTTAAGCACTCCTCCAACCTTCTAGCCATTTTCTCCCCCAGCACAGCTGCACCTTCCCCATTGAGGTGCAGCCTCCCTAATCTCCAGTTGCCTCTCTGGCGTGGCACGTGGTACAGGCAGTATTTCGGAAAATACCACGTTGGAGGTCCTTGCTTTCAGCTTGCAGCCTAATTCCCTGAAATCGTTTTTAAGGACCTTCCACCTACCTCTAACTTTGTCATTTGTGCCAATGTGCACCATGACCGCTAGGTCCTCACCAGCCCCTCCTAGTAATCTGTCCACCCGATCAGCGATGTGTCGGACTCAAGCGCCAGGTAGGCAGCACACCGTTCGACGATCCCTGTCTTTGTGACAGATTGCCCTATCTGTTCCCCTAATAATTGAGTCCCCCACTACCAGCACCTGTCTGGCCTGCCGTGCTCTCTTATTTCCCTCCTTACTGGAGCAGTCACTCCTCCGGCTTTCAGAGGACATGCCTGGCTGCAGCAGTGCTACCCCTGTACTGGCACCCACCTCATCTTCCAACTTAGCAAACTTGTTGGGGTGTGCCAGATCAGGACTAGCCTCCCTGGCACTCTTCCCTCTACCCGGCCTTCTAACTGTCACCCAGCTTGCTGCTTCACTGTCCTGCAGCTCCATCCTACCATCCCACACCTCATCTATCCCATTGAGCGTCTGCTCAGGGAGCAGAAGACTCCTTTCCATATTGTCAATGGATCTCAGTGTTGCCAGCTGCATATTTAGATTCAGAATCTGGTTTTCCAAATGGACAACATGCTCACATCTTGCACAGCAGTATGCACCCTCGACCGGCTGATCAAGGATTGCATACATGTTGCAAGATGTGCACTGGATGGCATTAACAATAGTGGAGCACATTATCTAATGGGGATTGCACCAGACAGAAACATTAAATAAAAAATAAAAATAAATACAAAGTATTAATAAAAAACAGACAGCAATTCAGTAATTCCCCCCTTGGAAACTCCTTGAATCCAAAGTCACTGAATCTCAAGTCACACTTACCGCCGTTCACACTTACGCTCTGGTCACACTCAGCTCGTTCACACTCGCTAAGCTAAAGATTTAAAGAATTTTTTTTCTCTTTCCCCTCAGCTGCAATCCACATTGCTGTTCAATGCACTTCCAAAATGGCAACATTTTTTTTTTTTACAAATTTTTGAATTTTTTTTCACCACTTAAAAAAAAAGAACCTAGACATGTTTGGTGTCTGTGAACTCGCAATGATCTGGAGAATCATAATGGCAGGTTAGTTTTAGCATTTAGTGAACATGGTTAAAAAAATCCCCCCCAAAATTGTGGAATTGCACTTTTTTTTGCAATTTCACCGCATTTGGATTTTTTTCTCATTGTCCAGTACATAATATGGTAAAATCAATGGTGCCATTCAAAAGTACAACTCGTCCCGCAAAAAAACAAGCCTTGACATGGACATATTGACTGAAAAATAAAAAAGATATGGCCGTCGAAGAAGGAGAGCAAAAAATGGAAACACAAAAACGGAAATACCCCTGGTCCTTAAGGGGTTAATTAGAACACCCCCCTTTCATTAAATTAGTCAATTACACCCAATTAGCAGTGTGCATGTCATAAGTGTTGATTCTGTTGGCTGCCCATTAGTTGCTTATACCAAGTCATGAATTTTTTGCCCATATTGTATGATCTTTTCTGCCAAAAACAGTGATTAAACACATTAGTGAGGTTAGACTGCTCATATTTTACACAAAACTGTACTTACCTTTGAACTGACTGCTCAATAAATACAGTATGTACACTTTGGTTGTGCTTTTTATGTAACTGGCTCTGAAGCATGGTCATATCCTATTCCCATTGTCAGCTTCCGATGCATTACATTCTTTTTTTGTATTGGTAGCATTAATATCTGCAGTGGTATAATAGTGCTGATTATCCCATCACAAGGCCTACAGCAATTCCAGGTCAAACTGAATTGTGGTTAATTGTTAGACTCATTAAATCTTCTTAATGAAATGATGCAAGGGTAACATCACAATGCACAGGTCTGTGTCTTCACAGGGTTGGGCCAAGATCTTTCCTAGTATACTTAATGCACTAACGTGTCTAAGCATGAAGGCTACTATTATACTTTCCAGTTGCTTGCTATTAAGAGATACAAGTGAAAATAACTATTGTTTTCCACATCTAGTGGTGCATGACTTATAACTAAAGTGTCTAAAAAAAAATAAGTAACGCCGGAAGACATTAAAGCCATTGATATCCGTCAATTTGAAGATTCCAGGTTGGCCATTACAGCACCTTAGTCATAATGATAAAATAGCAGGGCAATAAACAGTGAATTACCAGCCCAGGCTGTATAGTTTATTATAAATACATGGAGGAGCCATACAGTCAAACCACCTACACCATATTATGTAGGTTCCCCTCAAAGCACTAAAAGAGCTTTGACTCTTCAAGGCATGGACACCATTAAACCCCAGAAGCTGTCCAGTGGTGCTTTGTACCAAGACCTTAGCAGGACATGCTTTATGTCCTGGAAGTTGCAAGGTGGGACTTCCACAGATTGGACATGTACTTATGAGCCTTGTGTGACCATAAATCTATGGTAGTTCACCAGCTTTCTTTAGATCCTTTTTTCATAGGTATTATCCTTTTCACCGCAGACCAAAACATCCCATGAGCTTGAACCAACAGGAAAATCAAGCTATCGCAACTTGGTTCTAGTCAGATGTAACTCAAATTCTAACACTTGTCTATTTTTCCTGCTGCCAACACATCAAGAACTGACTTTTCACTTGCTGCCTAACGTATCCCATCCCCTTACAGGTGCCATTGTCAAGAGATAATAAATGTTATAAACTTTACCTTAAGTAATGGCTAATCAGTATATATCATTTGTATTTGACAAACTAAAGTGAAAGTACATTTATACACTTACAATGCTAAATGGAGTTAACTTGTGAGCAATATGTAGCTTCATGTGACTCCTGTACAGGCCCCAAGCAAAATGTAACTTCATATGATACAGCTGCTTCTAATATTCAACAATATTCAACAAGATCATTGTAACGGGGTCTACTGTGCTGTAGTACCTCTTACAGCACCCCCCGTGTTTCAGGAAGTCCACTCCGCTTCTGCTGGACTCTGAATGAAGGACGCTGGCTAGAATTTCTTGATTACATGGGAGCATATAAAAGCTGACTGCTACCCCACGTATTTCCAGTCTAAAAGAACACACTTTATTTATAACACACAGAATATATAACACAGATACACAGGGCAGGCCAATAGGAAAAAAACAGGCTAGACATACATTACAATAGCCGCAGGGGGCCGGAGCCTGCTGGTATTTACTGTGGGAATTACAAAGGTGGGGGAGGTCAGAAAGAGAATATCTTGTCCAGGGGTCGCAGCCTGTGGACTGATGCATTTCACATGGAAACTATTATATAGAATATATATATAGCATAACATATTCTTGGTGCTGGGGGTTCTGTAACAATCATCAACTACAAATACATAAAAATGATAAAATTAGAAGTGGCACCTACATGGTGCTGTCCCAGGTAATAGATGGTGACGGACACCAAGTCCTATACCTGAGTAGAAAACGCTCATCCTGTGAGAAGAACTTTGCCATTATGGAGAAAGAGTGCTTGGCCATCAAGTGTGCAATCGACACCCTAAGATATTACCTGTTGGGCAGAAGGTTCAGGCTACTATCTGATCATGCACCCGTGAGATGGATGAGGGAAAAGAAGGGGAAGAATGCCAGGGTAACTTGGTGGCTTCTGGCGCTCCAGGATTTCACTTTCAATGTGGAGCACAGGCTAGTAAGGTTGCATGTGAACACAGATGCCCTGTCCAGAGTCCCCTGCTTAGCCAGTGAAGGTGCCAAACCCCCTGGCTTTGGCAGAGGGGGGAATATGTGACAGAGTCACTGGTGAAGTGATGGAGGGGAGATACGTGTCACTGCGCATGATAGCGTCAGTGATGGGAAACCAGAGTAGTTTCCTCCAGCACACTTTGTGTTGAGAGGATTAAACGAGAGGTATGTTATGGGCTAGTTTTAGTGGACCTCCATAGAGCAGGTGGGAGGGGGTCCACTGTATCTCCACCTGCAGTGTCCTGACATGACCTGTGTGATGTCGAGATCATGTGATCAATCACATGATGGAGGAGTCACATGGTCTGGGCATAAATGGCTGAGCTTCCAGTGTTCAGTGGTTACCCGAAAAGAGAACACTCCAGGAAGTTGTGTGCTCAGTCTGATCTGTGGACATTGCTGCCTGTGTGCGGGCTGATCCCCGCTAGGAAAAGGACTGTTTTTATTATTTCTTTGGTTTGCTGTTTTGCCCAGAGGGACGTGTTTACTTTCCCAGTTTGGTTTATGCTGCTACAATAAACAAAGCCAACATATATTTTATCTGTATTTATTATAGTGCATTAATATATTAGACAGCTGTGGATATCAGTCACTCCATATTGAACCCCATAATATATTAATTTTTATGTGGCTGTTGTATTTACTATGGGGTGTACGGGCTGTGCTATTTTTTATTTTTGTTGTATTCTTCTCTCTTCTATGTATATTCTACAAATGCTCAATTATGCATTATATCTAATCATGTGGAATAAAGCCATTGTTATGAAGTATACAAATGTGCATGTTTACTTTCCTATAGACTTAAGCAGGGGTCACATTTGGGACCCCCACAATATATAATTTCCACCAACACTAATTTAATAGTGCTAAACCAGTTTAGAATAATAACAGAAGTTATCTATGGCGGTGTTACAGAAGTCTGAAAGTCAATTTTATTGCAGGCAAAGGATAAATTATGGTATAATTATTTAATAATGCCACTAGATGCAACCATAAAAGCATAAAATATATATTTAGAAAACAAAAACAATGATAGAGGAGATATATCCAACTATATGTTGTTGAATCTTTTCGCAGTGTACGATGCTTTCCATTCCTGGGTAATGTAGACCATTGACTATTTGTTAATGTAGCTAAGCCAGACTAGCGACAATGCTAAAATCAAGCAAAAAACAATGATGCCAATAAAACGCTTCTGTGTAATCATGTCAGGTTAACATCCAATACTGAAACTCCGATGGGACTGCCTCTGGCATGTAGAGCGTGTCTCAGCACGGCCACATTGGAAAGACACAGAACAAAGTGGAAGCTCATTCCTGCCCTGGTTATGCAAGTTTAACCTTTGCATGTTAGGCTGAAGTTGAACATTAAGGTCACAGCTGGTAGCATGACATGTAGAGCTGCGGAAATATGAGAAGGATTGTAGTGGAGTTGTCAAACAGTGAAGACACACTCAGAGATGTTCTGGCCATATCTTCAAGACCTTGTTTGTGTGGTCCCGGAGTATTTGCTAATAATGGAAAAACGGAACGATCTGATAGGATTATGTCTGACAGGTCCCAGCGCTGCGGATTAATGACTCACTGTGCCAATCAAGTATCGACTTACTGTATGTTTAGCAAATCAAAAATAAACAACATGCCCGGCATCTGAGCTACTTCACTGCGATCATATTCTGCTGTCACTTCTCCCCATAGTCTGGAATGGAAAAGGAAATGGAGTTAAGATTGCAAATGCTAGAATGTTTCTTTAAACAGCGTGGCACACAAGTAAGGGGTTTTAAAAGAAGTTCTTTTTGTCATTTTTTTGCAGCTTTTAAAGTTCTATTTAGAAGCCTAAGAAGAAGAAAAGCATAAAAAGAACATGACTGTGTCAGTGTTTTTTAGTGATTACTAACTGCTTTTATTCACATATGCTATTGAGCAAGGGGTGCCTCTTTCCCCAGACTAGTTCTGCCTCAGATCTTCTGATCACGCCTCCCTGGACACGATCAACAGTCTGCATTCAATTCCATTTATTCCCTTTGGCTTTCAGTCACCCAAGTGAGGTCTGAACTATTCTGGGGGAAGAGATGCCTCACGAGACTAGTCATGACTCATTAGCATATGCAACGCTGCAGGATAAGAGTTCATTGCAGTATTAGTAATCATATAAAAACAACTTATCATATTAAAGAAATCTGTACCAGCACTGAATAGTAGCTCTAGGGGAAAGACGGAGACTGGACAGGTTCCATTTCAAAATAACACATTCTCAGCATGCCATCTTTTAATAAAAAAAAAAATCACTAAAACATCACAAAATATAAACGTGTATGTAAACATTCTCGAAGTTCACTACAGACCTTAGTACAAAAACAAAAATGCCAAAGTAAACTCCATCTAAACACTGTAAGAGAGATCTGGTTTATTGGAGAGGAAAATAGTTAGATATAAATAAGGTGTAGAATTCAAATTTGAGGGTCAATAGCGAACTGAAAGAGGAAATAACAAAATGTCAATATGGACAGTAAGGCCTGTCTCAGGCTGTGTTCACACGTCGCTTTTTTGCTGTGTTTTTTACTGCAAACCTGATCTTTTGCAGAAATTTCCTGAGAATATCCTGAGGTTTTCCGCAGTAATTCTGCACGCGTTTTTATTGCATATTTTGCATGGATTTTGCGCGGATATTTCACGTTTTTTCCTGGAGGTTCCCAATGCAATAATATAGTGGGAAATCTGCTTAAAATCCGCAAAATTAATGAACATGCTGCGTATTTTTCCGCATGCCTTTTTTTGCAGAAAAAAACGCAACATGTGCAAGAAAATTGCGGAAACCATTAAAAATGATAAATGCATTTTTTAAGCGTTTTTGCCGCGGAAAGCCGCAGAAAAACGCGCAAAAAACGTGAAAAATCCACGAATAATCCGGAACATGTGCACATACCCTTAAAAAAACTGCAGCAAAAATTTGTCACAGCCAGTCAATGGGGAATGGGCGTGGACTGCTGGGTAACGGGCAGATGAGACAGAACTAGCTCCACCCAGGAAAAGTTTGAACCGTAACGGACTTCTGGAGCTGGAATAGATGATGCCACTCGTGGGCAATTAGTCGGAACAGCAGGCAGAGGCAATGGCAGAGTCAAGTGAAGCCTCCAAGGGTGCAAACGAAAGAATAGAAGAACCACAATGGGTTTTATCAGCTGCATTGAATGAAAAATGCATCCTTTTTCACCGTTGTAACGAGTGCACCCATTTTTTCATGCTTTTTTTTTAGAAAACAAGCTACTTAATCTCCTGACTCCCCCATCATATCATTTAAAAAAAAAAGAAGGTTCCTTTGTTTGTTTTATAAATGGAAGCAAACAAATGCAATGTGTACTATATGTTAAAAAGTGGACATGCTTGTGTTAAAATGCATGCGTTTGCTTCAGTTTTACAACATAAAATATGGTAAAATATTTGAAGGGTTTCTGAGGGATGTTATTCTGGATTATCTCAATGAGAATAACTGTTTAACTCCATATCAGCATGGGTTTATGAGAAATCGCTCCTGTCAAACCAATCTAATCAGTTTTTATGAAGAGGTAAGCTATAGGCTGGACCACGGTGAGTCATTGGACGTGGTATATCTCGATTTTTCCAAAGCGTTTGATACCGTGCCGCACAAGAGGTTGGTACACAAAATGAGAATGGTTGGCCTGGGGGAAATTGTATGTAAATGGGTTAGTAACTGGCTTAGTGATAGAAAGCAGAGGGTGGTTATAAATGGTATAGTCTCTAACTGGGTCGCTGTGACCAGTGGGGTACCGCAGGGGTCAGTATTGGGACCTGTTCTCTTCAACATATTCATTAATGATCTGGTAGAAGGTTTACACAGTAAAATATCGATATTTGCAGATGATACAAAACTATGTAAAGCAGTTAATACAAGAGAAGATAGTATTCTGCTACAGATGGATCTGGATAAGTTGGAAACTTGGGCTGAAAGGTGGCAGAGGAGGTTTAACAATGATAAATGTAAGGTTATACACATGGGAAGAAGGAATCAATATCACCATTACACACTGAATGGGAAACCACTGGGTAAATCTGACAGGGAGAAGGACTTGGGGATCCTAGTTAATGATAAACTTACCTGGAGCTGCCAGTGCCAGGCAGCAGCTGCCAAGGCAAACAGGATCATGGGGTGCATTAAAAGAGGTCTGGATACACATGATGAGAGCATTATACTGCCTCTGTACAAATCCCTAGTTAGACCGCACATGGAGTACTGTGTCCAGTTTTGGGCACCGGTGCTCAGGAAGGATATAATGGAACTAGAGAGAGTACAAAGGAGGGCAACAAAATTAATAAAGGGGATGGGAGAACTACAATACCCAGATAGATTAGCGAAATTAGGATTATTTAGTCTAGAAAAAAGACGACTGAGGGGCGATCTAATAACCATGTATAAGTATATAAGGGGACAATACAAATATCTCGATGAGGATCTGTTTATACCAAGGAAGGTGACGGGCACAAGGGGGCATTCTTTGCGTCTGGAGGAGAGAAGGTTTTTCCACCAACATAGAAGAGGATTCTTTACTGTTAGGGCAGTGAGAATCTGGAATTGCTTGCCTGAGGAGGTGGTGATGGCGAACTCAGTCGAGGGGTTTAAGAGAGGCCTGGATGTCTTCCTGGAGCAGAACAATATTGTATCGTACAATTAGGTTCTGTAGAAGGACGTAGATCTGGGGATTTATTATGATGGAATATAGGCTGAACTGGATGGACAAATGTCTTTTTTCGGCCTTACTAACTATGTTACTATGTATGTTACTATGTTACTATATTAGTTTTTGGGTTTTTTTTGCTTACAATATAACATGTAGCTTTCAAAAGTTTAAAAAAAAACTGGTGTGCAACCTAAGGGGAGTGTTCCAGGACATTATTTATATATTCTGATACGTTAACTTAGCAGAACATCATAGACCTGTGTTTTGTGTATAGAATGAAATCAAAGCAAATTTTTGCTAGCAAATAAATATTTTGACAGTGAATTAAATTCCAAATTTATTTTTAACGACTATTGAAAAAGTATATTTTGATCCCCGAACCTGTATATCGCGTGAATGGTGTCCGCTTCAGAGCACAGTCTGTGCGTCTCTCTTGCTACGGAACTATACAAAGCTGAGCCTTATGCCTCCATTTTTAGGAGCTACAGCCCTAACCTTGGCAAAGATTTGGCTAATCATACTTCAGCCTAATTATTTTAGCTTATTCTTGCTTTTACATATTATTTTATACTGAGCTTTTTTCAAGTTACTTGAGGTTACTTTTAGTGATGAGCGAATATACTCATACTCATTACTCGAGATTTCCCGAGCACGCTCGGGTGTCCTCCGAGTATTTTTTAGTGCTCAGAGAGTTAGTTTTCATCGCCGCAGCTGAATGATTTACATCTGTTAGCCAGCATAAGTACATGTGGGGGTTGTCTGGTTGCTGGGGAACCCCCACATGTACTTATACTGGCTAACAGATGTAAATCATTCAGCTGTGGCAAGAAAAACGAAATCTCCAAGCACTAAAAAATTCTCGGAGGACACCCAAGCATGCTCGGGAAATCTCGAGTAATGAGTATATTCGCTCATCACTAGTTACTGTTAATGTCTGAAAAGAACAGATGGAGATTTAATGCTATACGTGAAATACTTATATGTGTATCTGGGAAATGTCAGAAAGCATACCGTCAGCCATTTAAGAAACAGCGGCGAGAATCAGAAATGGAGAACGTTGCATGATCTACTCACAGGGCAACTTCAACAGCATGTAGCTTGGTAGTCAGCCAAGTATACACCATATTTAGAAAGAACTTCCTGGTGAGGACGCTGTGTGTAAAAGAAGAAGTTGGGTGCAGCACGGAACAGCCGGCTGGATTGGCAGCATTGACTGAGGTTACAAAACAGCGTGACGTGCTGTAGAGTGTGAAAGACTAAAATAAACACTGATCTTTCCAGCTTTACTGAGAAAACCGCTAACTGCTCCATGTAGTCTGAAAACTACAAGAGCTTAACTCTCAAGGTTGCTTGTAATGTTATATAGACTGGAATACTTCTAGGTAATGGAAATGAATGTTATTATAGTGCAAGTGTGACATCTGCAAGAAAAAGATGCAAACAAGACTTTAGTGAATTTAGGAACACTAAATCATTCATTCCATATACTCTTTAGTAACCGGGAGGTCTTTCTGCTGTCTAGAGTGATAAGAAAAAAAGGCAAGAACGTATAATGTAAGTCTACAATAATTAAAAAATGCTTGACTAGCCAGTTAAAGGGTTTTTTTATTCATTTTAATCTTACTTACATTATATGTTATGCAGTTTGCACGTTTTGCCGATTGTTAGATTCCATGTACATTTACTTTATTGGTTATTATTTATTACATATTAGAGTTTAAACAGATCTAGTAAGTAACTGCAGAGGACTGGGATAAAGTTATTTTTTCTGATGAAGCCCCCAACACTGGAAATATTGAGTCTTTGCATAAAATTTATGTATTTGTCAATTAAAGTGTAAAAACTTTTGAACGTGTAAAACCAACATTTTTGTCAGTCTCAAATCTTTTGGCCATGAGTGTAGACTAAAGCCAACAATTTCAGCAGGGGCAGGACTAGTCTAATGTGGAAAGCATGGAGGCTTCCTAAGATGATTTTATGAGAGAATGATTGGGTAGTTTAAATTCAAGCGACTGTTCCATGACCGGAGGAGTCTGGCACAGCTTTACGACTGTTTCTCACCATATATTTGTAACTCTTAAAAGCTACATGTTTTCCTATTTTAAAAAAAAAAAAAAGATCTATTGGTAAAGTGATGCAAATGGATGTATTTTAAAACAAGTGCATCTTTTTTATCATATAAGTTGCATCTATTTGTATCTTCTTTAAAAATAAATAAAATAAGAAAAATCCAAAGGCGGAGGATTTAGTGTCAAGAGACCATGTGACTCGTTTCTAAAAAAAAAAAAAAAGATGCAAACCCGAGACCTTATGTGTGCATATGTCTTTCATAACGTGCAATACTATAAAAAAATATTTTTATATACTTTTTTTAGAGGACGAAAAAGTACAGCATAGTGCGTGTTATAGAAGAAAAATTATCGAAACAGACAAACAAACTGATGCCCCTTTGACATCCTTTTTTCCCATTATAGTCTATGTAAACCAAACAGTTCCATGTAAACATGTTTTTTTTTTACAGTACAGACAAATGGAAAGTAGAAATTAAAAACCTAGTGTGAAACAGGCCTTACTACTCTCTACTCATTCAGCATGGGGAAGGTAAGAGGTATAGCTCATAAAGTAGACCGTTATGTACAGTAAGTTGTATTGGGACTAGAGATAGGGGAATCAATTTGCAGGACTTGCCCTATATGCCCCTCAGAGTGCCAGTCACAGATATCTCCTGTGTGCCAACTACCAAAACTCCAGCGAGGTTGCTAGAGAGGTTTCCTATCAGGAACAGGATAAAATGCATTAACTGACGTCAGCTGAAGTAATAAAAAGTTTTTAAAACTAGTACCCGGTTTATTGGCACACTAGACCTAAGACAATCTGGTGTACCAGGGTATAGGTGTAAGTTTCCTAGTCACAAAAGTACAAGTATGGATATAGAATTTTTTCTTGTATAGTAATATGTCCTGCTGATTTAGTGCTCATACATGAAAGGAGCCTTAGTGCACTGCAAGTTTCCATCCCGTGTACCGTGCATTTAAGTTGGGGATTCAGACTGCCTTCACATTTCCAATATTTCCCCTGAGCTTTGTGAAATGTGCAGCTTCAGCTTTTTGAGCAGCTGTTACTATTATAACTAATCTCTTTTTTTAATTACATAATGTAGATATTTATTTAGTGTATTGTTTTATCGCAATTTTTCATATGTGTATAGTATTTGGCAAATGATTAGCCCTAAGAAGATTATCAATGGAAGAAACAACTATATGTAGTGCTCATGGACATACATAGAAATCATGTTCCCCATAGCAGAAGTTTAGCTCTCCCTGAAAAAAAACCTTAATATGTGAACATATCTCACAACTTTGCAGCCCTTACAAAAGTCATTTTCCACCTATTGAAGCCCCCAGATTGCCCTTTCATTGCCTCCATAAAGTATGATGCTAACTATAGTGTCATCCAGAAACAATTTATAATACCCCCACAGTGAACTCTTCCATAGTACCCTCCACGCACGGTATTATGCCCTTACTGTGCACCACTGCCCCTCAACTGTTATGGACCTGGTGGTTAGGAGCACCCGGTACGACCTGATAGTTAAACTCACACAGGACAAGCTCTGGGATGTGGGAGCTCTGCTGACCGCAGGCCCTAATCCTATCACAACAACTAGAAATAGCCGTGGAGCGTTCCTGACACTCCCTAGACGCCTCTTCACAGCCTAAGAGCTAGCTAGCCCTAGAGATAGAAAATAAAGCCTACCTTGCCTCAGAGAAATTCCCCAAAAGGAAAAGGCAGCCCCCCACATATATTGACTGTGAGTAAAGATGAAAGTCACAAACGCAGAAATGAAACAGGTTTCAGCAAAGGGAGGCCAGACTTACTAAACAGACAGAGGATAGGAAAGGTATCTTTGCGGTCAGCACAAAAAACTACAAAAGACCACGCAGAGTGTGCAAAAAGACCTCCGCACCGACTAACGGTGCGGAGATGCCACTTTGCATCCCAGAGCTTCCAGCTAGCAAGACAAAATCATGATAACCAGCTGGACAAGGAAACAATGAACAAATAATAACTATCAGGAACTTAGCTTCTGCTGGAGAAGACAGGTCACCAGAAAGATCCAAGAGCGAACTGAACCAATGCAGGAACATTGACAGCTGGCATGGAGTAACGATCTGAGTGGAGTTAAATAGAGCAGCCAACCAAAGGATAAACCACGTCACCTGTGTAAGGAACCTCAGAAGCAGCAGCTCCACTCACAGCCACCAGAGGGAGTCCATGGACAGAACTCGCCGAAGTACCATTCACGACCACAGGAGGGAGTTCGACAACAGAATTCACAACAGTACCCCCCCCCTTGAGGAGGGGTCACCGAACCCTCACCAGAGCCCCCAGGCCGATCAGGATGAGCCAAATGAAAGGCACGAACTAGATCGGCAGCATGAACATCAGAGGCAAAAACCCAGGAATTATCTTCCTGACCATAACCCTTCCACTTGACCAGGTACTGGAGTTTCCTTCTCGAAACACGAGAATCCAAAATCTTCTCCACCACATACTCCAACTCCCCCTCGACCAACACCGGGGCAGGAGGATCAACGGAGGGAACCATAGGCGCCATGTATCTCCGCAACAACAACCTATGGAACACATTATGGATGGCAAAAGAAGGATTAAGAACTTCAGAAATCTTATATGGCCCAATGAAACGAGGCTTAAACTTAGGAGAGGAAACTTTCATAGGAACATGACGAGATGACAACCAAACCAAATCCCCAACACGAAGTCGGGGACCAACACAGCGCCGGCGGTTAGCGAAACGTTGAGCCTTCTCCTGGGACAATGTCAAATTGTCCACCACATGAGTCCAAATCTGCTGCAACCTGTCCACCACCGCATCCACACCAGGACAGTCCGAAGACTCAACCTGCCCTTAAGAGAAACGAGGATGGAAACCAGAATTACAGAAAAAAGGAGAAACTAAAGTAGCCGAGCTGGCCCGATTATTAAGGGCGAACTCAGCCAAAGGCAAGAAGGACACCCAATCATCCTGATCAGCAGAAACAAAGCATCTCAGATATGTTTCCAAAGTCTGATTAGTTTGTTCGGTTTGGCCATTAGTCTGAGGATGGAAAGCCGAAGAAAAAGACAAATCAATGCCCATCTTAGCACAAAAGGACCGCCAAAACCTCGAAACAAACTGGGAACCTCTGTCCGAGACGATGTTCTCTGGAATGCCATGCAAACGAACCACATGCTGGAAAAACAATGGCACCAAATCAGAGGAGGAAGGCAATTTAGACAAGGGTACCAAATGGACCATCTTAGAAAAGCGATCACAAACCACCCAAATGACCGACATCCTTTGAGAAACAGGGAGATCAGAAATAAAATCCATGGAAATATGCGTCCAGGTGCTCTTCGGGACCGGCAAGGGCAAAAGCAATGCACTGGCACGAGAACAGCAGGGCTTAGCCCGAGCACAAGTCCCACAGGACTGCACAAAAGAACGCACATCCCGTGACAAAGAAGGCCACCAAAAGGATCTAGCCACCAAATCTATGGTACCAAAGATTCCAGGATGACCAGCCAACACCGAACAATGAACCTCAGATATAATTCTACTAGTCCATCTATCAGGGACAAACAGTTTCTCCGTAGGACAACGGTCAGGTCTATCAGCCTGAAACTTCTGCAGCACGCGCCGCAAATCAGGGGAGATGGCAGACAAAATTACCCCCTCTTTAAGAATACCCGCCGGCTCCGGAACACCCGGAGAGTCAGGCACAAAACTCCTTGACAGGGCATCAGCCTTCACATTCTTAGATCCCGGAAGGTATGAAACCACAAAATCAAAACGGGAGAAAAAGAGCGACCATCGAGCCTGTCTAGGATTCAACCGTTTGGCAGACTCGAGATAAGTCAAATTCTTGTGATCCGTCAAGACCACCACGCGATGTCTAGCTCCTTCAAGCCAATGTTGCCACTCCTCGAATGCCCACTTCATGGCCAACAACTCTCAATTGCCAACATCATAATTGCGCTCAGCAGGCGAGAATTTTCTAGAAAAGAAGGCACATGTTTTCATCACCGAGCCATCAGAACTTCTTTGCGACAAAACAGCCCCTGCTCCAATCTCAGAAGCATCAACCTCGACCTGAAATGGGAGCGAAACATCTGGCTGGCACAACACAGGGGCAGAAGAAAAACGACGCTTCAACTCCTGAAAAGCCTCTACAGCCGCAGAGGACCAATTGACCACATCAGCACCTTTCTTGGTCAAATCAGTCAACGGTTTAGCAATACTAGAAAAATTAGCGATGAAGCGACGGTAAAAATTAGCAAAGCCCAGGAACTTCTGCAGGCTCTTCACAGATGTCGGCTGAGTCCAATCATAAATGGCCTGAACTTTAACAGGGTCCATCTCGATAGTAGAAGGGGAAAAAATGAAACCCAAAAATGAAACCTTCTGAACTCCAAAGAGACACTTTGACCCCTTCACAAACAAGAAATTCGCACGAAGGACCTGGAACACCATTCTGACCTGCTTCACATGAGACTCCCAATCATCCGAAAAGACCAAAATGTCATCCAAATATACAATCATGAATCTATCCAGGTACTCTCGGAAGATGTCATGCATAAAGGACTGAAACACAGATGGAGCATTAGAAAGCCCGAATGGCATAACCAGGTATTCAAAATGGCCCTCGGGCGTATTAAATGCTGTTTTCCATTCATCGCCCTGTTTAATTCGCACAAGATTATACGCCCCTCGAAGATCTATCTTGGTGAACCAACTAGCCCCCTTAATCCGAGCAAACAAATCAGACAGCAGCGGCAAAGGATACTGAAATTTGACTGTGATCTTATTAAGAAGGCGGTAATCAATACAAGGTCTCAAAGAGCCATCCTTCTTGGCCACAAAAAAGAACCCTGCTCCCAATGGTGACGACGACGGGCAAATATGACCCTTCTCCAAGGATTCCTTTACATAACTCCGCATAGCGGCGTGCTCTGGCACAGATAAATTAAACAGTCGGCCCTTAGGAAACTTACTACCAGGAATCAAATTGATAGCACAATCGCAATCCCTATGAGGAGGTAGGGCGCCGGATTTGGGCTCTTCAAATACATCCCGGTAATCTGATAAAAACTCAGGAACTTCAGAAGGAGTGGAAGGCAAAATTGACAACAATGGAACATCACCATGTACCCCTTGACAACCCCAGCCGGACACAGACATAGATTTCCAATCCAACACTGGATTATGGACCTGTAGCTGTTGTGAGTTCTGTTTTTGGGCTCCCTCTGGTGGTTACTGATGGTACTGGGTGATTTGTGTTCTGCTGTCTCTGGTGTCCACCTGTTCTATTAGGATTTGGGAGTTTCCTATTTAACCGGGCTTTCTTGTCATTTCCCCGCCGGCTATCAAGGTTATCAGAGTGTTTTGTTACCTCAGCTTCTGGCTTCAGTAATCTTCAGGACAAGCTAAGTTTTTGATTTTCTTGTTCCACGTTTTGATTTATTTTTGTCTTGTCCAGCTTGCATTTAATTGTTTCTTTGCTGCTGGTTGCTCTAGCGGGCTGTAATTGCTCCTCATGTTCCATGAGTTGGAACAGGAGTTCAAGTAATTACAGGATGGTTTTTTGAAGGGTTTTTTGCTGACCGCGCAGTTTACTTTTGTATCCTCTGCTATCTAGTTTTAGCGGGCCTCATTTTGCTGAATCTGATTTCATACTGTGTATGTGCCTTCCTCTCATTTCACCGTCATTATATGTGGGGGGCTGCTATTTCTGTGGGGTATTTCTCTGGAGGCAAGAGAGGTCTGTGTTTCTTCTAATAGGGGAAGTTAGATCTTCGGCTGGTGCGAGACGTCTAGGATCAACGTAGGCACGTTCCCCGGCTATTGTTATTTGTGTGTTCAGGTTTAGGGTCGCGGTCAGCTCAGGTTCCATCACCCTAGAGCTCGTTGGTGCTTGTCCTTTTGTGATTCCCTGCCATTGGAATCATGACAGTATAGCCGGCCACAAAATGTTTGGGCTGAAGTAGGAGGAAAAGTAGTCTGAGGAAGTTTTTTTTTTTTTTTTTTTCTCCTGTGAGGTGGCTGCCTAGCCCTAATTGCAGCCTGGCTGATTTTTTTTTTTTTTTTCCTCCTCTTAATCCTTGAATGGCTCTGACCTTAGCTGTTTATCATGGATGTCCAGAGTTTAGCTTCCAGCTTGAATAATCTTGCTGCTAAGGTTCAAAATATACAAGATTTTGTTGTACATGCTCCTATGTCTGAACCTAGAATTCCTATTCCAGAGTTCTTTGCTGGAGATAGATCTAGTTTTCTGAATTTTAGGAACAATTGCAAGCTGTTCCTTTCTTTGAAATCTCGCTCTTCTGGAGACCCTGCTCAGTAGGTTAAGATTATTATATCTTTCCTGCGGGGTGACCCTCAAAATTGGGCATTTGCATTGGCACCAGGGGATCCTGCGTTGCTTAATGTGGATGCGTTTTTTCTGGCATTGGGTTTGCTCTATGAGGAACCTAACCAGGAGATTCAGGCTGAAAAAGCTTTATTAGCTCTCTCTCAGGGGCAAGATGAAGCAGAAATATATTGTCAAAAATTTCGGAAATGGTCAGTGCTTACTCAGTGGAATGAGTGCGCCCTGGCTGCAAAGTTCAGAGATGGCCTTTCTGAGGCCATTAAAGATGTTATGGTGGGGTTCCCTGCGCCTACGGGTCTGAATGAGTCTATGACTATGGCTATTCAGATTGATCGGCGTTTACGGGAGCGCAAACCTGTGCACCATTTGGCGGTGTCTTCTGAACAGGCACTTGAGACAATGCAATGTGATAGAGTTCAGTCTAGAAGTGAACGGCAAAACTATAGGCGGAAAAATGGGTTGTGCTTTTATTGTGGTGATTCAGCTCATGTTATATCAGCATGCTCTAAACGCACAAAAAAGGTTGATAAGTCTGTTGCCATTAGTACGTTACAGTCTAAGTTCATTCTGTCTGTGATTCTGATTTGCTCATTATCATCCATTTCCGTCGATGCCTATGTAGATTCAGGCGCTGCCCTGAGTCTTATGGATTGGTCATTTGCCAAGCGATGTGGGTTTAGTATTGAGCCTCTGGAAGTCCCTATTCCTTTGAAGGGAATTGACTCTACACCTTTAGCTATGAATAAACCTCAGTACTGGACACAAGTGACCATGCGTATGACTCCCGTTCATCAGGAGGTGATTCGCTTCCTGGTGTTGTATAATTTACATGATGTTCTAGTACTTGGTCTGCCATGGTTACAAACTCATAATCCAGTCCTTGACTGGAAAACAAAGTCTGTGTTAAGCTGGGGATGTCAGGGGGTTCATGATGATGCACCTCCGATTTCTATCGCTTCATCTACTCCTTCTGAGGTTCCTGTATTTTTGTCGGATTATCGGGATGTTTTTGAGGAGCCTAAGCTCAGTTCGCTTCCTCCTCACAGGGATTGCGATTGTGCTATAGATTTAATTCCTGGTAGTAAATTTCCTAAAGGTCGTTTGTTCAATCTGTCAGTGCCAGAGCATACTGCTATGCGGGATTATGTTAAGGAGTCCTTGGAAAAGGGACATATCCGTCCATCTTCGTCCCCTTTGGGAGCAGGTTTTTTTTTCGTGGCCAAGAAAGATGGGTCCTTGAGACCTTGTATAGATTATCGTCTTTTGAATAAGATTACCGTAAAATATCAGTATCCTTTGCCTTTGTTGACTGATTTGTTTGCTCGCATTAAGGGGGCTAAATGGTTCACTAAGATTGATCTCCGGGGTGCGTATAATCTTATACGAATAAAGCAAGGTGATGAGTGGAAAACCGCATTTAATACGCCTGAGGGCCATTTTGAGTATTTGGTAATGCCTTTCGGACTTTCTAATGCTCCTTCAGTCTTCCAGTCCTTTATGCACGATATTTTCCGTGAATATCTGGATAAATTTATGATTGTGTATTTGGATGATATTTTGTTTTTTTCTGATGACTGGGAGTCTCATGTTCAGCAGGTCAGGAAGGTGTTTCAGGTCCTGCGGGCTAATTCCTTGTTTGTAAAGGGCTCAAAGTGTCTCTTTGGAGTCCAGAAGATTTCTTTCTTGGGGTATATTTTTTCCCCTTCTACTATTGAGATGGATCCCGTCAAGGTTCGGGCTATTTGTGACTGGACGCAGCCTGCATCTCTTAAGAGTTTGCAGAAGTTCTTGGGCTTTGCTAATTTCTATCGTCGTTTTATAACTAATTTTTCTAGTGTTGTTAAGCCTTTGACGGATTTGACTAAGAAGGGTGCTGATGTTGCTGATTGGTCTCCTGCGGCTGTGGAGGCCTTTCAGGAACTTAAACGCCGGTTTTCTTCTGCTCCTGTGTTGCGTCAGCCTGATGTTTCGCTTCCTTTCCAAGTTGAGGTTGATGCTTCCGAGATTGGAGCGGGGGCGGTTTTGTCACAGAGAAGCTCCGATTGCTCGGTGATGAAGCCATGTGCGTTCTTTTCTAGAAAATTTTCGCCCGCTGAGCGGAATTATGATGTGGTAATCGGGAACTTTTGGCCATGAAGTGGGCATTCGAGGAGTGGCGTCATTGGCTGGAGGGTGCTAGACATCGTGTGGTGGTCTTGACTGATCACAAAAATCTGATTTACCTTGAGTCTGCCAGGCGTCTGAATCCTAGACAGGCTCGTTGGTCACTGTTTTTCTCTCGTTTCAATTTTGTGGTTTCATACCTGCCAGGTTCAAAGAATGTGAAGGCGGATGCTCTTTCTAGGAGTTTTGTGCCTGACTCCCCTGGAAATTCTGAGCCTACTGGTATCCTTAGGGATGGGGTGATTTTGTCGGCCGTATTCCCAGACTTGCGACGTGCTTTGCAGGAGTTTCAGGCGGGTAATCCTGATCGTTGTCCGCCTGAGAGACTGTTTGTTCCGGATAGCTGGACCAGTAGAGTCATCTCTGAGGTCCATTCTTCTGCGTTGGCAGGTCATCCTGGAATATTTGGTACTAGAGACTTGGTGGCCAGGTCTTTTTGGTGGCCTTCCTTGTCTAGGGATGTGCGTTCTTTCGTGCAGTCTTGTGAGGTTTGTGCTCGGGCTAAGCCTTGCTGTTCTCCAGCCAGTGGAATGTTGTCACCTTTGCCTATCCCGAAGAGGCCTTGGACGCACATTTCCATGGACTTTATTTCGGATCTCCCTGTCTCTCAAAAAATGTCCGTCATCTGGGTTGTGTGTGACCGCTTTTCTAAAATGGTTCATCTTGTACCCTTGCCTAAGTTGCCTTCCTCCTCTGAGTTGGTCCCTCTGTTTTTCCAGAACGTGGTTCGTTTGCATGGGATTCCGGAGAACATCGTTTCTGACAGGGGATCCCAGTTTGTGTCTAGATTTTGGCGGATGTTCTGTGCTAAGATGGGCATTGATTTGTCCTTTTCGTCTGCATTCCACCCTCAGACGAATGGCCAGACGGAGCGAACTAATCAGACCTTGGAAACTTATTTGAGGTGTTTTGTTTCTGCTGATCAGGATGACTGGGTTACCTTTTTGCCGCTGGCCGAGTTTGCCCTTAATAATCGGGCTAGTTCTGCTACCTTGGTTTCTCCTTTCTTTTGTAATTCGGGGTTTCATCCTCGTTTTTACTCTGGTCAGGTGGAGCCTTCTGATTGTCCTGGAGTGGACATGGTGGTGGATAGGTTGCATCAGATTTGGAGTCATGTGGTGGACAATTTGAAGTTGTCCCAGGAGAAGGCTCAGCAGTTTGCTAATCGCCGTCGCCGCGTGGGTCCTCGACTTCGTGTTGGGGACTTGGTGTGGTTGTCTTCTCGTTTTGTTCCTATGAAGGTCTCTTCTCCTAAGTTCAAGCCTCGGTTCATCGGTCCTTATAGGATCTTGGAAATTCTTAACCCTGTGTCGTTTCGTTTTGATCTCCCGGCATCGTTTGCTATTCATAATGTGTTCCATCGGTCGTTGTTGCGGAGGTATGAGGTACCTGTTGTTCCTTCGCCTGAGCCTCCTGCTCCGGTGCTGGTGGAGGGAGAATTGGAGTATGTTGTGGAGAAGATCTTGGATTCTCGTGTTTCCAGACGGAAACTCCAATATTTGGTCAAGTGGAAGGGTTATGGTCAGGAGGATAATTCTTGGGTGGTTGCCTCTGATGTTCATGCTGATGATTTGGTCCGCGCTTTTCATAGGGCTCATCCTGGTCGCCCTGGTGGTTCTCGTGAGGGTTCGGTGACCCCTCCTCAAGGGGGGGGTACTGTTGTGAGTTCTGTTTTTGGGCTCCCTCTGGTGGTTACTGATGGTACTGGGTGATTTGTGTTCTGCTGTCTCTGGTGTCCACCTGTTCTATTAGGATTTGGGAGTTTCCTATTTAACCGGGCTTTCTTGTCATTTCCCCGCCGGCTATCAAGGTTATCAGAGTGTTTTGTTACCTCAGCTTCTGGCTTCAGTAATCTTCAGGACAAGCTAAGTTTTTGATTTTCTTGTTCCACGTTTTGATTTATTTTTGTCTTGTCCAGCTTGCATTTAATTGTTTCTTTGCTGCTGGCTGCTCTAGCGGGCTGTAATTGCTCCTCATGTTCCATGAGTTGGAACATGAGTTCAAGTAATTACAGGATGGTTTTTTGAAGGGTTTTTTGCTGACCGCGCAGTTTACTTTTGTATCCTCTGCTATCTAGTTTTAGCGGGCCTCATTTTGCTGAATCTGATTTCATACTGTGTATGTGCCTTCCTCTCATTTCACCATCATTATATGTGGGGGGCTGCTATTTCTGTGGGGTATTTCTCTGGAGGCAAGAGAGGTCTGTGTTTCTTCTAATAGGGGAAGTTAGATCTTCGGCTGGTGCGAGACGTCTAGGATCAACGTAGGCACGTTCCCCAGCTATTGTTATTTGTGTGTTCAGGTTTAGGGTCGCGGTCAGCTCAGGTTCCATCACCCTAGAGCTCGTTGGTGCTTGTCCTTTTGTGATTAACTGCCATTGGAATCATGACATGTAGCCATGGCAACCCCAAAACGACCACATCATGCAGATTATGCAACACCAAGAATATCCTCCTGATGTGTAGGAGCCATGCACATGGTCAATTGAGTCCAGTACTGAGGCTTATTCTTGGCCAAAGGCGTAGCATCAATTCCTCTCAATGGAATAGGATACTGCAAGGGCTCCAAGAAAAAACCACAGTGCCTGGCAAACTCCAAGTCCATCAAATTCAGGGCAGCGCCTGAATCCACAAATGCCATAACAGAATAGGACGACAGAGAGCAAATCAGAGTAACGGACAAAAGAAATTTAGACTGTACCGTACCAATGGTGGCAGACCTAGCAAACCGCTTAGTGCGCTTAGGACAATCGGAGATAGCATGAGTGGATTCACCATAGTAAAAACACAGCCCATTCCGACGTCTGTGTTCTTGCCGTTCAGCTCTGGTCAAAGTCCTATCACACTGCATAGGCTCAGGCCTATACTCAGAGAATACCACCAGATGGTGCACAGCTTTGCGCTCATGCAAGCGCCGATCAATCTGAATGGCCAAGGACATAGACTCATTCAGACCAGCAGGCATGGGAAATCCCACCATGACATCCTTAAGGGCTTCAGAAAGACCCATTCTGAAAATTGCGGCCAGGGCACACTCATTCCACTGAGTAAGCACAGACCACTTTCTAAACTTCTGACAGTACACCTCCGCTTCATCCTGACCCTGACACAAAGCCAGCAAGATTTTCTCTGCCTGATCCACTGAATTTGGTTCATCATAAAGCAATCCAAGCGCCTGAAAAAACGCATCAACATCACGCAATGCAGGATCTCCTGGCGCAAGGGAAAATGCCCAGTCTTGAGGGTCACCACGCAACAAAGAAATAATGATTTTTACTTGTTGAACGGGGTCACCAGAGGAGCGGGGTTTCAAAGCTAGAAACAGTTTACAATTATTTTTGAAATTCAGGAACTTAGATCTATCCCCAGAAAATAAATCAGGAATAGGAATTCTAGGCTCTAACATAGGATTCTGAACCACAAAATCTTGAATGTTTTGTACCCTTGCAGTGAGATGATTCACACAAGAGGACAGACCTTGAATGTCCATATCTACACCTGTGTCCTGAACCACCCAAAGGTTTAGGGGAAAAGAAAGACAAAACACAGTGCAAAGAAAAAAAAAATGGTCTCAGAACTTCTCTTATCCCTCTATTGAGATGCATTAATACTTTTGGCCAGCTGTACTGTTATGGACCTGGTGGTTAGGAGCACCTGGTACGACCTGATAGTTAAACTCACACAGGACAAGCTCTGGGATGTGGGAGCTCTGCTGACCGCAGGCCCTAATCATATCACAACAACTAGAAATAGCCGTGGAGCGTTCCTGACACTCCCTAGACGCCTCTTCACAGCCTAAGAGCTAGCTAGCCCTAGAGATAGAAAATAAAGCCTACCTTGCCTCAGAGAAATTCCCCAAAGGAAAAGGAAGCCCCCCACATATATTGACTTTGAGTAAAGATGAAAGTCACAAACGCAGAAATGAAACAGGTTTCAGCAAAGGGAGGCCAGACTTACTAAGCAGACAGAGGATAGGAAAGGTATCTTTGCGGTCAGCACAAAAAACTACAAAAGACCACGCAGAGTGTGCAAAAAGACCTCCGCACTGACTAACGGTGCGGAGATGCCACTCTGCATCCCAGAGCTTCCAGCTAGCAAGACAAAATCATGATAACCAGCTGGACAAGGAAACAATGAAAAAATAATAACTATCAGGAACTTAGCTTCTGCTGGAGAAGACAGGTCAACAGAAAGATCCCAGAGCGAACTGAACCAATGCAGGAACATTGACAGCTGGCATGGAGTAACGATCTGAGTGGAGTTAAATAGAGCAGCCAACCAAAGGATAAACCACGTCACCTGTGTAAGGAACCTCAGAAGCAGCAGCTCCACTCACAGCCACCAGAGGGAGTCCATGGACAGAACTCGCCGAAGTACCATTCACGACCACAGGAGGGAGTTCGACAACAGAATTCACAACACTCAACCTTCCCCCGACACAGTATGGCCACCCCAGCACAGTATAATTCCCCAACTGTGATCGCCACACAGCCCTCCATACACTATAATGGGTCTCCATGCAGTATAATGGCCCCTCCACTCAGTATGATGGAGCCAATACAACCATCAACACTGTAAAATGCCCTCCACTCAGTTCTCCAAACAGCATACTGACTCCCACACAGCACTTTATACAGTATCATGAGCCTCACAAAAACCTTCACAACATATAATTGCTTACATACTGTATAATGGCACCCACATAGCCCTGCAAAACAATATAATAGCCCACACATATCCCTCCAAACAGTATAGCGGCCCACAACATAGCCTTGCAAACAGTATAATTCCCCCCTCACATAGTCCTGCAAACAGTATAATGCCTCCCCCACATAGTCCTGCAAACAGTATAATGGCCACCCACACAGCCCTCTATACAGTATTATGGGCCCCATATAGTCTTCCATACAGTATCATGGGCACCACAGTCCTCCATAAAGTATCATGGGCCCCAAATAGTCCTCCATACAGTATCATGGGCCCCAAATAGTCCTCCATAGAGTATTTTTAAATACTGGCATCTCCCCATACTCCGGTGTGGGCAGCACGTCTTCTGACCCTCTGCACTGCTTAGCACAGAGAGCGCGCTATAGTCACATCATTGTGAGACGTCACAGAAGTCAGAAGCAAAGGGGGAATGATGAGAGGGAGCATGAGCTAATGGCTCCCTTTACCATCATTGTTTTAAACTGCATTACATCCAGGGCTATGATGAAAAAAAGTGCAAAGCCGGGGAAGGGAGGGGGGGGGGGGGTAGCGGTGTCAGCACTGGCACAGGGCCCCCTCCCAAATCATGGGCCCCATAGTGGCCGCGTGGTCTGCCTCTATTGGCGGTACGCCAATGGTAATGCTGTACAGTTGTAGTTGCTAGAGGTAAATGAGGGTTAAAGTAGGGTTGAATTATGCACATGAAGCTCTCAGGGTGCCAAGAAAGCCAACATTTTGGCAAGTCCAATGTAATCATAACATTAGCCCTTATGCTCACAGTCACATTATGGTTCCATTTTGTAAGTAGCCACAATAGGGTTGTAATAAAGGTTCATATATCATAAGGACTTAAAGAGAACCTAAAACTGGGTCAAAAGTGGACAGATAATGATCCTATACCAATACAAAGCCATGTGGATTTTTATTTTCTGCAGTAATAAAATGGTGTGCTCCATCACAGAAGATATACACAAAGGTATACACTCCACTGGAAAATATTTACAAACTGGTATCCAATAAATGGATGAGAACACTAAAAATGAAGTTACACTACTGCTATCATATAAACAGGAAACTAGTTCATCTGTATGTGGGCTGTAAACTTATACATGACTCACATATCCAGCACTGCACTAATATGTATACAGGATTATTATCCAGCAAAGGCAGGCTGCAGGAAAGCAGATCTGACACCAGGTTTCACAATACAAACTGAGTGCATTAATAAATCGTTCTCTTAGACCTGATAAAACTAGTGTACTACTTCATGTAATATAGAATGACTGTATAATCCTTTTAGGAAAGATCCCCAAAAATCTTAAAAACAATAATTTTATGAGTTATTGTTAAAGGGGTTGTCCACTACATAGATAACTCTTTCTCAATTACAATACTCCCCCACGTCGAATAAAAACACTTTACACTCCACTGCGGTGTCTTTCCAACGACATCCGTGTCTCTTGTTGCCCACGTGACATTAATCAGGGGCTGATCTCACTTCCTTTGGGTGCAACGGGTACATCAGAAGGAAGTTAAAAAGCAGCAGCAGCCCTCATTCCTTTTGGCTGTCAGCCTTTGGAGGCTTGGTGCTGAAGTTGCTGGATCGGCACTGGAATCGAAGGTCAGTATAAGGTGTTTTTATTCTATGTGGGGGAATATTATAATAGAGATTTGGTTGTCTGAGAAGTGGATAACTTTTTAACCTGTTAACACCCAGCACTAATCAGAGAATGAATGGAGAGGGCTCAGCATCTGAAGCCCCCAATTCCTGGCATATAATGGCAATGTCATATAGCCAGTATCTGCTTCTAACAGGCATGAGTGGATCTGAGCTCTGCTCTTGGCTGTTACCTTTCTAAATAAAGCTGTCATTTTCTGACAGCGGCATTTAAAATGCGAGTCCCGTAGGGGGCGCACTGTTTTAATCACTCATCGGCGTCCGCGTGATGCAATTGCGGGGTGCTGATGGATTGCCATGATGTTTGTGAGACCTGCTAAAATTCCCGTGCCTGTCATAACGGTACTCCTATAAATACCAGATTCTGGCTGGTGTTCAAAGAAGACAGTGATTTGTGCTGTAGGCAGCAATACTGTGGTATTGATATGCAGCGCCCCAGAGATCTGGTCGTTGCAGTATGACACTCTGCCGCTAAGGGGAGTGATGGTACGTCTGATGGCACTGAAGGAATTCTACTGACCAGGTATCACCAGCACACATTACACTTCACACTCCGGCCACTAGGGGGAGAAAAAGGCTTTATTTATTGGGCCACTCCTC
The DNA here is from genome assembly GCF_032444005.1 of Ranitomeya imitator. Taxonomy (NCBI): domain Eukaryota; kingdom Metazoa; phylum Chordata; class Amphibia; order Anura; family Dendrobatidae; genus Ranitomeya; species Ranitomeya imitator. The sequence goes on along the minus strand of NC_091285.1, from coordinate 206,085,311 downwards.
ACACTGGTAAAAGTAGGGGTTGGATAGGAAGTTAGTCAGAAGCTGACTGGGTTGAATTCAGGCAACATCTCGTGGCAGGGGGTGTTGCAGGGAGAAGATTCAGGGGGGTGCCTGTCAGGCGTGGGAACCTGGCAGGTACCTAGCGAACAGAACAGAACGTTACGGAACCACGCCTGCACTACCTTGCGGTGGTATCCTAAGAAAGAGACACGAAGCGAAGGATATTGTGGAACAGTGAGAAACGAGATCAAGCACAAAGGAGAGCCAGTAGGAGTCGTGCCCTGAGAACGGCAACATCCTACTGAGGCGCGTAGCCGGTGGCCGGAACACCGAGGAAGTAACTGACTCTATGCCTTACTTCAAACTCCGCAGGACAGTTAATTATAGGTTGGCTGTCTACCTTAAATTTCCTACGAAGACATAGGGGGCAACGCGTGGAGAGGGGCGTCTCTAGGGTCCCGGAAGAGCTCCGAGCCTTCCCGTCATACAGGTGCGTCCTAGCCATAATATACCTGGGGGACGAGAAACTAGTAACATCTGGAACAAAATAGAAAGAAAGAGAAAGAACTAGAAAGAACGAACAAACGAACTAGAACAGAAGTTGTGAGGACTATACCGAATGCTCAGCCGGGTAGCACTACAACACACAGGCGCTATTGGTAGGCAACGATTTCCACCTGTAAAGGGAACTCTGGATGTGCCATCGGACCGGCCAGTCTCAGACAGCCCTGTTAACTGTGCTCTGGATTGCGGATCCTGAAGTCTTCAGTAAAGAGGTAAAGAGACTGCAACCTTGTGTCCTCGTTATTGTCTGCACCTCACACCATCACCATCCACCTTACTGGGAAGCCCTGGGGACATACTTCACCTGTGGGAAGGTATACCATCTAGCTGCCATTTCATCACCCCAGCGGACCCCAAGCAGCGTCGGTCATCCTGACCGAACACCGCAGGTGGCGTCACGAAACCTTGACAGACTCCTATCACCTTTTGTTGGACACCCCTTAGCAGGGTCACGGACCGGGTCCAGCCACCGTGACAACCCCAGAACTGAGACAGAAAGGACCGGTACCGAGTAACCTGTGGCCCTGTGTCTGGGGGCGATCCAACTTGGCATCACGAACAGTATTGTACTTAAGACTGAGGAATCAGGTCATGTGTGCCTTGGAACTGTGATTGAATTGTGCTTGAACCGCGATTTATTGCAAGGACTGTGTATTGCTGATTGCCGCAAGATTCCCGCCAAAACCGCCGCCATTACAGTGCCACGAGGAGCGCAGGAGAAGAAGAAGGGCGTGGAAGTGGGTGTGAACAAACTGCAGAGCGCGAATGACAATGACCGCCCAATCTAAACATTTCTGCACCCTGAGGACGTGTCCATCAGCGGCTGAGATCCGCCTCCTGATTCTCAATGGAGGGCTGAGACAAAGGAAACAGAACCGCCCATGAAGGAGATAGCGGGAAAGAAACCAGGAAGCAACCCACATGGAGGATGCCATGGCCAGTCGCTCAGACCCAGACTGCAGGGGTTGAAGCAGAGGGCTCCCCCAGCTACCCGGACGAGCACAGCAACCAAACCTCCACAACTGGGACCGGTCCCCTGCAGGGTGAGATGGAGGATCTCATGGAACAGCTTCTCCAGTGGCGGCTGGAGACCAAGGCCTCGGGCCAGGAGGCACCGGCGGAGGAACTTTCGACTCCGGATCCTTTGCCATCACCGGAGCCGGCTGCAATGGAGGAAGTCGCATCGACCGGTGAGTCTGCCAACCCCGTCCCGCAGGCAGAGGACCTGTTAATAGGCCCCATCGCAGCGCCCCCTCTCCCTGGCACCCATAGGCTCCAGCGCCTCCCACCCTGGGACCGGGCCACGGGCATGGAACACTTCCTAATGGCCCCGATCTCGCCTATCACCATGCCAGGCGAGGTCTACGCGGAGCGCACAGTGTGTCGCTGGGTGAACCCGGGATCTGACTTCATGGGGTTCCCCGGGGCGAAGACACAGGAAGGGGAGATGGTGGAGGCCCTCAGCTGGGAAGCGTACCAGGCCCAGCTGGACCGGCAGTGGGAGGAACAGGAGAAGAAATACCAGGCCGGGCGAGAAGCCCACTACCGGCGGGACCTCGCTGTCAAGGACCGGGCCCGCAAGGACCGCACCACCCACCAGGCCCCGCGCAGGCAACAGGAAGGGCACAGTTGTGGATTTCAAGCTCTGTGGGGGATGGTGCTTCATCAAGGAGCCAGACCTGTATTCCGAGGTTTTCGTTAACCGGAGGGATGTGGAATCCCATCTCAGAGAAGGCCACCGGGACCGGAATCTCTACCCAGGGGACAAGGTAACCTACACGCGACACTTTGGGGAAAGGGGGTGGTTCGCCCTGAATGTACACAAGCGGCCAGTCCCCGTGACATCGACAGACAAAGCGTCGGAGAAGCCGTCCCCCGTAACGAGGGTGCCCCCTTGTGATCGGACCACGACCATCATTAAGACTACGGTAGTGACCCCCACATGCACCATCGTGAAAACCACTACTTGTACCGTGGACACTACCACTACCGTGGTGGCAGAAGGCTCAGCCTCAGGAGTGGTTGGCACCTTGGCCGCTGCGAGGTTCAGAACAATTGCCACACAGACTCTTGACTGGAGCCCGGGATCTCCTGTGACCACACCGAGTGCCCGTGAGTACCCGGTGGGATGGACCCGCCCACTGCTGCCGGTGGAGTTGCCACAACCCCCAACATCAAAGAACTAAACCTCGGAAGCCTGAAAATGTACATAGTTAACTCTTTATCTTCTTGTTTTCCTTACTCTTTTTGCTGCTTAAACCCGTCCAGGGTTAACTCTAGGGATCCCTTTGTTTACCCGGGATCCCTCTTCCTTTTGTTTGTTTGTTTAACAGTGTTCTAAAAGACTGCCGGATCATGAACAGTGAATGATTCCAAAACTGTTTTGTATATAGTTTGCACCTTATTAAAGCTGCCCCCTACTGGTTTTACATCGAAAGAAGACTTTGCGAAGATACTGCTTTTGGACATGACGCAGAAGGCCTTGCTTTCATTAGACTTGCAGACAGAGAGAATCTGCACAACCTCAGAGAGACTTGGTTCCCTCTTAAAGGGAATGTTCACATGTTGCACTGAAGTTATAATGTTGCCTTAAGAAAAGTTGAAATGTTAATAATGTTGGGATTCAGAAAAGTTTGATAATGTTACTAGAGATTGAGGACAGGAAAGATTGAAAGTGAACCCGTAGGGGTTAGAGAGAGAGTCCTCCTGAGAACCGTAGAACGATAGTTGTTTGCTGATAGAAAGACAATGACAGTAGGCCCAGCCAAGGAGCTAGGCGGTCCTGCATTAGTGAAGCTAGAAAGAAAAGAAAAAGTTGAGTTTGTCTTATAGTACTTTATAGTAGGCCTTTAGTGGGTTCAGCTTATACGCCCTTAAAGGAAAAGTTAAATTATTGTTCAGAATTTGCACTTAGTAGAATACCCGGAAGGGTACCAGAAGTTATTTATAGTCAGAATGTTATTTAAAAAATATTTAACTTTGTTTTTGTTTGTAACATTCAAGTGTCCTCACCTCCCATAAAGGGAAGCCTTGTAATATTTACTTGTTTCAAGCATTCCAAAATTTTGTATGTCTTTTGCTGACATGTATTGTTGTTCTTCTTCCTAGTCCAGGAGTACTGGATTTAACCGGGGGGGAGTGCAGCGCCCCAGAGATCTGGGCGTTGCAGTATGACACTCTGCCGCTAAGGGGAGTGATAGTACGTCTGATGGCACTGAAGGAATTCTACTGACCAGGTATCACCAGCACACATTACACTTCACACTCCGGCCACTAGGGGGAGAAAAAGGCTTTATTTATTGGGCCACTCCTCACACTGGTAAAAGTAGGGGTTGGATAGGAAGTTAGTCAGAAGCTGACTGGGTTGGATTCAGGCAACATCTCGTGGCAGGGGGTGTTGCAGGGAGAAGATTCAGGGGGGTGCCTGTCAGGCGTGGGAACCTGGCAGGTACCTAGCGAACAGAACAGAATGTTACGGAACCACGCCTGCACTACCTTGCGGCGGTATCCTAAGAAAGAGACACGAAGCGAATGATATTGTGGAACAGTGAGAAACGAGATCAAGCACAAAGGAGAGCCAGTAGGAGTCGTGCCCTGAGAATGGCAACATCCTACTGAGGCGCGTAGCCGGTGGCCGGAACACCGAGGAAGTAACTGACTCTATGCCTTACTTCAAACTCCGCAGGACAGTTAATTATAGGTTGGCTGTCTACTTTAAATTTCCTACGAAGACATAGGGGGCAACGCGTGGAGAGGGGTGTCTCTAGGGTCCCGGAAGAGCTCCGAGCCTTCCCGTCATACGGGTGCGTCCTAGCCATAACATACCTGGGGGACGAGAAACTAGTAACATCTGGAACGAAATAGAAAGAAAGAGAAAAAACTAGAAAGAACAAACGAACGAACGAACTAGAACAGAAATTTTGAGGACTATATCGAATGCTCAGCAGGGTAGCACTACAACACACAGGCGCTATTGGTAGGCAACGATTTCCACCTGTAAAGGGAACTCTGGATGTGCCATCGGACCGGCCGGTCTCAGACAGCCCTGTTAACTGTGCTCTGGATTGCGGATCCTGAAGTCTTCAGTAAAGAGGTAAAGAGACTGCAACCTTGTGTCCTCGTTATTGTCTGCACCTCACACCATCACCATCCACCTTACTGGGAAGCCCTGGGGACATACTTCACCTGTGGGAAGGTATACCATCTAGCTGCCATTCCATCACCCCAGCGACCCCAAGCAGCGTCGGTCATCCTGACCGAACACCGCAGGTGGCGTCACGAAACCTTGACAGACTCCTATCACCTTTTATTGGACGCCCCTTAGCAGGGTCACGGACCGGGTCCAGCCACCGTGACAACCCCAGAACTGAGACAGAAAGGACCGGTACCGAGTAACCTGTGGCCCTGTGTCTGGGGGCGATCCAACTTGGCATCACGAACAGTATTGTACTTAAGACTGAGGAATCAGGTCATGTGTGCCTTGGAACTGTGATTGAATTGTGCTTGAACCGCGATTTATTGCAAGGACTGTGTATTGCTGATTGCCGCAAGATTCCCGCCAAAACCGCCGCCATTACAGTGCCACGAGGAGCGCAGGAGAAGAAGAAGGGCGTGGAAGTGGGTGTGAACAAACTGCAGAGCGCGAATGACAATGACCGCCCAATCTAAACATTTCTGCACCCTGAGGATGTGTCCATCAGCGGCTGAGATCCGCCTCCTGATTCTCAATGGAGGGCTGAGACAAAGGAAACGGAACCGCCCATGAAGGAGATAGCGGGAAAGAAACAAGGAAGCAACCCTGATCGCAAAAACAAGTCTCCTAACAAATACAGTAAAAAGTGGAAAAAAAATGTTTTACAAAATACTTAAAGTAAAAAACCTAAAAAGTTGAATCACAACTTTTTTCCCATTTAAAATAAAGATTAATTAAAAAAAACACATACATGGTATCGCTGTGTACATAAAAATCCGATCTATCAAAATACACTGCTTAAAATATAAAAGGAACACTTAAACAATAGAATATAACTTCAAGTAAATCAAACTTCTGTGAAATCAAACTGTCCACTTAGGAAGCAACATTGATTGCCAATCAATTTCACATGCTGTTGTGCAAATGGAATAGACAACAGATGGAAATTATTGGCAATTATCAAGACACCTTTAATAAAGGTGGGGACCACAGACTACATCTCAGTACCAATGCTTTATTGCTGATGTTTTTGTCACTTTTGAATGTTGGTTGTGCTTTCACACTCGTGGTAGCATGAGACGGACTCTACAACCCACACAATTGGCTCAGGTAGTGCAGCTCATCCAGGATGGCACATCAATGCAAGCTGTGGCAAGAAGGTTTGCTGTGTCTGTTAGCGTATTGTTCAGAGGCTGGAGGCGCTACCAGGAGGCAGGCCAGTACACCAGGAGACGGGGAGGGGGCCGTAGGAGGGCAACAACCCAGCAGCAGGACCGCTACCTTTGCCTTTGTGCAAGGAGGAACAGGAGGAGCACTGCAAGAGCCCTGCAAAATAAACTCCAGCAGGCCACAAATGTGCATGTGTCTGCACAAACAGTTAGAAACCAACTCCATGAGGATGGTCTGAGTGTCCGATGTACACAGATAGCGGTTGTGCTCACAGCCCAACACTGTGCAGGACGCTCGGCATTTGTCACAGAACACCAGGATTGGCAAATTCGCCACTGGCACCCTGTGGTCTTCACAGATGAAAGCACGTTCTCACTGAGCACATGTGACAGACGTAACAAAGTCTGGAGATGCCGTGGAGAGTGATCTGCTGCCTGCAACATCCTTCACCATGACCGGTTTGGCAGTGGGTCAGTAATGGTGTGGGGTGACATTTCTTTGGAGGGCCGCACAGCTCTCCATGTGCTCACCAGAGGTAGCCTGACTGCCATTAGGTACCGAGATGAGATCCTCAGACCCCTTGTGAGAACATATGCTGGTGCGGTTGGCCCTGGGTTCCTCCTAATGCAGGACAATGCCAGACCTCATGTGGCTGGAGTGTTTCAGCAGTTCCTGCAAGATTAAGGCATTGAAGCTGTGGACTGGACCGCCCGTTCCCCAGACCTGAATCCGATTGAACACATCTGGGATATCATGTCTCGCTCCATCCACCAACGTCACGTTGCACCACAGACTATCCAGGAGTTGGGGGATGCTTTAGTCCAGGTCTGGGAGGAGATCCCTAGGGAGACCATCCGCCGCCTCATCAGGAGCATGCCCAGGCATTGTACAGTAGGGAGGTCATACAGGCACGTGGAGGCCACATACAATACTAAGCATCTTTTCCTTGTCATAAGGCATTTTCACTAAAGTTGAATCAGCCTGTAATTTGATTTTCCTCTTTGATTTTGAGTATCATTCCAAATCCAGACCTCCATGGGTTAATCATTTTGATTTACATTGATAATTGCTATGTTTTATTGTTCTGAACACATTCCACTATGCAATGAATAAAAATATGCAACTGGAATATTTCATTCAGAGATATCTAGGATGTGGTATTTTAGTGTTCCCTTTATTTTTTGGAGCAGTGTATAAAATTACGAAACCTAGAAAAAAAATAGAATAATCATTCAGGAATAGATATAAAATGTATAATTTTATTATGTATATAGTATATACAACTCAAAAATACATGTGGAAAAAACAGAATTCATGAGAGAAGAGCATCAGATAAAGGGACAAATATGAATGGCCAATGTCTAGTCTTCACTTCAGTCTTTACTAAAAGGAGTTATACATTGAGAGCAATAATGACCTTTGGAACCATATAGATGAACAATGTATATAGCAAAGTATATAATTACAAGGAAGGAGAAGAGTGAAGGTAAAGTCACAGCATCTCATATTAGATAAGAACACATATTAGCAGGTTTTCAGAGACATAACAGCACTATCAATGTGAACATAGCGTCCTCTTAATTAGACTGACCCAGAGACCCCTATGACTCCTTTGACTCTAACACACCTTTCACCTTGGCTTTCTCAAGGAGTTAGTATATATAAAATATAAAATTAATTAACCGCCTGTGATGACACAGCATTTATCTTAATTAGCCAGATGTCTATTTACAGCAAACTAGGAAGAATAGACTGTTATCTATATGATGACTTTTGAACGTATGTGTTTCTTTCTGGTTGGTCAAGAAAACAGACTTTTTGTTCATGTAAGCTTGTAATATTGATTTGATAGTTGACAATTTGTTGTAACATATTGTGCTCTTATCCTGGATGACTAGTGATACAGGATCATGGAACAATATGTTTGCTGATATGTTGATTACACATTGTCCAGGCCAGCCAGTTTATTGACTTGAAAAATAGAGGAGGAAAAACTATGCAAATAGCTTACATAATCAAACAATGGTCTTATCACAATTCGTCCCCTTTACCTGTGAATAATGGATGAAGGACAGTTGTTAATTATTAAAAAGGTTTTCAAAAAGGAGGACATATGGAGTTAAAAAAAAATGTATAAAAGCCTTTATTGACACAATAATAAGCATACAAAAAGACAGCTAAAACCATGTGCTATAAGTGACACCACAAAAAGTGGTGGCATTCAGTACAAAGTATAGCTCAATTCACAGTAACTAACTTAGTAATGGTAAGATGAGGACTTGCTGATTGAGCTCAGAGAGTCACATAACAATGCCCCCTGCTGTAAGCAAAAAGTACCACCAGTCATTATACTATTCCTATGTTTATACTAATGCCCAGGATTGCATGGTTTGTGGTCAAGAGCACAGGGTCCAAAACCAATCTGATATTACAATCATCAAAGGTTCCCCAAGTTAATTTGTATAATACAGTCAGAAAATCATCTTACCCTATACTGAAATGCCAGCACCCAAACCCCGACGTGCGTTTCGCTGTCCGTTGACTCTGCCTCCTCAAGGGAGAGTACTATTCTTAGTCAGGCTGCAGGACCTTTTATCTCCATAGTAACAAGTCATGTGATAATCACATGACCGGCCTCACATGGTAATGTATTAACGGCTCGTGCGCCCGTGGCCAAAACACCGCCGTACCCACACCACCCAACAAGCACCCCAGACCCACGAGCGAGGGCATTGTAATTGCCAAAGCCCCCGGTCAGGTGTCCAAGACACCAAAATGCCGGATAGCAAGGGGCAGCAGCGCTGGGCAAGCCGGTGCATGCGCACCACCACCATAGAGCTTGGAGTATATATGAGTGTGGGAGACACTGCCTGTGTATGACACTATAATCATATACCTAGTCAGTGCAATAATATTAACACATTTAAAGTATTACCGTGTTCCAAATTATTATGCAAACTGGATTTAAGTGTCATAAAGAATTAATTGTTTTGTTTTTCAAATAAACTCATGGATGGTATTGTGTCTCAGGGCTCAATGGATCACTGAAATCAATCTTAAACACATGTGATAATTAGTTTTCCAGGTGATTCTAATTAAAGGAAAACTACTTAAAAATTATGTTCCACATTATTAAGCAGGCCACAGTTTTCAAGGAACATGGGAAAGAAAAAGGATCTCTCTGCTGCCGAAAAGCATCAAATAGTACAATGCCTTAGTCAAGGGATGAGAACATTATATAGTTCACGAAAACTTAAGAGTGATCATCATACTGTGAAGAGATTTGTGACTGAAACATAGCACAGACAGAGTTCATGCAGATAAAGGCATAATGAGGAAGGTTTCTGCCAGACAAATTCATTAGATTAAGAGAGAATCTGCCAAAATACCATTACAAAGCAGCAAACAGATATTTGAAGCTGCTGGTGCCTCTGGAGTCCCTCAAACTCAAGGTGTAGGATCCTTCAAAGGCTTGCTGTGGTGCATACACCTACTATTCAGCCAACCCTAAACAGTGTTCACAAGCAGAAAAGGTTGCAGTGGGCCCAGACATACATGAAGACTAATTTTCAAACAGTCTTGTTTACTGATGAGTGTCGAGCAACCCTGAATGGAGTAGTGGATGGTTGGTGGATGGCCACCATGTCCCAACAAAGCTGCGACGTCAGCAAGGAGGTGAAGGAGTCATGTTTTGGGCCGGAATCATGGGGAAACAGCTGATAGGTCCCTTTAAGGTTCCTGAAGGTATGAAAATGACCTCTGCAAAGTATATAAAGTTTCTGACTGACAACTTTCTTCCATGGCATAAAAAGCAGAAATGTGCCTTCAGGAGCAAAATCATCTTCATGCATGACAATGCACCATCTTATGCTGCAAAGAATACCTTTCAGTCATTGGCTGCTGTAGGCATAAAAGGAGATAAACTCATGGTGTGGCCACCATCTTCCCCTGACCTCAACCCTATAGAGAACCTTTGAAGTATCATCAAGCAAAAGATCTATGAGGGTGGGAGGCAGTTCACATCAAAACAGAGGCTCTGGGAGGCTATTCTGACCATGCAAAGAAATACAAGCAGAAATTCTCCAAAAATTCACACATTCAATTGATGCAAGAATTGTGAAGGTGATATCAAAGAAGGGTCCTATGTTAACATGTAACTTGGCCTGTTAGGATGTTTTGGAGTTAAATAGCTTTTTTGTTCAGTGAATGTGACCTCCTAATGCTACAAATTTGCATTTTCAGTTCTTTAAAACATATCAAATATTTAGAAATTCTAATGTTCCTAATAATTTGGAACAATGCATTTTGAGTTTTTATTCATTTTGGAGATTATACTGTTATCATTGGGAGGTTTCTTCAATAAAATTCGATGTATACTCTTACAGGTGATGACTTTTATTAGACTGTCATTTGCACCGACCATTTAGGAAAATCCGAGAAAAATATACCGTAATTTGCATAATAATTTGGAACATGGTGTAAAAGCCCCACAAATATTCCTCTTCACAGGTAATCAATATCATGTGCTGAGACAAGTTCTTCTTAGCCATAGATGGTAGTCACATAACATTTTAGTCATTTGACAATGGAGATTATATCCGGACATTAATCCGCAGAAGAATAAAATTAGATAAACCAAATATACAAAAAAATAACATATAACAAGACAATAATTAAAACAATTAAAAGATACAGATGGAGGGGTTGAAAACTTACAGCTACTTCATAAAAAGGGAGCAAAATTAAATGATTTATTTAAACCATCAGGTTTCATGGTTCCCAGCCTAACAATCCATTGTAATTCCGTCTTGCAAGGAGTTGCTTTATATTCCCATCGCGTATCCCCCATGGACAATGTCTATCCCTCGAACCATGAATTCTGTGGGATCGCAGCTGTGGGTCAACTTAAAGGGAACCTGTCACCCCATTTTTTCAGATTGAGATAAAAATACTGTTAAATAGGGCCTGCGCTGTGCGTTACAATAGTGTATGTAGTGTACCCTGATTCCCCACCTATGCTGCGAAATACATTAAGTCGCCGTTTCCGCCTGTCAATCAGGCTGGTCAGGTCGGGTGGGCGTGGTCAAATCAGGCTGGTCAGGTCGGGTGGGCGTGGTCACAGCGCTGCTTCTTCCCCAGCTTTACGTTGGTGGCGTAGTGGTGTGCGCATGTCCCAGTGCCGAATCCACTTGCGCGCACGTGAAGAAACAGCGCGCGATCTGCGCTATTACTGTCTTCGGTGGGGGCGGCCATCTTCCTGGGGCCGCGCGTGCGCAGATGGAGTGCTCTGCTGCACAGCGCTTCAGGAAAATGGCCGCGGGATGCCGCGCGTGCGCAGAAGAGATCGCGGCGGCCATTTTCCTGAAGCCGAGTTTGCATACTCGGCTTCAGGAAAATGGCCGCCGTGATCTCTTCTGCGCACGCGCGGCATCCAGCGGCCATTTTCCTGAAGCGCCGTGCAGCAGAGCACTCCATCTGCGCACGCGCGGCCCCAGGAAGATGGCCGCCCCCACCGAAGACAGTAATAGCGCAGATCGCGCGCTGTTTCTTCACGTGCGCGCAAGTGGATTCGGCACTGGGACATGCGCACACCACTAAGCAACCAACGTAAAGCTGGGGAAGAAACAGCGCTGTGACCACGCCCACCCGACCTGACCAGCCTGATTGACAGGCGAAAACGGCAACTTTGGTAATGTATTTCGCAGCATAGGTGGGGAATCAGGGTACACTACATACACTATTGTAACGCACAGCGCAGGCCCTATTTAACAGTATTTTTATCTCAATCTGAAAAAACGGGGTGACAGGTTCCCTTTAAAGTGCCTTGGGATGGTTTTTAATTCCAGTGGATCCACTGTAGTCCTTCCTGCACCAATGTCCCGCACATGCTCCCTCACTCTCACCCGTAGCTCTTGAGAGGTAAGTCCCACATATATACGTGGGCAACTGCATGTTGCATAATATATCACATTTGTACTGCTGCAATTGATATATTCCTTAGTTTCAAAATTTCTCTTACCATCAGCCGAGTGAAAAGTGGAACAGCGAAGGACATTGGCGCAAGCGACACAGTGGCCACAACTCAAGCACCCATTCATTGTTCTTCTTGCCCCAAAAGGATATTTGACCAGTGCAATATAATGGCTCCTTACTAAAAGATCCTTAAAATTTTTGAACCTGTGAGGGGTCATCAGGGGTAATCCGCCTGATTGGGTCCCAGGGAGGGTTCAGCACATAATATAGGCCAATATTTCTTTAAAATGGCCCACATGTTCTCCCATTCATGGTTGCAAACTGAAATAAATCTAATTTTATCATCCGTCTTATCTTTCTTTTTATTTTGATACAGCAATTGATTCCGAGGCGTGGATTAAACCCTGTTGTATCCATATTTCACACACCTTTTGCTATAACCATGCTGATAGAATCTTGATCTTAAGTCTCCTGCCTGTACCTCAAATTTCTGGTCTGTCGAGCATATCCACCTCATCCTGAAGAACTGTCAGACCGGGACAGCCCCAATGGTTGCTTGACTGTGTGCAGACTTTGCATGGATCAGAGCGTTAACCGCAGTTTTTTTATGAAAGACATCAGTTTGGATGGACAGATTGGCATCCACCTCCGGGCTGATGTCCAAAAAGTCAATTTTTCACTGATCATACCCATAAGTCAGTTTAATGTTGAAAGTATTAGAATTTAGCACAGCCATGAAATCCCCGAGCTGCTGCGCCGTTTCACCCCAATGAAAATAAAATATCATTAATATAACGCAGCCAAGGCAGCACATGGTCAGCGGCCCCTGCCCCCGCATCACCGAAAACCAACCTCTCTCAGTACCCTAGAAAAAGGTTGGCGTACGGGGGCACGCAGGCCGCACTCATGATGGTAAAAACGGTCTTTAAAAGTTAAGAAATTGAGCAATAGAACAAACTGCAGCAGCTCGAGGATATGCTCACACAGCCGGCCGTCCAGGTCGGAGGCTCAAGAAAGCTCGGGGATTTCATGATTGTGCTAAATTTTAACCCCTATCTGACCTCGGACGGGATAGTACGTCCGAGGTCAGATCCCCTGCTTTGATGCAGGGCTCCGCGGTGAGCCCGCATCAAAGCCGGGACATGTCAGCTGTTTTGAACAGCTGACATGTGCCCGTAATAGGCGCGGGCAGAATCGCGATCTGCCCGCACCTATTAACTAGTTAAATGCCACTGTCAAACGCAGACAGCGGCATTTAACTACCGCTTCCGGCCGGGCGGCCGTGAATGACGTCATCGCCGACGCCCATCACATGATCGGGGGTTGGCAATGCGTCAGGATGGTAACCATAGAGGTCCTAGAGACCTCTATGGTTACTGATCACCGGTGGCTGTGAGCGCCCCCCTGTGGTCGGCGCTCACATCACACCTCCATTTCTGCTACATAGCAGCGATCAGCAGATCGCTGCTATGTAGCAGAGGCGATCGAGTTGTGCCTGCTTCTAGCCTCCCATGGAGGCTATTGAAGCATGGCAAAAGTAAAAAAAAAAAGTTAAAAAAAATGTGAAAAAAATAAAAAAAATATAAAAGTTTAAATTACCCCCCTTTCGCCCCAATCAAAATAAATCAATTAAAAAAAAATCAAATCTACACATATTTGGTATCGCCGCGCTCAGAATCGCCCGATCTATCAATTAAAAAAAAGCATTAACCTGATCGCTAAACGGCGTAGCGAGAAAAAAATTTGAAACGCCAGAATTACGTTTTTTAGGTCGCCGCGACATTGCATTAAAATGCAATAACGGGCGATCAAAAGAACGTATCTGCACCAAAATGCTATCATTAAAAACGCCAGCTCGGCACACAAAAAATAAGCCCTCAACCGACCCCAGATCACGAAACATGGAGACGCTACGAGTATCGGAAAATGGCGCAATTTTTTTTTTTTTTTTTTTTAGCAAAGTTTGGAATTTTTTTTCACCACTTAGATAAAAAATAGCCTAGTCATGTTAGGTGTCTATGAACTCGTACTGACCTGGAGAATCATAATGGCAGGTCAGTTTTAGCATTTAGTGAACCTAGCAAAAAAGCCAAACAAAAAACCAGTGTGGGATTGCACTTTTTTGCAATTTCACCGCACTTGGAATTTTTTTCCTGTTTTCTAGTACACGACATGCTAAAACCAATGATGTTGTTCAAAAGTACAACTTGTCCCGCAAAAAATAAGCCATCACATGGCCAAATTGACGGAAAAATAAAAAAGTTATGGCTCTGGGAAGAAGGGGAGTGAAAAACGAACACGGAAAAACGAAAAATCCCAAGGTCATGAAGGGGTTAATACCTTCAACATTAAACTGACTTATAGGTATGATGAGTCAAAAATTGACTTTTTGGATGTCAGCCTGGAGGTGGATGCCAATCTGTCCCTCCAGACTGATGTCTTTCGCAAAAAAACTGCAGTTAACACTCTGATTTATGCGAAGTCTGCACACAGTCAAGCAACCATTGGGGCTGTCCCGGTCGGACAGTTCTTGAGGATGAGGCGGATATGAATAGGAGAACATGCGGGACATTTTAAAGAAATATTGGATGCCCGACCGGGGGCTTTGGCAATTGCGGGTCTGGGGCGCTTGGTGGGTGCGGCGGTGTTTTGGCCATGGGTGCTCGCACCATTAATACATTACCATGTGAGGCCGGTCATGTGATTGTCACATGACTTGTTACTATGGAGATGAATGTTCCTGCCGTTAATACTTTAACATGTGAGGTCGGCCATGTGATTATCACGACTTGTCACTATGGAGATAAAATGTCCTGCAGCCTGACTAAGAATAGTACTCCTCCTTGAGGAAGCAGAGTCAACGGACAGCGAAACGCGTGTCGGGGTTTAGGTGCTGGTGTTTCAGTACGGGGTAGATGATTTTCTGACTGTGTATTATACAAATTAACTTGGAGAACCTTTGATGATTGTAATGTCAGATTGGTTTTGGACCCTGGGCTCTTGACCACAAACCATGCAACCCTGGGCATTAGTATAGACATAGGAATAGTATAATGACTGATGGCACTTTTTGCCTACAGCAGGGGGCATTGTTATGTGACTCTCTGAGCTCAACCAGCAAGTCCTCATCTTATCATTAGTAAGTTAGTTACTGTGAATTGAGCTATACTTTGTACTGAATGCCACCACTTTTTGTGGTGTCCCTTATAGCACATGGTTTTATCTGTCTTTTTGTATGTTTATTATTGTGTCAATAAAGGCTTTTGTACATATTTAACCCCTTTACCCCCAAGGGTGGTTTGCACGTTAATGACCGGGCCAATTTTTACAATTCTGACCACTGTCCCTTTATGAGGTTATAACTCTGGAACGCTTCAACGGATCCCAGTGATTCTGACACTGTTTTCTCATGACATATTGTACTTCATGATAGTGGTAAAAATTCTTTGATAGTACCTGCGTTTATTTGTGAAAAAAACGGAAATTTGGCGACAATTATGAAAATTTCGCAATTTTCCAACTTTGAATTTTTATGCAATTAAATCACAGAGATATGTCACACAAAATACTTAATAAGTAATATTTCCCACATGTCTACTTTACATCAGCACAATTTTGGAACCAACATTTTTTTTTGTTAGGGAGTTATAAGGGTTAAAAGTTGATCAGCAATTTCTCATTTTTACAACACTATTTTTTTTAGGGACCACATCTCATTTGAAGTCATTTTGAGGGGTCTATATGATAGAAAATACCCAAGTGTGACACCATTCTAAAAACTGCACCCCTCATGGTGCTCAAAACCATATTCAAGAAGTTTATTAACCCTTCTGGTGCTTCACAGGAATTTTTGGAATGTTTAAATAAAAATGAACATTTAACTTTTTTTCACAAAAAATTTACTTTAGCTCCAATTTGTTTTATTTTACCAAGGGTAACAGAAGAAAATGGACCCTAAAAGTTGTTGTACAATTTGTCCTGAGTACACCGATACCCCATATGTGGGGGTAAACCACTGTTTGGGCGCATGACAGAGCTCGGAAGCGAAGGAGCGCCATTTGACTTTTCAATGCAAAATTGACTGGAATCGAGATGGGACACCATGTTGCGTTTTCAGAGCCCGTGATGTGCCTAAACATTGAAACCCCCCACAAGTGACACCATTTTGGAAAGTAGACCCCCTAAGGAACTTATCTAGAGGTGTGGTGAGCACTTTGACCCACCAAGTGCTTCACAGAAGTTTATAATGCAGAACCGTAAAAATAAAAAATCATATTTTTTCACAAAAATTATCTTTTTGCCCCCAATTTTTTATTTTCCCAAGGGTAAAAGAAGAAATTGGACCCCAAAAGTTGTTGTACAATTTGTCCTGAGTACGCTGATTCCCCATATGTGGGGGTAAACCACTGTTTGGGCGCATGGGAGAGCTCGGAAGGGAAGGAGCGCCGTTTGACTTTTCAATGCAAAATTGACAGGAATTGAGATGGGACGCCATGTTACGTTTGGAGAGCCACTGATGTGCCTAAACATTGAAACCCCCCACAAGTGACACCATTTTGGAAAGTAGACCCCCTAAGGAACTTATCTAGAAGTGTGGTGAGCACTTTGACCCACCAAGTGCTTCACAGAAGTTTATAATGCAGAACCGTAAAAATAAAAAATCATATTTTTTCACAAAAATTATCTTTTTGCCCCCAATGTTTTATTTTCCCAAGGGTAAGAGAAGAAATTGGACCCCAAAAGTTGTTGTACAATTTGTCCTGAGTACGCTGATACCCCATATGTGGGGGTAAACCATTGTTTGGGCGCATGGGAGAGCTCGGAAGGGAAGGAGCGCCGTTTGACTTTTCAATGCAAAATTGACAGGAATTGAGATGGGACGCCATGTTGCGTTTAGAGAGCCACTGATGTGCCTAAACATTGAAACCCCCAAGTGACACCATTTTGGAAAGTAGACCCTCTAAGGAACTTATCTAGATGTGTTTTGAGCGCTTTGACCCACCAAGGGCTTCACAGAAGTTTATAATGCAGAGCCGTAAAAATAAAACAAAATTTTTTTCCCACGAAAACTATTTTTTTAGCCCCCAGTTTTGTATTTTCCCGAGGATAACAGGAGAAATTGGACCCCAAAATTTGTTGTCCAATTTGTCCTGAGTGCGCTGATACCCCATAAGTGGGGGGGAACCACTGTTTGGGCGCATGGGACGGCTCGGAAGGGAAGGAGCTCCATTTGGAATGCAGACTTAGCTGGAATGGTCTGCAGGTGTCACATTGCGTTTGCAGAGCCCCTAATGTAACCAAAACAGTAGAAACCCCCCACAAGTGACAACATTTTGGAAAGTAGACCCCCTAAGGAACTTATCTAGATGTGTGGTGAGCGCTTTGACCCACCAAGGGCTTCACAGAAGTTTATAATGCAGAGCCGTAAAAATAAAACAAAAATTTTTTCCCACAAAAATTATTTTTTAGCCCCCAGTTTTGTATTTTCCCGAGGGTAATAGGAGAAATTGGACCCCAAAATTTGTTGTCCAATTTGTCCTGAGTGTGCTGATACCCCATAAGTAGGGGGGAACCACTGTTTGGGCGCATGGGAGGGCTCGGAAGGGAAGGAGTGCCATTTGGAATGCAGACTTAGATGGAATAGTCTGCAGGCGTCACATTGCGTTTGCAGAGCCCCTAAGGTACCTAAACAGTAGAAACCCCCCACAAGTGACCCCATATTGGAAACTAGACCCCCCAGGGAACTCATCTAGATGTGTTGTGAAAACTTTGAACCCCCAAGTGTTTCACTACAGTTTATAACGCAGAGCCGTGAAAATAAAAAATCTTTTTTTTTCCCACAAAATTTATTTTTTAGCCCCAAGTTTTGTATTTTCCCAAAGGTAACAGGAGAAATTGGACCCCAAAAGTTGTTGTCCTATTTGTCCTGAGTACGCTGATACCCCATATGTTGGGGTAAACCCCTGTTTGGGCACACGGGAAAGCTCAGAAGGGAAGGAGCACTGTTTTACTTTTTCAACGCAGAATTGGCTGGAATTGAGATCGGACGCCATGTCGTGTTTGGAGAGCCCCTGATGTGCCTAAACAGTGGAAACCCCCCAATTATAACTGAAACCCTAATCCAAACACACCCCTAACCCTAATTCCAACAGTAACCCTAACCACACCTCTAACCCTGACACACCCCTAACCCTAATCCCAACCCTATTCCCAACTGTAAATGTAATCTAAACCCTAACCCTAACTTTAGCCCCAACCCTAACTGTAGCCCCAACCCTAACCCTAACCCTAGCCCTAACCCTAGCCCTAACCCTAGCCCTAACCCTAGCCCTAACCCTAGCCCTAACCCTAACCCTAGCCCTAACCCTAACCATAGCCCTAACCCTAACGCTAGCCCTAGCCCTAATGGGAAAATGGAAATAAATACATTTTTTAAATTTTTCCCTAACTAAGGGGGTGATGAAGGGGGGTTTGATTTACTTTTATAGCGAGTTTTTTAGCGGATTTTTATGATTGGCAGCCGTCACACACTGAAAGACGCTTTTTATTGCAAAAAATATTTTTTGCGTTACCACATTTTGAGAGCTATAATTTTTCCATATTTTGGTCCACAGAGTCACGTGAGGTCTTGTTTTTTGCGGGACGAGTTGACGTTTTTATTGGTAACATTTTCGGGCACGTAACATTTTTTGATCGCTTTTTATTCCGATTTTTGTGAGGAAGAATGACCAAAAACCCGCTATTCATGAAATTCTTTTGGGGGAGGCGTTTATACCGTTCCGCGTTTGGTAAAATTGATAAAGGAGTTTTATTCTTCGGGTCAGTACAATTACAGCGTCACCTCATTTATATCATTTTTTTTATGTTTTGGCGCTTTTATACAATAAAAACCATTTTACAGAAAAAATAATTATTTTTGCATCGTTTTATTCTCAGGACTATAACTTTTTTATTTTTTTGCTGATGATGCTGTATGGTGGCTTGTTTTTTGTGGGACAAGATGACGTTTTCAGCGGTACCATGGTTATTTATATCTGTCTTTTTGATCGCGTGTTATTCCACTTTTTGTTCGGCGGTATGATAATAAAGCGTTGTTTTTTGCCTCGTTTTTTTTTTCTTACGGTGTTTACTGAAGGGGTTAACTAGTGGGCCAGTTTTATGGGTTGGGTCGTTACGGACGCGGCGATACTAAATATGTGTACTTTTATTTTATTTATTTTATTTAGATGAAGAAATGTATTTATGGGAATAATATATATATATTTTTTCATTATTTAGGAATATATTTTTTTATTTTTTTTACACATTTGGAAAACATTTTTTTAACTTTTTTATTTTGTCCCGGGGGGACATCACAGATCAATGATCTGACAGTTTGCACAGCACTCTGTCAGATCACTGATCTGACTTACAGTGCTGCAGGCTTCACAGTGCCTGCTCTGAGCAGGCTCTGTGAAGCCACCTCCCTCCCTGCAGGACCCGGATCCGCGGCCATCTTGGATCCGGGGCTGGAGCAGGCAGGGAGGGAGGTAAGACCATCGCAGCAATGCGATCACATCGCGTTGCTGCGGGGGGCTCAGGGAAGCCCGCAGGGAGCCCCCTCCCTGCGGGAAGCTTCCCTTTACCGCCGGCACATCGCGATCATCTTTGATCAAGGTGTGCCAGGGGTTAATGTGCCGGGGGCGGTCCGTGACCACTCCTGGCACATAGTGCCAGATGTCAGCTGCGATAAACAGCTGACACCCGGCCGCGATCGGCGGCGTTCCCCACGTGAGCGCTGCCGATCGCATATGACGTACTATCCCGTCGGTGGTCATAGGGGCCCACCCCACCTCGACGGGATAGTACGTCTAATGTCAGAAAGGGGTTAAAAAAAAACTCCATTTGTCCTCCTTTTTGAGATACGATGTTTTTGGAGTAATATGTAATTAATTGCGTCACTTTTGGCGCACTATCTAAATATGAGTTTGGGTTTTGCTGTATTTATTAAAAAAGTTATATGCCTCTGTAACAGGAGACAGATATTTAACCAAGACATCCAAACATCCAAGGAACCAGAGACTTCACAGGACAGCAGCCACGACATCATGGCTCCATCACAAGGGACACAGTTTTGTCATTCTACAGGATGTCAGCTTAGGGGAACACAGCCCTGGCTGGAAGAATACAGAATTAGGCTGGTTTCACATTTACTGTTGTGTCCCCAGCGTTTGTGCCACAATTATCTGCATGCGTCGTGTATTCCTATCTTTAACATTAGGGACGCATGTGTCTGCGATCGGTTGCGTTTTGGCGCGTTAGACAACGCATGTGTTGTTTCGTTGTCTGCGCTTTGGCTTGGTAAACGCTACATGTAGTAATTTTAGAGGTGTCAATTTGCTGCCTAGAAACGTATGCAGTTGTTAGCGTAAGGAATGCGGCAAAAGAACGCATTATGGTCTATGTGAACGCATGCATTCGCAAGCACATGCGTTTGCTTGCGTTTGTGAACGCATGCGTTGCACCACAGGAAAACATGTCTAGACACTGATTAGCCACCCCCCACATACTAACTGATAAAAGGAGGGAGTGGGCATTTGCAGATCGCTACCCAGCAGACAGAGAAGCAGAGCAGACAGAAGAAAGCACCGTGGAGGAAACAAGACACTGAACAATGTGAGTATATCCTAGCCAATGTCTTTATTTTCTATTTTCTGTCTCTATTTGTCCTGATTTCTGGCATTTTTTTCTTTCTGCGTGCATCAGAATGTCATCTTCTGAGGAGGAGGAGCAACGCCCTGGGCCTGCACAAGCCGAACATGTCAGTGAAATGAGTACTCACCTCCTCAGATTGGTAAGTATTCACTGTCACATCTACACATATGACAATTTTTTTCCCCTTTTTTAGAGCACTTCTTCCACTGTGGCAGAGGCTGAGCAGGAGCTGCGGGTTCACGGTCGGGTGGCAAGGCGGCAGCGTGTACGTATAACGTGTTTATTGTATCCTCACTTTACTATTCTTGAATGTTCATTTCTTTACTTTCCTCTTTCTTTACATTTTTCTTCTTGACTCCTGTTTTTCTTTACTTTCAATATTCATGCCAGTTTTCTGTCTCTGTTTTCTTTCTTTTCCTTATGTCAATGTCTCCTACCTTAATGTCTTTATTTATTTTTTAGGTTCCAGAACGGGATGAGGACCTCATTGAAAATGACCTCCTAGTCTCCCTGGTCCATGAGCGATTCCCGTTGTGGGACACCCGGGTTCCGCAGCACTCGGACAACGTGACGATCCGGCGGCTATGGAATGAGGTGGCCAAAGCGATGTGGGATTGCTGGGACAAGCCCCGACTCGGGTCCGAAATGCATTTTGCAAGTATTGCAATGCAGCGTGATGCAGCAGTGACCTTGGCCGTGATCACACAACTGTGTGTGAGGAGAGAAACTCTCAGGAGTTTCTCTCCTCACACACAGTTGTGTGATCACGGTCCAAAGTGCATTGTCTAACCATTATTTATATTTTTCAACAGTGCTCAAAGTCAAAACACGTTCGCGTTCGATGAAGGATCGCTTCAACAAGGACCTTCGTCAAGAGAGCCGGGTTCCTAGTGGTTCTGGAGCAAGGATCCGCAAATACAAATATCACCGAATCCTTGCATTTTTGAGTCCTTGCCCAGAGAATGTAAGTATATTTTTGGTGTATTGGGTTGTGTTGTATTGCCTAAATCTGTATGTTTCTATTCCACAGCAGTTGGCACTTAACTATTGTAAATGTTTGGTATTAATTTTTTTTTCTTCTTTTTTCATAGCACATGGAGCAGCACTCTTGACCCTGGTTCTGGAGCGGTCCTTCATCAGACTTCATGGACCCGTCCCAGCCATCCAGCAGCGTTGCAGCAAGTGGGCCTGCCACACTAACTGGAGACCAGGAAGCTGGTCCATCAGGTGTTCCCCTTTCCCAGTCCTCTGCCTCTGCCTCTTTTTTTGGGGCTCTTCCCGGCAGCGGCAGAGGGTCTCGGACAAGTCACTTGTGCCCGAGTTTTTGCACTTGAGCTCGGTCTTTCATGATGGACTCAAGGCGATGGGTGACTGACTGGATAGTGCCATAAACCATATGAATACACTTATCCAGGAGGTTACCAAAAGCCTTGACCAAGTGAAAGCCGACCTCCAGAGGCCAGCACATCATTTTTTTTAATCAAATAGAAAAGGGCATGTCGGAACACCTTACTCCTGATCTCCAGCTTAGTGTCATGGAGGCCTGCAATGCTGCTTATGTGCAGGCTATGCAGCAGAGTCAGTATTTTCAGTAGACAGTGGCGGCATATCCACCTGTGCCTACACTGTCACGCTTGACTTTAATGTCGAGCTCTGCTGCATACCACTGCACGGCCACCTCCATTCCAAGCACTGCCGGACACCACTACAGCACCACCACCATGAAGAGTGCTGTTGGACAGCCCACCGCCACCACCATGACAACTGCTGCTCCTGCTTGGACCTCCTCCACAGCCACCACCTTGCAGCAGCAGCACCCGGATCAGGGCAGGTCGGCCACCATCACCAGGTCCCAGCTGCAGCAGCAGCACCCGGATCCTGGCAAGCTTTTCAGCACCAGCATGCAGCAGCAGCACCCGCACCCTGGCATGGCCTTCCCTACCACCACAACCATGCAGCGGCACACGGACCCTGCCAGGTCGGCCACCACGACCAGGCCGCAACAAATGAGCCCACCGAGGCTCCCCAGACCGCAGCGCCAATCCCAAAAAGGAAAACAAAATAAAAAACAAAGGACGATCTCAATTCCTCCCCCCTCACCTCCCAATGTGTCTGTAATGTCAGGTTTGTCTCACCCTTCCAGTGTGTCTCTGCTCTCTCATGCATCAAGCCCCATCCCCGAACTCCCAGACCCCACTACCTTAATTGCCCTTTCTCCTGCCACCCCTGCATCATCCACAGTTAGCCAGGCCTCACAACTACACACCCCCATTTCCGTCACTCTACCCCAAGCAGGCGCAGTTAAATTAATTGTTTTGTTAAAAAAATAAATAATGTTTTTTGCCCCCAACAATGTTAATTGTGTATTTCGCCGCTGGCAGCACACACCGTGTGCCGAATAAAACACTGCGCTGCACACTTATTTTTTGGCCAACTCATAACTCCAGTAATTATTAAGTAGAACACTTCACCTTTGTGGGTTTGGTATAGAGCTATGAGGTGGCAAAAAACAAACAAAATTACTTGTATTTTCTCCATAATCTCTTCAGTCTGATTGATCTGCGCCACAGACTGAAGAGAAAATGGCGATAATACAAAGCAGAACTATACTCAACATGTCATGTTTATAAAAAATAATTATTTATTACACCTGACCTGGTGAGTAGAGAACTGCCGTGTATAACCTCCATTTTTTCTTCAGTGTACGTAATCTATTTCACACAAATGGAAGAGACGATGGAGGTCATAAAAGGCATATCTATACTCACCTGGACAGGTGTCAGAAATAGTGAATCCATGAGGCTGTTATTTGTGCATCATGAATTCATTATTTCTGACACCTGACTTGATGAGAATAGATCTGTTTTGTATTAAACCTCCATCGTCTCTTCAGTCTGCGTCCAATAGATACTGCAGAACAGAATCAGAACGTAATGACGTCAACTACCTCACCAGAAGCAACCTAACCTAAGGTAGTTTATTAACAAAAGATATTAGTAACATTTAAAACATAACTGATACAGACCCAAACCCAACAGGACATTTTACACAATATTGTCTTGCCATGCCACACGTCCAATATCAGAATCAAAATAGGCAGCAAATTGGTCCCGCATGTGGCCAACTTCAATAGTTGACCGCAGCGGGTAATGCTGGTAATCTGGCAATGGGTTTGCAACTGGTTCATCCAGTTCAAAGTTGGGTCGCTCCTTAGCTATTATGTAATTGTGGAGAACCACACAGGCTTTGACAACCTCATCGACTGTCTCCATTTTTAGATTAATGGCTGTCCTAAGAATGCTCCATTTTGAGACTAGAATCCCAAAAGTACACTCCACTGTTCTTCGGGCCCTGGTCAGTCTGTAGTTATAAATCCTTTTAGTGTGGTTCAAGATTCGACTGGAATATGGCTTCAGTAGGTTTTCACACATCTGAAAGGCCTCATCCCCAACCATAACAAATGGCATCAATGGGCCTTGAGTGTTTGGGGAGAGGTCGTGGCAGTGGAAAATTAAAATTTTTGCCATACACACATCGGCCCATATCAGAGTTCTTGAAAGTCTGGGAGTCATTGCCACAGTCAAAAGCTCCAATGTCCATGGCGATGAAGCGACATTCCGCATCTTCTATTGCCATCAGCACAACAGAAAAATATTTTTTGTAGTTAAAGTACTTTGATCCCGTTCTGGCGGGTTTGATAATGCGTATGTGCTTTCCATCCACCGCACCCAAACAGTTGGGGAACTCACACACACTCCAGAATTCTCTGCAATTTCCATCCACATGTCCTCGGTGGGTAGGCGTATAAATTCATCCCAGAGAACATTCCACAAAGCCCGGCAGGTGTCCGAAACTATACCAGCCAAGGTGAAAATTCCAAGCCGGTACTTGAAGTGGAGGGATGATAAGCTCTCTCCGGTTGCCAGAAACCTGAAATAAAATAAAAAAATAAAATTATTAAAATTACAATTAATTCTATTTATGGTGGTGTTCTGCTTAATACATAAAGGAAAATACAGATAATACATGGCAGACCAACAATAATTATAACTGGCATTTGTTTAGAATTATTACTTTCCTTAATGTAACCAGGAGACGTTCCTCTGCTGGAATCGCTCTACTGAGCTGGGTGTCCTGTCTCCGGATGGCTCCTTGGACATGACCAAGCAAATCCCGAAAAGAGTCTTGAGACATCCTGGTATATTCCGGGAATTTGTCCGGGTTGGCATTAAGCTCACCATATAGCGTGTGATAGGCTCCACGGCTCTCCCAGAGTTCAATAATGGGGTGTCTCCAAAAATGCCTATGCCATTTCCTTCTCTGTCATTCTCTATTTCTTTGTTGCTCCCAAGCAAATGCACAGGCAAGAAACAGCTTGATGCTTAAATCCAGGTTGAAATAAAAGCTCTCTATGCGAAGATCCATCATGACACAGGACATAGTAGCAAAGATATCCCATAATACACGCCCTCTGTAGTCCCATTGGCGGTGTCTGGTTATCTAGATTTTTCTCCTGTTAAATTTTTCACCATGCATACAGAAAACGCAAACGCATGAAAACGTCACATTTTTTAAACGCATGCGTTACCTTATGCGTCTAAAAAAACCGCAGCGTTTGCATGGGTTTCCATGCGGTTTTTCCTGCATTTGCGGTTGTGGATTAAACGCTGCGGATTCTAACGCAAATGTGAAACTAGCCTTACCTCTCTATGCACGTGCCAAAGTTGGGTTTGTCGGCCCTAGAAGCTCTGAAGACTTGCACCATCTTGAGTATTTTGCTCGGACTTTTCTACGTGTTATTTTCCTGTTTTGTGGTTCAATAAAGTATTGCCACACTGTTTTACCCTCATCCTACGTTGCCTGAGTAGCGTTATGCACACGGTAAAAGGGGATTGGGTGTTTGGTGCCGTTTTGGCAAGTTGGCCAGGACACCCGCTGACAAGCTGTGTCTCCACACCATCTATTAAGACAAAAAATAAAAAAAAAAAAGATTTTTTTTATAGCCACAGCTCCTCAAAAAAAGTAACAAAAAATAATTAAAATGTTATATCTACCCCGAAATATTATCAATAAAAACATCAATCCGCCATGCAAAAATCAAGCCCTCATACAACTTCATCATCTTTATAAATGAAAAGGTTACAGGACGACACAAGCTTCATCATAATTGTAATTACCTGGACAATCAGATTTTCAGGTCATTTTAACTGCACAAGGAACACCATAAAAGCAAAACTCAAATTTTGCCTAACTTGGAATTTGTTTTCCTAGTTTCCACTCCATTAAATGCTAATTTATTCAAAAGTACAATTCATCCAGCAAAAAAAACAGGCTTTCCTACAGCTATTTTGGTAGAAGTATAAAAATAGTTATAACTTTGGAACAAACAGAAGAAAAAACAAAAGCGTAAAAATGAAACATTATCAGATCCTTACAAAAGTTGCCCAATACTAGGACATCATCTTATACCCCTTGCTTTGCCTACATTAAAATAAAACCTATACTCACCTCCCTCTCGGTGTCGGCTCCTGTGGTCTCGGGGCTCCCGGGCTGTTGTTGCGACCCGTGACGCTGTGGTCCCTGTCCCTGCCTTCTGTCGACATAAGCAGGAAGAGGAAGTCTGAAATCAGCTGCAGCCCAGACTTCCTCTTTATGTTCAATTTGTCCGAAGGCGGAGACAGTAACGCCAGCTCTGATTGGGTGTCGGGGTCACGTGTTACAACACGGCATCACTGCCCCAGGGAGAGCAAGTGCCGGCACGAAAGGTGAGTATAGGCTTTATTATTTTATATGGTGCCAAACAAACATTTTGATCAATAAGGGGTTGTTTAAGTAGTGGACAACCCCTTTAAGGCGTTAGTATCACAAGTGAACAATGATTTTGACATGGATTTTCAAAGCAAACACACACAAATACATCATGTCCCACATATCTAATAATATGTGCAATTTATATAGTGAAAACTGATGACAAATCCTCTGTAGCCATTGTATAATTACTTATCTAATCATAAATAATTTATTTTACAAATACAAAAGATTATATAAAAATAATCAAATACAAAGTTATACTTACAAGTACAATATGTTCAAATATTACACCGTGATGATGGGTCCGCCCAAAAAAACACAGTTGTGAACAACATTGTTTTCTGACCCTGAAAAATAAAAATACTTTTCAAGTGGCTCAAGTAAAATAAAAAAAAAAATTCTATACTGACCTATTACATTTTACGCTGATCTCTCAACAATGGGTTGCCTTATGAATGTGGTGCTGAATGATATTAGCAGGAGGATCCCTAAGAGTATAACCAGCGTGTGTTAACCAGTGACATAATGTAACTTTTACCACAAACTTCGTTGTCATCTTTAATTGGTTGCTATTGGGAGCAAGACCATTTTTTCTCCAAAACTGTCGAAATTATTGTAGCCCCAAAGAACCAGCAAGTCTACATACATTGAAAGCAAATTTTAAGCAACCATGTAATACAAGGTCACATGAATCCTTCTGGGTTACAGTCTCTCTTTCTTAGCTGTGGCTTTATGAGACAAGGGGAGAACCTGTATTCTCACCCATCCCTTGTAGATTGTGAGCCCTCGAGGGCAGGGTCCTCTCTCCTCCTGTACCAGTTATGACTTGTATTGATTAACCCCTTAATAATAATAATAATCTTTATTTTTATATAGCGCTAACATATTCCGCAGCGCTTTACAAGTTGCACACATTATCATCACTGTCCCTGTTGGGGCTCACATTCTAAACTCCCTATCAGTATGTCTTTGGAATGTGGGAGGAAACCGGAGTACCCGGAGGAAACCCACGCAAACACGGAGAGAACATACAAACTCTTTGCAGATGTTGTCCTTGGTGGGGTTTGAACCCAGGACTCCAGCGCTGCAAGGCTGCTGTGCTAACCACTGAGCCACCGTGCTGCCCCTTAGTGACAGAGCCAATTTGGTACCTAATGACCGGGCCAATTTTTACAATTCTGACCACTGTCACTTACATAGTAACATAGTAACATAGTTAGTAAGGCCGAAAAAAGACATTTGTCCATCCAGTTCAGCCTATATTCCGTCATAATAAATCCCCAGATCTACGTCCTTTTACAGAACCTAATAATTGTATGATACAATATTGTTCTGCTCCAGGAAGACATCCAGGCCTCTCTTGAACCCCTCGACTGAGTTCGCCATCACCACCTCCTCAGGCAAGCAATTCCAGATTCTCACTGCCCTAACAGTAAAGAATCCTCTTCTATGTTGGTGGAAAAACCTTCTCTCCTCCAGACGCAAAGAATGCCCCCTTGTGCCCGTCACCTTCCTTGGTATAAACAGATCCTCATCGAGATATTTGTATTGTCCCCTTATATACTTATACATGGTTATTAGATCGCCCCTCAGTCGTCTTTTTTCTAGACTAAATAATCCTAATTTCGCTAATCTATCTGGGTATTGTAGTTCTCCCATCCCCTTTATTAATTTTGTTGCCCTCCTTTGTACTCTCTCTAGTTCCATTATATCCTTCCTGAGCACCGGTGCCCAAAACTGGACACAGTACTCCATGTGCGGTCTAACTAGGGATTTGTACAGAGGCAGTATAATGCTCTCATCATGTGTATCCAGACCTCTTTTAATGCACCCCATGATCCTGTTTGCCTTTATGAGGTTATAACTCTGGAACGCTTCAACGGATCCCGCTTATTCTGAGTTTGTTTTTTCGTGACATATTGTACTTCATGTTAGCGGTAACATTTCTTCGATATTACTTGCGATTATTTATGAAAAAAATGGAAATATGGTGCAAATTTTTAAAATTTTGGAATTTTCAAACTTTGTATTTTTATGCCTTTAAATCAGAGAGAGATGTCACAAAAAATAGTTAATAAATAACATTTCCCACATGTCTACTTTACATCAGCACAATTTTGGAAACAACATTTTTTTTTGTTAGGGAGTCATAAGGGTTAAAAGTTGACCAGCAATTTCTAATTTTTACAACACCATTTTTTTTAGGGACCACATCACATTTGAAGTCATTTTGAGAGGTCTATATGATAGAAAATAATGAAGTGTGACACCATTCTAAAAACTGCACCCCTCAAGGTTCTCAAAACCACATTCAGGCCATGTTCACACAGTGCGTTTTTTACCGCGGAACCGCGGCGGTTTTGCCGCTGCGGTTCCGCAGCTGTTTTCCATGCAGGGTACAGTACACTGTACCCTATGGAAAACAGGACACACTGTGCACATGGTCCGGAAATTGTAAAAAAAAAGCCGCGCTGAATAGCTCCCGGAAAAAAGAAGGAGCATGTCAATTCTTCTTCCTGAACCGCAGCGGTTCTGCACCCATAGACCTCCATTGTGAGGTCAAAATCGCAGTAAAACCCGCAGATCAAAAATATATCTGCGGGTTTTACTGCGATTTGATGTGCAGAACCGCTGCAGCAGGAAGTGCGGGGGAGCGGGCGGAAGTGCATGGGTGGAGTGTGGCTGCCCCCCCGTGCTCCGATCCCGCCCCCCCGTGCTCCGATGCCCCCCCCCCCGTGCTCCGATTCCCCCCCCCAGTGCTCCGATGCCCCCCCCGTGCCCTAATCTCCCCCCCTTATACTTACCCGGCGTCCCGGTGTCCGTCCGGCCGTCTTCTCCCTGGGCGCCGCCATCTTGCAAAATGGCGGGCGCATGCGCAGTGCGCCCGCCGAATCTGCCGGCCGGCAGATTCGCTCCAAAGTGCATTTTGATCACTGAGATATAACCTATCTCAGTGATCAAAATAAAAAAATAGTAAATGACACCCCCCCCACTTTGTCACCCCCATTGGTAGGGACAATAAAAAAATTAAGAATTTTTTTTTTTTTTTTTCACTAAGGTTAGAATAGGGTTAGGGTTAGGGGTAGGGTTAGGGGTAGGGTTAGGGTTAGGGGTAGGGTTAGGGGTAGGGTTAGGGTTAGGGGTAGGGTTAGGGGTAGGGGTAGGGTTAGGGTTAGGGGTAGGGTTAGGGGTAGGGGTAGGGTTAGGGGTAGGGGTAGGGTTAGGGTTAGGGTTAGGGGTAGGGTTAGGGTTAGGGGTAGGGGTAGGGGTAGGGTTAGGGGTAGGGTTAGGGTATTTTCAGCCATTTTAGCCCTAAAAAGCTTCCTAGGAAACACACAGTAAAAAAAGGATAAAAAAACGCATCAAAAAACGCATCAAAAAACGCATCAAAAACGCATCAAAAAAGGACAAAAAAAGGACCTGCGTTTTCTGCCAAGAGCTGCAGTTTTTTAAAAAAAACTGTCCTGAAAAAAAAAGGATGGAAATCCTGAACGTGTGAACATACCCTCAAGAAGTTTATTCACCCTTTACGTGCTTCACAGGAACTGAAACAATGTGGAAGGAAAAAATGAAATTTAACTTTTTTTGCAAGCATTTTAATTCAGAACCATTTTTTTTATTTTCACATGTGTAAAAACAGAAATGTAACCATAAATTTTGTAATGCAATTTCTCCTGAACACGCCAATACCCCATATGTGGGGGTAAACCACTTTTTGGGCGCACCACAGAACTTGGAAGTGAAGGAGCGCCGTTTGACTTTTTCAATGCAGAATTCGCCGGAATTGAGATCGGACGCCATGTCATGTTTAGAGAGCCCCTGATGTGCCTAAACAGTGGAAACCCCCCACAAGTGACCCCATTTTGGAAACTAGACCCCTTAAAGGGAAGGTGCCACCAGTTTTCTTGTATTTTGTTTTTTTGTGAAATTAAGCTTAAAATAGTAATTAAAATGTATTAATGCAATGTTTGCACTATTTGCAAACATTTCTATATGAAAAATATTATATATTTTTCTACAAATATACATATTTACCACTAGGGGGAGCATTTTCCGTTTTAGACTTCAAGCAGCTATAGTAAGATTTAGCAGCTTTACTGTTAGCAGCAAAATTGGGGCAGTAACTGCTGACATCACCATTTCCCTCCCCTTTTGGGTGGTCTAATATCCCTGGGGCAGAATGAAGAGCAGCATCACAGGGCAGCACCTTTTTGTGTGTGACTGCCCTGTGACCTGCTATCACCAGCAGTTACTGCATCAGAGGCACAGCTTGGTTACAGAGGAGCAGAACACAGTGGTCTCAGCAGCATTTTTTGTGAATAAAATTCTTGCCATCCCCCACCTTAATCCCTGTCCTGTCAGCTGCCCTGCTCTCTCTCTCCAGGTGTCACCTCCCTCTCTGCAGGCTGTGAGTGCAGCTTACCAGAGATCACAGGGACTGTGTGTGAGGGGGAGGCGGAGACACAGCAGGAGAAGCGTGTGAGGAGCAGAGGATGTCTGCCCAGGATGTGCCTGCCTGGAGTACAGAGGAGCAAGGAGGTAAATCGCCTGCACTCCCCACTCTCCATCCTCCGGCTCCAGTGAGCGCTTCTTCTGTCCTGCATTAGAGAGTAAGTGGAGCTCGGCAGATAGCACAGGGCTATAATAAAATGGCAGCTAGTCACACCTACAGCAGTGAGTTGTGCAGCCCACAGAGGCGTGCCCAGCTCACTGCTAATGCTGCTACAATGTTAGAGATAGGGTCAGCGCCGGTCTATTATCTCCTATGTCCATGGGGTGCCGTAATCTGACACTGATAGTGCCCTGCTACTGCTGCAAAACCAAGATGTCAGCCCCCAATGCATTCTTTAAACTCATATAACACATGAAATCTGTTTCACATGCATTTCAAACTTGCTTATAGCAGCATGTTATGCTACATTACAGTGATTTATTAATGACCTACAAACGCGGTACCTTCCCTTTAAGGAACTTATCTAGATGTGTGGTGAGCACTTTGAACCCCCAAGTGCTTCACAGAAGTTTATAACGTAGAGCCGTGAAAATAAAAAATCGCATTTGTTTACACAAAATGATCTTTTCGCCCACAAATTCGGACGCCATGTCGCGTTTGGAGAGCCCCTGATGTGCCTAAACAGTGGAAACCCACACAAGTAACCCCATTTTGGAAACTAGACCCCTTAAGGAACTTATTTAGATGTGTGGTGAGCACTTTAAACCCCCAGGTGCTTCACAGAAGTTTATAACGTAGAGCCGTGAAAATAAAAAAATCACATTTTTTCTACAAAAATGATCTTTTTGCCCCCAAATTTTTATTTTCACAAGGGTAACAGGATAAATTAGACCACAAAAGTTGTTGTGCAATTTCTCCTGAGTATGTCAATACCCCATATGTGGGGGTAAACCACTGTTTGGGCGCACCGCAGAGCTTGGAAGAGAAGGAGTGCCGTTTTACTTTTTCAATGTAGAATTGGCTGGAATTGAGATCGGACGCCATGTCGCGTTTGGAGAGCCCCTGATGTGCCTAATCAGTAGAAACTCTCCACAAGTGACCCCATTTTGGAAACTAGACCCCCCATGGAACTTATCTAGATGTGTGGTGAGAACTTTGAATGCCCAAGTGCTTCACAGAAGTTTATAATGCAGAGTCGAGAAAATAAAAAATATTTTTTTTTCAAAAAAAAAGATTTTGTAGCCCCCAAGTTTTTATTTTCACAAGGGTAACAGGAGAAATTGGACCACTAAAGTTGTTGTCCAATTTATCCCGAGTACGCTGATGCCCCATATGTGGGGGTAACCCACTGTTTGGGCACACGGCAGAGCTCAGAAGGGAGGGAGCACCATTTGACTTTTTGAGCGCAAAATTGGCTGTCGTGTTTGGAGACCCCTCGATGTAACTAAACAGTGGAAACCCCCCAATTCTAGCTCCAACCCTAACCCCAACACACCCCTAACCCTAATCCCAACCCGATCAACAATCCTAATCACAACCCTAACGGTAATCACAACCCTTACCCCAAAACAACCCTAATGTCAACCCTAACCATAACCCTAATCAAAACCCTAAATCCAACACACCCCTAATCCTAATCTCAACCCTAACCTCAAACCTAGCCCTAATCTCAATACACCCCTAATCCCAACCCTAACCTTAACCCTAATCCCAAACCTAACCCTAATCCCAAGCGTAACCCTAATCCTAACTCTAACCCTAACTTTAGCCGCAACCCTAGCCCTAACTTTAGCCCCAACCCTAGCCCTAACCCTAAATTTCCCCCCAACCCTAACCCTAACTTTAGCTCCAACCCTAACCCTAGCCCTAACTTTAGCCCCAACCCTAACCCTAGCCCTAAGGCTACTTTCACACTTGCATTGTTTGGCATCCGTCGCAATCCGTAGTTGTGGACAAAAAACAAATGTGCCCGCTGGATGCGTTTTTTGCCCATAGACTTGTATTGCCGAGGGATCGCGACGGATGGCCACACGTCGCGTCCGTCGTGCACTGGATCAGTTGTGTTTTGGCGGACAATCGGCACAAAAAAGTTCAATGTAACGTTTTTTTGTACGTCGCGTCCACCATTTCCGTCCGCGCATGTGTGGCCGTAACTCTGCCCCCTCCTCCCTAGGACATAGATTGGGCAGCGGATGCGTTGAAAAACTACATCCGCTGCCCACGTTGTGCACAATTTTCACAACGTGCGTCGGTATGTCGGGCCCCGTACCGACGTGTGAAAGAAGCCTAACAATAAATTTAGCCCCAACCCTAAATTTAGCCCCAACCCTAACCCTAACCCTAAATTTAGCCCCAACCCTAACCCTAAATTTATCCCCAACCCTAACCCTAACCCTAAATTTAGCCCCAACGCTAGCCCTAACCCTAACCCTAATTTTAGCCCCAACTGCTTTCTCCTGCCAGCCGGCAGATGACGACAGATGGCGGGCGCACTGCGCATGCGCCCGCCATTTTGTTTCCCAAAGAAGACACCGGCGGCCAGGAGAAGAAGCAGGAGGACCCAGGGACACCGGTGGGTATAATAGGGTCCCCGAATCCCCCTATTTCTCTGTCCTCTGATGTGCGATCACATCAGAGGACAGAGAATTACACATCGCCTTTTTTTTTTTTGCGGTCACCGGTAAACAGTTAATTACCGGCGATCGCAAAACAGGGATCGGTAAAACCGACCCCGATCATGTTCTTTGTGCTCTGCTCACTTCCGGTAAAGGCTGGAGAGCCAGCAGACAGGCGATGAGCAGTGACGTTGTGCTCCTTAGTGACTTGTGATTGCAGATAGATGACCTGAGTCAGAGACTTCATCGACACTACTCACTGGTTTGCCTGCTCCCTATACACCACCATGCTGTGCCACTCAGCGCACTTGAGTGGGGTTAACCAGCGCCAGCGGTACAATGCTGCAATATTAATACAGGTTTTATGGTTTTTTTAAATTGCACCTTTCCCCAGTGTGGTATGAGGAAGCCCCCTAGGTCACCTACCTCTGCCTATACTTCTTCTAGCCCTACTTGTCAGGATTTAAAATACTGTACTTTTATGCTCCTGTGAATTTTTGCTAATTTATTTTAAAGTAAGACATCTTTGTACAGTTTGTTGGTTGCATTTTAGCCCTAAATACTAGCGTATCATCTACAAAGTCACCATTTAATAATTTACCCAGTGTTTATGAACATACTACTTCATAAAAGATACATTGAAGCTTCCTGGTGTTCTCTTAAATCATTAAAGCATAGGAAAGTACCCTGCAGCAAAAGGGAACAAGGACATGAGAAAGCAGTGGAAGACATCACAGAGATCATTCACGTGAAGTGAAGATTTGAAGAAACCTGTGCAGTTCAAAATTTTTTACCTCTTCAGTATGTTGTGGATATAGTTAATATTGATAAAGATAACACTATGTAACTGATATACCTAGAGATAGAAAAATGACAAAATCTGACTGGTTGGGAGGATGCTTGGGTGTAAATCCCACTTGTATGAATACTTGCCATGTCTGATGAAACCAGTGGAAAAGCTGCATGCTCACAATGTTGGCTTTTGGGGTTAGGCCGGTTTCACATTTGCGGTTGTGTCGGCAGCGTTTCATCTGCAATTATCCGCATGTGTTGTGTATTCCTATATTTAACATTATGACAAGGTAGCTAGAAGGAATATAGAGCGCACATAGGGTCTTCTCCGAGATAAGGGAATATTCGTGAGAGATAATATAAATTCACTCACCTATTATGGTTGTGTAAGACACAACCACTGCACTTAGCATTGGCGGCTGCTGCAAGCCCCGATGTGATGATCCTTGGCTAGATGAAGAGAATGGGGCATCAGACTGCACTGCTCACCTGTCAGGATAATGTACCAGAGAAGTCCAAATAGATGTAATAGAGATTAGACTTTATTTCTACACATTTCGTGGTGATCACACCACTTCCTCAGGACAGTCTATACACATACACATACAGGGTCTTGTATTTATAGCAAAAGAAGGCACATGGAGACGCCTCCTTTAAAAAAAAAAAAAAAAAACACCACACCCAGTGGGTGGGGAATCTGACTTAAACACATTTTCAAACATATACGTACATCATAAAACACACGAAACAATCATAAAATATAATTGAGTATAGCACTTAAAACCATTGCTCATACATGTAAATATCTAAATACAAAAAAACCTTAAAAAGAGTAGTAAAGCAAATGAATAAGGGTACCATCACACAGTGGCATTTTGATCGCTACCACGGCACGATTTGTGACGTTCCAGCGATATATCCGTGACGTTCCAGCGATCTCGCTGTGCCTGACACGCTCCTGCGATCAGGGACCCCGCTG
Source organism: Ranitomeya imitator (assembly GCF_032444005.1). Taxonomy (NCBI): domain Eukaryota; kingdom Metazoa; phylum Chordata; class Amphibia; order Anura; family Dendrobatidae; genus Ranitomeya; species Ranitomeya imitator. The sequence goes on along the minus strand of NC_091285.1, from coordinate 206,050,068 downwards.
AGAATCGTACATCGTAGCAGATCGTTTGAAACTTTCTTTCATCGTCTAGTGTCCCGCTGTGGCGGCATGATCGCATAGTGTAACAAAGGTGTGCACGATATTGTATACGATGTGCGCATAGTAACCAACAGATTCTACATCGCACATACGTCATGAAATTATCGCTCCAGCGTCGTACATTGCAAAGTGTGACAGCAGTCTACGACGCTGGAGCGATATTGTTACGATGCTGGAGCGTCACGGATCGTGCCGTCGTAGCGATCAAAATGCCACTGTGTGACGGTACCCTTATTCTTTGTCAGAACCCTGCTACTGATGTTTTAAACCATTGAGCCGTGGGTGGATTTGATTGGATTGTTTTGTTTGGTGGTAGTTTCATAAGAGTCTGTGAAATCAAAGAGATAGTGGAAAACAAAAAAAAATCCCTGAGAATTATTTTTTATTTTCAATTGAACAAATCAGTTGTTTCGTTGAGTCCATGGGGATTTATAGTGTTCAGCTTGTGAATCCAGAAGATCTCTTTTCTGTTGAGAGTCTGGACTCGATTAGGATTATCAAGGGGGACATGGTCAACAGGGATCACCCTGAAGGAGATCCTTTTGTTGTGATATATTGCATAATGCCTGGAAAGGCCATGCTGTAAAAATCCTTCTTTTATATTATACCTGTGTGAGTTTATTCTTTTATGCAGCTGTTGCGTTGTCCTGCCCACATATAATTTCTTACATTCGCATATAATGACATAGATGACAAAACTGGATTGGCAAGTCAAATGGTATTTGATTTGAAACTCATCTGAATTTCCACTGTCTGATGAAAAAGTTTTTGCATCATGAATGATGCTGGAGCAGCATAGGCATCTCGGAATGCCACATCTATAGGAGCCTTGTCTGGGCTTTTTTGTAGAGGAATTGAGATCCTCTTTTTTCTTTAGCCGGCTGGGGGCCAACATGTTTTTAAATGTTGGGGCCCTTCGAAACGTTATCAGGAGATTGCTGGGAAGAAGCTTCCCCAATATGGGATCATTAAGAAGTATGCCCCAATGTTTTTTCAGAACCAGGCGAATTCTCTTGTTTTGGGCTGAAAAAGTGGTGATAAAATTGAAGCTGAACTTAGTATCAGATGCTGAATTTTTGTTTTTATATTATTAGAGATTAAGTCTATCTGTTCTATTTTTTTGCTTTCAGAGAAGGCTCTATGGATCAATTTTTTGGGGTAACTTCTTTCAAGAAATCTATGTGATAAAACTTTTGATTGCTTAATGAAATCTATGTCCATACTGCAGTTCCTCTTGATTCTTTTGTATTGGTTGAGTGAAATATTCCTCAACCATTTTGTGTAGTGTCCACTTTGATAATGGACATAACTGTTTGCATCCAGAGATTTGAAGTAGGTTCTTGTATGAATTTTTATATTGTCATGAAAAAAGTGAGATCAAGGAAGTCTACTGTGTCAGGGTTTACTACGGGGGTGAAACCCAAACCCCAGGTGTTATCTTCAATGCTCCTGAGGAATGACTCCACATCATCGTTTGAATTATCATAAATAAAGAATAAATCATCTATGTGACGTTTGTAAATGATAATGTTGGGTGCATGTATACTGCTGTATATGAAGATGGACTCGAAGATGGCCATAAACAAATTTGCATAAGTTGGTGCCACCTTCGAGCCCATCGCGGTCCCAAGTATCTGATGGTATAGAGTATCTTGAAAGGTAAAGAAATTATTATGGAGTATGAACTGCATGCTTTCATATAAAAAATCTTTTTGTCTAGGTGTCAACCATGGATCAATGTCTATGAAGATTTTAACCCCTTAAGCCCCGAGGGTGGTTTGCATGTTAATGACCGGGCCAATTTTTACAATTCTGACCACTGTCCTTTTATGAGGTTATAACTCTGGAACGCTTCAACAGATCCCAGTGATTCTGACACTGTTTTCTCGGGACATATTGTACATCATGATAGTGGTAAAAATTCTTTGATAGTACCTGCGTTTGTTTGTGAAAAAAATGGAAATTTGGCGAAAATTATGAAAATTTCACAATTTTCCAACTTTGAATTTTTATGCAATTAAATCACAGAGATATATCACACAAAATAATTAATAAGTAACATTTCCCACATGTTTACTTTACATCAGCACAATTTTGGAACCAAAAATTTTTTTTTGTTAGGGAGTTATAAGGGTTAAAAGTTGACCAGCAATTTCTCATTTTTACAACACCATTTTTTTTTTAGGGACCACATCTCATTTGAAGTCATTTTGAGGGGTCTATATGATAGAAAATACCCAAGTGTGACTCCATTCTAAAAACTGCACCCCTCAAGGTGCTCAAAACCATATTCAAGAAGTTTATTAACCCTTCTGGTGCTTCACAGGAATTTTTGGAATGTTTAAACAAAAAATTTACTTCAGCTCCAATTTGTTTTATTTTACCAAGGGTAACAGGAAAAATTGGACCCCAAAAGTTGTTGTACAATTTGTCCTGAGTACACTGATACCCCATATGTGTGGGTAAACCATTGTTTGGGCGCATGACAGAGCTCGGAAGCGAAGGAGCACCATTTGACTTTTCAATGCAAAATTGACTGGAATCGAGATGGGACGCCATGTTGCGTTTGGAGAGCCCCTGATGTGCCTAAACATTGAAACCCCCCACAAGTGACACCATTTTGGAAAGTAGACCCCCTAAGGAACTTATCTAGAGGTGTGGTGAGCACTTTGACCCACCAAGTGCTTCACAGAAGTTTATAATGCAGAACCGTAAAAATAAAAAATCATATTTTTTCACAAAAATTATCTTTTCGCCCCCAATTTTTTATTTTCCCAAGGGTAAGAGAAGAAATTGGACCCTAAAAGTTGTTGTACAATTTGTCCTGAGTACGCTGATACCCCATATGTGGGGGTAAACCACTGTTTGGGCGAATGGGAGAGCTCGGAAGGGAAGGAGCACTGTTTGACTTTTCAATGCAAAATTGACAGGAATTGAGATGGGACACCATGTTGCGTGTGGAGAGCCACTGTTGTGCCTAAACATTGAAACCCCCCACAAGTGACACCATTTTGGAAAGTAGACCCCCTAAGGAATTTATCTAGATGTGTTTTGAGCGCTTTGACCCACCAAGGGTTTCACAGAAGTTTATAATGCAGAGCCGTAAAAATAAAACAAAAATTTTTTCCCACAAAAATTATTTTTTAGCCCCCAGTTTTGTATTTTCCCGAGGGTAAGAAGAGAAATTCGACCCTAAAAGTTGTTGTCTAATTTGTCCTGAGTGCGCTGATACCCCATATGTAGGGGGAACCACTGTTTGGCCGCATGGGAGGGCTCGGAAGGGAAGGAGCGCCATTTGGAATGCAGACTTAGATGGAATGGTCTGCAGGTGTCACATTGCGTTTGCAGAGCCCCTAATGTACCTAAACAGTAGAAACCCCCCACAAGTGACACCATTTTGGAAAGTAGACCCCCTAAGGAACTCATTTAGATGTGTTGTGAGAGCTTTGAACCCCAAAGTGTTTCACTACAGTTTGTAACGCAGAGCCTTGAAAATAAAAAATCTTTTTTTCCCCACAAAAAATATTTTTTAGCCCCCAGTTTTGTATTTTCCCAAGGGCAACAGGAGAAATTGGACCCCAAAAGTTGTTGTCCTATTTGTCCTGAGTACGCTGATACCCCATATGTTGGGGTAAACCCAGTGGCGTAGGAAGGGGGGTGCGGGGGCGGGTGCGGGCCCGGGCGGCACAATGCGGGGGGCGGGCATCTAGCCCTGCTGGCACAAGCATCTTTTCATTCAGTGCAGGGCCAGGCAGTGCAGGCACATCGGGGTTAAGAATGTAGCATGACTTTGTTTGTGGGCGGAGAGAGCACTTCTCCTGCTCTGCTCCTCCGCCCGCCCCTCGCTGCCTGCTGTGAAGTGAACTTATTAGGACAGATGCAGATTCTGGAGGAGCTCCTTCCTTGCCGCCCTGAGTGAGTGCTATGTATCTTTGTATTCTGACAGTCTGGGTGACCTGGGGCGGCCACAGCTGATATATATATACTTCAGCAGTCGCCCAGGCCCCCAGCACCTGTCCTGTATATGTATATACTGTATCTGTACAGCCTGCATGACAGTATATATAATATATATACAGGACAGGTGCTGGGGGCCTGGGCGACTGCTGAAATATATACACTGCACAGTACCATCACTCCCCTGTATATATACACTGCACATAGTACCACTGCCCTGTATATATACACTGCACAGTACCACTGCCCTGTATATATACACTGCACAGTACCACTGCCCTGTATATATACACTGCACTGTACCACTGCCCTGTATATATACACAGCACAGGACCACTGCCCTGTATATATACACTGCACATGACCACTGCCCTGTATATATACACTGCACTGTACCACTCCCCTGTATATATACACTGCACATAGTACCACTGCCCTGTATATATACACTGCACAGTACCACTGCCCTGTATATATACACTGCACAGTACCACTGCCCTGTATATATACACTGCACTGTACCACTGCCCTGTATATATACACAGCACAGGACCACTGCCCTGTATATATACACTGCACATGACCACTGCCCTGTATATATACACTGCACTGTACCACTCCCCTGTATATATACACTGCACAGGACCACTGCCCTGTATATATACACTGCACAGTACCACTGCCCTGTATATATACACTGCACAGTACCACTGTCCTGTATATATACCCTGCACAGTACCACTGCCCCTGTATATATACACTGCACAGTACCACTGCCCTGTATATATACACTGCACTGTACCACTGTCCTGTATATATACACTGCACAGTTCCACTGCCCCTGTATATATACACTGCACAGTACCACTGCCCTGTATATATACACTGCACAGTACCACTGTCCCTGTATATATACACTGCACAGTACCACTGCCCTGTATATATACACTGCACAGGACCACTCCCCTGTATATATACACTGCACAGTACCACTGCCCCTGTATATATACACTGCACAGTACCACTGCCCTGTATATATACACTGCACTGTACCACTGCCCTGTATATATACACTGCACAGGACCACTGCACTGTATATATACACTGCACAGGACCACTGCCCTGTATATATACCCTGCACAGTACCACTGCCCTGTATATATACACTGCACAGTACCACTGCCCTGTATATATACACTGCACAGTACCACTCCTCCTGTATATATACACTGCACAGTACCACTCCTCCTGTATATATACACTGCACAGTACCACTCCTCCTGTATATATACACTGCACAGTACCACTGCCCTGTATATATACACTGCACAGTACCACTCCTCCTGTATATGTACACTGCACAGTACCTCTCCTCCTATCTTGTATATATACACTGCACAGTACCACTCCTCCTATCCTGTATATATACACTGTAGAATTTGCAATAGCTGTCACTCATGTTAGAAGTGAACTCTGGCATTGTACTATACCTAGATTTCTCTGCCGTATCTGGGCATCATGAATCGTGGTATGTGTTAAAGGGGGGACCCACTGAGACTCTTTTGCCCGGGGCCCTCAAAAACCTGGAGCCAGCCCTGGGGGTGGGTCACTGGGCCGGCGCTGCAGCTGTTTAACGCTATTGACGTGCGGGCCCGCGCCCGCACGTCAATAGTTAACAGCCGCCAGCCAATCTGAGGCTGGCAGCTGACGTCAGTCCCAGTGTGCATGTCGCCGGCGTCTGACATCATTGTCAGTCGCCGGCGAGTGCACGTTTCAGCTGCGTGGAAAGAGCAGGAGCGTGGTCAGGTAAGCAGAACTTGTTTTTTTTGCAGTCCCGATCATGTGATGGTAACATTCACCGGCGAAACAATTTAACTTCTCCATCTGAGGTCTTATTCCTGCTGGGGGGGGGGGGGGGCGCCAAGCTCGGGAACAGCCCCGGGCGGCAAAAGCTCTAGCTACGCCTCTGGGTAAACCCCTGTTTGGGCACACGGGAGAGCTCGGAAGGGAAGGAGCACTGTTTTACTTTTTCAACGCAGAATTGGCTGGAGTTGAGATCGGACGCCATGTCGCGTTTGGAGAGCCCCTGATGTGCCTAAACAGTGGAAACCCCTCAATTATAACTGAAACCCTAATCCAATCATACCCCTAACCCTAATCCCAACAGTAACCCTAACCACACCTCTAACCCTGGCACACCCCTAACCCCAACCCTATTCCCAACTGTAAATGTAATCTAAACCCTAACCGTAACTTTAGCCCCAACCCTAATTTTAGCCCCAACCCTAACTGTGGCCCTAGCCCTAACCCTAGCCCTAACCCTAGCCCTAACCCTAACCCTAGCCCTAGCCCTAACCCTAGCCCTAACCCTAGCCCTAACCCTAACCCTAATAGGAAAATGGAAATAAATACATTTTTTTAATTTTTCCCTAACTAAGGGGGTGATGAAGGGGGGTTTGATTTACTTTTATAGCGGGTTTTTTAGCGGATTTTTATGATTGGCAGCCGTCACACTGAAAGACGCTTTTTATTGCAAAAAATATTTTTTGCGTTACCACATTTTGAGAGCTATAATTTTTCCATATTTTGGTCCACAGAGTCATCTGAGGTCTTGTTTTTTGCGGGACGAGTTGACGTTTTTATTGGTAACATTTTCGGGCACGTGACATTTTTAGATCGCATTTTATTATGATTTTTGTGAGGCAGAATGACCAAAAACCAGCTATTCATGAATTTCTTTTGGGGGAGGCGTTTATACTGTTCCGCGTTTGGTAAAATTGATAAAGCAGTTTTATTCTTCGGGTCAGTACGATTACAGCAATACCTCATTTAAATCATTTTTTTATGTTTTGGCGCTTTTATACGATAAAAACTATTTTATAGAAAAAATAATAATTTTTTCATCGCTTTATTCTCAGGACTATAACTTTTTTATTTTTTCGCTGATGATGCTGTATGGCAGCTCATTTTTTGCGGGACAAGATGACACTTTCAGCGGTACCATGGTTATTTATATATGTCTTTTTGATCGCGTGTTATTCCACTTTTTGTTCGGCGGTATGATAATAAAGCGTTGTTTTTTGCCTCGTTTTTCTTACGGTGTTTACTGAAGGGGTTAACTAGCGAGTTTTATAGGTCGGGTCGTTACGGACGCGGCGATACTAAATATGTGTACTTTCATTTTTTTTTTATTATTTAGATAAAGAAATGTATTTATGGGAATAATTTTTTTTTTTTTCATTATTTAGGAATATTTTTTTTTTTTTTACACATTTGGAAAAAAATTTTATTTACTTTTTTACTTTGTCCCAGGGGGGGACATCACAGATCGATGATCTGACAGTTTGCACAGCACTCTGTCAGATCACCGATCTGACATGCAGCACTGCAGGCTTCACAGTGCCTGCTCTGAGCAGGCTCTGTGAAGCCACCTCCCTCCCTGCAGGACCCGGATGCCGCGGCCATCTTGGATCCGGGTCCAGCAAGGAGGAAGGAGGTAGGAGACCTTCGCAGCAACGCGATCACATCGCGTTGCTGCGGGGGGCTCAGGGAAGCACGCAGGGTGCCCCCTCCCTGCGCGATTCTTCCCTATACCGCCGGCACATCGCGATCATGTTTGATCGCGGTGTACCGGGGGTTAATGTGCCAGGGGCGGTCCGTGACCGCTCCTGGCACATAGTGCCGGATGTCAGCTGCGATAGGCAGCTGACACCCGGCCGCGATCAGCCGCGCTCCCCCCGTGAGCGCGGCCGATTGCCTATGACGTACTATCCCGTCCGTGGGAATTAAAGCCCACCCCACCTCGATGGGATAGTACGTCATATGGGATTAAGGGGTTAAAACACACCAGTCCCAAATCATGTGGGATGCTGGAATAGAGGGCAGATACATCCGTGGAAATAAAAACATATATTTAACATTAGGGACGCATGTGTCTGCGATCTGTTGCTTTTGGCCGCGTTTGACGACGCATGCGTCGTTTCGTCATCTGCGGTTCGGCGCGGTAAATGCTACATGTAGTAATTTTCGAGGCGTCAATTTGCCGCCTAGAAACGTATGCGGTTGTTAGCGGATGGAATGCGGCAAAAAAAAAGCATTGCTGTCTATGTGAACGCATGCGGCCGCAAGCACATGTGTTTGCTTGTGTTTGTGAATGCATGCGTTGCACCAAAGAAAAACATGTCTAGACACTGATTAGCCACCCCCCACATACAAGGTGATAAAGGGAGGGAGTGGATATTTGCAGGTCACTACTCAGCAGACAGAGAACCAGACCAGAATGCCAAAAGCACCTTGGAGGAAACAAGACTGAACAATGTGAGTAGATCCTAGCCAATGCCTTTATTTTCTATCTCTACATGTCCTAATTTCTGCCATTTCTTTCTTTCTGCATGCATCAGAATGTCATCTTCTTCTGATGAGGAGCAACGTTATGGGCCTGCTCAAGCCAAACATGTCAGTGAAGCGAGTACTCAACTCCTCAGATTGGTAAGTATTCACTGTCACATCTACACATGTGACAATTTTTTTTTCCTTTTTTAGAGCACTTCTTCCACTGCGGCAGAGGGTGAGCAGGAGCAGCAGGGTCACGGTCGGGTGGCATGGCAGCAGCGTGTAAGTATACCTGGCTGACTGTTTACTGTATCCTCACTTTAGTATTCTTGAATCTTCCTTTCTTTACTTTCCTCTTTCTTTACATTTTTCTTCTGGACTCCTTTTTTATCTTGACTTTCATTATTCATGCCATTTCTCAGCCTCTGTTTTCTTTCTTTTCCTTATGTTAATGTATCCAACGTTAATGTCTTCATTTATTTTTTAGGTTCCAGAACGGGATGAGGATCTCATTGACAACGATATCCTCATCTACCTGGTCCATGAGCAAGTCCCGTTGTGGGACACCCGGGTTCCACAGCACTCGGACAACGTGACGATCCGGTGGCTAAGGAATGAGGTGGCCAAAGGGACGTGGGAAGGCTGGGACAACGCCCCGACTCGGGTCAGAAATGCATTTTGTAAGTATTGCAATGTGGAGCGCCCCCAGACGCAGGGCCACGGGTGACTCGGTACCGGTCCTCTCCTGGCTCAGTTCTGGGGATGTCACGGTGGCTTGACCCGGTCCGTGACCCTGTTAAGGGGCGTCCAATGGAAGGTGATACGAGTCTGTCAAAGTTTAGTGACGCCACCTGTGGTATTTGGTCAGGGTGACCGACGCTGCTTGGGGTCCACTGGGGTGATGTGATGGCAGCTAGATGGTATACCTTCCCACAGGTGAAGTATGTCCCCAGGGCTTCCCAGTATGATGGATGGTGATGGTGTGGGGTGCAGATAATAACGAGGACACAAGGTTGCAGTCTCTTTACCTCTTTACTGAAGACTTCAGGATCCTCAATCCAGAGCACAGTTAACAGGGCTGTCTGAGACCGGTCGGTCCGAAGGCACATCCAGAGTTCCCCTTTGCAGGTGGAAATCGTTGCCTACCACTAGAGCCTGTGTGTTGTAGTGCTTCCCTGCTAAGCATTCGGGATAGTCCTCACAACTTCTATTCTCGTTCTTTCTAATTCGTTCCAGTTCTTTCTAGTTCTCCGTCCCCCAGGTATGTTATGGCTAGGATGCACCCGTTTGACGGGTAGGCTCGGAGTTCTTCCGGGACCTTAGAGACGCCCCTCTCCACGCGTTGCCCCCTATGTCTGCTTAGGTGATGAAAGGTAGACAGCCAACCTATAATTAACTGTCCTGCGGAGTTTGAAGTAAGGCATAGAGTCAGTTACTTCCTCGGTGCTCCGGCCACCGGCTACGCGCCTCAGTGGGATGTTGCCGTTCTCCGGGCATGACTCCTACTGGCTCTCCTTTGTGCTTGATCTCGTTTCTCACTGTCCACAATATCCTTTGCTTCGTGTCTCTTTCTTAGGATACCGCCGCGGGTAGTGCAGGTGCGGTTCCGTAACGTCCTGTTCTTGTCGCTAGATACCTGCCAGGTTCCCACGCCTGACAGGGACCCCCTGAATCTTCTCCCTGCAACACCCCCTGCCACGAGATGTTGACTGAATCCAACCCAGTCAGCTTCTGGCTACCTTCCTATCCAACCCCTAGTTTTACCAGTGTGAGGAGTGGCCTAGGAAATAAAACCTTTTGCTCCCCCTAGTGGCCGGAGTGTGAAGTGTAATGTGTGCTGGTGATACCTGGTCAGAAATACTCCTTTACAGCCATCAGACGTACCATCACTCCCCTTAGTGGCAGAGCGACGTTACTGCAACGACCAGATCTCTGGGGCGCTGCAAATGCAGTGTGAAGCAGCAGAGACCTTGGCCGTGCTCACACAACTGTGTGTGATGACAGAAACTCTCAGGAGTTTTTCTCATCACACACAGTTGTGTGAGCATGACCAAAATTCCATTGTCTAACCATTATTTTTTGTTTTTTCAACAGTGCTCAAAGTCAAAACACGGCGTTCGATGAAGGACTTCTTCAACAAGGACCTGCGTCAAGAGAGCCGTGTTCCCAGTGGTTCTGGAGCAAGGATCCGAAATTATAAATACCACTGCAGTCTGGCATTTTTAAGACTGATCCTTACCCAGAGAACGTAAGTATTTTTCCAGTGTATTAGGTTGTGTTGTATTGCCATAATCTGTATGTTTCTATTCAACAGGAGTTGGCGTTTCTAAGTTTTTGGTATTAATTTGTTTTCCTTTTTTCACAGCACATGGAGCAGCACTGTTGACCCAGGTTCTGGAGCGGTGCTTCATCAGACAGCCACAGACCCATCCCAGCCATCCTGCAGCACTGCAGCAAGTGGGCCTGCCACACTAACTGGAGAACAGGAAGCGGGTCCATCAGGTGTTCCCCTTTCCCAGTCCTCTGCCTCTGCCCCTTTTTTTGGGGCTCCTCCCGACAGCGGCAGAGGGCATTGGACAGGTCACTCATGCCCGAGTTTTTGCACTTGAGCTCGGTTTTTCACGATGGACTCAAGGCTTTGGGTGACCGACTGGATACTGCCATTAGCCATAAAAATACACGTATCCAGGAGGTCACCAAAAGCCTTGACCAAGTAAAAGTCGACCTCCAGAGGCCAGCACATCATTTTTTTAACCAAATTGAACAGGGCATGTCGGAACACCTTACTCCTGATCTCCAGCTTAGTGTCATGCAGGCCTGCAATGCTGCTTACGTGCAGGCTATGCAGCAGAGTCGGTATTTTCAGCAGACAGTGGCGGCATATCCACCTGTGCCTACACTGTCACGCTTGACCTCAATGCCGACCTCTGCTGCATACCACTGCACGGCCACCTCCATTCCAAGCACTGCCGGACACCACTACAGCAGCACCACCATGCCGAGTGCTGTAAGACAGCCCACCGCCCCCACCATGACAACTGCTGCTCCTGCTTGGACCTCCTCCACTGACACCACCATGCAGCAGCAGGACCCTGGCATGGCCTTCCGCTCCGTCACCACGATGCAGCAGGACCCTGGCATGGCTTTCCGCTCTGCCACCACGATGCAGCAGGACCCTGGCATGGCCTTCCGCTCCGCCACCACGATGCAGCAGGACCCTGGCATGGCCTTCCGCTCCACCACCACGATGCAGCAGGACCCTGGCATGGCCTTCCACTCCACCACCACGATGCAGCAGGACCCTGGCATGACCTTCCAACCTGCTACCGCAACCATGCAGCAGCAGCAGCAGGACAAAGACACTGACAGTTCGGCCACTATGACCAGGCCACAAGAAATGAGCCCACTGAGGCTCCCCAGACCGCAGCACCGATCCCAAAAAGGGAACAAAAAAGCGGACTATTTCTATTCCTCTCCCCTCACCTCCCAATGTGTCTGTAATCTCAGGTTTGTCTCACCCTTCCAGTGTGTCTCAGCCCTCTCATGCGTCGAGCCCCATCCCCGATCTGCCAGGCCCCAGTAACTTAATTGCCCCTTCTTCTGCCACCCCTGCGTCGTCCACAGTTAGTCAAGCTTCACAGCTACATACCCCCCGTTTCCAGAACTCTATCCCAAGCAGGCACAGTTCATTTTTTTTTGTTAACAAAATAAATAATAATGTTTTTTGCCCCCAAAAATGATTGGTTAATTGTGTATTTCGCCGCCAGCAACACACTGTGTGCCAAATAAAACACTGCGCCGCACACTTTATTTTTTGGCCACATCATAGCTCCAGTAGTTAGCAAGTACAACACTGCAGCTTTGTGTGTCTTTAGTATAGAGATATGAGGTGGGCCAAAAAATGTATACTTCTATTTTCTCCATAATCTCTTCCTTCTGCTTAGTCTGTGACTAGTGTTGCAGACTGAAGAGAAATTGGCGGCAATGCAATGCAGAACTATACTCAACAGGTCATGTGTCCAAAAACTAATTAGGTAGGACATCTGACCTGGTGAGTAGAGAACTGCCTTGTATAACCTACATTTTCTCTTCTGTGTACGTAATCTATTTCACACAAAGTGAAGGGACGATGGCGGTCATACAAGGCATATCTATGCTCACCTGGCCATGTGTCAGAAATAGTGAATTCATGAGGCTGTTATATGTGCATCATTAATTCACTATTTCTGACACCTGACTTGATGAGTATAGATCTGTTTTGTATTAAACAGCCATCGTCTCTTCAGTCTGCGTCCAATAGATACTGCAGAACAGAATCAGGACGCAATGACGTCAACAACCTTACCACTAACAACCTAAGGCTGCCGTCACACTAGCAGTATTTGGTCAGTATTTTACATCAGTATTTGTAAGCCAAAACCAGGAGTGGAACAATTAGAGGAAAAGTATAATAGAAACATATTTACCACTTCTGCATTTATCACCCACTCCTGGTTTTGGCTTACAAATACTGATGTAAAATACTGACCAAATACTGCTAGTGTGACAGCAGCCTTGGTTTCTTAGAGGAAATACATAGGAGACATGGTCAAGATACCAAAAAATAAAGTTTATTAACAACAAATATTAGGAACATTTTTAAAAAATAACTGGTACAGACTAAATCCCAACAGGACATTTACACAACATTGTCCTGCCATGACACATGTCTAATATCAGAATAAAAAAAGGCAGCAAATTGGTCCCGCATGTGTCCAACTTCAGCAGTTGACTGCAGCGGGTGATGCTGGTAATCTGGCAATGGGTTTGCAACTGGTTCATCCAGTTCAATGTTGGGTTGCTCCTTAGCCATTATGTAATTGTGGAGAACCACACAGGCTTTGACCACCTCATCAACTGTCTCCATTTTTAGATTAATGGCTGTTTCAAGAATGCGCCATTTTGAGACTAGAATCCCAAAGGTACACTCTAGTGTTCTTTGTGCCCTGGTCAGTCTGTAGTTAAAGATCCTTTTTGTGTGGTTCAGGTCCCGACTGCAATATGGCTTCAGTAGGTTTTCACACATCTGAAAGGCCTCATCCCTAACCATAACAAATGGCATAGGTGGACCTTGAGTGTTGGGGAGAGGTCGTGGCCATGGAAAATTCAAATTTTTGCCATACACACGGTGCCCCATATCCGAGTTCTTGAAAGTCTGGGAATCGTTGCCACGGCCAAAAGCTCCAATGTCCATGGCGATGAAGCGACAGTCCGCATCTGCTATTGCCATGAGCACAACCGAAAAATATTTTTTGTAGTTGAAGTACTCCGATCCTGCTCTGGCTTGTTTGATAATGCGGATGTGCTTTCCATCCACCGCTCCCAAACAGTTGGGGAAATCAAACACAATCCAGAATTTTTCAGCAATTTCAATCCACATGTCCGCGGTGGGTAGTGGTATAAACTCATCCCGGAGAACATTCCACAAAGCCCGGCAGGTGTCAGGAACTATTCCGGACAGGGTGGAAATTCCAAGCCGGTAATAGAAGTGGAGGGATGATAAACTCTCTCCGGTTGCCAGAAATCTGTAATAAAATAAATTAAAAAAAATTACAATCAATTCTATTTATGCTGTTGTTCTGCTAAAGACATAAAGGAAAATACAAAGAATACATGTCAGAACAACCAAAATTAGGACTGGCATTTGTTTAGAATTGTTACGTACCTTAATGTAACCAGCAGACGTTCCTCTGGTGGAATAGCTCTACGGAGCTGGGTGTCCTGTCTCCGGATGGCTCCTTGGACACGAGCAAGCAAATCCCGGAAAGAGTCTTGCGACATTCTTGTATACTCCTGAAATTTGTCCGGGTTGGCATTAAGCTTGCCATATAGCGTGTGATAGGCTCCACGGCTCTCACGTAATTCGATAATGGGGTGTCGCCAAAAACACCTATGCCGTGTCCTTCTCCATCTTTCGCGATTTCTGTGTTGCTCCCAAGCAAACGCACAGGCAAGAAACAGCTTGATGCTTAAATCCAGGTTGAGATTAAAGCTCTCCATGCGAAGATCCATCATGACACAGGATACAGTAGCACACTGTTAAGATTTCAGCAGTCCTAGGGTCTATATATAGATATCCCATAATACACGCCCTCTGTAGTCCCATTGGCGGTGTCTGGTTATCTAGATTTTTCTCCTGCGCACAAAAAAGCAAACGCATCACAAAACGCATGTAAAAGCGTGAAAATGCGGTGTTTTCTTAACCGCATGCGGGAAAAAAAGCGCTGCGTTTGTACGTGTTTCTATGCGTTTTTTGCTGCACTTGCGGATGCGGATTAAACGCTGCGGATTCGAGTGCAAATGTGAAACTAGCCTTACTTGTATTGTGATGTTATGGATATACAATCAAGTTCATTTATTTATTTTATTTTAAAATTAGATAAGTCACATACAATTTACAGTGGTGATTAGGAATCACAACAAAACCCAAAAAAGAAATGTGATGCTAAATGTAGGAAAACAAGAATTTATGGAAAATTTGGCTTAGTTCAGGAATTATGAGATGTCTGTAATGTTAGCGGTGTGGTAGTTGTACACTCATCAACAAGAATTATGGAAATCAAAGGATCGATAGGCATATTAATGATATGCAAATGAAGAAAAAATGTAAACTATATTTTCAAAACATCTTGATTTATTCTGTATTGAACATGGGAGCCACCATCAGAAATCCCCGCACTTACACACCTTGGCATGCTATCAGTAAGGTTATTAATGTTTCTCTGAGGTCCTGCTCTACTGAATGTTGCTGGCAGATTCCTTTGCAATTGCTGACCAATGACATCCCAGATGTGCTCAATGGGAGACTAGACTGAGGACCCTACAGGCCATGGTTGCACATGTAGGTCACACAGGCTGCTCATAGTAGCATGAGCAACATGCGATTTGTCATTGTCGTGTTGAAAAATGTCTCTTGGGACACTTTGGAGAAATGGCCATACCACTGGTTCCGCCACCAAATCAATGTAACGTCGATTTGTTAGTGTACCTGGAATGAAGACTGGATGGTTAAGGTTGCTGTTCATTATGTCACCTCACACCAGGGGCGGGCTGGGCTGGGTGGCAGAAATGCATATGCCCCCCGGGCCGGTGTCTAAGCAGCTGCACAGGGCCGCTGGAGGACTGGCAGTGACTAATACATAGCGCACTTGTAGTGCGCGGTGGTGCCATCCCGCCAGCAGCCCTGACATGCAGGCTGCAGGGGTATGTGATGAGCAAGCTCCTATGCGCCACTGCCACTCTGAGGGAGAGAGCCAGCAGCCAAGATGAAAGGTCAGCATACCGGCCTGTGTGTGCACGGAGCTCTGGCTTCTCCTGCTCTTATCTGCTATCCCGGCAGAGAAGGAGAGACGGGGGAGGTGCCGGGGCCCGGGACAGTGCAGAGCTGTGAGCAGGAGAAACTGAAGAGCTGCACATGGACATCAGCTGAGCCACCCCTGCACCACAGAGGAGAGTGTATGATGTGTGTATGAGGTAACTGGTGTGTGTGATGTGTGTATGAGGTAACTGGCGTGTGTGATGTGTGTGTGAGCTGCGTGCGTGTGTGTTTGAGGTAACTGGTGTGTGTATGAGGTAACTGGTGTGTCTGTGAGCTGCATGCATGTGTGTGTGAGCTGCGTGCTTGTGTGTGTGAGCTGTGTGCATGCATGCGTGCGTGTGTGAGAGCTGCGTGCGTGTGTGTGTGAGAGCTGCGTGCGTGTGTGTGTGAGAGCTGCGTGTGTGTGTGTGAGAGCTGCGTGCGTGTGTGTGTGAGCTGCATGTGTGTCATTATACAGTGGGCTTGTGCGTGTGCCTGTCATTATACAGTGGGGCTGTGTGGGTATGTCATTATACAGTGGGGTTGTGCGTGTGCCTGTCATTATACAGTGGGGCTGTGCGTGTGTGTGTGCTGCGTGCGTGTGTGTGTGAGCTGCGTGCGTGTGTGTGAGAGCTGCGTGCGTGTGTGTGTGAGCTGCATGTGTGTGTCATTATACAGTGGGGCTGTGTGGGTATGTCATTATACAGTGGGGCTGTGTGGGTATGTCATTATACAGTGGGGCTGTGCATGTGTGTGTGTGTGTGGGCTGTGCATGTGTGTGTGAGCTGTGTGCATGTGTGTGAGCTGCGTGCATGTGTGTGCGTGTGTGTGAGCTGCGTGCGTGTGTGTGCGAGCTGCGTGTGTGTGTGTGTGAGCTGTGTGCATGTGTGTGTGAGGTGCGTGTGTGAGCTGCGTGCATGTGTGTGTGAGCTGCATGTGTGTGTCATTATACAGTGGGGTTGTGCGTGTGCCTGTCATTATACAGTGGGGCTGTGCGTGTGTGTGTGTGTGAGCTGCGTGCGTTTGTGTCTGAGAGCTGCGTGTGTGTGAGAGCTGCGTGCGTGTGTGTGAGAGCTGCGTGCGTGTGTGTGAGAGCTGTGTGCATGTGTGTGTGAGAGCTGTGTGCATGTGTGTGTGAGAGCTGCGTGCGTGTGTGTGTGAGAGCTGCGTGCGTGTGTGTGAGAGCTGCGTGCGTGTGTGTGTGAGAGCTGCGTGCGTGTGTGTGTGAGAGCTGCGTGCGTGTGTGTGTGAGAGCTGCGTGCGTGTGTCATTATACAGTGAGCTTGGGCGTGTGCCTGTCATACAGTGGGGCTGTGTGGGTATGTCATTATACAGTGGGGCTGTGCATGTGTGTGTGTGAGCTGCGTGCGTGTGAGCTGCGTGTGTGTGTGAGCTGCGTGCGTGTGAGCTGCGTGTGTGAGCTGCGTGCATGTGTGTGTGAGCTGCGTGCGTGTGTGTGTGAGCTGCGTGCGTGTGTGTGTGAGCTGCGTGCGTGTGTGTGTGAGCTGCGTGCGTGTGTGAGAGCTGCATGTGTGTGTCATTATACAGTGGGGTTGTGCGTGTGCCTGTCATTATACAGTGGGGCTGTGCGTGTGTGTGTGTGCTGCGTGCGTGTGAGCTGCGTGCGTGTGTGTGAGCTGCGTGCGTGCGTGTGTGAGAGCTGCGTGCGTGTGTGTGAGAGCTGCGTGCGTGTGAGCTGCGTGCGTGTGTGTGTGTGAGAGCTGCATGCGTGTGTGTGAGAGCTGCGTGCGTGTGTGTGTGTGAGAGCTGCGTGCGTGTGTGTGTGAGCTGCGTGCGTGTGTCATTATACAGTGGGCTTGTGCGTGTGCCTGTCATTATACAGTGGGGCTGTGTGGGTATGTCATTATACAGTGGGGCTGTGCATGTGTGTGTGTGAGCTGCGTGCGTGTGTGTGTGAGGTGCGTGCGTGAGCTGCGTGCGTGTGTGTGTGAGAGCTGCGTGCGTGTGTGTGTGAGAGCTGCGTGCGTGTGTGTGAGCAGCGTGCGTGTGTGAGAGCTGCGTGCGTGTGTGTGTGAGAGCTGCGTGCGTGTGTGTGTGAGAGCTGCGTGCGTGTGTCATTATACAGTGGTATTGTGCGTGTGCCTGTCATTATACATTGGGGCTGTGTGGGTATGTCATTATACAGTGGGGCTGTGCATGTGTGTGTGTGTGTGAGCTGCGTGCGTGTGTGAGCTGCGTGCGTGTGTGTGTGTGAGCTGTGTGCGTGTGAGGTGTGCTGCGTGTGTGTGTGTGAGCTGTGTGCGTGTGTGTGGGAGCTGCGTGCGTGTGTGTGAGCTGTGTGCGTGTGTGAGCTGCATGTGTGTGTCATTATACAGTGGGGCTGTGCGTGTGTGTGAGCTGCGTGCGTGCGTGTGTGTGAGCTGCGTGCGTGTATTGTGTGTGTGAGCTGCGTGCGTGTCGTGTGTGTGGGAGCTGCGTGCGTGTGTGTGAGCTGCGTGCGTGTGTGAGCTGCATGTGTGTGTCATTATACAGTGGGGTTGTGTGTGTGAGCTGCGTGCGTGTGTGAGCTGCGTGCGTGTGTGTGTGTGTGAGCTGCGTGCGTGTGTGTGTGAGGTGCGTGCGTGAGCTGCGTGCGTGTGTGTGTGAGCTGCGTGCGTGTGTGTGTGAGCTGCGTGCGTGTGAGCTGCATGTGTGTGTCATTATACAGTGGGGCTGTGCGTGTGTGAGCTGCGTGCGTGTGTGTGAGCTGCGTGCGTGTGTGTGTGAGAGCTGCGTGCGTGTGTGTGAGAGCTGCGTGCGTGTGTGTGAGAGAGCTGCGTGCGTGTGTGTGAGAGAGCTGCGTGCGTGTGTGTGAGAGAGCTGCGTGCGCGTGTGTGTGTGTGTGAGAGTTGTGTACATGTGTGAGCTGCATGTGTGTGTCATACAGTGGGTTTGTGCGTTTGCCTGTCATTATACAGTGGGGATGTGTGGGTATGTCATTATACAGTGGGGCTGTGCATGTGTGTGTGTGTGAGCTGCGTGCGTGTGTGTGTGAGGTGCGTGTGTGTGTGAGCTGCATGCATGTGTGTGAGCTGCATGTGTGTGTCATTATACAGTGGGGCTGTGTGGGTATGTCATTATACAGTGGGGCTGTGTGTGTGTGTGAGCTGCGTGCGTGTGTGAGCTGCGTGCGTGTGTGAGCTGCGTGCGTGTGTGAGCTGCGTGCGTGTGAGCTGCGTGCGTGTGTGTGAGCTGCGTGCGTGTGTGTGAGCTGCGTGCGTGTCTGTGAGCTGTGTGCGTGTGTGAGCTGCGTGCGTGTGTGAGCTGCGTGCGTGTGTGTGAGCTGCATGCATGTGTGTGTGAGCTGCATGCATGTGTGTGTGAGCTGCGTGTGTGTGTGAGATGCGTGCGTGTGTGAGCTGCGTGTGTGTGTGTGTGAGCTGCATGTGTGTCATTATACAGTGGGCTTGTGCGTGTGCCTGTCATTATACAGTGGGGCTGTGCGTGCGCGTGTCATTATACAGTGGGGCTGTGTGTGTCATTATACAGTGGTGCTGTGTGTGTTATTATACAGTGGGGCTGTGCATGTCTGTCATTATACAGTGGGGCTGTGCGTGTGTCTCATTATACAGTGGGGCTGTGCATGTGTGTGTGTCATACAGTGGGGCTGTGCGTGTGTCTGTCATTATACAGTGGGGCTGTGTGTGTGTCATTATACAGTGGGGCTGTGCGTGTGTGTGTGTCATTGGTGCATTCACTCTGTCATTCTTTTGACTGCAGACTTGTGCTTCTCACATTGCTGGCAGTGCTGTGGTCATTTGGCAGGTGTGTGGCTGTAAGTTTGTGATTTGCATACATGCGGTCACATGCCGACTAGACTTGCATGGCCTAATGCAACTGTATTGAACAAGGCCCAAAACAGTCTAGTTGAAATGTGGCTGGGAATATATATATATCGCATGCTTGCAGTCACAAGACCACCTGTTGCCGGCACCAGAGAATCTTCACAGCGCACGATATGAGGATTCCCACATAGTGTCTGTAGACATGTAGCATAAGATCCGACAACCCCTTTAAGGATGAGCCGCTACTCATGGGCCACTGCTGTGTGCTTGTCCCCCAGGCCAAAATTTGCCAGTCAGCCCCTGCCTCACACCATAATCCCAAGGGTAATACCCTTAATGATATCTTGTGTAAACACAGCTTTATTTCAATTTAACACAAGACACTAACATTTAAAAGCATTTAACCCCTTTCTGACCTTGGACGGGATAGTACGTCCAAGGTCAGATCCCCTGCTTTGATGCAGGGCTCCGCGGTGAGCCCGCACCAAAGCCGGGACATGTCAGCTGTTTTGAACAGCTGACATGTGCCCGTAATAGGCGCGGGCAGAATCGCGATCTGCCCGTGCCTATTAACTAGTTAAATGCCGCTGTCAAACGCAGACAGCGGCATTTAACTACCGCATCCGGCCGGGCGGCCGGAAATGACGTCATCACCGACCCCCGTCACATGATCGGGGGTCGGCGATGCGTCTCCATTGTAACAAATAGAGGTCCTTGAGACCTCTATAGTTACTGATCGCCGGTGGCTGTGAGCGCCACCCTGTGGTCGGCGCTCACAGCACACCTCCATTTCTGCTACATAGCAGCGATCAGGAGATCGCTGCTATGTAGCAGAGGCGATCGAGTTGTGCCTGCTTCTAGCCTCCCATGGAGGCTATTGAAGCATGGCAAAAGTAAAAAAAAAAGTTGAAAAAAAATGTTAAAAAAATAAAAAAAATATAAAAGTTTAACCCCTTAGTGACAGAGCCAATTTGGTACTTAATGACCAGGCCAATTTTTGCAATTCTGACCACTGTCACTTTATGAGGTTATAACTCTGGAACACTTCAACGGATCCTGCTGATTCTGAGATTGTTTTTTCGTGACATATTGTACTTCATGTTAGTGGTAACATTTCTTCGATATTACTTGCGATTATTTATGAAAAAAACGGAAATATGGCGAGAATTTTTAAACTTTTGCAATTTTCAAAATTTGTATTTTTATGCCCTTAAATCAGAGAGATATGTCATGAAAAATAGTTAATAAATAACATTTCCCACATGTCTACTTTACATCAGCACAATTTTGGAAACAAAATTTTTTTTTGTTAGGGAGTTATAAGGGTTAAAAGTTGACCAGCAATTTCTCATTTTTACAACACCATTTTTTTTTTAGGGACCACATCACATTTGAAGTCATTTTGAGGGGTCTATATGATAGAAAATAATGAAGTGTGACACC
Source organism: Ranitomeya imitator (assembly GCF_032444005.1). NCBI lineage: Eukaryota > Metazoa > Chordata > Amphibia > Anura > Dendrobatidae > Ranitomeya > Ranitomeya imitator. The sequence continues at coordinate 206,029,158 of NC_091285.1, read as the reverse complement.
ATTCTAAAAACTACACCCCTCAAGGTTCTCAAAACCACATTCAAGAAGTTTATTAACCCTTTACGTGCTTCACAGGAACTGAAACAATGTGGAAGGAAAAAATGAACATTTAACTTTTTTTTGCAAACATCTTAATTCAGAACCATTTTTTTTATTTTCACAAGTGTAAAAACAGAAATGTAACCATAAATTTTGTTATGCAATTTCTCCTGAATACGCCAATACCCCATATGTGGGGGTAAACCACTGTTAGGGCGCACTGCAGAACTTGGAAGTGAAGGAGCGCCGTTTTACTTTTTCAATGTAGAATTGGCTGGAATTGAGATCGGACGCCATGTCGCGTTTGGAGAGCCCCTGATGTGCCTAAACAGTAGAAATCCCCCACAAGTGACCCCATTTTGGAAACTAGACCCCCCATGGAACTTATCTAGATGTGTGGTGAGAACCTTGAATGCCCAAGTGCTTCACAGAAGTTTATAATGCAGAGCCGTGAAAATAAAAAATATTTTTTTTTCCACAAAAAAGATTTTTTAGCCACCAAATTTTTATTTTCACAAGGGTAACAAGAGAAATTGGACCCCAAAAGTTGTTGTCCAATTTGTCCTGAGTATGCTGGTACCCCATATGTGGGGGTAAACCACTGTTTGGGCGCACGGCAGAGCTCGGAAGGAAGGAGCGCCGTTTTGGAATGCAGACTTTGATAGAATGGTCTGCGGGTATTATGTTGCGTTTGCAGAGCCCCTGATGTACCTAACCAGTAGAAACCCTCCACAAGTGACCCCATTTTGGAAACTAGACCCCTCAAGGAACTTATCTAGATGTGTGGTGAGAACTTTGAATGCCCAAGTGCTTCACAGAAGTTTAGAAAGCAGAGTCGTGAAAATAAAAAATATTTTTTTTTCCACAAAAAAGATATTGTAGCCCCCAAGTTTTTATTTTCACAAGGGTAACAGGAGAAATTGGACTGCAATAGTTGTTGTCCAATTTATCCCGAGTACGCTGATGCGCCATATGTGGCGGTAAACCACTGTTTGGGCGCACGGCAGAGCTCGGAAGGGAAGGAGCGCCTTTTTGGAATGCAGACTTTGATAGAATGGTCTGTGGGCATTATGTTGCGATTGCAGAGCCCCTGATGTACCTAAACTGTAGTAACCCCCCACAAGTGACCCCATTTTGGAAACTAGACCCCCCAAGGAACTTATCTAGATGTGTGGTGAGAACTTTGAATGCCCAAGTGCTTCACAGAAGTTTAGAATGCAGAGTCGTGAAAATAAAAAATATTTTTTTTTTTCCACAAAAAAGATATTGTAGCCCCCAAGTTTTTATTTTCACAAGGGTAACAGGAGAAATTGGACTGCAATAGTTGTCCAATTTATCCCGAGTACGCTGATGCGCCATATGTGGGGGTTAACCACTGTTTGGGCGCACGGCAGAGCTCGGAAGGGAAGGAGCGCCTTTTTGGAATGCAGACTTTGATAGAATGGTCTGTGGGCATTATGTTGCGATTGCAGAGCCCCTGATGTACCTAAACTGTAGTAACCCCCCACAAGTGACCCCATTTTGGAAACTAGACCCCCCAAGGAACTTATCTAGATGTGTGGTGAGAACTTTGAATGCCCAAGTGCTTCACAGAAGTTTAGAATGCAGAGTCGTGAAAATAAAAAATATTTTTTTTTTCACAAAAAAGATTTTGTAGCCCCCAAGTTTTTATTTTCACAAGGGTAACAAGAGAAATTGGACCCCAGAAGTTGTTGTCCAATTTATCCCGAGTACGCTGATGCCCCATATGTGGGGGTAACCCACTGTTTGGGCGCACGGCAGAGCTCAGAAGGGAGGGAGCACCATTTGACTTTTTGAGCGCAAAATTGGCTGTCGTGTTTGGAGACCCCCTGATGTACCTAAACAGTGGAAACCCCCCAATTCTAGCTCCAACCCTAACCCCAACACACCCCTAACCCTAATCCCAACCTCATCCATAATCCTAATCACTAACCCTAATCATAATCACAACCCTTACCCCAAAACAACCCTAATGTCAACCCTAACCATAACCCTAATCAAAACCCTAAATCCAACACACCCCTAATCCTAATCTCAACCCTAACCTCAAACCTAACCCTAATCCCAATACACCCCTAATCACAACCCTAACCTTAACCCTAATCCCAAACCTAACCCTAATCCCAAGCGTAACCCTAATGCCAACCCTAACCCTAATACCAACCCTAATCCAAACCCGAACCCTAATCCCAGCTCTAACCCTAACTTTAGCCCCAACCCTAGCCCTAACTTTAGCCCCAACCCTGTTATGTTTGCTAATGACAGGTGTTATGAAGGCAATCCAGAAACACAGTGTGCTTAGCGATCAGAGCGCACACAGTGATCTGACAAATACCCAAAAATACAAGAACGAGCTCTGAGACGTGGAAACTCTGTAGACTGCACACCTGATCCTATCCTAAACACAACTAAAAGCGGCTGTGGATTGCGCCTAACAACTACCTAGGCAACTCGGCACAGCCTAAGAAACTAGCTAGCCTGAAGATAGAAAAATAGGCCTGACTTGCCCCAGAGAAATTCCCCAAAGGAAAAGGCAGCCCCCCACATATAATGACTGTGAGTAAGATGAAAAGACAAAACGTAGGGATGAAATAGATTCAGCAAAGTGGGGCCCGATATTCTAGGACAGAGCGAGGACAGTAAAGCGAACTTTGCAGTCTACAAAAAACCCTAAAGCAAAACCACGCAAAGGGGGCAAAAAAAAAACCCACCGTGCCGAACTAACGGCACGGCGGTACACCCTTTGCGTCTCAGAGCTTCCAGCAAAACAAAAGACAAGCTGGACAGAAAAAAAAGCAACAAAAAAGCAAAAAGCACTTAGCTATACAGAGCAGCAGGTAACAGGAACAATCAGGAGAAGCTCAGATCCAACACTGAAACATTGACAAGGAGCAAGGATAGCAGCATCAGGCGGAGTTAAGTAATGAAGCAGTTAACGAGCTCACCAGAACACCTGAGGGAGGAATCTCAGAAGCTGCAGTACCACTTGTGACCACAGGAGTGAATTCAGCCACAGAATTCACAACAGTACCCCCCCCTTGAGGAGGGGTCACCGAACCCTCACCAGAGCCCCCAGGCCGACCAGGATGAGCCGCATGAAAGGCACGAACAAGATCGGAAGCATGAACATCAGAGGCAAAAACCCAGGAATTATCTTCCTGAGCATAACCCTTCCATTTAACCAGATACTGGAGTTTCCGTCTAGAAACATGAGAATCCAAAATCTTCTCCACAATATACTCCAATTCCCCCTCCACCAAAACCGGGGCAGGAGGCTCAACAGATGGAACCATAGGTGCCACGTATCTCCGCAACAACGACCTATGGAATACATTATGTATGGAAAAGGAGTCTGGGAGGGTCAAACGAAAAGACACAGGATTGAGAACCTCAGAAATCCTATACGGACCAATAAAACGAGGTTTAAATTTAGGAGAGGAAACCTTCATAGGAATATGACGAGAAGATAACCAAACCAGATCCCCAACACGAAGTCGGGGACCCACACGGCGTCTGCGATTAGCGAAAAGTTGAGCTTTCTCCTGGGACAAGATCAAATTGTCCACTACCTGAGTCCAGATCTGCTGCAACCTATCCACCACAGAATCCACACCAGGACAGTCCGAAGACTCAACCTGTCCTGAAGAGAAACGAGGATGGAACCCAGAATTGCAAACAAATGGAGAAACCAAGGTAGCCGAGCTGGCCCGATTATTAAGGGCGAACTCAGCCAACGGCAAAAAGGACACCCAATCATCCTGGTCTGCAGAAACAAAACATCTCAGATATGTTTCCAAGGTCTGATTGGTTTGTTCGGTCTGGCCATTAGTCTGAGGATGGAAAGCCGAGGAAAAGGATAGGTCAATGCCCATCCTACCACAAAAGGCTCGCCAAAACCTTGAAACAAACTGGGAACCTCTGTCAGAAACAATATTCTCAGGAATGCCATGCAACCGAACCACATGCTGAAAGAACAAAGGTACCAAATCAGAGGAGGAAGGCAATTTAGCCAAGGGCACCAGATGGACCATTTTAGAAAAGCGATCACAGACCACCCAAATGACTGACATCTTTTGAGAAACGGGAAGGTCAGAAATGAAATCCATCGAAATATGTGTCCAAGGCCTCTTTGGGACCGGCAAGGGCAAAAGCAACCCACTGGCACGAGAACAGCAGGGCTTAGCCCTAGCACAAATCCCACAGGACTGCACAAAAGTACGTACATCCCGTGACAGAGATGGCCACCAGAAGGATCTAGCCACTAGCTCTCTGGTACCAAAGATTCCAGGATGACCAGCCAACACCGAACAATGAAGTTCAGAGATAAGTTTATTAGTCCACCTATCAGGGACGAACAGTTTCTCTGCTGGACAACGATCAGGTTTATTCGCCTGAAATTTTTGCAGCACCCGCCGCAAATCAGGGGAGATGGCAGACACAATGACTCCTTCCTTGAGGATACCCGCTGGCTCAGATAAACCCGGAGAGTCGGGCACAAAACTCCTAGACAGAGCATCCGCCTTCACATTTTTAGAGCCCGGAAGGTACGAAATCACAAAGTCGAAGCGGGCAAAAAATAACGACCAACGGGCCTGTCTAGGATTCAAGCGCTTGGCAGACTCGAGATAAGTCAAGTTCTTATGATCAGTCAATACCACCACGCGATGCTTAGCTCCTTCAAGCCAATGACGCCACTCCTCGAATGCCCACTTCATGGCCAGCAACTCTCGATTGCCCACATCATAATTACGCTCAGCAGGCGAAAACTTCCTGGAAAAGAAAGCACATGGTTTCATCACTGAGCAATCAGAACCTCTCTGTGACAAAACCGCCCCTGCTCCAATCTCAGAAGCATCAACCTCAACCTGGAACGGAAGAGAAACATCTGGCTGACACAACACAGGGGCAGAACAAAAACGACGCTTCAACTCCTGAAAAGCTTCCACAGCAGCAGAAGACCAATTAACCAAATCAGCACCCTTCTTGGTCAAATCGGTCAATGGTTTGGCAATGCTAGAAAAATTACAGATGAAGCGACGATAAAAATTAGCAAAGCCCAGGAACTTTTGCAGACTTTTCAGAGATGTCGGCTGAATCCAATCCTGGATGGCTTGGACCTTAACTGGATCCATCTCGATAGTAGAAGGGGAAAAGATGAACCCCAAAAATGAAACTTTCTGCACACCGAAGAGACACTTTGATCCCTTCACAAACAAAGAGTTAGCACGCAGGACCTGAAAAACCATTCTGACCTGCTTCACATGAGACTCCCAATCATCTGAGAAGATCAAAATGTCATCCAAGTAAACAATCAGGAATTTATCCAGATACTCACGGAAGATGTCATGCATAAAAGACTGAAACACAGATGGAGCATTGGCAAGTCCGAACGGCATCACTAGATACTCAAAATGACCCTCGGGCGTATTGAATGCAGTTTTCCATTCATCTCCTTGCCTGATTCTCACCAGATTATACGCACCACGAAGATCTATCTTAGTGAACCAACTAGCCCCCTTAATCCGAGCAAACAAGTCAGATAACAATGGCAAGGGATACTGAAATTTAACAGTGATCTTATTAAGAAGGCGGTAATCAATACACGGTCTCAGCGAACCATCCTTCTTGGCTACAAAGAAGAACCCTGCTCCCAGTGGTGATGACGATGGGCGAATATGTCCCTTCTCCAGGGATTCCTTCACATAACTGCGCATAGCGGCGTGTTCGGGCACGGATAAATTAAATAATCGACCTTTAGGGAATTTACTACCAGGAATCAAATTGATAGCACAATCACAATCCCTATGCGGAGGTAGAGCATCGGACTTGGGCTCTTCAAATACATCCTGATAATCAGACAAGAACTCTGGTACCTCAGAAGGGGTGGATGACGAAATCGACAAAAATGGAACATCACCATGTACCCCCTGACAACCCCAGCTGGATACCGACATGGAATTCCAATCCAATACTGGATTATGGGTTTGTAGCCATGGCAACCCCAACACGACCACATCATGCAGATTATGCAACACCAGAAAGCGAATAACTTCCTGATGTGCAGGAGCCATGCACATGGTCAGCTGGGCCCAGTATTGAGGTTTATTCTTGGCCAAAGGTGTAGCATCAATTCCTCTCAATGGAATAGGACACCGCAAAGGCTCCAAGAAAAACCCACAACGTTTAGCATAATCCAAATCCATCAGATTCAGGGCAGCGCCCGAATCCACAAACGCCATGACAGAAAACGACGACAAAGAGCATATCAAGGTAATGGACAGAAGGAATTTGGACTGTACAGTACCAATGACGGCAGACCTAGCGGACCGCCTAGTGCGCTTAGGACAATCAGAAATAGCATGAGTGGAATCACCACAGTAGAAACACAGACCATTCAGACGTCTGTATTCCTGCCGTTCAACTCTAGTCATAGTCCTATCGCACTGCATAGGCTCAGGTTTAACCTCAGGCAGTACCGCCAAATGGTGCACAGATTTACGCTCGCGCAAGCGTCGACCGATCTGAATGGCCAAAGACAAAGACTCATTCAAACCAGCAGGCATAGGAAATCCCACCATGACATCCTTAAGAGCCTCAGAGAGACCCTTTCTGAACAAAGCTGCCAGCGCAGATTCATTCAACTGAGTGAGTACTGACCATTTCCTAAATTTCTGACAATATACTTCTATATCATCCTGACCCTGGCACAAAGCCAGCAAATTTTTCTCAGCCTGATCCACTGAATTAGGCTCATCGTACAGCAATCCGAGCGCCAGGAAAAACGCATCGACACTACTCAATGCAGGGTCTCCTGGCGCAAGAGAAAATGCCCAGTCTTGAGGGTCGCCGCGCAAAAAAGAAATAATAATCAAAACCTGTTGAATAGGATTACCAGAAGAATGAGGTTTCAAGGCCAGAAATAGCTTACAATTATTTTTGAAACTTAGAAACTTAGTTCTATCTCCAAAAAACAAATCAGGAATAGGAATTCTTGGTTCTAACATAGATTTCTGATCAATAGTATCTTGAATTTTTTGTACATTTATAACGAGATTATCCATTGAAGAGCACAGACCCTGAATATCCATGTCCACACCTGTGTCCAGAATCACCCAAATGTCTAGGGGAAAAAAAAAGTGAACACAGAGCAGAAAAAAAAAAAAAAATGATGTCAGAACTTTTTCTTTCCCTCTATTGAGAATCATTAGTTAGGCTCCTTGTACTGTTATGTTTGCTAATGACAGGTGTTATGAAGGCAATCCAGAAACACAGTGTGCTTAGCGATCAGAGCGCACACAGTGATCTGACAAATATCCAAAAATACAAGAACGAGCTCTGAGACGTGGAAACTCTGTAGACTGCACACCTGATCCTATCCTAAACACAACTAAAAGCGGCTGTGGATTGCGCCTAACAACTACCTAGGCAACTCGGCACAGCCTAAGAAACTAGCTGGCCTGAAGATAGAAAAATAGGCCTGACTTGCCCCAGAGAAATTCCCCAAAGGAAAAGGCAGCCCCCCACATATAATGACTGTGAGTAAGATGAAAAGACAAAACGTAGGGATGAAATAGATTCAGCAAAGTGGGGCCCGATATTCTAGGACAGAGCGAGGACAGTAAAGCGAACTTTGCAGTCTACAAAAAACCCTAAAGCAAAACCACGCAAAGGGGGCAAAAAAAAACCACCGTGCCGAACTAACGGCACGGCGGTACACCCTTTGCGTCTCAGAGCTTCCAGCAAAACAAAGACAAGCTGGACAGAAAAAAAGCAACAAAAAAGCAAAAAGCACTTAGCTATACAGAGCAGCAGGTCACAGGAACAATCAGGAGAAGCTCAGATCCAACACTGAAACATTGACAAGGAGCAAGGATAGCAGCATCAGGCGGAGTTAAGTAATGAAGCAGTTAACGAGCTCACCAGAACACCTGAGGGAGGAAGCTCAGAAGCTGCAGTACCACTTGTGACCACAGGAGTGAATTCAGCCACAGAATTCACAACAGCTCCCATCCTGCGCCCCCGTTCTGTCATTTGCTGCTCCCATCCTGCGGCACCGTTCTTTAATTTGCTGCTCCCATCCATATGCCCCATACGCTGCTCCATAAGATGCTCCATAGTATATGCCCCGTATCAGGTGGCGTAAGTAACAAATAGCTTTGCCACATTAACACAACAGCAATGTGTTACTTGCGCCACCTGATTCCTTTCCGGCGCCATTTTCTTGGTCCTCCTGCTGGCGGAATCAGCGCCCATCCTGCGGCACCGTTCTTTAATTTGCTGCTCCCATCCATATGCCCCATACGCTGCTCCATAAGATGCTCCATAGTATATGCCCCGTATCAGGTGGCGTAAGTAACAAATAGCTTTGCCACTTTAACACAACAGCAATGTGTTACTTGCGCCACCTGATTCCTTTCCGGCGCCATTTTCTTGGTCCTCCTGCTGGCGGAATCAGCGCCTGCGCAGTCCGCGCTTTCCGGCGCCATTTTCTTGAAGACACACTGCAGTGTGTCTTCAAGAAAAAGGCGCCGGAAAGCGCGGACTGCGCAGGCGCCGATTCCGGCAGCAGGACCAAGAAAATGGCGGCGGAAAGGAATCAGGTGGCGTAAATAACAAATTGCTGAAGCATGAAGTGTCACAGCTTCATGCCACAGCAATTTGTTACTTACGCCATTCCTTTCCGCCCATTTTCTTCGTCCTTCTGCTGCCGGAATTGGTGCCTGCGCAGTCCGCTCTTTTCGGCGCCATTTTCTTGAAGACACATCTGCAGTGGAGCCGGAGTGTGTCTTCAAGACAATGGCGCCGGAAAGCGCGGAGTGCGCAGGCGCCGATTCCTGCTGCCGGAATCGGCGCCTGCGCAGTCCGCGCCTTCCGGCGCCATTTTCTTGAAGACACACTCCGGCTCCTCTGCCTGTGACTGGTAAGTCAGAGGGCGGCGCCGGCGCGCATTAAGCGCGTCATCGCGCCCTCTGAACTGTCACAGCAGAGGAGCCGGGAGACGGAGCCACACGCAGCGCTGGAACGGGGAAAGGTGAATATACTTACCCTCCTGGCGGTCCCTGACTCTCCGGTGGAGATCGCGATATGCGTTCAGTGCTTACGCATTCTGCGATCTCCTGGGAGCGTCACTCTGTGGGGGCCAGACTGCTCCGGCGCTTGCGCCTGCGCAGTCTATAAAGGCTTCGGACAGAGTGACGCTCCCAGCGTTATATTATAGATTTCCTTGCTATGCTGTTAGAGGCCTTGTTATTATACTAAGGGCTACTGGGTTATTTTGCTTATTCAGTCAAAGAGCTCTTTTGAGTATCTTTTGTACATCTGTTTCTATTTCTAGTGATTATATCTACATATTCTTTTGGTTGCCTTTGTAGGGGTCATATCATTGCATGTTTTGTACACCATGAATATGCTGTCCATATAGAAGCCTAAAATATTTAACTGCCATCCCCACGAGTCTAGCACAGGTTATAGCCTTATTATGGGCCTTGTGTATTTAATGTCTATAAGGTACCAGTGGGTCCCCTTTTTAAATGTTTAGTTTTTGGTAAAATCCCTGCGTTTTGGTGATCCCCATTTGTATGGCCTATTCTGTTTCTTGTTTCCAAATGTATATGCGTTTCATAGGTCAGGGTTAGGATTCCATTGTTCATCTTACTGTGGTGCCCCCTCAAGTTATTTGTTTAGTACCTGTCCTTTTGTCCTAATGATGAGGGGCCATTAATATACAGTAGCTATACCTCACTAGTCCTCATTTCAGATACACTAACAGCTCGGCATTACATTGATTTGGTGATAGAACCAGTGGCACAACCATTTCTCTAGGTATCCCAAGAGACATTTTTAACACAATAACGCCAAGGCGCATGTTATTGGTGCTACTGTGATCAGCCTGTTTGGTCAAAACGTGCTACCATGACCTACAGCATCTCTGGACATTTTTCCCTATCAGGGATATCATTGGTTGGCATTTGTTTAAGGAGCTGACAGCAGTAGATCTTAATGATTTGCAAGCTCAAGTGCATTCAGCATAGCAGAACATTCCTCAGACAAACATTAAAAATCTCATTAATAGCAGTTAAAGCGTATAATATAAGTGCATGTACTTCTACGCATGATGCGTGAATAAATCAAGAGTTTTTAGAATTTTGTTTCCATATTTTCATTTGCATATTAATGACATGTCTACTGAACCTGTGATTTCCATAATTCAACAACTTTCTTCTTGATGGTGCAATTTCATTATTGAAGCGTGCACTTTTTCATCATAAGGAATAACTAAGGGTATGTTCCCACGGTCAGTAAACACTGCAGGTTGGGCGCTGTGTACATCCGCAACGTCCAACCCACAGCGGCCAGATGTTACAGCATAGTGGATGGGATTTCAAGAAATCCCAACTCCACTAGGCGTGCACCCGTGGCTTCCCTGCAGAGACGGACATGCGCCACGTCTTTCCAGACAGCAGCATGCCAATTTATCTTGCGGAGATGCTCAGTCTCCACAAGATAAATGTCCCCATACAATACACATGTGAAATCACCTGCATTCCAAAGCCGGCAGCACTTTGGACGGAGCGGACTGCCAGTTCCTGACCGTGGGAACATACCTTAAAAAGTCATGGGCGAAATGTAAACAAGGGCCCCTGCCTATCATGTCACCTTTATAACACTGGTCTCTTCTGGCTTTTCATCCATTACGGGCATTTGGACCCAATTGTGAATGATACATCTAAACTATAGGTACACCTTTGTTGCCCACATCAGTGCAGCAACAAAATATGTGTGGATCGCAGGTAGAGTCTAGGCATATAAACTTTAGCCTTAGAAATTACCTTTTTTAGCCTAAATTGTCAGCACTAGGGTTGAGCGAAACGGATCGTTCATTTTCAAAAGTCGCCGACTTTTGGCAAAGTCGGGTTTCATGAAACCCGACCCGATCCCTGTGTGGGGTCGGCCATGCGGTACGCGACTTTCGCGCCAAAGTCGCGTTTCGTATGACGCGCTTGGCGCCATTTTTTTCAGCCAATGAAGGGGCGTGGGCAGAGTGATGACATAGGTCTTAGGGGCGTGGACGCCTATCGGCATGTTGTCGCTTGTGCGCTGTAGCGATTTGCACTGTATAACACCAGCTTTTCAGGGGAGAGAGGGAGAGAGAGAGAGAGGGAGAGAGAGAGAGAGAGAGAGAGAGACCCGGCTCGACCCTAAGAAAGTCAAGGTCGCTCAACCCTAGTCAGCACATCTTCACCACCTCTCCAAAATACATACTCAAGCTAATTTTGCTATTTAGAAAAGAAAGACTGCACTTCCTGGATCTGGCATATCACACAATAGGACAATACATGGATGAGATTAGCAATCTGGAGTTGATGTAGGAGTTGTGATAAATTCTTTTCTTGTGAAAACATTACCATTTGCTGTACAGTATATGTAACACATGTATTTGATCCCTTTCTACTCCAGCTGTTTTATATACAGTAGCTGAGAGTCCACAGGGACTTAGTTTAGCCACAGATGGAGAAGATTACAGATGTTTGTTTTATCTTCTTCAAGAACAGATGCAAGATCTGTGAATAACACACACACACACATATATTATATATATATATATATATATATATATATATATATACACAGTGCCTTAAAAAAGTGTTCATACCCTGTGAACTTTTCCATATTTTTTCACGTTACACCCACAAACTTAAATGTGTTTTACTAGGATTTTATGTGATATCAGTTGTCCCTTGTCAGCATATATGTCTCTTCCCAAATTTTTAGTTAGATACGGCATACATATTAGCAATTTACATTGTCCAGTGCTGGACAAAGAGTATTGTTGGCTTTTCCAGGCTCCTAAATGAGATTTGTGTCTCTTTATTAAACTGTTGCTTCCCTTAAAATTTCAAAATTTGGGTCCCCCAAAAATTGGTGGTGTGGTATTGGCCAGTTTATGTACATTTTAAGCAGGTCTAAGATACTGGGTTAATATGCTCTACAGACCTATTTTAGGTCGCAGCCTTAGGGTATGTTCACACGTTCAGGATTTCCATCCTTTTTTTTTCAGGACTGTTTTTTTTAAAAACTGCAGCTCTTGGCAGAAAACGCAGGTCCTTTTTTTGGTCCTTTTTTGTCCTTTTTTGATGCGTTTTTTGATGCGTTTTTTGATCCTTTTTTTGTATGCAGTTTTCTAACCCTAACCCTAACCCTAACCCTAACCCTACCCCTACCCCTATTCTAACCTTAGTGAAAAAAAAAAAAATTCTTAATTTTTTTATTGTCCCTACCAATGGGGGTGACAAAGTGGGGGGGGTGTCATTTACTATTTTTTTATTTTGATCACTGAGATAGGTTATATCTCAGTGATCAAAATGCACTTTGGAGCGAATCTGCCGGCCGGCAGATTCGGCGGGCGCACTGCGCATGCGCCCGCCATTTTGCAAGATGGCGGCGCCCAGGGAGAAGACGGCCGGACGGACACCGGGACGCCGGGTAAGTATAAGGGGGGGAGATTAGGGCACGGGGGGGGCATCGGAGCACTGGGGGGGGCATCGGAGCACGGGGGGGGCATCGGAGCACGGGGGGCGGGATCGGAGCACGGGGGGGCAGCCACACTCCACCCACGCACTTCCGCCCGCTCCCCCGCACTTCCTGCTGCAGCGGTTCTGCACATCAAATCGCAGTAAAACCCGCAGATATATTTTTGATCTGCGGGTTTTACTGCGGTTTTGACCTCACAATGGAGGTCTATGGGTGCAGAACCGCTGCGGTTCAGGAAAAAGAAGTGACATGCTCCTTCTTTTTTGCCGCAGCTATTCTGCGCGGCTTTTTAAACGAAATTCCGGATCATGTGCACAGCAGTGACTGTTTTCCATAGGGTTACATTGTTATGTACCCTGCATGGAAAACAGCTGCGGAACCGCAGCGGCAAAACCGCTGCGGTTCCGCAGTAAAAAACGCACTGTGTGAACATGGCCTTACACATATTGGAACATGGTCATTGCCACACTAAGGCCTTTACCTGAGCTCTGTAGCATTGCCTGTCAACTGAGTAATACACTCCACAGACCTCGACACTCTCTGGGACATATCCTGTAAAATGTAACTGCAAAATGTATTGTGAGGTCCCCATCAGTCTCTTTCAGCGTGTATGATACAGACCCCTTGGGTAATTTTTTGGAAATCTTTGTACATTGTGCAATGGTCAAATTCCTACTTAACAACTGAATGCTGTGCTGAGACAATGAAATGGACGTGGTTGCTGACTGTTGTGTCTGTGCAACTGCAGGTTGTGGGTAAGAGACATCAGCACCTCGTTCCTGGACAGCAGATAGGGAAGGACGTAACACAGGGGAAGGGCCAGTGGTTTCACCCTCAGACACACATGTTTGTACCCAGGCATTCCACAAACCTACTGGGGTGGTGTGCATATGAGTAGTATATGGTGTATGCTATCAGAGGTATTATGTCGAATTTCCCTTTACAAAGGGATGTGTGAGTAAGATTTTCGAACTAGCAGCATATACACTGCTCAAAAAAAATAAAGCAAACACTAAAATCCCACATCCTAGATATCACTGAATGAAATATTCCAGCTGTAAATTTTTATTCATTACATAGTGGAATGTGTTGAGAAAAATAAAACCTAAAAATTATCAACGTAAATCACAACTAATATCCCACGGAAGTCTGGAGTTGGAATGATGCTCAAAATCAAAGTGGAAAATAAAGTTACAGACTGATCCAACTTCAGTGGAAATGCTTCAAGACAAGGAAATGATGCTCAGTAGTGTGTGTGGCCTCCACGTGCCTGTATGACCTCCCTACAATGCCTAGGCATGCTCCTGGTGAGGCGGCAGATGGTCTCCTGAGGGATCTCCTCCCAGACCTGGACTAAAGCATCCCCCAACTCCTGTACAGTCTGTGGTGCAACGTGACGTTGGTGGATGGTGCGAGACATGATGTCCCAGATGTGTTCAATTGGATTCAGGTCTGGGGAATGGGCGGGCCAGTCCAAAGCTCCAATGCCTTCATCTTGCAGGAACTGCTGACACACTCCAGCCACATGAGGTCTGGCATTGTCCTGCATTAGGAGGAACCCAGGGCCAACCGCACCTGCATATGTTCTCACAAGGGGTCTGAGGATCTCATCTCGGTACCTAATGGCAGTCACGCTACCTCTAGCAAGCACATGGGGGACTGTGCAGCCCTCCAAAGAAATGTCACCCCACACCATTACTGACCCACTGCCAAACCGGTCATGCTGAAGGATGTTGCAGGCAGCAGATCACTCTGTCACATCTGTCACATGTGCTCAGTGTGAACCTACTTTCATCTGTGAAGAACACAGGGCGCCAGTGGCAAATTTGCCATTCCTGGTATTCTGTGGCAAATGCCAAGCGTCTTGTATGGTGTTGGGCTGTGAGCACAACCCCCATCTGTGGATGTCGGGCACTCAGACCATCCTCATGGAGTCAGTTTCTAACCGTTTGTGCAGACATAAGCACATTTGTGGCCTGCTGGAGCTCATTTTGCAAGGTCTGGCAGTGCTCCTCCTGTTCCTCCTTGCACAAAGGCTAAGGTAGCGGTCCAGCTGCGTTGACCAAAACATCAGCAGAAAGCATTGGTACTGAGATGTGGTCTGTGGTCCCCATCTGCAGAATCACTCCTTTATTGAGTGTGTCTTGATAATGGCCAATAATTTCCATCTGTTGTCTATTCCATTTGCACAACAGCATGTGAAATTGATTGTCAATCAGTGTTGCTTCCTAAGTGGACAGTTTGATTTCACAGAAGTTTAATTTACTTGGAGTTATATTCTGTTGTTTAAGTGTTCCCTTTATTTTTTGGAGCAGTGTATATATAGAGCATGTTTCATTACTCATATTATTATTCTGTGTAAAGCTGAAATCTGAAGAAGTGTGTACAGCATATTAATGCTTTGATGTTCCACAACATCCAAGTGAAGACCCAAAAAACAACTTCAGGCTCCCAGATCTACATGCTTAAAGAGAGAGAAGGTCAACACAATAAACACAATAAAAAATAATAATATAAAGAGATAGGGAGTACAAGTTTCACCACTGCACAATGTACAAAGGTTTCCAAAAATTAAAAAACATTACCCACCTGGGGTATACATATATGACCACTAAGTACTTGTTGCAGAAGCAGGAGGAGTAGGATGTGATTTCCTGAACAAAATGGATTTGGATGGTAAGGCATGGACGTTGAGACAACTTGCAAAAAAACTCATTTGGGCTGCATTTATGTTAAGTTGCTGTCATCCATAGGGCTTACAAAGTCGGAGGAAATCCAGCCCTTGTTCAAATTTACAAGAGTAAACCTGTCTGCATTTTCCATAGACAGGCGTGTATGCCTATCTGTAATGATTGCACCAGCCGAACTAAAAACCCGCTCAGACAACACACTCGTGGCAGGGCATGGCAGCACCTCCAAGGTGTACAAGGAGAGGTCGGGTCAAGTGTGCCGCTTGGACAACCAATAGTGAAAGGGCACTGAAGAATCAGGAAGGACGCTGGTATGATCACTTAAGTGCTCCTTCATCATCTTGGTCAACTTCTCCCTCTTAGTCATAGTTACACCCACAGATAGCCATTGCTGATGTGACGGTTTCATAAAAATGGAGCAGTTGTTTGTCATTTCCCACCCCCTCCCAAGTTGCATTTAGTGAGCGTGACCCTTCCCGGTAATCCTTGTTGGTTAAAAGAGCCGGTAGTTCTGCCAACAGCATAGCCTTAGGGTAATATTTTCAGCAAGTCTTCCATAACGGCCCTCTGGCATACACACTGAACATGGCATGTCTGCCTCTGACATGAGAGAGGAAATTTCTCCTCGAACCGTGGGTCAAGAAAGATGCACAGCCAGTATTTCATGGTGGACAAAATGTGTTTCACATGAGGGTCTTGGGAAAGGCATCTGGACATGAACTGTGCCATGTGTGGCAGACTACAAAGAGTCAAACGTTCACTATCCCTACCAGGACAAACACTAACCATCCTCTCCTCCTTACAACGCATCGCCGACTCCTCCACCTCCTCCTCATCAGGCCATCCATACTGGACAGGTATGAAGCTGGGATTGGGAGTCCCCTCTGTAGCATAGACCAAAAACACCTGTTCCTCCTCCTGTTCCTCATCATCACCCAATGTGGTCTGAGAATATTGTGTGAGGCTGGGCTGTGTGCTATCAGCCACTGTAAAATCTTGCTACATAGCCACCTGCTCAGGATTCAAAGCTTCCTCTTTGAGATTCTACAGTGATCGTTTTAATAGACAGAGCAGTGGGATGGTTACTCTGATAATAGCGTCACCATCTTGGTGCAGTACTCAAAGTTTTGAAGAATCTCACATATGTCAGCAATCCACACCCACTCGGCAGTTATTATGTGTGGGGGCTGAGTGTTACTCTGACGGGCATTGAGAAGCTGGAATTCAGACACTGCCCTTTGCTGCTCACTAAACCTTGCCAACATATGGAAGGTCGAATTCCTGCCTGTGGGCAGGTCACAAATCAGATGGTGACGAGACAAATTAAAGCGCTGCTGCAGCGAAGCCAGACTTTCGGAAATGGGTGCTGACACGGCGTACCTTGACAGGTAGATCCTGCAAGGCAGGGTATATTTTGAAAAAACGCTATACAACCCAGTTCAGCACATAGGCCATGCATGGAACGTGCACCAGCTTGCCAAGCTTTATAGCTGCCACCAAGTTACGCCCATTATCGCACACAACCTCTTGGATGGAGGTTCAGCAGTGAGAGCCACTAATCAGTCTGGCCTTTTATCCCTTTCAATAGCTATGCTGCAATGTGAGCTTTATCACCTAAACAGATGAGCTTCAGCAGAGCGTGCTGCTACTTCGCCAAGGTAGTGATGCAGACCTCTTAGCTGGGAAGTGATGGGGAGGCTAGTTCTTCTGAGGATGAGGAGAGACATGAACTGGAAGACGAGGAGACTGGAACCCTAATAGAAACTGGGCCCGCTATTCTTGGTGTGGGTAAGATGTGTGATGTCCCACCCTCTGACTCTGTCCCAGACTCCACCAGGTTCACCCAGTGTGCTATCGGGGAAATGTAGCATCCCTGTCCACAAGAACTTGTCCACGTGTCTGTGGTTAGGTGGACCTTCCCTGTGACTGCGTTGGCCAGAGCCTCATCATCGACCGCGTCTTCCAATTCATCAATCTGATCCTTGTTCAGATCTATGATTTTAGGCTGACCTGATGGTATCTGTGCATCATGATTATCCTCCACCTGTTCAGACATTAATTGACCTTCCCAACGTTGCTTTCTTCTGGCCGTGGGTGCTCAAATGTTTGGGTGTCACTGCACTCCACCTCCTCATGACCCTCTTTAATGTTGCATGTTAGTCGCCGACCAGGGAAATTGGGATACTCGATACCGGGTCCAGTCACTCTTAAAGGGGATGTCACGGTGGCTGCGACCCAGTCCGTGGCCCTGGGTGCTCACTTAAAAGGGGAATGTCTTTAAAGGGAATTTGGTAATAAAATCTATTCGTGACACCAACTGTGGTTATCAGTCAGAGGGGACCAACGCTGCTTAAAGGGGTCCTCTGGGGTGATGTTGTTGCAGCAAGATGGTGACGCTTCCCACAGGTGAAGCGGGGTCCCCAGGGCTCCCAAGGTGTATTGCAAGGATGGTGGGTTGCAGGTAAATAAGTGGAAGACACAGAGTTGTAAAGTCTTTACCTGGTTTACTGGTAGAAGCAGTCCACAGTCCAGGATACCAGGCACGGGTGATGATGTGGTCCGGGCGGCCTGGAGGCGATAGTGGATCCCTCTCCAAGGTGAGGTCCATAAGCCTTCCTACTCGTGCTAATATGTGAGGTCCCTGCTGCCTATAGCTTTCTGGCAAAGTCCTCTCACTCCTGTCCTAGAACAGGTACCCGTACGATGGGCAGCTTGAGCCGTTTTACAGGGTCTCTATTACGACCCGGGCTCTTCAGGTGCTGCTTCACCTCCAGGTGGTGTGGGCAAATTACATACAGTTCTAAGCCCTCTGGTTCTGCGATGCGTCCTAGAGTTTCGGCTCTGAGGGTGCCCGGTCACCGTTCCCCTCTGAGCCCCTTGCTTTCTCCACTGTGCTCCTTTCCTCAATTGCTCCACTACATCCAACATCCTTCGGGTTCTGGTCCTTCCCTGGAGCTGCAGCTCAGTCCTGGCTGCACAGCTCCGTAGTCTGCTCTCTGCTCCAGACTTCCTTCTCTCTCCTCTCCCTCCAACAGACTAACTCCTCCTCCAGACCAGTATACTTAAAGCTGAGGGAAGCTCCCCTGAATCCGGGTCCTGAACTCCACCTTCTGGCATGGATTCAGAACCTGTTGTGTGTAGGTGCTTACCTGGTAAAGAGAATCCTCCTTGCCTCCAAGCATGATATCACCCTCCCTGAAAGGAAGGCAACATCTCTGTAACAACTGGTTTCCTGGGGTATTACACATGTTGAGAGGCCTGAATAATTGCAAGGAAACATAAACAGCTCCTTGGAGTGGCCAGTGTTGGGGTCTTATGTCTCCTGGGACTCTTGATGGGGGGGAGGAAGGAGGACCAGGTTGAGGATTCAGAGGCCCAGCCTTTTGGCTACTGAGACTGGACCATGTGGAAGGCTTTGTGGTGCTGCTTGTCAACACACTGGAGCCTTTGTCTGCTATCCAACTCACAACATCCTCGCACTTGTCTGCAGGGCAGCCATCAGGGCATTACTGCCCTGACTGGTGTATGGGGTCCGATGACAGAGGGGGCCCGCATCGAGCCCCCTCTCTTCTGGTCATCGGGCCCCAGCAACAGGATTCTAACGGTGCAGTAACTGAACACAGGTTCAGTTAAACTCTATTGCCATGCGGGCCTGGGCAATAGTTAAAAGCTGCCAGACAATCGGAGGCTGGCAGCTGACGTCAGCGAACACGTCGCTGGAGTATGACATCATTGTCATTCGCTGGCGAGTGCGCGCCTGGACTGCTTTGAGGAAAGTTCGCCACAGGAGCACGGCCAGGTGAGAAAAAAGATTTATTTTTTTTACTGAAAGCCACAAGTCCGGGGCAAGAATGGAGACACGGGGGCAGGATGGGAGACACGGGGAGAACAATGGGGACACGGGGAAGAATTGAGATGCAGGGGGAATAATAGAGACACAGGGGGAAGTATGGAGACACAAGGGGAAGTTTGGAGACACAGGGGGAAGTATGGAGACACGGGGGGGAAGTATGGAGACACGGGGAAATATGGACACATGGGGAAATATGTAGACACAGGGGGAAGTATGGAGATACAGGGGGAAGAATGAAGACATATGGGGAAGAATGGAGACACAGGAAGAAGTATGGAAACACAGGGGAAAGTATGGAGTCACAGGGGGAAGTATAGAGACACAGGGGGCAGGATTGGAGATACAGGGGGAAGAATGGAGACATGGGCAAGTATGGAGACACAGGGGGAAGTATGGAGACACAGGGGGCAGAATGGAGACAGGATGAAGAAAGGAGACCGGGGGAAGAATGGAGACACAGGGGGAAGAATGGAGACACAGGGGGCAGGATCGGAGACACAAGGGCAGGATGGGAGACAAAGGGGACAGGATGGGAGACACAGGGGGCAGGATCGGAGACACAAGGGAAGGATGGGAGACACAGGGGTCAGGATAGGAGACACAGGGCAGGATGGGAGACACAGGGGGCAAGATAGGAGACACAAGGGCTGGATGGGAGACACAGGGGGCAGGATGGGAGACACAGGGGGCAGGATGGGAGACACGGAGCAGGATGGGAGAAACAGGGGGCAGGATAGAGACACGAGCAGGATGGAGACATGGTGCAGAATGCAGACAGATGCGGCAGGATGGAGACAGATGGTGCGGTCAGGTAAGGAGAGAGGTTTTTTAAATTTTTATTGAAAGCAGCAAACTGCAATATGTTTCAACGGCAGGATGGAGACAGAAGGCAGGATGGAGACACAAGAGGGCAGGATGGAGGCAGATGGGGCAGGATCATAGGGCAGGATGAAGACAGATGGGGCAGGATCATCGGGCAGGATGGAAACAGATGGGGCAGGATCATGGGGCAGGATGGAGACAGATGGGGCAGGATCATGGGGCAGGATGGAGACAGATGGGGCAGGATCATGGGGCAGGATGGAGACAGACGAGGCAGGATCATGGGGCAGGATAGAGACAGATGGGGAAGGATGATGGGGCAGGATGGAGACAGATGGGGTAGGAACATGGGGCAGGATGGAAACAGATGGTGCAGGATGGAGACAGAAGGGGCAAGATGGAGACAGATGGGGCAGGATGGGGAGATCATATGGGGCAAAATGGGACATCACATTGGGGCAGAACGGATACTCATGAGGGCAGAATGGAAGAACATATGGGGTCAGGATGGGAGAAAATATGGCTGGAGCCAGGAATGGGACACAAGGGGTCAGGATGGGGGATATTATTGTGGTAGGGGTTAATTAATGGATACTATTACTGCAGTTATGCATTTTATTTTTTGAGGAGAGTGTTTTCAATGGAGGGGTCCTGTTACTGTGCAGAGTGACTCTATGCCACCTTTTTTTCTTCATCTGGCATAGTGTAGAAATTGGGAAAAAATAAGTAATGTGCTCTGCAAGCAATGCTCTAGATAACTGTGTTATTTCTTGCAGAGACCAGTCTCCCCTGGAAGAAGTGATGGCGGTCTTTGTTGGATGAAGATGAAAAGCGAAGATGAAGGACTTCACCTATAGACGTCACTGGTGAGTCAGTGTATTACATGTGCACGCACACTATACATTGAATATTATATACAGAGCTCCTGTGTACAATATCACCAGTGATCCCTGTATTACCTGTACACTGTAAACTAAGTATAGATCAACTGTGCATAATAGCACTTATGTTGATATTAGTATTTTTATTAATGATCAGTATTGTAGTATTTGGTCACTGTGGTGGTAATACCGCTCTGGCAAAAATTAAGAGACCACTGCAAAATGTTCAGTTTGTCTGATTTTTCTCTTCATATGTATATTTTTTGAGTAAAATGTAAATTGTTCTTTTATTCTATAAACTTCTGGCAACATGTTTCCAAATTTCCAAGCAATAAATTTTTTATTTTTTTTCTGAAAAGGAGAAATGGTCAAAATAAAAAAACAGTGCTTTCAGACCTCAAATAATGCAAAGAAAACAAGTTTATAATCATTTAGAAACAACAATACTAATGTTTTAACTCAGGAAGAGTTCAGAAATCAATATTTTGTGGAATAACCATGATTTTTAATCACAGCTTTCATGCGTCTTGGCATGCTTTCCACCAGTCTTTCACACTGCTTCTGGCGCAAAAATGTAAGCAGTTCTTCTTTGTTTGATGGCTTGTGACTATCCATCATCCTCTTGATTACATTCCAGTGGTTTTCAATGGGGTTTAGGTCTGGAGATTGGGCTGCCCATGACAGGGTTTTGATGTGGTGGTCTCTTAATTTTTGCCAGAGCTGTATGTTATCCGGTCATAGTGTGGCGCTATTTGTTCCTTACATGTGGCATTATTCGGTCACTATGTGGTGGTAATATGTCCCGTGTATGTGATGTTATTGGTCATTCAAAAAAATGAAAAGTAAATAAAAATATACCTAAATTGTATTTGATATGAAATGTTTTATTCTGCCAAAAGGCACACTTTTTGTGGTTGCCTATTGTTGCCCTGTATAAAATATATATTTATGTAATAAAGGCATTTTAGTTCATTGTACCTTTCCTTGGCTTTTTATATTTATCTTTATATATTTTTTATTTATTTTTTATTATTTTTTATTTTTACCTGGGTATTCTTTATACACCCATGTAAGGTTTTATCATATTCTCGATTTCCATACTATAGGTTCCTTTTTTCATTCTGCCAAAAGAGTCTACCTTGTCGTGGAGGGAGATTAAAAAGTCTTTTGGCCAAAAGCTGCTGGCTATGTATGTGTTGTTGGTGAGGATGTGGTACAGAAGCGGTGTTTTTCCAAGAGAGGGTGGTGAGACTGTGGAGGGTTCGAGGGGTGGGGCCTGGGCAGAGTCTCAAGGGGGCCCGAAAATGTTGGCAGTATGGGGCCCCGAAATTCCTAGAGGCAGCCCTGGGTGTAGCACAGAGATCTTTTCAGTGCTTTTTCCTGCAGCCTGGAACACTTGTCACCTGCTGAGCAGAGTTACAGGAAGGTCCCATTTAAATGAATGGGACCAGTTGTAGTCCCACTTCATAGAGTGATTCTAAGTTTTCCCTGACCAGTGGTAATCTGGAGTCGGCTGTTCTTTTTGCCCAAGGAATAGTGTTATTCGTGTTTTACGACTGAGCCTCAATATCAGACTCAGCCAGTAAAGATACTGTATAGCTGACATACCTCACCCTCAATAGTGATGCAGTTCCTGGATTAAAAGTAGTCCATTTATTTTTTAATGTCAGACAACCCCTTTACCACAAAGTTAGAGAATATGGTGCATGTTGCTCAAAAATAAATGCTACTGAAGAATTCCTGTTGCAACTAATGTAGAAAAATATCTGTATATATGTATAAATATAGCACCATCTGCTCGTTTTCGAGCATGTAGATTGAGGTTTTGCCTTTATCGTTTTTATAAACTCATATTATTGAACATTTTGCAACATAAAAAGGTTACATCATAGAACAAAAAGTATTTCTCATTAATACTATCTGGCATAGCTGACCTTGCCCTTAAGATACCATGGGTCTAATATTGACCAAAGCATAAGGCCTATCATATTTAATATAATTTTTGCACAGTGACAAGATATTCATGTGTATGTGATTAGTACGTGTACATTTCCATAGCTAAGAGCTGAAGCTGAAGGAAAGCTTTCCCACAGTCGTATCCCCTCCGCAGCGTTCGCCATCACCCCTGCTCCTTCTTGTAGCACATCGTGTCTCCTCCTATGCAGCTCATAGTCAGCATGGGGAGTCCTGGCAGCATGCTACCTAGAGAGTGACGGAAATAAGGAGTTTCGCCTAAATTATGTAATGAGGGCAGCAATTCTCCCCAGACTGCGGGGGAACCACACAGAAAGGCGGGCACGGGGATGAGGAATGGCAGATTGGAGGCGGCAGGGAAACACGCATGTGCACTGAGATCTCAATGCGTCTTTATGCCGAGGATGGCTGTGAGCCAAGAGAGGATCTCCTGGCGGATCAGTGTGCTCTGTTAGAATGCAGCAGCCGGGAGGTGTCACATACACACAGTCCTATACCACCACAGCATCAGTCCTCATTCTCTCTGCGTATCGCACGTATCACACCTTCTCAGACACCGCTATCCAATTTTCTCATCAGTAGTAAGTCGGAAAAGCTTGCAATCCGCCATTTTTTTCAGTTAACCATTAAAAGATGTCAACAATTTTTTTTATCTCTACATGCCCAGATGTTTTAGATCTGTCGCACTCGATAAAGGAACCCCTCGTTCCCAAGACAGTCTTGTGTGATCACTACGTTCAATCTCTGGGAATATGAATCCGGTCCAGATAGGGAGGAGGCAGCAGTGAGCCGGGACTCGGAGAGATTCCTAGCATCTTGTATCATCAGGAAATTCCCTTTCAGAGCACAATGCAGTCATTTAGCCTCCTACTGTGAATGAGATGAAAGAAAACATAGGTCACAAAACACAAAGAAGTGCCAGCACTCCTACCCACCGTCACATTATTATCCTCTGGGAGCTTTTGCTGTTTTATCTAATAAACTGCGGCACAATTAGTGTAATAAAAAAAAAAAGAAGCCGCTATATTGGATTATATAATTGTACACAAAGCTGCAATGTTATGGAAAGAATACGGTTTTAGGTATCAGCCTAGGGCTAGGTTGTGTGAAAACACAGCATCTTACATGTCTCATCTTTTTTTTTTACAATTTTTTCAAATATCAGCCAGCATTGATAATTAAGGGGGTTTTCCATGAACAGCAGTTTATCTTCCATCGATCAGTGCTTGGTTACAAGAATAAAAAGAACTGTTTGGATGCAGCAGTGATTTGCGCTCTACAGTGTATGTTCCAAATTTGTTCCATTGAAACAATTCTTATTAATTTTTCCCCTACCCTACCTCTTAACTTATAATAATACACAGGAGACTTTCTTTTAGGATAAAATTGGCCACCGTGACCATTTATTAACAAACAACAATAATAACCAAATTTAAATTACTGAAAGAATTGGGGAAATCCTTGGGGCTACAAGATCCGGCACCTTTAAAACAAAGCATTTTACGCTATAATTATTTTACCCTCAGTCGTATCCCCAAGCTTGAGGGCACCACACCACCATCAGTGGTAAAAGAACACCACCACTGGCTCCCAAGGTACACCCTTGTTCAGAGCCCCACTAAATGACAGATTATCCAATCATAATCTCATACTGAAGAGAACCATCCATGTAAATTCCCCCATTACAAAATTCCACCAACCTCAAGGACCCATTCCCAACCCAAACGAACTCTGAAGCCTCAAGTGTGTGCACCCCCAACCAACTCCATAGCACGCTCCATCCCTTCCTGAATGTAATGTGACCACAAGTCAATTCCAATCACATTCAGTTGCACTCCATCGCTTCTCCAAAAATTCCCTTCTCCTGTCTCCAAGTCCATGATGCGTACACTAACCCCTCCATTATGTGCTACAAAATCTGAAATGGCTTTATCCAGTTTCACCCCTGCCCTATTAATACCTTTTGAGACCGTGCTCCCCGTCAAGTTCTTCAAAACATGGTTGCTAATAAATTCTTACAAGCTACTGACTCAGGTGAACCTATCAATAAAAAAATCATCCAAATAATGAATTAGGGACTGAATGTAGGAAACATCACTAGTCTCCACCATTCCAGAAAGGAACTAAACATTTCAAAAAGTGAATAAAAAAAATTGCACATCCCATCAGCAAACACCTATCCAGATAAAAATACCCCTCCAATAACAATCCAATAAAAGTATACTCTCTGGATGAACTGGTAAAAGCCTAAAAGCCGATTCAATGCCTGTTTTAGTCAATAGCATCCCCAGCCCATAACGTTCTACCCATTTAATAGCCTCCTCAAATGATGTTTACGCCACTGAACACAATTCTGGATCAATTAGATATTTAACCGACAATCCTTTTGGGTACGAAAGATGATGAATAAGGCAAAATTTTATTTGGCTCTTTTTTAGGCACCACTCCCATTGGTGATACACACAAATCCTCCACAGGGGGCATTGAAATGGGCCCGCTATATGCTGTACCTCTTTTTAAATTTTTTCAGAAGCAACCAGTAGGTACAACAATGCCGAACCTACATTTTTTAAATGAAAATGGAACTTGATGTTGTGGCGGGGGAATTTTAAAACCCTCCTTAAAACTTTGAAAAATTCAATCTGCCCGTACCCTGTCTGGGAATCTGTTTAGAAAGGGGGTCATTGTGGGAAGACTCTCCGGCGTCTTCCCCTTTTTTATTATTGGCACCACCTTTTCCCTTTCCTTTTTTAATCATCCTGCTGGCCTATGTGATGACCCATTGCAATTTGAGTAGACTTAGCTAAATTTACAACTGGACCCGTATTTACATTGACCCTCATTAAATTGCCAACATGTTCCTGTTTCTCCCTGTGACCCCTGACCACTGCCTCCCCCAGTTCCGTATTGGTTCTCCCCACTTGTGTCCCCCAAGAAAGGACTGCCCATATCTATTTGGCACCATCACCATTAACCAAAGACCAATATCTTTCTGATCCCACCTAATGCTGGGGCGTAATGCTTTTCTTTGCCGAAATTGCTCGTTGTAATAAAGCCAAGCTTGTCCACCCCATATGTCCTATGTTCCTTCCCTATAGAATCCTTATGGCAAAAGAGCGAAGAACAGTTCTCCGGTGCATTCTCATTGGCAACACTTGCTAAAATCGCAAACGCTTGAAGCCAGTTTATGAAAGTCTTTGGTATCAGACGCCATCAACCCTTTTCCTCCTCCTCTTTCTTGCTATCGTCTTTTTAACTCTTGTCAAGATCACATTCCTCTAATAGTAGTAGGTAAATATTTCGATGTATTCATCCTTTCAAATTTTTTAATTTACCTCCTTTTTTAAATGAGCCCCAGCAGCTCTTCGAAACATATGTATACCTCTTTTTGCTCTATCATCCAGTTTAACAGCATCCGTTTTTCCCTTTTCTGTTTGAACTGACACCGACACCCCTCCCTGCACGACTCACTTCCTTGACAAATGCAACCGCCATTACTTCCTATCAACACTGGGCTAACCTGATCCGCTACCCACACCGAAGTTGGGAATACCATATTCCCCATATCTGATCCCCGCTCCAAACGCAACAAAAGCTCCTTCAGATTACCTAATAACTCCTTAACCAAGCAATTTCTACCTCACTCACTCCCCACTTGGAGCCTCCGAAGGGTACTCTACCTGCCCTTCAGTCCTCAAACCTGACAATCTAACATTCTGCAATGGACAAAACATAGAGCCATACTCAACAAGCTGCACAGGTAGCATTCTCCAATAGGCGCTCTTGGTCCTGATGGCTCTCTCCCACTCATGTCTTCCATTTGACCCTCACCTCTGTGGATGCTGGGGTTATTTCTTATCCATCTGATGTCACCTCATTATCCAGGCCAGCATAGTGCTGCCTGTTCCCGCGCCTTCTGCCTGGCTGACAAACTCTCACCGTAGCCTGTCTTTTCTTTCCCTGCACCCCATTTCTTCTTCTCTGTCCCTGGTCTATGATGTCACCAGCAAGCCCTGCACCAGACACCCCAGTGCCAGGACCTGCCACCTGCTCTTGTTCCTCTCATTGTCTAGATCCAGTACCAGCTGTCCTTCCACCTACAACGCCCATATCTGCCACCCGATGTTGCTGGTTAATAATTTGACAAGCAGGCCCTGAAACAGAAACATCGGCAGCAATGGCCCACAGCTGCAGCACACACTTACGGCCTCCCAGGAGTAGGCTGTGCAGTCTGCTCGCGTTGCGGCCTACTTCTGCCCACATCCCCCGGGCTGGCTGCCAGGATTCCTCCCAGGCTGCAGGCGCCATTTGAATGCAGTGTTTAGATGCCCATTGCCTGGACGGTCCCTGGAGGAGCTCCGGAGCCGATGCCTGGAGCGAGGGGTCACGTCACGGCTCAACCTTTTCAGCAGCCTCGTCCACACACATTATTGGTATCAGGTCTGAACATTCCTACATGAACAGTTTCCTGGAAAGTGGATTGGTTGTCGTGGGCCAGATGAATGGCCATCAAGGTCTCATGATTTGACCCCCTTAGATTTTTATCTTTGGGGTCATCTGAAGGCAATTGTCTATGCTGTGAAGATATGAGATGTGCAGCATCTGAAACAACGGATACTGGAAGCCTGTGCTAGCATTTCTTCTGTGGTGTTGCCATCAGTGTGTCAAGAGTGGGAGAAGAGGGTTGCATTGACAATCCAACACAATGGGCAGCACTTTGAACACATTTTATAAGTGGTTATAAACTTGTAAATAACTCATGAAAGAATAAAGTTACGTTAAAACCAAGCACACTATTGTTTTCTTGTGAAATTCTCAATAAGTTTAATATCACATGACCCTCTTCCCATTGGAAAAAATAAAGTTGGATCCAAAATTGCCAACTTCAAAATGGCCACCATGGTCACCACCCATCTTCAAAAGTTTTTCCCTCCCATATAATAATGTGCCACAAACAGGAAGTTGATATCACCAACCATTTCCATTTTATTAAGGTGTATTCATATAAATGGCCCACCCTGTACTATGAAGTTGTTTGTGAATGGTTGGCCTTGGCCCCTTAACTCCAGTTAAGGGAAATCTTAATCCTTCAGCATACCAAGATATTTTGGACACTTGACTACTTCCAACTTTTGGATGTGCTTTTCTGTTCCAGTCCAATTGGGCCAAAATATACAAAACACAGAGCGGCACGGTGGCTCAGTGGTTAGCACTGCAGCCTAGCACCACTGTGGTCCTAGGTTCAAATCCCAAGGACACCATCTGCAAGGAATTTGTATGTTCTCCCCGTGTTTGTGTGGGTTTCCTCTGGGTTCTCCGGTTTCCTCCCACACTCCACAGACATACTGATAGGGAACTTAGATTGTGAGCCCCATCGGAGACAGTGGCAAAGTGGCAATAATGTCTGTAAAGCACTGTGGAGTTAATGGTGTTATATAAATGAGCAAAATAAATAAACATAAATAAAACATGGTCCATAAAGCCATGTCTGGGTACATTTGGTGTGGAAAAACCCCACTGAATGCCTTTGAGAACACCTAGAACTGAGTTACCAAAATCTTGTGGCTGGTTGAAGCGGTTATACCCAAAAAGGGAAGGGATGAGGGCAGCTCCAATAGGTGAGGTGTAATGTGTACATGTCCTAATATTTATACCCATATAGTCTATACAGCACTGTTCAAAACACCCAAAAGGCTATGTGTACATTATGTTTTTTAGTCTTCAGTCAAAATGTATGGCAGCAAGATTTTATGATAAGCATGTCAGATGGGAAGGCTCTAGCATTTGCCAATGCATAAAGCCACTCGTCACAATAGGTCAACTAATGGTGTAAAAAAAATAATTGGATAAAAAAAAAAGTAGGTCTTCATATAAAAATCAGAGGTATACAGAGGTACAGCAGAACGCCAGAGAAGCACGATTCATCAGCCTAGGTGAAAACGGTGCTTGTGGGAAAAAGCCATAAGGAGCCTACTTCACCCAATGGCAACCTGAGGTTTAGCCAAGCTTCAGGTTTATTCTTTCAATGCTGAACTTAATGTAAGAGATCATTGATTAAATTTCCTCTAATTAGTGTGTTTTAGCAATTAGTGCAGTCATAGTTTTCCATGAAATATCACATCATGAAGTGTTACAAATGTTAGGGTTTGCAAAGTAACAGCTAGGAAATGCATAGTCATTCTGAGACTTTACAGAGTGAAGCATCTGCCTTACAAGCTGCAGGTAACGGTTCTATCTCATTGAATTGGGACTTGAAAGTGTTGAAGCGATTGTCTCTAATGTGGAAGTGGAAAAAATGAGTCAATGACATTGCAGAAGCTTTTCATGACTGCTACTCAATATCAAATGTCATTGCTATTAACAAGCCGCACAAAACAAATCTCCTGGGCATGCCAAGTGCCAGTCCACCCCCTAAGGGTGTTGTGACCGCTGCTGGACCTCGAGTCACATTCCAAGAAGCCAACAATCCCAGTCACTGTACTAATTAACTCTATGCATAAAATGCAGAAGATTATTCCACTATTGACACAGGCTCAATACTATAGATTTGGAAAATCTGATGCTTATAATTTGATTCGATACTTGGCTATACGTGCTAGCTTGTAGAATATGGTTCTACACTACATAGGTTCTTGCTACATATTGCTGATTATGTAATATACTGTAACTAGTAGTACCGGTATCACAAGGTAATTTGGGATTATCATTAATGAAGCAATTAAACTTTTTTCTCACGTAGTAAAGCAACACATTGAGAAAATATCACAAAATATAATGTCACATTTACAAATACGACTGAGGAAAATCAGGTATGCCATATTTAGTGTTCGACTTTTTAACAAACAAGATGCATGTTAAGATAGTTCAGCTACCAAGATATGCCACGCTGTACCCAGCGATACTCAACACACGGTATTGGGAAGTTGTAGAAAATAACCTACATCAGCAATGTAGTGCCAATGGAGAAATATGTATATAGCAATGGTAATATACTTACCCACTCAGCCAACTGTACTTCCAAAACCTGCTCTTCTTTTAATTGTCAGCAGTACTGGCAGAGATGCTGGGTGCCGAATCTGCAGTGCACTAAGGCTCACGTCTATTCTCCATATTTTTTTTAAGTCAGCTAGACAATCCTGACAACGGATCAATTACAGGACTGGTTCAACAGCCACTCGGGAGTCTTGATGTCCTTTTTAAGTTGGTTCTGTCTTTAGAATGTGCCACTTACTCTACATTGAATACTACCAGGTGCACTTTATACCGATTGCTGTATTGGGACCCGGATATTGTAACTCTACTTTTGCAATTGTTCTGAATTGGGATTGTTTAACCGACGGTTTGCCTTATTGCTCTGCCTGTTTTTCTGGATACTGGCCCAGCTTCTCACCAGTTCTTTTTTTCATACAGTACACTAGTTATTCTCTGGTTCCATTTGGTCACTCTATTCAGTCTCCTCCACCGGTTAGTATTTACTTTGTAGCCACAATTTGATAGTCTTGGCACTATAGGGTTTAAGAGAACGCCTTAGATTCTTCTAAGCAGCATGGCCTGCGCAAAGTCTGACTGTGGAAGCCCATTCTGATGATAACGGTTATAGCAATGCATACCCTATATCTCCTTCCTTTAGTAAGGGAAGACATTTGCATGTCTTCACTTATGAGGCTAGCGTCAGATGGCTGTAGTTTCTCTCATTTGAGAGAATCGGGATGATTATGCAAGTGATGTGTACAAGTGATACTGTCGCCCTATTAGATTGGGAGGAAGGAAAGTTGGAAGGAAAAAACACTGGCATGTGAGTGCAGCAAGGAACTGTAACAATTACTTGTAGTGACAGGTACAGCACCTTAGCGAGAGAAAATATCAATATATCAAACAGTTATTTAAACACATATAAAAGGTTCAAAGAAAACAATTATAATTAAATTCAAGATCAATCCCACTTTAGATAGTCTCTAGAAGAGTCAGGAGTTCCATCAATAACAGCTGAACTGAGATCCTATTAGGGGGATGTAGGTCACACAGATTTGGATAAATAAAATGCAGAGCGATTGTCGGGGACCTAAGTTTTGGTAGCGATGGTTCCTGTTGAAATTATGATTCCTAATAAGGCGTTCAGTATGCTTTTTTCATAGTAGGTACTCTTTTTATGTGATCCTCTATTATGGATCTTCAGTCCTTGGCGTGGAATGGCAGGAGGTGCAGAGCAGTGTGTCGTAGAGTCAGACATGCTCTGGCCGGTAGGGTCCCTGGAAACCACGCACGGGGTGACTGACGGGGCTGAAGAGACGTGTGACCTCAGAAAGGTACAGAGTCTCATTGAGACCAATATTGAATTAACGTGTTTCGGGGAAGTTCAGTTCCCCTTCATCAGATACCCTGAACCGAGCTTCTCCGAAATGCGTTGAATAACATTATTAGAAAAATATTGGTCTGAGTGCCATCTGTTGTTTTGTCAGATTGCACTTACATGGAAAATATGGTGGTGTGCACATGGCCTAAAATTGAAGTACAAAGTTACGGTATGTTAAAAAATATATATTATCATAACCATATTGGTTATAATTCTCCTTTAAAACTACAATATACAAGTCAATTATTGAAAGGGAGTCTGTCATCACAGAATAACTGTTCAAACTAAGTAAACGCACCCGATGCACCCTTGGCGGCCAATCATTTATTTACACCTTCCCAATTTCTTGCTTTCTAGCTATCTCCTCACTCCTCTTCTTTGATTTAAAGCTCTGGCTTCATGGAGCCAGAGAAGAGCGGAAATAGATGGAAAGCAAGCAAACGGGAAGGTGCACTTAAATGATTGGCTCTGCCATGATGCACCGAGCACTTGTATTTGGTATGAACAGTCATTCTGTGCTGACAGAGTCCCTTTAAACTTAGGTGTTATGGAGACCGAGTAGAAATCTCCTTTAGACTGCACTATTGCTAGTCATTTAACACAAAGCTTATGACGAGCTGCAATACCAGCCACAGCCCATTGGCAGGAGTGGCGCTGTGTCTCATTCCTTGCATGCTCATACTGTGCAGCAATGTTTATGGCACCATAACCTACTAGAAAACACTACAACAGCTGTCAATTAGTATAAAACCAGTACAGGACTATTTAATCCAATTATGATATTTATGGAAGTATAACCAATTGATCCAGTATCCACATGTGAAACATGACTTATACTGTTCTTCAAGTGGTCTTGAATGAAAATACTTTTTTTTTTAAAGTCCTCAACCTTCCTTAGCAACCACTTGGCAACATGTAATGGAATGGTGATATAGATTAATCACAGAAACACACTGTACTCTTTGACTGAGCAAAAAAAAAATAAATCAGAAAGTGGAAATTGCATGGTTTTTTATACATTAAGTCTTAATATCTCATATCTTAATATTATTTTCTGTTTGGTTTGTACTGTGTATTTCTATTATATTCAACTGTAAATTATACAAAATTGCATTTCTGTTTATTGAGGTTGTCAAATAACTGTACATGTTTTTGCTGGACTATTAATAAAAATGTATTGGTTTTATTAATAATAATAGTAAAAAAGAAACTAGTGTTTTGAGGCTTTTTTTAACCCCTTAGTGACGGAGCCAAATTTTTGAAATCTGACCAGTGTCACTTTATGTGTTAATAACTCTGGAATACTTAAACAAATCCCAGTGATTTTGAGATTGTTTTTTCGTGACACATTATCCTTTATGATAGTGGTAAATTTTGGTTGATATGTTTTGTGTTTATTTATAAAAAATATCAGTAATTGGAGAAAAATGCTAAAAAATTAGCAATTTTCAAACTTTGAATGATTATCCCTTTAATCCAGATGGTCATACCACAGCAAAACATTAATAAATAACATTTCTCACATGTCGGCTTTACATCAGCTCCATTTGTAAAATGTTATTTTATTTTGTTAGCATTTTAGGAGGCTTAAAAATGTAGCAGTAATTTTTCATTTTTTCAAGGAAATTTACAAAATTTATTTTTTTAGGGACCTATCCATGTTTAACGTGCTTTTAGCGGTCCCATGTATTGGGAAACACCCAAAAATGATACCATTTTAAAAACAGCACCCCCTGACATATTGAAAACTGCAGT
The DNA here is from genome assembly GCF_032444005.1 of Ranitomeya imitator. Taxonomy (NCBI): domain Eukaryota; kingdom Metazoa; phylum Chordata; class Amphibia; order Anura; family Dendrobatidae; genus Ranitomeya; species Ranitomeya imitator. Next base: position 205,996,239 of record NC_091285.1, on the reverse strand, counting down.
CAGGTAGTTTATTAACCCTTCAGGTGCTTTTCAGGAATTAATGCAAAGTGGCATGACAGAAATGAAAATGTGTATTTTTACCACCTAAATGCCTCTAACTTCTGAACAGGTTACAACAGCCGTCAGACTTTAAGGCCACTATTTGGTCATAAATTGCCATGGCAAACATCAGGACCATACAATGATGATCTCAGGGTACCGATGGGGATAAAGAGGGAGCCCCCACACTCTGTTAACCATTTATAATGATATAGTCACTATTGACAGCAGCATCTAAGGGGTTAAACAGATTTGGACTGTGCAAACACTGATCATGGCTAATGCAGCAAGTTGTCAGCTATAGTGTACAGCCAACAGCAGCCGGATTGTCACCTGTATGGGGAGGCTATTCTCTTATATCCCAGGTCAGTTAAAAGACGTATTGGCGGTCATTAAGGGGTTAAATTAAGGTTAAAGTACCACTCCAGCGTTTTGTTTTTTTTAATTGCACCGCTGGAGTGGTGCTTCAAATATAAGGCTATGTGCACATGTTGCGGATTCTGTTGGAACCGCAGCGTTTTTTGCATTGCAGAAACGCTGCAGATCCGCAAATGATTTACAGTACAATGTAAATCACCGAGTGAGAATAAGATTGCATGCCCCACTTTTCAGTTTTTTGAATTTCCACAAAAATTTAAAATAACCAATAAATATCATTCAACTTCACAATTGTGTTCCACTTGTTGTTGATTCTTCACCAAAAATTTACATTTGGTATCCTTATGTTTGAAGCATGATATGTGGGAAAAGGTTAAAAAGTTCCAGGGAGCCGAATACTTGTGCAAGGCACTTTTTGGGGTCCCTTGTAACACTAGCAGACTTTATACAGTAATAAGTCCCCAATGCACCAGTAGCACCTTTATGTCAAGGTAACCTCAGAATACAGAAATAATACACGATTATGACACAATAAAGAGTTAATTCACACAGTGATGTCACAGCCTGCACTGTAAAAACGAGCTTGAGAAGAGCCTGGCTATCACAGAAGGGCCACCATGACAGTTCTGCGATCTTCAACTTTATCTAAGATCAGGTGCAGATGATATGCTGACTGCTTTCTGGTTGTTTAATACCATCACTTAATTTATTTTTTAATAGAAGGGGGAACAAAATGGGAAGGCTCATGGACTTGGAGACTTTTTTTTGTATTAAGAAATATTAGCAAAATCTCTTAGCTCAACCATAACTGCACTCAGGGATCTCTCAATAGCTGTGCATATTAGAATTACATCATCAGCATATAAGCCAATGACATGATTGACAGCTCCAACTTGTAGCCCAGATATATTACCATTTTTACGAATAGACTCCGCCAGGAGCTCCATAGCTAAAGCAAAAATAATTTTTTAATAATTAGTAATAGAAAAATTCAGTGATCTAAAACCTGAAGGCACCACCGTTGTATTAGGGTTAGAGTACAAGGACATAATAGCAGGTTTAATTGACCCCTCAAAACCAAATCTGGACAAAATCTTCTCCAGATAACCCCAGTGTACCCTTTCGAAGGCCTTCTCAGCATTCAATGACAGGCATACACTAGAACCCCCAGACAATTCCGCAACTTTAATCAAATCAATCAATCTCCTTGTGCCATCCTTAGCTTGCCGTCCAGGCACGAAAACTACTTGGTCAGGGGCAATCAACGAGGGCAGAATTTTATGAATTTTGGAAGCAAGAAGTTTAGAAAAGATCTTGACATCACAGTTCAGTAAAGAAATGTGCCTGAAATTGGCTGGGTTAGTAGGAGACTTCCCAGTTTTAGCATTAGTGCTGATTGTGGCTTCCAATTATGGTTTCTGAACTTTGCCACAGTTTAAAGTCCTGAGCAAATAGGGAGCTAGGTTATTAGAGAAGAGCCGATAATGTTTGCCAGACTGTCTGGTCCTTGAGTTGAATTAGATTTGGTAGTCTTAAGGTACCTTCACACATAACGATATCGTTAACGATATCGTTGCAACGTCACGCTTTTTTGTGATGTAGCAACGATCTCGCTAACGATCTCCTTATGTGTGACAGCGACCAACGATCAGGCCCCTGCTGGGAGATCGTTGGTCATTGGGAATGATCAGGACCTTTTTTTGGTCGCTGATCACCCGCTGTCATCGCTGGATCGCCGATATTTACCCTGGTTACCATTGTAAAAAAAAAAAAAAAAAAAAAAAAAAAAAAAAACACTACATACTTACATTCCGATGTCTGTCACGTCCCCCGCCGTCAGCTTCCCTGCACTGACTGTCAGTGCCGGCCGTAAAGCAGAGCACAGCGGTGACGTCACCGCTGCGCTCTGCTTTACGGCCGGCGGCGCTGACAGTCAGTGCAGGGAAGATGATGGCGGGGGACGTGACAGACATCGGAATGTAAGTATGTAGTGTTTTTTTTTTTTTTTAACTTTTACAATGGTAACCAGGGTAAATATCGGGTTACTAAGCGCGGCCCTGCACTTAGTAACCCGATGTTTACCCTGGTTACCCGGGGACTTCGGCATCGTTGAAGACAGTTTCAACGATGCCGAAGTCTTTCCCCAGATCGTTGGTCGCTGGAGAGAGCCGTCTGTGTGACAGCTCCCCAGCTACCACACAACGACTTACCAACGATCACGGCCAGGTCGTATCGCTGGTCGTGATCTTTGGTAAGTTTTTTAGTGTAACGGTACCTTTAACCCCTTCCCGACCCATGATGCCACGTAGGCGTCATGAAAGTCGGTGCCAATCCGACCCATGACGCCTATGTGGCATTATGGAAAGATCGCGTCCCTGCAGATCGGATGAAAGGGTTAACTCCAAATTCACCCAATCTGTAGGGACAGGGGGAGTGGTGCTTCAGCCCAGGGGGGGTGGCTTCACCCCCCATAGCTACGATCGCTCTGATTGGCAGTTTCACTTTCAACAGCCAATCAGAGCAATTTGTAATATTTCAGCTAAAAAAAAACTGGTGAAATATTACAATCCAGCCATGACCGATGCTGCAATATCATCTGCCATGGCTGGAAACACTGGTGTGCCCCTCCCCCACCACCACCGATCGCCCCCCCAGTCCACCGATCTGTGCTCTGCTCTCCTCCGTCCTGTGCTCTGCTCCCCCATCCTCCTGCCCGCTCCCCCGTGCTCCGATGCCACCCCCGTGCTCCGATGCCCCCCCTATACTTACCGGGCCTCCCGGTGTCCGTCCGTCTTCTCCCTGGGCACCGCCATCTTCCAAAATGGCGGGCGCATACGCAGTGCATTAGGGTTAGGGTTGGAATTAGATTTAGGGTTGGAATAAGGGCTAAGGTTGGAAATAGGGTTAAGATTAGGCTTGTGGTTAGGGTTATGGTTAGGGGTGTGTTGGGGTTAAAGTTGTGGTTGGGTTGGGATTAGAGTTACGGATGTGTTGGGGTTAGGGTTGTGGTTAGGGGTGTGTTGGGGCTAGGGTTGTGATTAGGGTTATGGCTAAAGTTGGGATTAGGGTTAGGGGTGTGTTGGGGTTAGAATTGAGGGGTTTCCACTGTTTAGGCACATCAGGGGTCTCCAAACGCAACATGGCACCACCATTGATTCCAGCCAATCTTGCGTTCAAAAAGTCAAATGGTGCTCCCTCCCTTCCGAGCCCCGACGTGCGCCCAAACAGTGGTTTACCCCACATATGGGGTACCAGCGTACTCAGGACAAACTGGGCAACAACTATTGGGGTCCAATTTCTCCTGTTACCCTTGCTAAAATAAAAAATTGCTTGCTAAAACATAATTTTTGAGGAAAGAAAAATTATTTTTTATTTTCATGGCTCTGCGTTGTAAACTTCTGTGAAGCACTTGGGGGATCAAAGTGCTCACCACATATCTAGGTAAGTTCCTTGGGGGGTCTAGTTTCCAAAATGTGGTCACTTGTAGGGGGTTTCTACTGTTTAGGCACATCAGGGGCTCTGCAAACGCAACGTGACGCCCGCAGACCATTCCATCAAAGTCTGCATTTCAAAACGTCACTACTTCCGAGCCCTGACGTGCGGCCAAACAGTGGTTTACCCCCACATATCGGGTATCAGCGTACTCACGACAAACTGGGCAACAAATATTGGGGTCCAATTTCTCCTGTTATTCTTGTGAAAATAAAAAATTGCAGGCTAAAAAATAAGTTTTGAGGAAAGAAAAATGATTTTTTATTTTCACGGCTCTGCGTTATAAACTTCTATGAAGCACTTGGGGGTTTAAAGTGGTCACCGCACATCTAGATTAGTTCCATGGGAGGTCTAGTTTCCAAAATGGGGTCACATATGGGGGAGCTCCAATGTTTAGGCACACAGGGGCTCTCCAAACGCGACATGGTGTCCGCTAACGATTTGAGCTAACTTTTCATTCAAAAAGTCAAATGGCACTCCTTCCCTTCCGAGCCCTGCCGTGTGCCCAAACAGTGGTTTACCCCCACATGTGAGGTATCAGTGTACTCAGGAGAAATTGCCCAACACATTTTAGGATCCATTTTATCCTGTTGCCCATGTGAAAATGAAAAAATTGAGGCTAAAATAAATTTTTTGTGAAAAAAAAGTACTTTTTCATTTTTACAGATCAATTTGTGAAGAACCCGGGGGTTCAAAGTGCTCACTATGCATCTAGATAAGCTCCTTGGGGGTCTAGTTTCCAAAATGGGGTCACTTGTGGGGAAGCTCCAATGTTTAGGCACACAGGGGCTCTCCAAACGCGACATGGTGTCCGCTAAAGATTGGAGCCAATTTTTCATTGAAAAAGTCAAATGGCGCTCCTTCCCTTCAGAGCCCTGTCGTGCGCCCAGACAGTGGATCCCCCCACATATGAGGTATCGGCGTACTCAGGAAATATTGTACAATAACTTTTGGGGTCCAGTTTCTCCTTTTACACTTGGAAAAATAAAAAAATTGTTGCTAAAACATTTTTGTGACTAAAAAGTTAAATGTTCATTTTTTCCTTCCATGTTGCTTCTGCTGCTGTGAAGTACCTGAAGGGTTAATAAACTTCTTGAATGTGGTTTTGAATACCTTGAGGGGTGCAGTTTTTAGAATGGTGTCACTTTTGGGTATTTTCAGCCATACAGACCGCTCAAACTGACTTCAAATGTGAGTTGATCCCTAAAAAAATGGCTTTGTAAAATTCGTTGTAAAAATGAGAAATCGCTGGTCAAATTTTAACCCTTATAACTTCCTAGCAAAAAAAAAATGTTGTTTCCAAAATTGTGCTGATGTAAAATAGACATGTGGGAAATGTTATTTATTAACTATTTTGTGTCACATAACTCTCTGGTTTAACAGAATAAAAATTTTTGCCAAATTTCCATTTTTTTCACAAATAAATGCAAAAATTATTGACCTAAATTTACCACTAACATGAAGCCCAATATGTCATGAAAAAACAATCTCAGAACCGTTAGGATCCGTTGAAGCGTTCTCGAGTTATTACCTCATAAAGGGACACTGGTCAGAATTGCAAAATAGGCTGGGTCATGAAGGGGTAAATGTGTTGTGAGTTCTGTTTTTGGGCTCCCTCTGGTGGTTACTGATGGTACTGGGTGATTTGTGTTCTGCTGTCTCTGGTGTCCACCTGTTCTATTAGGATTTGGGAGTTTCCTATTTAACCGGGTTTTCTTGTCATTTCCCCGCCGGCTATCAAGGTTATCAGAGTGTTTTGTTACCTCAGCTTCTGGCTTCAGTAATCTTCAGGACAAGCTAAGTTTTGATTTTCTTGTTCCACGTTTTGCTTTATTTTTGTCTTGTCCAGCTTGCATATAATTGTCTCTTTGCTGCTGGTTGCTTTAGTGGGCTGTAATTGCTCCTCATGTTCCATGAGTTGGAACATGAGTTCAAGTAATTACAGGATGGTTTTTTGAAGGGTTTTTTGCTGACCGCGCAGTTTACTTTTGTATCCTCTGCTATCTAGTTTTAGCGGGCCTCATTTTGCTGAATCTGTTTTCATACTGTGTATGTGCCTTCCTCTCATTTCACCGTCATTATATGTGGGGGGCTGCTATTTCTGTGGGGTATTTCTCTGGAGGCAAGAGAGGTCTGTGTTTCTTCTAATAGGGGAAGTTAGATCTTCGGCTGGTGCGAGACGTCTAGGATCAACGTAGGCACGTTCCCCGGCTATTGTTATTTGTGTGTTCAGGTTTAGGGTCGCGGTCAGCTCAGGTTCCATCACCCTAGAGCTCGTTGGTGCTTGTCCTTTTGTGATTCCCTGCCATTGGAATCATGACAGTATAGCTGGCCAAAATGTTTGGGCTGAAGTAGGAGGAAAAGTAGTCTGAGGAAGTTTTTTTTTTTTTTTTCTCTCCTCTGAGGTTGCTGCCTAGCCTTAATTGCAGCCAGGCTGATTTTTTTTTTTTTTTTCCTCCTCTTAATCCTTGAATGGCTCTGACCTTAGCTGTTTATCATGGACGTCCAGAGTTTAGCTTCCAGCTTGAATAATCTTGCTGCTAAGGTTCAAAATATACAAGATTTTGTTGTACATGCTCCTATGTCTGAACCTAGAATTCCTATTCCAGAGTTCTTTGCTGGAGATAGATCTAGTTTTCTGAATTTTAGGAACAATTGCAAGCTGTTCCTTTCTTTGAAATCTCGCTCTTCTGGAGACCCTGCTCAGCAGGTTAAGATTATTATATCTTTCCTGCGGGGTGACCCTCAAAATTGGGCATTTGCATTGGCACCAGGGGATCCTGCGTTGCTTAATGTGGATGCGTTTTTTCTGGCATTGGGTTTGCTCTATGAGGAACCTAACCAGGAGATTCAGGCTGAAAAAGCTTTATTAGCTCTCTCTCAGGGGCAAGATGAAGCAGAAATATATTGACAAAAATTTCGGAAATGGTCAGTGCTTACTCAGTGGAATGAGTGCGCCCTGGCTGCAAAGTTCAGAGATGGCCTTTCTGAGGCCATTAAAGATGTTATGGTGGGGTTCCCTGCGCCTACAGGTCTGAATGAGTCTATGACTATGGCTATTCAGATTGATCGGCGTTTACGGGAGCGCAAACCTGTGCACCATTTGGCGGTGTCTTCTGAACAGGCACTTGAGATGCAATGTGATAGAGTTCAGTCTAGAAGTGAACGGCAAAACTATAGGCGGAAAAATGGGGTGTGCTTTTATTGTGGTGATTCAGCTCATGTTATATCAGCATGCTCTAAACGCACAAAAAAGGTTGATAAGTCTGTTGCCATTAGTACGTTACAGTCTAAGTTCATTCTGTCTGTGATTCTGATTTGCTCATTATCATCCATTTCCGTCGATGCCTATGTAGATTCAGGCGCTGCCCTGAGTCTTATGGATTGGTCATTTGCCAAGCGATGTGGGTTTAGTCTTGAGCCTCTGGAAGTCCCTATTCCTTTGAAGGGAATTGACTCTACACCTTTAGCTATGAATAAACCTCAGTACTGGACACAAGTGACCATGCGTATGACTCCCGTTCATCAGGAGGTGATTCGCTTCCTGGTATTGTATAATTTACATGATGTTCTAGTACTTGGTCTGCCATGGTTACAAACTCATAATCCAGTCCTTGACTGGAAAACAATGTCTGTGTTAAGCTGGGGATGTCAGGGGGTTCATGATGATGCACCTCCGATTTCTATCGCTTCATCTACTCCTTCTGAGGTTCCTGTATTTTTGTCTGATTATCGGGATGTTTTTGAGGAGCCTAAGCTCAGTTCGCTTCCTCCTCACAGGGATTGCGATTGTGCTATAGATTTAATTCCTGGTAGTAAATTTCCTAAAGGTCGTTTGTTCAATCTGTCAGTGCCAGAGCATACTGCTATGCGGGATTATGTTAAGGAGTCCTTGGAAAAGGGACATATCCGTCCATCTTCGTCCCCTTTGGGAGCAGGTTTTTTTTTCGTGGCCAAAAAAGATGGGTCCTTGAGGCCTTGTATAGATTATCGTCTTTTGAATAAGATTACCGTAAAATATCAGTATCCTTTGCCTTTGTTGACTGATTTGTTTGCTCGCATTAAGGGGGCTAAATGGTTCACTAAGATTGATCTTCGGGGTGCGTATAATCTTATACGAATAAAGCAAGGTGATGAGTGGAAAACCGCATTTAATACACCTGAGGGCCATTTTGAGTATTTGGTAATGCCTTTCGGACTTTCTAATGCTCCTTCAGTCTTCCAGTCCTTTATGCACGATATTTTCCGTGAATATCTGGATAAATTTATGATTGTGTATTTGGATGATATTTTGGTTTTTTCTGATGACTGGGAGTCTCATGTTCAGCAGGTCAGGAAGGTGTTTCAGGTCCTGCGGGCTAATTCCTTGTTTGTAAAGGGCTCAAAGTGTCTCTTTGGAGTCCAGAAGATTTCTTTCTTGGGGTATATTTTTTCCCCTTCTACTATTGAGATGGATCCCGTCAAGGTTCGGGCTATTTGTGACTGGACGCAACCTGCATCTCTTAAGAGTCTGCAGAAGTTCTTAGGCTTTGCTAATTTCTATCGTCGTTTTATAACTAATTTTTCTAGTGTTGTTAAGCCTTTGACGGATTTGACTAAGAAGGGTGCTGATGTTGCTGATTGGTCTCCTGCGGCTGTGGAGGCCTTTCGGGAACTTAAACGCCGGTTTTCTTCTGCTCCTGTGTTGCGTCAGCCTGATGTTTCGCTTTCTTTCCAGGTTGAGGTTGATGCTTCCGAGATTGGAGCGGGGGCGGTTTTGTCACAGAGAAGCTCCGATTGCTCGGTGATGAAGCCATGTGCGTTCTTTTCTAGAAAATTTTCGCCCGCTGAGTGGAATTATGATGTGGGTAATCGGGAACTTTTGGCCATGAAGTGGGCATTTGAGGAGTGGCGTCATTGGCTGGAGGGTGCTAGACATCGTGTGGTGGTCTTGACTGATCACAAAAATCTGATTTACCTTGAGTCTGCCAGGCGTCTGAATCCTAGACAGGCTCGTTGGTCACTGTTTTTCTCTCGTTTCAATTTTGTGGTTTCATACCTGCCAGGTTCAAAGAATGTGAAGGCGGATGCTCTTTCTAGGAGTTTTGTGCCGGACTCCCCTGGAAATTCTGAGCCCACTGGTATCCTTAGGGATGGGGTGATTTTGTCGGCCGTCTTCCCAGACTTGCGACGTGCTTTGCAGGAGTTTCAGGTGGGTAAACCTGATCGTTGTCCGCCTGAGAGACTGTTTGTTCCGGATAGTTGGACCAGTAGAGTCATCTCCGAGGTCCATTCTTCTGCGTTGGCAGGTCATCCTGGAATATTTGGTACTAGAGACTTGGTGGCCAGGTCTTTTTGGTGGCCTTCCTTGTCGAGGGATGTGCGTTCTTTTGTGCAGTCTTGTGAGGTTTGTGCTCGGGCTAAGCCTTGCTGTTCTCGAGCCAGTGGATTGTTGTCACCTATGCCTATCCCGAAGAGACCTTGGACGCACATTTCCATGGACTTTATTTCGGATCTCCCTGTCTCTCAAAAAATGTCCGTCATCTGGGTTGTGTGTGACCGCTTTTCTAAAATGGTTCATCTTGTACCCTTGCCTAAGTTGCCTTCCTCCTCTGAGTTGGTCCCTCTGTTTTTTCAGAACGTGGTTCGTTTGCATGGGATTCCGGAGAACATCGTTTCTGACAGGGGATCCCAGTTTGTGTCTAGATTTTGGCGGACGTTCTGTGCTAAGATGGGCATTGATTTGTCCTTTTCGTCTGCATTCCATCCTCAGACGAATGGCCAGACGGAGCGAACTAATCAGACCTTGGAAACTTATTTGAGGTGTTTTGTTTCTGCTGATCAGGATGACTGGGTTACCTTTTTGCCGCTGGCCGAGTTTGCCCTTAATAATCGGGCTAGTTCTGCTACCTTGGTTTCTCCTTTCTTTTGTAATTCGGGGTTTCATCCTCGTTTTTCCTCTGGTCAGGTGGAGCCTTCTGATTATCCTGGAGTGGACATGGTGGTGGATGGGTTGCATCGGATTTGGAGTCATGTGGTGGACAATTTGAAGTTGTCCCAGGAGAAGGCTCAGCAGTTTGCTAATCGCCGTCGCCGCGTGGGTCCTCGACTTCGTGTTGGGGACTTGGTGTGGTTGTCTTCTCGTTTTGTTCCTATGAAGGTCTCTTCTCCTAAGTTCAAGCCTCGGTTCATCGGTCCTTATAGGATCTTGGAAATTCTTAACCCTGTGTCGTTTCATTTGGATCTCCCGGCATCGTTTGCTATTCATAATGTGTTCCATCGGTCGTTGTTGCGGAGGTATGAGGTACCTGTTGTTCCTTCGCTTGAGCCTCCTGCTCCGGTGCTGGTGGAGGGAGAATTGGAGTATGTTGTGGAGAAGATCTTGGATTCTCGTGTTTCCAGACGGAAACTCCAATATTTGGTCAAGTGGAAGGGTTATGGTCAGGAGGATAATTCTTGGGTGGTTGCCTCTGATGTTCATGCTGATGATTTGGTCCGCGCTTTTCATAGGGCTCATCCCGGTCGCCCTGGTGGTTCTCGTGAGGGTTCGGTGACCCCTCCTCAAGGGGGGGTACTGTTGTGAGTTCTGTTTTTGGGCTCCCTCTGGTGGTTACTGATGGTACTGGGTGATTTGTGTTCTGCTGTCTCTGGTGTCCACCTGTTCTATTAGGATTTGGGAGTTTCCTATTTAACCGGGCTTTCTTGTCATTTCCCCGCCGGCTATCAAGGTTATCAGAGTGTTTTGTTACCTCAGCTTCTGGCTTCAGTAATCTTCAGGACAATCTAAGTTTTGATTTTCTTGTTCCACGTTTTGCTTTATTTTTGTCTTGTCCAGCTTGCATATAATTGTCTCTTTGCTGCTGGTTGCTTTAGTGGGCTGTAATTGCTCCTCATGTTCCATGAGTTGGAACATGAGTTCAAGTAATTACAGGATGGTTTTTTGAAGGGTTTTTTGCTGACCGCGCAGTTTACTTTTGTATCCTCTGCTATCTAGTTTTAGCGGGCCTCATTTTGCTGAATCTGTTTTCATACTGTGTATGTGCCGTCCTCTCATTTCACCGTCATTATATGTGGGGGGCTGCTATTTCTGTGGGGTATTTCTCTGGAGGCAAGAGAGGTCTGTGTTTCTTCTAAAGGTACCTTCACACATAACGATATTGTTAACGATATCGTTGCCATTTGTGACGTAGCAACGATATCGTTAATGAAATCGTTATGTGTGACAGCGACCAACGATCAGGCCCCTGCTGGGAGATCGTTGGTCGCTGAATAAAGTCCAGAACTTTATTTCGTCGCTGGACTCCTGCTGACATCGCTGGATCGGCGTGTGTGACACCGATCCAGCGATGTCTTCACTGGTAACCAGGGTAAACATCGGGTAACTAAGTGCAGGGCCGCGCTTAGTAACCCGATGTTTACCCTGGTTACCATGCTAAAAGTAAAAAAAAACAAACACTAGATACTTACCTACCGCTGTCTGTCCCCAGCGCTGTGCTCTGCACTCCTCCTGTACTGGCTGTGAGCCGGAAAGCAGAGCGGTGACGTCACCGCTCTGCTTTCCGGCTCACAGCCAGTACAGGAGGAGTGCAGAGAAGCAGAGCGCAGCGCTGGAGGACAGACGGCGGTAGGTAAGTATCTAGTGTTTGTTTTTTTTTACTTTTAGCATGGTAACCAGGGTAAACATCGGGTTACTAAGCGCGGCCCTGCGCTTAGTTACCCGATGTTTACCCTGGTTACCGGCATCGTTGGTCGCTGGAGAGCGGTCTGTGTGACAGCTCTCCAGCAACCAAACAGCGACGCTGCAGCGATCTGGATCGTTGTCGGTATCGCTGCAGCGTCGCTTAATGTGAAGGGGCCTTAATAGGGGAAGTTAGATCTTAGGCTGGTGCGAGACGTCTAGGATCAACGTAGGCACGTTCCCCGGCTATTGTTATTTGTGTGTTCAGGTTTAGGGTCGCGGTCAGCTCAGGTTCCATCACCCTAGAGCTCGTTGGTGCTTGTCCTTTTGTGATTCCCTGCCATTGGAATCATGACATAAATGATACTTTGAATTTCCTTTTAAAAGGACAATTAAGAGAATGGAGATGATCTTCAGAGATTTTGGAGAGATTTAGTTTATCAAGGTAGTTCTGAATGGAAACGGAGTTTGGTTGAGTTACACGAGGGTCATCTTTTAAATGATATAATTTAAAATAATACTTAGCGAATTCTTCAGCAATTTCTATCATGTTACAAATTTTTGTATTCTGGAGATCCTCTAAATATTCTATTTTTAATCAATTCTTGTTTTTGACTCTCTTTGCTAGGATTTTCCCTGCTCTGTCACCCATAGCATAAAATTGGGACCCCATCTTCCACAAGTTATTCTCATAAGAAGACAAGAGCTGTGAAAGGAGTTGGAGTCTACAGTTTAAAATTTTCTGATATGTTGTAGTCAATGGGGCAGCCTTGTTTAGATCCTCTAAAAGTGTGATCTGGCCCAGAAGAACTTTTATGACTTTATTAAAATAGCTTCTTTTGAAAAAAAAAAAGATAAAGATACCCTTGATGTACGCCTTATAAGCTAACCACAGAGTCTCTTCTGAGACTTAACCATTATTGTTATGTTTGAAGAACTCTACCAAGTTTCCAGTTAGGTTATTAACAACATTTGCTTTAGCAAGCAGGAGTTGGTTCAGACGCCAACTAGAGGGATTTAGATTAAGTGACGAATCCCTTATCCTCAGATCGATAGGGGCGTGATCAGACCAGGCCAATCAATCAGACCTATATGAGCACCAATACAGTTAGATAGAATTTTACTATCTACCAAGAAATAGTCAATTCTACTGTATGAACGATGTCTATCAGAGAAAAAGGTATAGTCTCTTTCACCAGCATGTAAGTAACTCCATAAATCATGAAGATGAAATTCATCAAACGCCCCACCATTTTCCTAATTGTGCTAGAAGAGGAGCAGTAAAGCAGCGTTGAGATGGGAGCATTAAGATCTCCACAGATTATCTGGAATCCCTGGGAGACCTCCATGATTTTTTGAAAAACTTCCAAACATAATTTGAGAAGAATTTGGAGAATAAATCGATCCAATAGTAAAAACCATCCCATTCAGACTACAAAAAAAAGAATTTTATATCTCCCACCAGGATCAATAAAAGTGTTAAGTTTAAAGACTACCAAATCTCTTACAAGGATACAAACCCCCATTTTCTTCCCATCAACATTGGCAAAAAAAAGATCGGAAATTTTTTGTGGTGTAGACGGTGATTATCTTCCTTACACAGATGGGTTTCCTGAATGCAGGAGACATCACAATGGTTTTTAATGAGTTCCCTCCACATCATAGACCTCTTGGCCGGAGAGTTCAATCTCTTAACATTCAGTGATAGTACATGAATGCTCATTATTAAATAAGATCACAGACTATTTTAGAAACATGTCACAAAGAACCAGGGGAGGGGGAGACAGAAAATATACAAAAACATCTGAACAAACAGGCAGATCAACTGCTTAACAAGGCACCCAAGGTGAAAAAAAACCCACCACACTACATATGTGAGCTGTGACTACCATAGATTTAAAACTAAAGTCACAGAAGTCTCCTGCACATCTCTTAATAAAACAAGCTGTCCTTAAGATAAAATCAACATTACCCTGAACATGGGTCAACAAAAGGAAGAAAAGAAGCCTGAAGAGAAAGTCAAGCTGTAGACCATTCCAAGTTCAATTTCTTCTGTGCTCCGGCTGATGAGAAATGGTGCTCTGGTGGATGTGGCTGCAGATCCCAATTGAGAAGTAGTTTTTCCACCTGAGGAACTGAAAGGCAAACATGAACAGTTCCTGAATGGTGAATTATCTTAACTGGGAATCCCCATCTTTATGAGATGTTATTGTCCCTTAAAATTTTTACCATTCCTGCAAATTATCTTCTCTTTGCCAGGGTCACAGCAGATAAGTCTGGGAAAATTGCCAAATTTTGTAATGGAACTGAGACAGTGGATTTCCCCCATCAGTTCTGCAAAAAGATCTCCTTAGCCTTAAGGTACCGTCACACTCAGCAACTTTACAACGAGAACGACAACGATCCGTGACGTTGCAGCGTCCTGGATAGCGATCTCGTTGTGTTTGACACGCAGCAGCGATCTGGATCCCGCTGTGCCATCGCTGGTCGGAGCTAGAAGTCCAGAACTTTATTGGTCGTCAGGTCGGCGTGTATCGTCATGTTTGACATCAAAAGCAACGACGCCAGCAATGTTTTACATGGAGCTAACAACCAGCGAGAACGATAAGTGAGTCGCCGTTACGTCACTGGATCGCTCCTGCATCGTTCTGGAGTTACTGTGTTTGATGTCTCTACAGCGACGCTCCAGCGATCGGCTCGTTGTCTATATCACTGCAGCGTCGCTGAGTGTGACGGTACCTTTATAGTAATGAATGTGCACCAAAATGTCACAAGAGGTTGAAGGGTTTAGGTTTTTAGGCTTAGCGACTATGTATTCTGTCCACCACAAGATCTCTAGGATCAGCGCCAGGTATCACCTCTCTTCAGACATAAACTTCTACAATAAATGGCTGAGTGACGTCAGGCTGTATGAAGATTGGCGCAGCTGCAAAACATATGTTTAAGGTGTCAAAAACCTCCTGGGCCAGACCACTTGGAAAACTCAGTCTCTTTCCTGGTCAAATCCGTCAGGGGTTTGGCTACTACCGAAAAGTTTTTGATGAACTTATGGTAGTAGTTGACGAAACCCAAACACTTTTGTAAGGCCTTTACAGTAGGTCCTCGGTCCCTGTCCAGTAGTCTGGACTTCGCCGGATCCATGCGAAAACCGGTGAACGATAAAAAATAACCCAAAGAAAGGATCTCCTGAACCGAGAACATGCATTTCTCTGGTATGACAAATAATTTGTTGACATGTACCTGATGTAATTCAAGGTCAGGCGAATAAATCAAAACATCATCAAGGTAGATCACAACAAACCTACTTGTCAGGTGAATAAAAATGTCATTAAATTGTTGAAACACAGCGGGAGCATTAGTCAACCCAAGTGGCATAACGAGGTTTTCATAGTGTCCCTCAGGCGCAGTGAAGGCTGTCTTCCACTCATTCCCCTGCTTGATACGAATGAGATTAGAAATCCCCCTGAGATCCAGTTTAGAAAACTATTTGGCTCCCACAATAGGATTAAAGAGGTCCGGGATAAAAGGGGAGGGTATGGATTCCGGACAGTGATCCAATGGAGTTCGCAAAAGTCTAGGCAAGTGCGTAAGCTCCTGTCTTTTTAGTTTACAAAGAAAAATCCTGCAGCAATGGGAGATGAACAAGGTCTGATATGATCCTTCGCCAGACTTTCTGCATATAGTCCTTCATGGCCTGCCTCTCTGGACCAGAGATATTGTGTAACCTGCTCTTTGGCAGCTGGACCCCAGGAATCAGATTAACGGTGCAATCATAAAGATGATGTGGAGGAAGTTCTTGACACTCTTGTTTCGAAAACACATCCCCAAAATCAGACAGGTATTCAGGCAGAGATTGGGTACCCACCCTGGTTAGCCGGGCACCCAAGCAGTGTTCTTGGCAATACTAGCTCCATTTCACCACATTCAACGACTACCAGTCTACCAGGGTTGTGCAGCGTAAGCCAAGGTAATCCAAGAACCAAAAGGTGAGGGCAAGCCCTCTAGCACACAACAGTCAATAGATTCAGAGTGCATGTCCCCTACCTGTAAATGCAACATACAAATGACCGGAATAAAATACCCCTGGCTCAAGGGTACAGAGTCAACAGCAATAATGGGTATTGAGATAGACAATATTTGTAGTTTGAGGCCATGAGCCTGGATGAACCTAGCGTTGATCAAATTTAACCCAACCTCTACTGAACAGAAAGGCAGAAATGACCACCTTATATATTTGTCAAAAAGGATCTCGGCTGGTAGAAAAAAACAGATCTTTCAACGGAGGAAATAAGTACACTCAGGTTGCCAACATCCCTGCAACTAAGGCTCCTTAGTTTTTTGGTGGCTGTTTATGGTGGGAAATGGAAGGACAAGCACCCACAAAGTTTGCGGGGTCATTCGACTTCATGTCGGTGGACCACATCTGAAACTCTGAGCAATACTCCTTTGCTGGCTAATCTCCCTGCCGAAACTGATATATCATACTCAGCCAGGGAGAGGAGGTTGGGGTCATCAAATATGTGACCCAGCACCTGAAAAAATTCCTCAACTTTCCAAAGCAACTGAGTCCCTGAAGGAGTGAAATTACGATCCCCACCCATTGCTCCTCAGTTCCAGAGGAGTGAGAAAGTAACAAAGTATAGCTTACAGGCCTCCCTGAACACAAAAACTGGTCTCGCTGCCAGAGAACCTGACAGGCAAAGTGATCTTGGGCTCCACCTGGGGATACCTGAGAGTATTGGTCCCCAAGCCAGCCATGCTTGAGTGTTGTGTAACAACAGAACGAAGTTCTGCCACCTCACGGCTGAGCTGCTGCAGTTCCCTAGCCAAAGTATTAGGATCCATGATAGGTCAAAAAACAGTATGGGCCAGTGTTAATGTCACAACTCTGTTGTCGGAATACCCAGGGCTCATTCCCTGTCCCTAATGCTAGGGGCACTCTAGGTATCCCTGCTCTCCGGATTACTTCTGATAGTGAAGAAACTTGGGCCATGTACCTTGCTGAATTCCTGAATCAGCCCTATATCTGCATCCCTCCCCCACCCAGGAAAGTGGGGAGTAATTGTGCACAAACCAGACTAACAAGGGAGAAAGTACAGGGATAAATGAAAATACCAAACACACAAATATGCACTCACAGAGGAACACAGGGTAAAAAAGGAAGGCAACCCAAATAGGAGGGGATGCACACAGCCGAAACACCAATCACAGGTCAAAACTCCAAACATCTCTACCAACAACCTACACTCCACACCAGGCAGTATAAGATTAACACTGTAAATCCAGATTGCCAGAAGAGAGTATATAAAGTAGAGGGGAGTAACCAATTCTGAACAGCTGAGATCATCCAATCAGAAAAGCTTCAGAGGCTCTAAACTGAATAGTAACCCCTGCACTGCTAACAGAAACATGCACTGTATAATATGATGAAGTGCTTCTAATCTATGCAGGAGTGAGTGAGATCAAATGCTGTGGTCTTCTCACCCAATTGTCATGGTAAACCCATGACAAAGGGTCTTTGTTAGAATTGGTCTTCTCTAATGGGCCATATTGCCCCCTAGACTCCAGGGCCTGAGTGCAGCTCTAACCCCTGCACTAACTATAGTTATGGCCCTGGCTTTGTCCACAACATGGAAGCTTCCAATGCAAATGAGTCTGTTCCAATTTGAAGAAGACTGTGGCTGACAAAGGAAGCATCATCCATGTCAATCAGGAAAAGAGAAGTTGGATTACTGATAACACAAGACACTTCCAAACTAATTATACCTCTAGTGAACATTTCAGGCCTCATTTCCATAGCCTACAAGATATTTAAAATATTCTTTTTGTTAGGTATTCTGCACTAATGGCAAGAAACAGGCATTAAGGGAATGTGCACACTGTACTTTTTTTCAGGCAGATTCCACCCGAAAAGCACTTAAAAATGCTAGAAAGAATGTACATATGCATTGAATGTCAAAACAATTTGCTGTGCATGTTTCTTCTTTTTGATTTTTTTTCTAACCGCTTCAGGCTTTGAAAGAAGTGACTTGACCATTCTTTAGGCGGCTTCCAAACCAAGCCATTCAGTAGGTTACATATACAATTAAAAAGGAAAAAAAAAGACATACAAAAAAAACTAGTAAAGGTGCCAAAAAAGATTGTCTAGAATAAAAACCTCTATTTTCCTGAAGCAAATTCTACTTCAAAAACTAAGTGGGTACTTGGTGTCTAAAAGACGTCAAGCGCACATACTCTAAAAAGGGTTTTCAAGGCCATAATGAAAGCTAGCAATGCAGTGTAACATTAAGAATTTTAACAGTATGTAATTTGCACACCGTTATGATTCCGCTTTTCTTTCACGGACCAGTAGGTTGTCACGTGATCGCTTGTATGCAATTTGTGTTCTTGGTATAACATTGGATCATGCGCTCATACGCTTCTTTCAATGCTTCATAGTTAGGATTCCCATTGATACACATCACTTGTTTGTTTTCTTCGTGACTTTGAAAACTCCCTTTAGGAAAGGTCTTTTCTGACCTTTCGCTTGTTGGGACCACTTTATAGAGATGAAATATGATGATACATTCCCTTTTCCATTGACAGTCTACTTTTATTGGTAAGATTCCATGATGGATGCAGTTAGGTCCATTAAAATTGTGGGTGTCAATAAGTGAAACCACTCATAATGGAGGACCAATATGACGGTATGTAGAGAACTTTTAGGCAGGTGTGGAAAAATATTGCAAATTAAAAATGCATTAAAAAATAGGTGTTATTAGTATATATAATTGTCTAAGGGTCACTTCAGTCTGTCCTTCTTTCTTTCTGTCACAGATATTCATTCGCTGATTGGTCTCGGCAGCTGCCTGTCATGGCTGCCACGACCAATCAGCAATGGGCACAGTCCAGAAGAAAAATAGGTATTAAGCTTACCGTTAATTATGTTTCCAGGAGTCCATACTGACAGCACCCTGGAGGACATCCTCCTCCCCTTGCTGGGACAGGAAACACACGAGAGTTCAAAAGGGCATGTACCACCCCCCAATCCTCAGTGTTGTAACAAGAACCACCTCATGGAAATGCAAAAAAATAACTTTAATAAAAAATAAATATATTACATCATATGTCAGGAACATATTTCATCATATGCCAAAAACATAATACATAATACCACTTCTGCCAGAAACATAATACATCTTATGTCAGTCTACCTTACATAATGCATAACAATATCACCAGGGAGGGAACTACCAGTGCTGTCAGTATGGACTCCTGGAAACATAATTAACGGTAAGCTTAATACCTATTTTCCAGGACGTCCCTCCTGACAGCACCCTGGAGAGTACCAAAGCACCTCCTCAGTGTGGGATTACCACTTGGAGAACCTTTCTCTCAAATGCAGTATGTTGACCAGACAAAACATCAAGCTTATAGTGTCTACAAAAGGTGTTGGCGCTAGCCCAAGTTGCTGCCTTACAGATCTGTTCAAGAGAGGCACCTGCCCTCAGCCCAGGAAGTAGCTATCCCTCGAGTAGAATGTGCATGGAGGCCCTTTGGAGGAGGAAGCCCTTCTGACTGGTAAGCCTCAGAGATCACAGAAGTGATCCAACGAGCGATAGAGGCCTTAGAGGCCTTAGAGGCCTTCTTTCCCTTATTCTTACCTCCAAATAAGATGAACACATTTGGGTCAATACGCCATGGGTTAGTGGCTGCTAGGTAGTCTAAAACTGCCTGTCTGACATAGAGAGAATGGAGAGCTTTTTCTTTTTCATTAGCCGGGTTATTACAAAAGGACGGTAACACAACTTCCTGATTTCTGTTTTTAACCGTTCCCACCTTTGGAATAAAAGAGGGATCCAATCTAAGGATTAAACTATCCTCTCTAATCTGAAGGTACGGGTCCCTAGTGCACAGTGCCTGAATTTCCCCCACCCTCTTAGCCGTAGTAATCGCCACTAAGAAAGCCGTTTTACGAGTGAGGACTGGAATGGGCATATTATCTGCTGAGGTGTAGACGTTTTTACAAAGGAATTTGAGGACCAGATTAAGGTCTCAGGACGGCGACAATTGTCTAATGGTGGGGCGCAACCTCTGGGTGGCTCTGATAAATCTAACTATCCATGGGTGGGATGCTAGGGGGATAGTCGAAAAAAAGAGCTAAGTGCCGAGATCTGCACTTTCAAGGTGCTTGGTTTGAGACCTTTGTCAAACCCAGCCTGCAGGAAATCTAGGATTCTGGGTAAGTCGGGAGCGCCTGCCGTAACCTCAGACCTGCCACCCTCCAGACAGAAACGCTTTCAGATTTTCAAATAAATTGCTGATGTGACTGGCTTTCTGCTGGATTTAATAGTAGCTATCACTTGATCCGATAGCCCTCTTGCCTTCAGGATGTTCCTTTCAGGATCCATGCTGAGAGATGGAGATTCTCTGGGTTCGGGTAGTACACCGGACCCTGGTGGATTACGTCTGCCCTGAGAGGAAGCTCTACTGGGCTCTCGATTGCCAGATCCACCAGGAGGGAGAACCAGCTCCTTCTCGGCCAAAATGGTACAATGAATATGACTCGGGCTCGATCAGTGCTAGAGGCGGGAATGCGTAAGAGAGGGGTTCCGTCCATTCCTGGCTCAGACCATCGATCCCTTCCGGGAGATCTTGAGGGTCCAGCGAGAAGAATCTTGAGACCTTTGAGTTCCTCCTGTTTGCAAATAGGTCTATACTGGGAGTTCCCCAGCGAAGACATAGATCCTGGAAGATTTCCTGATTGAGTTCCCAATCTTTTGCAAACACCTGTCTCCTGCTCAGATAGTCTGCTATGACGTTCTGGGAGCCTTCTAAGTGGATTGCCGAAATGGATAGGACCGATTTTTCTGCCCAACGAAATATTCTTCCCGCCAGCTCCTGAAGCGGATAGTGTCTTGAGCCTCCCTGATGCTTCAGGAAAGACACAGTTGTAACATTGTCGGACAGTATCCTGATATGGCAATCTTTGAGGATGTGTTGGTTTCTTCTTAACGCCTCCCAGAAAGCATACAACTCTTTGAAGTTGGAGGAGCTGTGAACGACATCTGCTGGCCACCTCCCTTGTAAGATCCTGCCCTTTAGATGGGCTCCCCAGCCCCAGGCGCTGGCGTCTGTAGTTACTACTACATAGGGATCGGTAGACCATAACACCCCGACTCTTAGCTTCTCTGGTTGTTTCCACCAGAGGAGAGATCTTCGTACTGGATATGTCAGCCTTAAAGTACTATCCAGAGAAGACTGACGACGGTCCCATTTGGAGAGAATTAATCTTTGCAGAGGTCTTGAATGGAACGGTGCCCATCTTACACACGGTATGCAAGCAGTCATCAGACCTAGTACTCATGGCCGTTCTTATTGATGCTCTGCGCTCTAATAGGAGCCTGATCTGGATCCGGATTGCCTCCAGCTTGTTCTCGGGTAACAGGGATATCCCGTTTCTCGAATCCAGACATACTCCCAGGAAGATCTTTTTGCATTCTGGAGTCAGGTCGGATTTCTGCCAGTTTATGATCCATCCTAACTGCTCCATCACCAATATAGTTCGGTTCCTGTGATCTGACAGAATCTCTGTCGTTCTTGCGACCAGGAGAAAATCGTCAAGATATGGGACTATCTTGATCCCTTTGTTTCTCAGGAAAGCGACAATTTCTGACACCAGCTTTGTAAACACACGAGGTGCTGAGGCAAGCCCGAACGGAAGGCATTGGAACTGGTAGTGACAGGTCCCGGACGGCAGCACCACTGCAAACCTCAGAAGCTTCTGAGATGAGGGGTGGATGGGGACCTGATAATAGGCACTCTTCAGGTCGAGAGTGCACATCACAGTGTCCCGATCTATCAGGAGGATTGCAGAGCGTATGGACTCCATGCGAAACCTCTTGTACCTGACCCAGGCATTTAAAGGTTTCAAATTTATTATTGTGCGAGAGTTGCCGGAAGGCTTCATTATAGAAAATAGGGAAGAGTAGTGACCCCGTCCTACTTCTAGTGGTGGTACTGGAATTATGACTTCTGAGGAAAGCATATCCTCTAAGTCTAACATCATGGGAGAGTCTTGCATGACCATCGTAGGTACGATGTATCTGTCTGGTGGAGGGGAGGAAAGCTAGATACTGTAACCTTATGACATGGTCCAAAGAACCCACTGATTTTGGGTGACTCGGGCCCAATTCTCTGCAAAATGGCAGAGCCTTCCCCTATAAGGGTGGCGTCATTGCGTCTTAGGCTTTGAGGAAGGGCTAAAAAAGAAACTCCTGTTTCTATTGCCCTGGCTACAGGAACCTCTACCGAATCCTCTATTGGATCTACCCCCTCTGTAATCAGACTGTCTTCTGAAGGGAAAACCTCTCCAAAAGGACTGAGCGTTTTTAGGTTTGTCCTCTGGAAACCCCTTTTTCTTATCCGAGGCTGACTCTAGGATAGTATCTAGGGAAGGACCAAATACCCTCGCCCCTGAGAAAGGAATACAGCATAATTTGGTTTTAGAGGCATTATCCCCCGACCAGGATCTTAGCCAGACCGCCCTTCTAGCCACATTGGATAAAGAACCATTTCTAGCTGAAAACCTGACCGATTCAGCAGTCATGTCAGATAGGAAGGCCATGGCAGATCTCATAATAGGAAGGGAGCTTAAAATCTCAGACCTGGGGGTCTTATTGGATAGATGTTCCTCCAATTGACCCATCCATAAGTACATAGACCGAGCTACCGATGTAGCTGCTATGTTGGTCTTAATTAGGGCTGCAGAGGACTCCTAGGCCCTTTTTAGCAGTATGTCGGCTTTCCGATCCATTGGATCGCGCAGATTTGAAGAGCCCTTGAATGGTATGGCTGTCTTTTTAGCAAACCTTTGCCACCGGAACATCTACTTTGGGTATCTCCTCCCAAAGTTTGACTTCTTCTGGCTCGAAAGGTAGACGAGCTTTGAAGTCTTTAGTCAAAACAAGCCGACATTCTGCCTCCTTCCACTCCTCCAGTATCATGGCCTTGATATGTTCACTAACTGGGAAGACTGCCTGCCTACATGACATAAGTCCCCCAAACATCAAGTCCTGCCTGGATTGAGGCTTAGATGTCTCTTCAATCTGCATTGTGGTTCGCACCGCCTGCACAAGCTCATTCGTCTCCTCAGCCTGGAAGAGGTATTTTCTCTGGTGGTCTGACTCCCTGAAGGAAGTTCCCCTTCCTCTTCTGAGACGAAGTTTTCAGAGGCAGGCTGGTCCTCAGAGCTATACTCTGGCTCTCTTAAGTCTCCTTCCCGTCTGGCTCTCTTGCGGCTGGGAACAGGGCTGGACCTTTCCACAATACTGGACAAAGAAGCCTGAACTTCTTCCCGTATTAGGGACCTCATCTCTGACAAGAGTGTCAGCTGTTCGTCCCTCATAACCCTGGAAGTGCAATCTGCACACAAGGCTTTAGCATGAGTGTCCGGGAGCTTCACGCTGCATATAGGGCATCTACTGGTTTTCCCAGAGGACTTGCCGGACTTCTTAACTTGAGCAGGGGGGGCAGCGGGGGTTCCCTTATCCTTACATGACATAAGAGGGAGAAGTAATGGGGTGAACCTGAGCCTATGTGTGCGGCTAGGGTGGACAGCGCTATGCGCACTCACCCCTTCCTCCGCTGGCGTGCCTTCCATAGCGATCCTGGTAGCAGGTCCCGCAGCTTCAACGCTGGATTAGGAGCGATTCGGCTGCTGCACGTCCCACGCTGGAGCGTACACACTCTCCTCGCACTTTACCACGCCACCGGAAGTGACGGTAACAGATGCCGCGAAACCGGAAATGACGCGGTTCCTCGGGACTTCCGTTAGAAGACGCTGAGCCAGACTCCGCACCGCTCTGGATGCCACACCGCATGGAACCGCGTCGCAGCCGAGAGCCTCCCACCGGGAGGAGCGGCTGCCACAGGAACTTCGCCCTTCCTGTTCTTTGGAGCAGAGGGACCCCCCTCTGGAGGGTTTCTGCCCTGAGCCTCTTGACAGGGGAAAGGGTATTGGACGAGCAGCACGATCACCCTGAGCTTGCGCAGCTTCTCTCATGCGTCCCTTGCAGGGACAGGAAAAACACTGAGGATTGGGGGGTGGGACATGCCCTTTTGAACTCTCTTGTGTTTCCTGTCCCAGCAAGGGGAGGAGGACGTACGGGAAAGGAGGGAATGTACGGGTGCCGTCATGGGCTCAGAGAAATACAGTTATCGGTAAGAACTATATTTTTCTCTGTCGCCCATGACGGCACCACGGAGAGATTTGCATAGATAGTACATTCAGGGAGGGACCACCGCTTCCAGAACCCTTTACCGAAAGTAAGGTCCGAAGAGGAGATAAGGTCTAATCTATAGTGCCTATAGAATGTGGAAGGTGATGACCAAATAGCAGCTCTACATATCTGGTCAATGGAAGCTCCGGCCTTCTCCGCCCAAGAAGCTGCCAGTGCTCTCGTTGAGTGAGCCTTGACCTCCACTGGAACAGACATTCCACTTGATAAGTATGATAGGCTGGTAGCATCTGTGATCCATCTCGTCAGAGTAGCTTTGGAGGCCTTTTTCCCCTTCCAGGGATCCTGAAAGCACATAAAAAGAGGCATCCTCCCTACCCTCTCTGGTGGCTTCTAAGTACTGTATGAAGCGTCTCCTGACATCTAGTGTATGCAATGATTCCTCCTCCCTATTTTTAGGGTTAAGACAAAAGGAGGGTAGAGATATCTCTTGAGTTCTGTGGAACAGGGATGCCACCTTCGGGAGGTATGCTGGATCTATTTTGAGAGTAACACTATCCTCTAAAAATCGTGTATAAGGAGGGTTAGCAGATAGTGCCTGTATGTTGCTTATTCTACGAGTAGATGAGAGGGCGACGAGCAGGGATGTTTTGAGGGATAGGAGTTTTAATGGGATATCCTCTAAGGGTTCGAAGGCGGTATAGACAGGGTTTTAAGGACCGAAAATAAATCCCATTGAAGGGAACTTTACTGGAAGTGGCCTCGAACTACCTACTGCCCTGATGAACCTGGAAATCCACCGATTTATAAAGTGATGTTTTAAGGGACAGATTCCCAGAGAAGCCTCTGACCGGAGTTCAAAAGGAGGTTTGGATAGGGATATAATATTCAAGTTTAAATTCCAAGGAGGAGTAAACCGAGAGGGGATGGGTCTAGACCGGGCCAACGCTTTGATGAACCTGGATATGCCAGATACCCAGCCGGGTCGTAATTGTACAGGGCCCTTAAAGCCAAGACCTGAACTTTTAAAGTATTTGTAGCTAGTCCCTGTTCCAATTCCTTGCAGAAACTTTAAGACAGTTGTTATTGGAAACTCCCTCTTCTAACTTGGAACCTGAAAGGAAGTTCCTCCAGGTATCCCCCCCCCAGCAGTTTGGTGGTTCCTATATGGTCTTCTCTACTCCTGGAAACATTCACGATCAATATTATGGCTAATATTCTGAGGAGTTGCACCAGAGAAGTCTGGGTGACCAGCCTTTTGACCATTGCCACATATTAGGGCTCTGAGTACCAGCCCCCGACCACCTGCTCTATATTTCCACGAGGAGGGGACTTGGAGAAGCAACATGTGCCTGTTCAGACTGGATTACCCAGTCATGCACCGCGACGTCTGCTTGCGTCATAAGGGCGCGTTCTCACCCCGCGCGTGCGCACTAGCCTCCGGTCCTGGACTGCGGGAAGATCAAACCAATAACAGTTAGTACATGGATAATGGCAGAGCATTAGGATGTACACACATTACTCATCCAGGAGATGACGTCTATTCCGAATCCTTAGGTGTCTAAACCCTAAACAAGGGTTGGATGTTATTGCAACTAAGGAATAGACAATCCGGCAGGTAATATTTCCTAACATCACCAGAGTTGGCCTTCTCATTAGAAACGTTGAAAGGGAAACGTGGATCATCACTTCTATTTTACTGACATTACACGCATATACATATCCTAAGAGGCAAGCTTGTCAGTATTATAGACAGCCATGGAGGGAGTAGCCATACTCTATAGCTAGAGAAAAGCAGGATTCTTCCCACCAGAGAGATGCTGATTCGCCACAAGGTGCCAAAGGCAGACATGCTGTCCCTGGTAACCATAATGCAATGTACTTATGGGACGAGAATCTGTCTACTGGATGTTAATCAAGGAAACCAGCCCGATTGTCACATGTGGAATTGGGAAGGATTTTTTCCTTCCACCTCTTGGTATTTTCTGCTCCCAGGACAGTAGTCTGTCTCTTTATAGGTTGAGAAAAACTGAAGAACTGCTAATTTACTCAGATAATTAAATCAAAGCTGCTTGCTAAGCCCTGTTGTAAAGAATGAATCAACAGAAGTTAGAACTGGGTACAAAACCACTAGGACTCTATAAGCCAGGGTTGGGGCCCAAGACAAAAAATGTGAAATGGTAGACCAACGATATGCCTTGTGCGTGGCTGCATGCCTAAATCAGAAGGTCTAACCCAGAGCCAACCGAAGTACTAGCACAGGGGCACTGAAGCAATATGATGCAATAAGATGACCGTAAGCACACATTTTGATGCATGGAGGCGCTATTGATGCAATGTGAAGCAAAAGCACAATGAAGCACCACGATGCAATATGATGCAATACAATGCATAAAGGCAATATGAAGCACTATGATGCGACATGATGTAATATGATGCAACATGATGCACAGAGGCACTGTCAACTATGATGTACAGAGGCAATAAGAAACACTATAACACGTGATGCACAGAGGCACTATGATGCAATATGATACACAGAGGCACTCGATATGATGTATGGAGGCACTAAGATGCAACATGATGCACGGAGGCACTCAATATGATGCATAAAAGCACAATGATGCAATATGAAGCAGAGGTACTCAATATGATGCATAAAGGCACTATAATGCAACATGATGCACAGCGGCACTCAATATGATGCATAAAGGCACTATGATGCAACATGATGCATAGAGGCTCTCAATATGATGCATAGAGGCACAATAATGCAATATGAAGCACAGAGGCACCCAGTATGATGCATAGATGCACTATGGTACAATATGACACCCAGAGGCATTCAGTACGATGCAGAGGCACCATGATGCAATACAACGCACAGAGGCACTCAATACTATGCCTAGAGGTACTATGATGCAACAAGATACATAGAGGCATGCAATATAATGCATAAAAGCACTATGATGCAATATGATACACAGAGATATGCCATATAATGCATAGAGGCACCAAGATGCAATACTATGCACAGAGGCACCTAGAATAATGCATAGAGGCACTATGATGCCATAAGACACAGAGAGGCACTCAGTAAGATGCACAGAGGCACCATGCTGCAACATGATGCAGAGGCACGCAACATAAGGCATAGAGGCACCATGATGCAATATGATACGTAGAGGCATGTAATATAATGCATAGAAGCACTATGATGTGACATGATACAGAGACACTCGATATAATGCATAGAAGCAATATGATACACAGACACGCAATATAATGCATAGAGGCACCGTGACACAGGGGCATTCGGTAAGATGCATAGAAGAATCATAATGCAACGTGTTGCACTCAATATAATGCATAAAAGTATCAACATGGCATGATGTCCAGCCACACACAATATAAAGCATAGAGCTACAGTCATGCTTGAAGATGTTAAACCGGCCCATAGTTAAAAGCAAAAGAACAATCTCTCAGAGATACTGATAAGCCTCCACTGAATAGTATATCTCATTTGTCCGACTGACCCCACCCGAAGGAGCTAACTAATGAGCCTCAGCTGAAGGGCAGTCTTCATGGAGACAAAGTGCTTCATTAACACTATATGTCCTCCCAAGGCATAGAGTAGTTAAGTTGCAAAGAAAAGTGAGACACCTGTTTATATTGAGTCCAATCATAAGGCTCTGCGCAGACAAGACATGCAACTAACTTAAAGGGAGTCTGTCACCTGAATTTGGCGGGACTGGTTTTGGGTCATATGGGCGGAGTTTTCGGGTGTTTGATTCACCCTTTCCTTACCCGCTGGCTGCATGCTGGCTGCAATATTGGATTGAAGTTCATTCTCTGTCCTCCATAGTACACGCCTGCGCAAAGCAATCTTGCCTTGTGCAGGCATGTACTATGAAGGACAGAGAATTAACTTCAATCCAATATTGCAGCCAGCATGCAGCCAGTGGGTAAGGAAAGGGTGAATCAAACACCCGAAAACTCCGCCCATATGACCCAAAACCAGTCCCGCCAAATTCAGGTGACAGGTTCCCTTTAAGCCAAATCATGAGATGTAGCCTGGACATATGGCCTTATTATAGCCTAGAGGTCCAAGGTCTGGCTGTGTATATGTAAAAACATACCTCGCATATGAAGCTCTAGCACAGCTTAGCACAAAGGCATGAGCTATCAACAGAACCTTCCGCCATGCACTTACCTGTGCTGGCTCCATATCTGCTAAAAAACAGGGGGAGCTGATAACACCGAGAGCCCATCATGAGGGGAAGCGGCGTCCCATCAGGAATGCTGTATTGCTGTCAATGATTTTCTCTCCCCCATGAGGTCCAGGCATGGCAACCGAAGTAGCGGTGGCTTGCCAGTCGGCGTTGGCGCAAAGTGCCTCCACTGCGGGCGGAAGCGCTCCATCCAGGAGTCTCTTCACTGGGCTCTGTGGCTGAGGGACTCTTCCCCGGAGGGTTTCAGCCCTGGGCTCAGCTCCTGTGTTTCTCTGGAGAAGATTCTGGGAGAGGCAGCATGCGCTTTTTTTTTTTTTTTTTTAACGCTGCACACCTGGGGCCCCGGCTTTTGCAGATTGCAGGCTTACGCTTCAGGAGGGAGCGCGCCACTCTCCCCGTAACCACAGAGGGACCCCCCTGTATGTTTATCGCTGCTGTGGCATCTTTTTTTTTTTTTGTGGCTAGTGCTGTGGTTTGCGCTGCGGCCTGTGCTGCTGATTACTGAAGCAGCCTCTTTTTATGCGGCGGCGATTCCCACCGCTTGATCCAATTATGCGCCTGCACAGAAGCGCCTCTTCCGGCGCCTGCGCAGGAACGCTGTCTGCCGGCGCCTGCGGAGTGTGCCATTATCGCTCTTTCCACCAGCTCGCGCAGTTTGCTCAAGATGGTGCCGCACATGACCCGCTGCCCACTGGAGCTCCCGGTCTCTTTGCAGCCTGCCCTAACGCGCGGTTCCCTGCACGCCGGACGGCTATGCAGTGTGCAGGCTGACACTTCCAAAGGGAGAGCCGCGCCGCTCCTCCCGCAACCACAGAGGGACCCCCCTGGATGTTGCCGCTGCTGCATCTTACCTGGGGAGGTGACCGCGAACTCCACGTCACCTCCCCCACACATCCTAAAGGCCTACTAGCCCCAGCGGTGGTGCCTCGGGTCACCACACCAGCCGAGGCAGAGGGACCCCAGCTGCCTGAGTCGGACTGATTGGCCCCGGAATCCCACGACGATCTTCCTTCTGGTAAATCTGTAGGTCTCCCATCAAGGACAGGAAACCAACTGATGCGGGAGAGTGGTACCGCCCTTTTTATCTGTAGGTTTCCTGTCCTTGGTGGGCGGATCCCCTCTCTCCGTGGTGCCGTCATGGGCGACAGAGAAAAATGTAATGTTAAAAATAATAATAAAAAAAACCTGCTATACTCACCCTCTGTAGTCGCTCACACCGGCCGCCATCTTCCGTTGCAGGTTCCGGTGGCAAAGGTGGTATGGGAGAAGGACCTGCCATGACGTCACGGTCATGTGACCGCGACGTCATTACAGGTCCTGTGCTCATACCAACCCTGGGACCGGAAGCTGCCGTGAACTACAAGGGGCCCTCGGAAAGGTGAGTATATGTTTATTTTTTAACCTGTGACAAACCTGGCTGGGCAATATACTACGTAGCTGGGCAATATACTACGTGGCTCTGTGCTGTATACTACTTCGCTGTGCAATATACCAAGTGGCTCTGTGCTGTATACTACGTCACTGGGCAATATATTATGTAACTGGGCAATATACTACGTGGCTGTGCTGTATACTACGTCACTGGGCAATATACTACGTGGCTCTGTGCTGTATACTACGTCACTGGGCAATATACTACGTGGCTGTGCTGTATACTACGTCACTGGGCAATATACTACGTGGCTCTGTGCTGTATACTACGTCACTGCAATACACTACGTGGCTGTGCTGTATACTACGTCACTGGGCAATATACTACGTGGCTCTGTGCTGTATACTACGTCACTGTGCAATATACTACGTGGCTGTGCTGTATACTACGTCACTGGGCAATATACTACGTGGCTCTGTGCTGTATACTACGTCACTGTGCAATATACTACGTGGCTGCGCAATATACTACATCACTAGGCAATATACTATGTAACTGGGCAATATACTACATGGCTGCGCAATATACTAAGTCACTGGGCAATATACTACGTGGCTCTGTGCTGTATACTAAGTCACTGGGCAATATACTACGTCACTGGGCAATATACTGCGTCACTGGGCAATATACTGCGTGGCTGGGCAATATACTACGTAGCTGGGCAATATACTAAGTCACTGGGCAATCTACTACTTGGTTGGGCAATATACTACGTGGCTGTGCAATATACTACGTGGGCTGGGCAATATACTACGTGGGCATGCATAGTCTAGAATACCCGATGCGTTAGAATCGGGCCACCATCTAGTTAGTATATACTCGAGTATAAGCCGAGATTTTCAGCCCAAATTTTTGGGCTGAAAGTGCCCCCCTCGGCTTATACTAGAGTCACGGTAGCGGTGGGGTCGGCGGGTGAGGGGGAGAGGGTGCTGAGGTATACTTACCTAGTCCCAGCGATCCTCGCGCTGTCCCTGCCGTCCCACGGGCTTCGGCGCTGCAGTTCTTCCTCTCTTCAGCGGTCACGTGGGACCGCTCATTAGAAAAATGAATAGGCGGCTCCACCTCCCATAGGGGCGGAGCCGCCTATTCATTTCTCTAATCAGCGGTGCCGGTGACCGCTGATAGAGAAAGAAGCTGCGGCACCGAAGACAGCTGTGACAGGCGGGGACAGCGCGAGGATCGCCAGGACTAGGTAAGTATGTTATATTCACCTGTCCACGTTCCAGCCGCCGGGCGCCGATCCATCTTCCCGGCGTCTATCTGCGCTCTGACTGTTCAGGTCAGAGGGCGCGATGACGCACTAGTGTGCGCGGCGCCCTCTGCCTGATCAGTCAGTGCAGAGAGACGCCGGGACCGGACGCTGGGAGCTGCAATCAGCGAGGTGAGCATGGCTTTTTTTTTTTTTTATTGCACCAGCAGCGGCCATGGCACAGACTTATACCGAGCAGATATGGGGATATATGAACGCAGCAGAGCACAGTATGGGGCAGATATGGGGATACATGAACGCAGCAGAGCACAGTATGGGGCAGATATGGGGATATATGAACGCAGCTACTGATGTCTCAATTAATTTGACTTTTATTGGTATCTATTTTTATTTTTGAAATTCACCGGTAGTTGCTGCATTTCCACCCTAGGCTTATACTCGAGTCAATAAGTTTTCCCAGTTTTTTGTGGAAAAATTAGGGGGGTCGGCTTATACTCGGGTCGGCTTATACTCGAGTATATACGGTAGTTATCAATTAATAAAATGCAAAGTGAATGAACAAAAGAGAAATCTACATCAAATCAATATTTGGTGGGAGCAGCCTTTGCCTTCAAAACAGCATGAATTCTACATACACTTGCATAAAGTCAGGGGTTTGTAGAATTATAGTTAGGTGTATAAGTAACCAATTGTACTAAGCAGGTAATAGTGATCATCATTTTCACATGTAGGGTGAAACAGTCATTAGCTGAAACAAATAGCTGAAAACTAGAGGAACAGAAACTTTTCTACAAAGGTGAGGTTGTGGAAGACAGTTTCATCCAACAGGTCAAACACCATGGTAAGACTGAGCACAACAACAAGCCATAAAAAGGTAGTTATACTGCATCAGGAAGGTTTTTCCCAGGCAAAAGATTTCAAAGCAGTGGTTCAAGATGCACCAAGAAACAGGCAACACTGGGGACTATAGATGCAGTGGTTGGCAGAGGAAGTGGTCTTTTAGGAAGAATTGCAGCCAAAAAAAAAACAAAAAACACTAGTTACTTACTGGTAACAGAATTTTACAGAGCCTATGACTGCACCAACTGAAAAGAGTGTATCCACCCATCAAGGACAGGAAACCTACTGAATAAAAGGGTGGTAACTGTGGGGGTCATTATACATTGTTGGAGCAATCAAACAGTTTGGGGGCTACTAAGGAGTCAGTATACTGTGTGGGTGCATTATACTGTGTATAGGGGAGCTGTACAGGGGGGAGACTCGGGACATTAAATGTAAAGTGGGCACTTATTGTTATAGGGGAACTCAGGTTACTGTGACTGTCCAAGGGGCACACAGGGTATTATTTATAGGGGTAATATATGGGCAGTGTTTTCTAGGGCACTTGCACCTGGCATTATTATATTGTAGGAGTTGCTTTAGAATTTACAGGGCACAGAGAACCACACAGCAGGTGCAGTAATAGGGTCACATACGGCAGCAGCGGCTCAGTATTGGGATATCAGGTGCAGTAATAGGGACACATATGGCAGCAGCGGCTCAGTATTGGGGTATCAGGTGCAGTAATAGGGACACATACGGCAGCAGCAGCTCAGTATTGGGGTATCAGGTGCAGTAATAGGGACACATATGGCAGCAGCGGCTCAGTATTGGGGTATCAGGTGCAGTAATAGGGACACATACGGCAGCAGCGGCTCAGTATTGGGGTATCAGTAGGATGAGGAGTTTGTGCAGGTTGGCAATAGATGGTGATGTGGCTGGAATATAAGAAGTTAAATGTGTCTTTGTTGTATTCTCTGCAGACGAGTTGTAGCTGGAAGAAGTTGTCATGTCGGTCTGGGCCAGATGGAAGAGACGGGGAAAAAAAAATGAACAATTACATCAGAAAGCACGTCAGCGGTAAGATATCTGTAACTGTGCAGTTATCTGTTATATGTTCTGTAGGACTGGTATTTACCACTGACCATATGGCGGTAATATCCATGTTGGTCTTTATATAGAGATTATCTTCAGTAATAGTGTGGTCACCTGCTGAGGTTCTCCTCCAGTATTAGGGCACGTCACCGAGTTGTAATCAAGGTTACCTGGTTAGGGGCCCACTCAGAAGTTTCGCCCCCCTCCCCCCCTGAACCAAAACCCTAGGTACACCTCTGGGTGGTACCTTTCCTCCGCATCAGTATGGGTTTCAGCACATTAAAGGACCTCCTGACAGTAACACAACCATCACCAATAAACATTCTTTCCTAAAGGGAACCTGTCACCTGAATTTGGCGGGACCGGTTTTTGGTCATATGGGCTGAGTTTTCGAGTGTTTGATTCACCTTTTCCTTACCCGCTGGCTGCATGCTGGCCGCAATATTGGATTGAAGTTCATGCTCTGTCCTCCGTAGTATACGCCTGCGCAAGGCAATCCCACCCCACTGGAAGGCATCCCGTCCTTGACACCCCCAGACCTGGGTAAATCCAACATACTGCTCCTTCTTAGGTTCCCTCAAGGACAGGAAACCAAACTGAAGCGGAGGAGAGATACCGCCCTTTTATGCAGTAGGTTTCCTGTCCTTCATGGTTGGATACCTTCTAACAGGTGGTGCTGTCATGGGAGAAGGATAAATTACATTTGACATGGAAAGAAGGCCAAGTGACTTAAAATCGGGCACAAAAGCAACTGTGGAGAGGACAAATGGCAGCAGGTGCTCTGGTCTGAAGAGTATAAAATGTGAAATAGTGGTCTATAACGGACATCAGTTTGTTTGCTGTAAAGCCGTACAATAATGTGTCTGCAAGCAGCAGTGAAGGATGGTTGGAGGTGCCGTGCAAGTATGGGGCTGCAGTTGAGCAAATGGAGGTGGGAATTTCAACAATTAATGGTGTCCTTAAAGAGAATCTGTCAGTAGGATGAACCCTCCTAAGCTGTCTTTATGGGCATGTAAGTCAGAGAAAATTGTTACCAGTGTGATATGTAATGGCAGTCTGCTCTCCTGATCTACAACCATTGTCAGTAAGGACTATCTTCAGCCTAAAGAAAAACAAGGAGTCCTGGAAGTGATGATATGGTCCCCACAGAGCCCTGCTCCCAACATCGAGTCTGTGTGGGATTACATGAAGGCAGAAGTATTTGTACGAATCTACACCCACAGAAGATCTGAGGTTAGCTCTCCAAAATGCTTGGCACAAACTTGCTGCCGAGTTGCGTCAAGAAATGAGTGCAGAGAAAAAATAGAATTAGTCTTACCGGTAATTCGGTTTCTAGGAATCTTCCACAACAGCCACTTCGGAGGTTGTCTTCCCGCCCTAATAGGGGACAGGAACACAAGAGGTTAAATACCCCTCTCCTTCCTGCAACCACCAGTGTTTTCCTGGACACACTGGCATATATAGTTACCACAAAAGAGCAGGAATCATCCAATAAGAACATCAAATAGGGAGGGAAATTAGTGCTGTTGTGGAAGGTTCCTAGTAACCGAATTACCAGTAAGACTAATTCTATTTTCTCCAGTCACCTTCCACGACAGCCACTTCGTAGTAGTATCAACAGCTAGGGAGGGACTACAGCCTGCAGAACACATCTGCCAAATGTTAAAGCCCTATTGAAATTTAGCCTGTAATGTCTGGTGAACGTGTGGATAGACGACCAGGTGGCGGCTCTGCATATCTGCTCTGACGAAGCATTCCCCCTCTCCACCCATGATGTTGCATCGCACAGGTAGAATGCGCTTTCAGCAAAGCAGGTGGATCCAGCTTCTGTGATGAGTAGGCCAGGCAAACAGACTGCCTGATCCAATTCGCGATCTTGTTCATTTTCCGACTTTTTGCCTTTATTTCGTCCTGAAAACTGGATAGATTCTGGTCAATTCGCCAGGCTTCAGTCTGTTGTAGGTAAAATAGGACCACCCTGCGAACGTCAAGGGTGTGGAAGGTCTCTTCCCTAGGGCTGGAAGGGTTTGGACAGAATGAGGGCAGCACAATATCCTGATCCCTAATGAAGGTTGAGACCACTTTAGGTAGAAAAGAGTGATCTCATCTCAAGATAATACTATCTGCAGTGAGCGTCAGGTTCCTGTATCGACAGGGCCTGCAATTCTCCTATACGTCTAGCAGTATTGATTACGACTAAGACAGTTTTAAGGGTCAAGCTCTTGATGGTCATAGATTC
Organism: Ranitomeya imitator; assembly: GCF_032444005.1. Taxonomy (NCBI): domain Eukaryota; kingdom Metazoa; phylum Chordata; class Amphibia; order Anura; family Dendrobatidae; genus Ranitomeya; species Ranitomeya imitator. The sequence goes on along the minus strand of NC_091285.1, from coordinate 205,961,428 downwards.
TAAAGGCTCAAATGGATCCTGGGTTCAGCTGTTAAAGGGACACTGTCACCTGAATTTGGAGGGAACAATCTTCAGCCATGGAGGCGGGGTTTTGGGGTTTTTGATTCACCCTTTCCTTACCCGCTGGCTGCAATATTTTATTGAAGTTCATTCTCTGTCCTCCGTGTTATATGCCTGCACAAGGCAATCTTGCCTTGCGCAAGCGTGTACTATGGAGGACAGAGAATGAACTTCAATCCAATATTGCAGCCAGCGGGTAAGGAAAGGGTGAATCAAAAACCCCAAAACCCCGCCTCCATGGCTGAAGATTGTTCCCTCCAAATTCAGGTGACAGTGTCCCTTTAAGCACGATATTGAGATCCCAAGGAGGAAGCTGACTACGGAGTTTAGGACGAATCTTGGCTCCGACGCCATAAAGCGTTTGATCCAACGGTGGCTGGCCAAGTCAAGATCAAAAAAGGTACTAAGAGCTGATACTTGCACTTTTAGTGTGCTAGGAGTAAGGCCCATTTTTAGACCTTTCTGTAAAAAGTCTAAGACCTGTGCTATATTGGGATGGAAGGGATCAGGGTTTTTTGGGGAGCACCAGGACGAAAACCTTTTCCAAACTTTGGCATAGATAGCATTAGTTATTAGCGTTCTGCTTTTCAGGAGGGTTTGGATTACCTTATCCGAGAGACCTTTGGCTCTCAGAATTTCGGCCTCAGTAACCATGCTGCCAGGTTCAGTTTGTGTAGCTCTGGGTGTAGTAGAGGACCTTGGTGAAGGAGGTCGACTTTTTGAGGTAGAAGCCAGGGGCCTTCCTTAGCCATGTCCAGAAGGGCACGGTACCAGCTCCACCCGGGCCATAGAGGGGCGATTAGGATTGTGGGAACTCGTCTGTCAGGATTTGTTGTAGCGTCTTTGCCAGCATGGATATGGGTGGAAAGGCATATGCGAGTTTGAAATTCCACAGTTGCGTGAACGCATCTATTTCCTGCGCCCCGTCCGTGTGGTAGAGGGAGAAGAATGTCTCCGCTTTCGTATTTTGTCTGTTGGCAAATATGTCCACCTCTGAAGTCCCCCATTTTGAGGTTAGGGACAAGAAAACTGCTTGGTCCAGACACCACTCCCCTGGATTTATGTCTTTCCGGCTGAGGAAGTCTGCCTGGGTATTTTGTGACCCTCTCAGATGTACCACAATGACAGTAGGTTTTTCTCTGCCCAGGAAAAAATCCTAGCTATTACCTTTAGACCGGTGCACTTCATGCCTCCCTGGTGCTGGAGGTAGGCCACTGTGGTCACGTTGTCCGAGTAGACCCAGATGTGGTGATTTCGGATCAGTGATGATGATGATGCTTTTAGGGCCTCTTCTACAGCCTTTAGTTCTCTCAAGTTTGAGGAACTGGTGCTGATGCCTGATGGCCATCGTCCCTGGAAGTAGGATCCCTCTACCACTGCACCCCAACCTCGTTGGCTGGCATCTGAGTTTTTTCAGGGAAAGCTGATCCAGGCTGACCCCCTTCTGAAGGTTTTGGTAGTTTAACCACCACCTCAGGGCCGATTTTACGTGGCCGGGGAGGGAAATCCTTTGGTCCAATGGAATCTGTTGTCTTCTGGAATGTTGAAGAACGTGGGTCTGTAGGGTTCATGTATGAGCCTGAGCACAGGAAACCGCTTGGTTACATGCGGTCAGAGATCCTAGAACAGACATTGATTCTCTGAGGGTTGTTGCCCGCTGGTCCCTGAACCTGGTTATTCTGCGGACAAGGTCGATCTAACGATCCTGGGCTAGAAAGGATGTCCTTTCCTTTGAGTTTAGAAGAACTTCCAGAAACTTCCTCCTTGTGGAGGGAAGGATCTCTGACTTCTTTAGGTTCGGGATCCAGCCCAAGGATCTTAATATCTCCAGGGTCTTTGCTACATCCATCTTCTGGTGTGGCCCTTTAGTACAGGGGAGCCTGGCAGCACACATTTTACACTTGCGGCTGGTCCTCTTAGGGTCAGAGACCTTTTCTCCCTATAAGAGAGATTTGCTAAGCCACTTGAGGGAATATACACTGGATAGCCAGGGCTGAGACCTGCTACTTACAGTAGGAGGGGGTAGCTCGGCTCCGCAGAGAAAGGAGGCTTGTCACCGTTCATGTCCGTCTGTCCACAGTCAGCGTCAGACAGGATGTCTTACCTGGTGACTCCCCACCCGGATCTTTAAAGAATCGAGGGTCCAGCGTCATCTGTGCTCCTCCTCCCCCCCTTGGCCCAATGGGGGGAAACCGCTTTGGAGCACCCCTTTATGTTGCCACCGGTCCCGGGAGAAAAACGCTGGCCAACGCGCGTTCCACCGTGGAACACATAGGGAAAGGACCGGAACTGACACACGCCACAGCGTGGAATGCACAGCGATGACCCAGAAGTGGAGGCGCACCACTCCGACCAGTGCACGCTCCCGGTAATGGCAGCACAGGGGAGGAGGAAGCCGGGGAGCTACTGTAGGCCCCCGGCATGCACATCACCGTCTCGCTTTACCCCCAGAGGGGGCACTGGAGAGATGGGAAGGTCCAGAGTCCCGCAGGAGCGAGGAGACAATGGCAGCTACTGGAGTAGAGACCAAGCCCCCAACCTCAGCTGCCTGGCTTCTGAAGTTAACATGAGGTGCTCCGATCACTGGCCACGGCAGCACCATCAGAGATCCTCTTCATGTCCCATAGGGGACAGGAAAACACTGGTGGTTGCAGGAAGGGGTATTCAACCTCTTTGTGTTCCTGTCCCCTATTAGGGCGGGGAAGACAACCTCCGAAGTAGCTGTCATGGAAGACGACTCAAGAAATTGATGCTCTTTTGAAGGCCAAGAGTCACACAAAATATTGATTTCAGATTTTTTTGTTCACTTTGTTAATAAAAAAAAATAAACCTAAGTGCTTCTGAAGGCACTCACTTTGCATCATTTTTTCCCACACCTGCAAAGTTTTGCACAGTCCTGTATGTTTATAGGCAGGTGGTGATTGACTTGAAATGTCTCTAGATAGCTTTAGAGTTGCATCTTAATCTTTTAATTATGCTTTGCTTATATAACGCTATCTTATTCCACAGCGCTTTACATACATAATTATCACTGTCCCCGATGGAGCTCAATCTACGTTCCCTATCAGTATGTCTTTGGAGTGTGGGAGGAAACACACGCAAACACGGGAGAACATACAAATTCCTTGCAGATGGTGTTCTTGGTGCGATTTGAACCCAGGACTCCAGCGCTGCAAAGCAACAGTGCTAACCACTGAGCCACCGTGCTGCCCTGTCTATAAATGCATTTATAAAAGGTCTAGACTGAGCTATGGTCTGCCAATTGGCATGCTAGCAAATAACCTTTATGTGGCACATTGGCACGTCTACCCTTCATGGGGCACACTGGCATGCACACCCTGCATATGGGGCACACTACATAGTAACATAGTTATAGTAACATAGTTATTAAGGTTGAAGGAAGACTTTAAGTCCAACTAGTTCAACCCATAGCCTAACCTAACATGCCCTAACATGTTGATCCAGAGGAAGACAAAAAAAAACCCATGTGGCAAAGAGTAAGCTCCACATTGGGGAAAAAAATTCCTTCCCGACTCCACTTACGGCAATCAGACTAATTCCCTGGATCAACACCCTATCAAGGAATCTAGTGTATATACCCTGTAACATTATACTTTTCCAGAAAGGTATCCAGTCCCCTCTTAAATTTAAGTAATGAATCACTCATTACAACATCATACGCCAGAGAGTTCCATAGTCTCACTGCTCTTACAGTAAAGAACCCGCGTCTGTTATTATGCTTAAACCTTTTTTCCTCCAAACGCAGAGGATGACCCTTTGTCCCTGTTTCAGGTCTATGTCTTTGTACTGTCCCCTCATATATTTATACATTAAAATAAGATCACCCCTTAGTCTTCGTTTTTCCAAACTAAATAGCCCCAAGTGTAATAACCTATCTTGGTACTGCAGACCCCCCAGTCCTCTAATAACCTTGGTCGCTCTTCTCTGCACCCGCTCCAGTTCAGCTATGTCTTTCTTATACACCGGAGACCAGAACTGTGCACAGTATTCTAAGTGTGGTCGAACAAGTGACTTGTATAGAGGTAAAATTATGTTCTCCTCATGAGCATCTATGCCTCTTTTAATGCATCCCATTATTTTATTTGCCTTTGTAGCAGCTGCCTGACACTGGCCACTGAATATGAGTTTGTCATCCACCCATACACCCAGGTCTTTTTCATTGACGGTTTTGCCCAGAGTTTTAGAATTAAGCGCATAATTATACATCTTATTACTTCTACCCAAGTGCATGACCTTACATTTATCCCCATTAAAGCTCATTTGCCATTTATCAGCCCAAGCTTCTAGTTTACATAAATCATCCTGTAATATAAAATTGTCCTCCTCTGTATTGATTACCCTGCAAAGTTTAGTGTCATCTGCAAGTATTGAAATTCTACTCTGAATGCCCCCTACAAGGTCATTAATATATTAAAAAGAAGAGGGCCCAATACTGACCCCTGTGGTACCCCACTGCTAACCGCTACCCAGTCTGAGTGTGCTCCATTAATAACCACCCTTTGTTTTCTATCCCTGAGCCAGCTCTCAACCCACTTACACATATTTTCCCCTATCCCCATTATTCTCATTTTATGTATCAACCTTTTGTGTGGCACCGTATCAAAAGCTGCCACTGGCACACACACCCTACATATGGGGCACACATACCCTGCATATGGGGCACACTGGCACGCACACGCTGCATGTGGGGCACACATACCCTGCACGGGGCACACTGGCACGCACACCCTGCATATGGGGTACACTGGCACGCACACCCTGCATGTGGGGCACACATACCCTGCACATGGGGTACACTGGCACGCACACCCTGCATGTGGGGCACACATACCCTGCACATGGGGTACACTGGCACGCACACCCTGCATATGGGACACACATATCCTGCATATGGGGCACACTGGCACGCACACCTTGCATATGGGGCACACATACCCTGCATGGGGCACACGGGCACGCACACCCTGCATATGGGGCACACTGGCACGCGCACCCTGCATATGGGGCACACTGGCACGCGCACCCTGCATATGGGGCACACATACCCTGCACGGGGCACACTAGCACGCACACCCTGCATATGGGGCACACTAGCACGCACACCCTGCATATGGGGCACACTAGCACGCACACCCTGCATATGGGGCACACTAGCACGCACACCCTGCATATGGGGCACACATACTCTGCATGGGGCACACTGGCACGCACACCCTGCATATGGGGCACACATACTCTGCATGGGGCACACTAGCACGCACACCCTGCATATGGGGCACACTAGCACACATACCCTGCATATGGGGTACACTGGCACGCACACCCTGCATATGGGGCACACATACTCTGCATGGGGCACACTAGCACGCACACCCTGCATATGGGGCACACTAGCACACATACCCTGCATATGGGGTACACTGGCACGCACACCCTGCATATGGGGCACGCTGGCACGCACACCCTGCACATGGGGCACATGCTGCAGTGAGATAATGTGGAGCATGCATATCGCAGATAATAGCGCCACGCACAGGACGCTCCTGCCGCGCTGTGGGCACGGAGGGTGAGGGCATGCTGGCAGACAGCCTGGGATGCCCCTGTAGTCCCGGCGCCGTCACTGCAGCCTCCTCCGTCCCCGCCGTCGTTTCCAGCTCCTCATCAGCACTTTTTTTTCCATGTGAAACAGAAAGAGCCGGGCAGCGCCGGAAAGGCCTTATAAGGCGCAGGAAGGAACCCCGCCGGAACCGCGCCTTACATGGTCCGCACCGTACATGGAATCACCGGCCGGGATTTCCGGAAGGTGGCGGGGGGGGCGGGGAGGAGGTGGTGCCGGATTGCCCGCTGCCCGGTTCCGCTACTCGGTGACCGGCTGCATCCATGCCCGCTTTCCTTTACCGCAGCTGGGGTCCTCTGCAGGGGTCTCCCCAGCACGGGATCGCCGGTAGCTGTCGGCCAGGCCATCGCACTACACGGAGTTCCATCCTCAGTCTTCCCCCTTCCTAGTCAACGTCACGGGTCCTCCAGCTTCCCTCCAAATAAGGGCTTCCTGCACCCCATATATGGCCATGTACGTCACGGAGTGGGCGGGGGCCGGCAGCTACAAACCCTTTATATAGGAGCGGATCCCGGGGAGCCGCGAGAGATTCCAGCAGGCAGGACTGGGGGAGCCGTGCGGGGGCAGCGACTGCAGAACCGGCGACAACCCCGGCAGCAGCAGCAGCCGCCCAGAGCACAACACCCATCCTCCTCACTATATCCGCCCATAACACACAGTGTCCCCGGCCGTCTCCCAGTGTGCATGCACCGGCCGCTTCTCTAGGGATCCCCGAGGACCTGATGGCAGCTGCCAAAGCAGAGATGCTCATCTCCCCTCTGCAGATCTCCGACCCGTTCGGCTCATTCCCTCATTCTCCCACCATGGATAACTACCCTAAGCTGGAAGAGATGATGATGCTCAACTCGGGGGGATCCCAGTTCCTGGGCGCCACGGTCCCCGAGGGCAGCGGATTCAGCTCCCCCGGGGAGGGGGCCGACAGCTTCGACCACCTAGCAGCAGGTAAGCAGCAGCATAGCCCGTCTGCAGGGCGCCGCCATCGCATTGGTGGGGGGTGCAGCTCCATTCATCGGGGGGTCTGCCTGTGACTGCATACTGGGGGCTCTGTGTGCGTCAGATCCTGCAGTGTCGGTGCACAGGGCCTCCACGAGCACTGCAGACAGTGGAGGCTACAGATAGAAGAATAATAATAATAATAATAGGATGCCAGGCTTGTGTAGGGTGACCCCTCTATGGGCTCCTCTCTAATCCTTGCCCAGGAGCACTGCAGACAGTGGAGGATACAGATAGCAGAATAATAATAATAGGATGCCAGGCTTGTGTAGGGTGACACCTCTATGGGCTCCTCTCTAATCCTTGCCCAGGAGCACTGCAGGCAGTGGAGGATACAGATAGCAGAATAATAATAATAATAGGATGCCAGGCTTGTGTAGGGTGACACCTCTATGGGCTCCTCTCTAATCACTGCCCAGGAGCACTGCAGACAGTGGAGGCTACAGATAGCAGAATAATAATAATAATAGGGCGCCAGGCTTGTGTAGGGTGACACCTCTATGGGCTCCTCTCTAATCACTGCCCAGGAGCACTGCAGACAGTGGAGGCTACAGATAGCAGAATAATAATAATAATAGGGCGCCAGGCTTGTGTAGGGTGACACCTCTATGGGCTCCTCTCTAATCACTGCCCAGGAGCACTGCAGGCAGTGGAGGATACAGATAGCAGAATAATAATAATAATAATAATAGGGCGCCAGGCTTGTGTAGGGTGACACCTCTATGGGCTCCTCTCTAATCCTTGCACAGGAGCACTGCAGGCAGTGGAGGATACAGATAGCAGAATAATAATAATAGGGCGCCAGGCTTGTGTAGGGTGACACCTCTCTATGGGCTCCTCTCTAATCACTGCTCTTCTTTATGTGTTTGTTGCAGATGCCTTCTCTGAAATGTCTCTGAACGCTGATAAATCTGCCATCGAGACTAGCTTTGCCAACCACACAACCAGGCTGCCATCTCTGACCTACACTGGTCGCTTCTCCCTGGAGCCTGCCCCTAACAGCAGTAACACCTTATGGCCAGAGCCTCTGTTCAGCCTGGTCAGCGGACTGGTGGGGATGGCGAATCCACCCACCACTTCAACACCTTCACCCTCACCGTCCTCGTCAGTGTCCTCATCTTCTTCCCAGAGTCCTCCTCTGAGCTGCTCGGTCCAGTCAAGTGACAGCAGCCCCATTTATTCTGCAGCACCAACCTTTCCTAACTCGAGCACGGACATCTTCTCCGACCAGTCATCTCAGTCTTTTCAGAACGCTTCGACTTCAATCCAATATCCACCCCCTGCGTATCCTGTCACAAAGACCAGTTTCCAGGTGCCGATGATCCCAGACTACCTGTTTCCACAGCAACAGGGAGATGTCAGCCTGGTAACTCCAGAGCAGAAACCTTTCCAAGCAATCGAAAGCAGACCCCACCAGCCTTCTCTCACCCCCCTTTCTACCATCAAGGCCTTTGCTACCCAGACTGTCTCACAAGAACTCAAGAGTCTCAGTAACAACAATACTTATCAATCTCAGCTCATCAAGCCCAGCCGAATGAGGAAATACCCCAATCGCCCCAGTAAGACCCCTCCTCATGAAAGACCCTACGCTTGTCCAGTTGAGTCTTGTGACAGAAGGTTCTCCAGGTCAGACGAGCTGACCAGGCACATCCGAATTCACACCGGGCAGAAGCCCTTCCAGTGTCGTATCTGCATGAGGAACTTCAGCAGAAGCGACCACCTCACAACTCATATCCGCACACATACAGGGGAGAAGCCATTTGCCTGTGACATTTGTGGTAGGAAATTTGCAAGAAGTGACGAGAGAAAGAGGCACACGAAAATTCACTTGAGGCAAAAGGACAAAAAGACTGATAAAGTAACACCAGTGTCTGTCGCTTCTCCCATTTCTTCCTACTCCCCATCAACATCTTACCCATCTCCAGTGCCAACATCTTACTCCTCCCCAGTGTCCTCTTCTTACCCATCACCAGTCCACAGCTCGTTCCCATCTCCCACCACGGCCGTCACATACCCATCTGTTACCACCACCTTCCAGGTCCAAGGCATTACTAGCTTCCCATCTTCAATAGTCACCAATTCCTTCAGTTCACCTGTGTCCTCAGCACTTTCTGATATGTCAGTAACATATTCTCCAAGGACAATTGAAATCTGCTGAGAATATGATAGGACATGTGCAAAAAATGAATAGGCACAAAGTGAAGACTTCCAAAGCTTGGTCTCGGAGTGGGAAGTTATTGATGACAGACTTTCTAGGAAAAACGAAAGGCCATTGTAAACCGATAAGCTTCAGATGCCTAAGAAACTGCCATTTTAATTTCCCATTGTTTTCAAAGACTTAATTTGCATGAATAATTGAAATAATTTTAACATGATCCTTTTAAAGATCAACTTTTATTTGCATAAAGGGATTTTTACTCTATACATAATGTATATTGTATACGTGCAAAGTTTTTGTTTACGTTTTTTATGCTTTTTTTTGTTGTTGTTTTTTTTTTTATTTTTTGGTACTCTTGATGTGTTTTTTTTTTTTTTTTTCCCCTTTGCATATTCATGTGGTATTATTTGGAATTAATAGGGACGCCGTTTGTAAATGGTATCTAGTGATAATGCTACCATGGCTTCAACTTATTTGAGGATCAGCACTTATGTATTCGAGCATGTGTAAAAGTAACGTTTTGTTTTATCCTTTTTTTTTTCCGTTCTTTTTTTTTGGTTATGTAAATATCATCAGATGGTACTCACATATGTCAAGAAAAAAAAATTTTTTAACTCGTTTCCAGTAACTTGGTGCCTTTTTGTGAAGCCTTGCTGATGTCTTGACACGTGCATTTGCGTGTATTGATGCATTGCATCTAGCCTTAAGGTGAAAGGGAATTCTTACAAGAATGTATACAAAGACCTGAAAAGGTACAGAGAGGAAACTGAAGCACAGCTTCATTGATGTAGAATGTAAGCAAAAACTCAAAGTCTATTTTTGTAATTCAAATGTAAATTTATAAATATATATTCAAGAGATGGAATGTCGTAGTTACCTACTGAGTAGGCATGGATTTTGTATGTTATAAACATGCAGTTCATTATTTTGTGGTTTTTATTTTTACTTTATATTTGTGTTTGTTTAAACAAAGTGACTGTTTGGCTTAAAACACATTGAATGCGCTTTACTGCCAATGGGATATTTGGTGTACAATATATCCTCAGAAAAAATAAAATATCGAAAATATTTTATTTCCTTTAGTCGATTGTGTTTTCTTGTATTGGGCCATTCTTGTTTCTAAAGGATCAGGGACTCTGACTCTTTAACCCCTTTTCAGCCAAAAAGATAATGACCATATCGAAGGGTTAACGTGAAGCTTGTATGTGTGTATGACGTGTGGTTGTAACCAGCTCCTTACATAGTGTAATGGCAATGGCCTCCACTCAGAGGTATATTGATAATCTGCGGTCTAATTAGAGACCAAATCCTAGGCCTTCTCATGTACAGCAACTAGTGGTCAACTGCAATTTAAAGCACCGTTCCAGTGGTGGAGTGGTGCTTCTGACTGAAGTTCCCTGACTCTAGTATTATACTTACCCGCTGCTGTCTTCAGGTGTTCCCAGCAGCGCTCTGGTCCAGTGCCACCATCTTGTGACCACAGCTACTGACTGACCAGAAGTCACAGCCACAAGCTCTCAATATAAGCCTGAGAGTCTGATTCTGGCCTTGTTTAGGCTCTCATAGACTTACATTGAGTAGTGACTTCTGGCGCACCCAGCAGACACTGGAGCGATCCAACATTTCTCAAACTTCTGGAGACCTACCAGAACTGCGCCAAAACAGATGAAGACGGCGGCTGGTTAATATAGCACAAGGAGTCGGGAACTTACATTAGTGGCACCACTCCAACACTGCAATAGCAAAAAAAACCAAAACGCTGGGGAGTACTTTAAAACAAAAAAAAGGACCTCTCATAGGGTCAAAAGTGGCCAGTTTTTGCTCTTATTTTATTCTCCCTGCTTTTGTTTCTCAAATCCACCATATAGTTCCTTATTTATGCTCTGTTTTATGGTGTTTACTGAGAGGGGCTTGGGTCACAGTCATCTCTGGGGGCATAGAAACCACGGCTGCTGGAAAGAAATCTTTATTCCTCCCGGTAGCCTCCAGCTTACAATCATGGTTCAGTATACAGTGAGCAGCGTCTGTAACCACATCCCGACACTGGACAGTTGGCTGTATACTGAGTAGTGATTGAAAGCTGGAGGCTGCTGGGAGGAATAAAGTTAATTTCCTCCAGGTAGCCGGGCTTTCAGTGCAGCTGTCGGGCAGCTTTAGAATGGTATTAACCTGCAGATTAACACTATATCTGCAGGGTAATGGGGATTTATGACCTGACCGGTTCCATTTAAGTTCTTCCCATTTCTATCATTACTGTAAAACCTTTCCGGGTAGTAAATATAGTGGCACTGTGTAAAAGAGCTGACGTGCCATTGTCCCAATCTAATACATGTATATTGACCAGGTTAAGGGGTATATAGGACTAAATAGCACAGGCATTAACATAATACCATGCAATAAGATGCATGTAAAAGTGCCTTCTTTCCTCAATCTTCTTCACCTCTCCCCAATGTGTCAGCTAGGTTATCACAGTGTAACAGAGGACGAGACTGTTCTTTTTTATACAGTCCTAGGAAAACAAGCAACCGCAACCAAGGGCATTAATGTAGAAGGACCAGTGGCATCCCAATGAAAATCCACACACTTCAAACACTCACGTTTATCTATGAACGTATCACCCGGTAATATAATATTAAAGTGTCCCTTAAGTGTTGTCCTTTAACAACTTCACTACAACAGTTGTGTAACATAATTCGTTTTTTTTCCTCTTATGCGACTCTACGTATACTATTAATTAGTATTATAGCTATGAAAAAAAAAATCAAGACACTAAGTCTATCTCTCATGCATGTGCTATCTAGGAATTGTAGACTGAATTTCTTATCAGTCATTTCAAGGTACAAGAAAATGGTTGTAATTTTAATCAGGGAGATAAAACAGATTTCTGCAGACTTCCTTGTCATGATCTCACTTACCTATAGAAGGGAATCTATTCCATCTACTATGTAGAATATTAGCTCATTTAATACTCATGGTCCTTCAGGAACTCCTCTTGAATTGTCTATAGAGTACTACATTGTTACCGCTTATGGCAGAAACTTGCGCAACTATACCAAGAAGGAAGTATTGTGTGCTCATATTTTGAATGTGACATCATTTAGAAGTGATTTTGTAATACCTTATCAGAAATTATAAATTGCCCCAGAGACATTACCAATAGACAATCCCAAAATATGAAATTATATAGACAATATCCAAAGTAAAATTAACTCAGCTAGCCAGAACTTGGCAGGCTATACTTGACATTTTAGGGCTGCTTTATTACGGTGTTGGAACAGATCTTTATAAGACGCAATTTTCTAATTTTGTTCTTTGATGTCTTCACTCCAATCCTGGCCAGCTACACCCATATGGACAGAGGATGAGCGGGATGAAGTGAGGATATGTCGACCTGTCTAATTTATGAAAAGTCCCGCTACTTTAGGGGCGTAATTTGCACCAGAAATTTATCATGTCCCCGATTGGAGTACACTTTCTGGCAGCAGCGCACACCAGTTAAGAGAAGCACCTAATTCATTAAGTGGTGTGTGCTGCTCAATGAAGTGGGCGCATGGTATTCCAGCGAGCATGTTAATTAAGGCTGGAGTGCGCCATGCCAGTCTTAATGAATTGGCCCCTTTAAATTCTGTGTATTAAGAAATGTTAAAACTTTCAAGTTTACATTAACAATGTGGTCCTCAAGTTATTCTCACTTGCCCCCAGATAGTCGTGTTCACTACTGTACACATAACCGTATATATATTGACTCCGATCTCTCCTTCACCTCCCATATACAATCTCTTGCCCGCTCGTGCCGCTTACACCTAAAGAACATCTCTAGAATCTGCCCTTTTCTCACCATGGAGACAGCAAAAACCCTCACTGTCGCCCTGATCCACTCCCGCCTGGACTACTGTAACGCTCTATTAATTGGCCTCCCCCCTCACCCGACTTTCCCCTCTCCAGTCCATCCTTAATGCAGCAGCCAGGGTCGTCCATCTGGCTAATCGTTACTCGGACGCGTCTGCTCTTCGCCAGTCGTTACACTGGCTACCCATTCATTACAGGATACAATTCAAAGTACTTGTTCTCACCCACAAAGCTCTCCACAGTGCGGCACCCCCTTACATCTCCTCCCTCATTTCTGTCTATCAGCCTAACAGACCACTGCGCTCTGCAAATGACTTTCAATTAACCTCTGCACTAATCCGTACCTCCCACTCCCGTCTCCAAGACTTCTTCAGTGCTGCGCCAATCCTCTGGAATGCTCTACCCCAAGATATTAGGACCATCCATAATTTGCATAGTTTTAGGCGCTCGCTCAAAACACATTTGTTCAGAGCGGCCTATCACATTCACTAATCAAAGTTATGTTTGTGTGTGTGTAGCCCATTCACTATCCCCATCTATCCCCCACTCCCTGAAGATGGCTGGACCATGATTGTAAATACATCATTGTAAATACACACCTGTACTTTGCATCTCTCCCTCCTCATTGTAGATTGTAAGCTCTCACGAGCAGGGTCGTCTTATTTTGCTTTCATTATTGTATTGTTAACGTTGTTACTTATGACTTTTGTGTTTGAAACTGTTAAACTGTAAAGCGCTGCGGAATATGTTGGCGCTATATAAATAAAGTATTATTATTATTATATATTCAAACTAAGAAACCTCTTAAACTGAGTCTGCCAGCACAGAATGATTGTTCAAACCAAGGACAGGCGTTCGGTCTGTCAGGGCAGAGCCAATCATTTAAGTATACCTTCCCACTTGCTTGGTTTCCAACTATCTTCACCTTTCTCTGGCTCTATGAAGCTAGAGCTGTCAATCAAAAAAGAGGTGAGTTGGAGATAGAGGGAATATAAGTACGTTGGAACGTGCACTTTTAGGGAACCCGTTGTGTATAAAAATGCTATTAACCTGCAAGTTAATAGCATTCTATACATGCCTAGAGCCCCGGTGCTGGGAGAAGATGAAATGCATTCCTCCCGGCAGGCTCAGGCTTCAGTCATATGGGTGGGCCAGCGCAGCTTCAGTCACCGCTCAGTACAATGTGAGCGGCGGCTGTAACCACACCCCTGACTGACAGCAAACTGTAATGCTGAGGCCGCTGTCAATCAACACAGGGCTCTCTGTGCTGTCACCAGGCAGGTACAGAATGCTATTAACCTGCAGATTAAAAACATATCTGCAGGCTAGTAGTGTTTTTTTTTTTACATAACAGATTCCCTTTAAATGTTTGGCCACGCCGAGGGGGCACAAACATCTGTGCTTGGTTTGTTAGTTATTCTCTGCTGACAGTCATCATTTAAAGTAAAAGGAATTCTCTACAAACATTGTCAAGAAGTCAACAAGATTTGTTATCTCCAACATAATGGCTCAGACCCATGATATGTGACTCGTGGCTCATTGCCAGCTTGGTACCTTAGCACCAAGTCTAGCAAACAGGTATGAAGAGCAGATCTCCAGATGGTAGCCCAGCACAGAAGAGCAGATTTGGATGCACATATGCAGGCCTCCAGGGTTTAGAAGTAATGTAAGTATGGCAAGCTGGAGAGAAGGTAATACTACTTGTCCGAGGGGTGTTTGAAGCTGGATGCTATGGTGTGTTGGGAGTGCTTCATGGGAGAATACCGAATGAGGGTATTGTGGACCTCAGGATACAAGTACACTGCTTCGGGGTGATTGCTGCAGAACAGCTTTGTCTGTCATTATATTGGTAATAGGGACTCTGAGTGTCACTATTGTGGGGGGTGCAGGTGCTGAATCTGGTTCTCAAGGTCAGAAAGGTTAGGGACCACTTCTCTATAGATACATCACCCCGTAACCCCCTGGTCCGTAACTTAGGGTAGATGCCTTCTGTATGGAAGGAAATAATAAACTCTGTATAATTTACTAGTACCTTAGCATTTTAACGCTGTATAGTCTGCAGTACCATTCAGACAGGAACATCTCTTTTAGGTATTTCATGCTATTAACAATTCAAGGACAGTTTATTTCAAATTATCAAAAGGTTTCATGGTTCCCGGTAAATTAATAGAAATGTCATTATATATTAAAATCCTAATTAGATATCAATTTAAAACTAGCTATGCCTGGCAAATGACCTCTATACTCTGACTCACCTGTGCTCGAGCAGAGATGACCTTAAGCCCTATATAGCATCTTAAATGAAATGTGTCTGTGTCGGGCTCTGATCATTCTGACCTGATGGAAGAGCTCCTTTTATTAACAACATCATTATTATTTACTTTTTCCAAGCAAGTCATTAATTTATCTAGATGGAAATATATAATGCACTACAGGGAAGCTTCGATGAACTTATGTGGAATGCGGAATAGTGTTACAGTTCTAATATTTTTCATTAAAGAGTTTATCCAGGACTAAATAAATTATTTTTTTTTATTATAAGCCAAAAACCAAACAGGCAGGTACTTGCTAACTAATTAGCAACCACCTCCCTGTTCTATCCGGAGCTAGCTTAGAGCGGTTACTGACCGCTCCTGCCGGCGATTCAGCTGCTCTAGCATCAACTGAGCAGTTCTTCTCCTGACATCATCCTGATTGACAGCAGCTTCCTGAAGATAGGCAGCGGAGGACAGCCGTCAATCAGAATGACGTTGGCAGTCATGCCTAGTCAACAATGCAGAGCAGAAGAGAAGAAGCTGTCCTGTCGACATTACATCAGTGGAAGCCGCAGAATCGCTGACAGGAGCGATCAGTGACCGCTCTGTGCCAGCAAAGATCTGCGCTGGGCAGAATACACAAGTAGTTAACAACAGGTACAGACTGGAGCTGAATTTCAGCTCTGGCATTTGACATCACACAGGCCCATGTTGTCCCCATCCCCAAGCACGCAGTGAGGATATATTATTAATATTATCCTGGATGGAACAAAGCAAGATTTACTAAAGATCAATATTTCTAATGATACCCATTACCTGCTGGGGTAATTGACTGAGTCAGCGACTTTGTGCTCCATCACAACTCTTAACAGTATGGGTATCTTGAGAACACCGATTCTGCTAACAGCGCAGCAGAAAAGGCAGCCCATGACCAGACAGGCCCTTCTGGCATTTGCCAGATGGCCAGTCCGGCCCTGGTTAACAACTACCTACCTGTTAGTTCTTAGACTCATAGCGAAAAATTGATATAGTCCTGTATAACCCATTTAACTTTGAATAAAAGGCTATGTTTTCCTTTACATGGCAATTTTTGAGTTCTATGTCCCATTTTAGAATTTTTCTTTTGCCGAAAGGTTCCAATGTAAAGGTTCACCTACAAAACAAAATACCGTAATAAAATTGCAGATTGGAACATAGACTCCGTGGGATCCCATTTTTGCCCCTTAGGCCTCACACGGACTTCAAATTGGATTGTGTGGCTGCAGTATTATTCTAATTGATCCTAACAAGATAATATAGAATATTATATGTTGGTAACAGTGGGAAGGCTTTTGGCCTGATTGTCAAAAGGGGTGAAAGAAAGCGTTGATACCAGAACGTTTTTGCTAAGGTGATGTAGTTACAGGCTAATCACGTCATAGAGTTATGGATGGGCTAATAATGAAGTGGAATCAATGCTGCTGTTCTTCATAACCCAACAAGTATCAATTTCCGTACTTAGAAGTACTCCGTGTTTCGCTTCAACATGCCAATGACTCATCTAAAAGAAAAAGAAAAGACATATTAGCTGACTGTTTTTAAAGATTATGCATTTTTAAGCATTTAGACATCTGTTATTTTCATTAGTGATGAGTAATTTGTGTTTTTTTTTTCACAAAAAGAGTAGTGGATCCAAAGTGTGGTGTTCCAGTAAAAGCCAGGAAAGCATGAAAACTAAAGTATTATTCTTAAAGAGCAATTAATCCAATTTCATATCATACTCATTTCACCTGCATCTACAGTGCAACTTTTATCTTGGCCAAAATAAACAATTAAATATTTAGGAATGTCTGCTTTTAACCCCTTCACGACTGATAACTAGAGTTGAGCAAATTTGTTCGGGTTTCCTCTTATTCGGCAAGCTATAGCGCTTGCCATAAAAGCTGCAAAGGGAACCTGGCTTCCTGGATCGCTCCGGCTGATCAGCTGATCGGCTCTGCAGCTGTGTGTGTCGCGGCTGTGTTACAGTCACAGCACATGTATGGAGACCCCAACACACAGGTTCTCCATGCATGTGTTGTGACTGCTACACAGCCGAGACACACGCAGCTGCGGCGTCAATCAGCTGATCAAATAAAAAAAGGAAGCGCACTCTGCTCACTTGGCAGTGCAGGCTGCACTTGGGGGAACCAACGCGATCCAGGAAGACGGGTTCCCTCTGCTGCTTATTCGGCAAACACTATAGCTTGCCGAATAAGAGGGAACCTGAACAAATTCACTCAACTCTATTGATAACAAATATTTTCATCATCAGCTGTGTCCCTGCCTTCAGCGATGGAGCACGCATCTTTCCCCACACTTGATGGCTGATTTAATTCGACATAAAGTGCCTCCAACAGCTGCTGGTGGATCTGAGATCCACCCGTGACTGATAACCAGTTAAATGCCGCTGTCAATCACTGACAGTGGCATTTAACACACGCCGGCTGAAGGTGCGTCACAAGTTCCGTCCATCGGTGCCCTGTCACGTGATCGTGGGGCACTGATAGGTTGACATAACAGCGGGCTGTCTGCTGAAGACCCCCGTGCTTGCATCACAATCCTTCTATAAATGCCGACCCGTCATTTTTGCATTACATAGCCGAGCTGAAGCCATTCTATGTATAGCACAGGCGATCAGAGGATTGCAGTTTTAAGTCTCCTAAAGGGACTAACTACTATATAATTGTCTAAGGGTCACTTCCGTCTGTCTGTCCCGGATATTCATTGGTCGCGGCCTCTTTCTGTAATGGAATCCAAGTCGCTGACTGGTCGTGGCAAAACGCCCATGACCATTGCCACGACCAATCATCGACGGGCACAGTCCGGCGGCAACATGGCCGCTCCTTCCTCCCCGCAGTCAGTGCCTGCTCCATACTCCCCTCCAGTCAGCGCTCACACAGGGTTAATGGCAGCGCTAATGGACCGCGTTATGCCGCGGTGTAACGCACTCCATTAACGCTGCTATTAACCCTGTGTGACCAACTTTTTTACTATTGATGCTGCCTATGCAGCATCAATAGTAAAAAGATCTAATGTTAAAAAAAATAAAAAATCATGATATACTCACATTCCAGCGCCTTTCTCGCGACGCTCCGGTAACCGCTCCATGCAAGCGGCAGGTTCCGGTGGCAAGGATGGTATGCGACAAGGACCTGCCATGATGTCACGGTCATGTGACCACAACGTCATCACAGGTCCTGCGCCCATACCAACCCTGGGACCGGAAGCTGCCACGTGCACCGCACACAGGGCCAGGACTTCAACGGAGGGTGAGTATATGTTTATTTTTTTATTTTAAGTCTGTATACTACATGACTCTGTGCTGTATACTCCGTCGCTGTGCAATATACTACGTGGCTGTGCAATATACTACGTGACTGGGCAATATACTACATGGCTCTGTGCTGTATACTCCGTCACTGTGCAATATACTACGTGACTGGGCAATATACTACATGGCTGGGCAATATACTACGTGGCTCTGTGCTGTATACTCCGTCACTGTGCAATATATTACGTGGCTGGGCAATATACTACGTGGGCTGTGCAATATACTACGTGACTGGGCAATATACTACATGGCTCTGTGCTGTATACTACGTGGCTGTGCAATATACTACGTGGCTGTGCAATATACTATGTGACTGGGCAATATACTACGTGACTGGGCAATATACTACGTGGCTGGGCAATAATGGAAACAGGAACACATGGGCTACTTGCACAGTGAACAAGTCTGTATGATCATGTTCACACACCACCAAGAAACCTGAAGACACAAAAGAGAATAGTAAAACCAAAAACACTCAGTTTGAAAAAATGTTGCAGTAATCCGCAAGTGCTAGTAAAAGATGTAAAAAACAGGGTATTTGGTTGATACGTTTTTTGCAAAAAATGTATACTAAGCTGCTCTACCAATCTTCACGGTATACCCTTATCAGAGCAGTCCTAACTAATGTATGCAATCCCTATCTGATGTATTTAAAAACCTGATCATCTGTATATAACCTGTGTGAACAGGGTTCAGAGAGGAAAAATCCATGTGTGCATACAGGGTAGAACAGCTTTTGTGCAGATAGCCCAAGAGGAGTGGTGGAACTCCCCAGTCTTGTAGACACAAGAGAACAATTATGGAAACAGGAACACATGGGCTACTTGCACAGTGAACAAGTCTGTATGATCATGTTCACACACCACCAAGAAACCTGAAGACACAAAAGAGAATAGTAAAACCAAAAACACTCAGTTTGAAAAAATGTTGCAGTAATCCGCAAGTGCTAGTAAAAGATGTAAAAAACAGGGTATTTGGTTGATACGTTTTTTGCAAAAAATGTATACTAAGCTGCTCTACCAATCTTCACGGTATACCCTTATCAGAGCAGTCCTAACTAATGTATGCAATCCCTATCTGATGTATTTAAAAACCTGATCATCTGTATATAACCTGTGTGAACAGGGTTCAGAGAGGAAAAATCCATGTGTGCATACAGGGTAGAACAGCTTTTGTGCAGATAGCCCAAGAGGAGTGGTGGAACTCCCCAGCCTTGTAGACACAAGAGAACAATTATGGAAACAGGAACACATGGGCTACTTGCACAGTGAACAAGTCTGTATGATCATGTTCACACACCACCAAGAGACCTGAAGACACAAAAGAGAATAGTAAAACCAAAAACACTCAGTTTGAAAAAATGTTGCAGTAATCCGCAAGTGCTAGTAAAAGATGTAAAAAACAGGGTATTTGGTTGATACGTTTTTTGCAAAAAATGTATACTAAGCTGCTCTACCAATCTTCACGGTATACCCTTATCAGAGCAGTCCTAACTAATGTATGCAATCCCTATCTGATGTATTTAAAAACCTGATCATCTGTATATAACCTGTGTGAACAGGGTTCAGAGAGGAAAAATCCATGTGTGCATACAGGGTAGAACAGCTTTTGTGCAAAACCAAAAACTGAGTGTTTTTGGTTTTACTATTCTCTTTTGTGTCTTCAGGTTTCTTGGTGGTGTGTGAACATGATCATACAGACTTGTTCACTGTGCAAGTAGCCCATGTGTTCCTGTTTCCATAATTGTTCTCTTGTGTCTACAAGACTGGGGAGTTCCACCACTCCTCTTGGGCTATCTGCACAAAAGCTGTTCTACCCTGTATGCACACATGGATTTTTCCTCTCTGAACCCTGTTCACACAGGTTATATACAGATGATCAGGTTTTTAAATACATCAGATAGGGATTGCATACATTAGTTAGGACTGCTCTGATAAGGGTATACCGTGAAGATTGGTAGAGCAGCTTAGTATACATTTTTTGCAAAAAACGTATCAACCAAATACCCTGTTTTTTACATCTTTTACTAGCACTTGCGGATTACTGCAACATTTTTTCAAACTGAGTGTTTTTGGTTTTACTATTCTCTTTTGTGTCTTCAGGTTTCTTGGTGGTGTGTGAACATGATCATACAGACTTGTTCACTGTGCAAGTAGCCCATGTGTTCCTGTTTCCATAATTGTTCTCTTGTGTCTACAAGACTGGGGAGTTCCACCACTCCTCTTGGGCTATCTGCACAAAAGCTGTTCTACCCTGTATGCACACATGGAGTTTTCCTCTCTGAACCCTGTTCACACAGGTTATATACAGATGATCAGGTTTTTAAATACATCAGATAGGGATTGCATACATTAGTTAGGACTGCTCTGATAAGGGTATACCGTGAAGATTGGTAGAGCAGCTTAGTATACATTTTTTGCAAAAAACGTATCAACCAAATACCCTGTTTTTTACATCTTTTACTAGCACTTGCGGATTACTGCAACATTTTTTCAAACTGAGTGTTTTTGGTTTTACTATTCTCTTTTGTGTCTTCGTGGCTGGGCAATATACTACGTGGCTGGGCAATATACTACGTGGCTGGGCAATATACTACGTGGCTGTGCAATATACTATGTGACTGGGCAATATACTACGTGACTGGGCAATATACTACGTGGCTGGGCAATATACTACGTGGCTGGGCAATATACTACGTGGCTGGGCAATATACTACGTGGCTGGGCAATATACTACGTGACTGGGTAATATACTACGTGGACATGCATATTCTAGAATACCGAATGCGTTAGAATCGGGCCACCATCTAGTTGAACATAGTAAAAGAAAAAAAAAAAGTTTAAGAAAAATACAAAAGTTGGATCACCCACTTTTGCCCCATTAAAAATAAAACAATAAAAAAAAACAAAAAACACTTTTTTGGTATTGCTGCATTCTGAAATATTCAATCTATCAAAATATAAAGTAAATTAATCTGATCGGTAAATGGTGTAATAATAAAAAAAAATCAAAACATCAGAATTAAATTGTTTTGGTCACCACAACATTGCAATAAAATGAAATAATGGGCCATTAAAACATTGTATGTACCCCAAAATGGTAGCAATAAAAGTGACAGATCAAGCTGCAAAAATAAGCTCTCTATATTCACAGATCATGTACAATTGCGACAAGCGCAAAAAGCTTGTTTTCATATACATTTCTGAATTTATTTTTCACCACTTAAACAAAAAAGAACCTATACATGTTTGGTATATGTGAATTCATAATGACCTGGAGAATCATAATGGCAGATCAGTTTTGGCATTTAGTGAAAATGGTAACAAAAAAAATTAAAAAAAAAATTGTGGAATTGCACTTTTTTTCAATTTCACCGCACTTGGAATTTTTTCCTGTTTTCTAGTAAGCTATGTGGTAAAAAAAAAATCAGTGGTGTCATTCAAAAGTACAACTTGTCCCGTAAAGAACAAGCCCTCAGTCAGTTACGTATATTGATGGAAAAGTAAAAAAGTTATGGCTTTGAGATGAAGGGGAGGAAAATAAGAAAAATGGAAAATCGCCCGGGGGTTAAGGGGTTGCCCACAACTCACCTCCGGTGCCGCTGCCAATGCCACTCAGAGGCGGATTAAGAGTAGCCAGAGACACAGGCAATTTAGAAGGCGTGCGCCCCCTCCCGAGCACCTGATGTACCATATGACGTCACATGATTCTCTTGGTAGATCATGTGATAGATCATGTGATTAACATACAGGTGCTCTTGAACACATTTGCAGGTGTAAAATGACAGAGAGAGCTATATAACATAGCGCTATACATAATAGAGCAGGGGTGGGTAATTCATTTTCCCGAGGGGCCACATGAGAAACCGTGTCTGTTGTGGAGGGCCAAACTGTTATGAAAGGCAATTCAGAATCACAATGGACATGGAGGTCAGAGCACATACAGTGAACTGACAATAACCCAAAATAATAGAACGAGCTCTGAGACGTGGGAACTCTGCAGACCGCAATCCCTAAGCCTATCAAACCACACTAAAGGTAGCCGTGGAGCGCTCCTGACCAGAACCTAGGCGCCTCGTCACAGCCTGAGAAACTAGCTAATCCTGAAGATAGAAAAATAAGCCTACCTTGCCTCAGAGAAACTCCCCAAAGGAAAAGGCAGCCCCCCACACATAATGACTGTGAGTAAGATAAAAACACAAACATAGAGATGAAACAGATTTAGCAAAGTGAGGCCCGACTAGCTGAACAGTACGAGGATAGGGAAGATAACTTTGCGATCAGCACAAAAACCTATAAAAAAACACGCAGAGGGGATAAAAAGACCCTCCGCACCGACTAACGGTACGGAGGTGGTCCCTCTGCATCTCAGAGCTTCCAGCAGGCGAGAAAAACCAATAAAGCAAGCTGGACAGAAAAATAGCAAAAAAATAACATAAGCAAAACTTAGCTTTGCAGAGCAGCAGGCCACAGGAATGATCCAGGGAAAAAACAAGTCCCACACTGAAACATTGACAGGAAGCATAGATCAAAGCATCAGGTGGAGTTAAGTAGAGAAGAAGCTAACGAGCTCACCAGATCACCTGAGGGAGGAAACTCAGAAGCTGCAGTACCACTTTCCTCCACAAACGGAAGATCCCAGAGAGAATCAGCCGAAGTACCACTTGTGACCACAGGAGTGAACTCTGCCACAGAATTCACAACAGTACCCCCCCCTTGAGGAGGGGTCACTGAACCCTCACCAGAGCCCCCAGGCCGACCAGGATGAGCCACATGAAAGGCACGAACAAGATCGGGAGCATGGACATCAGAGGCAAAAACCCAGGAATTATCCTCCTGAGCATAACCCTTCCATTTAACCAGATACTGGAGTTTCCGTCTTGAAACACGAGAATCCAAAATCTTCTCCACAATATACTCCAATTCCCCCTCCACCAAAACCGGGGCAGGAGGCTCAACAGATGGAACCATAGGTGCCACGTATCTCCGCAACAATGACCTATGGAATACGTTATGTATGGAAAAAGAATCTGGAAGGGTCAGACGAAAAGACACAGGATTAAGAACCTCAGAAATCCTATACGGACCAATAAAACGAGGTTTAAACTTAGGAGAGGAAACCTTCATAGGAATATGACGAGAAGATAACCAAACCAGATCCCCAACACGAAGTCGGGGACCCACACGGCGTCTGCGATTAGCGAAAAGTTGAGCCTTCTCCTGGGACAAGGTCAAATTGTCCACTACCTGAGTCCAAATCTGCTGCAACCTGTCCACCACAGTATCCACACCAGGACAGTCCGAAGACTCAACCTGTCCAGAAGAGAAACGAGGATGGAACCCAGAATTGCAGAAAAACGGTGAAATCAAGGTAGCCGAGCTGGCCCGATTATTAAGGGCGAACTCAGCCAAAAGCAAAAAGGACACCCAGTCATCCTGATCAGCAGAAACAAAGCACCTCAGATATGTTTCCAAGGTCTGATTGGTTCGCTCGGTCTGGCCATTAGTCTGAGGATGGAAAGCCGAGGAAAAAGACAAGTCAATGCCCATCCTACCACAAAAGGCTCGCCAAAACCTCGAAACAAACTGGGAACCTCTGTCAGAAACAATATTCTCTGGAATGCCATGCAAACGAACCACATGCTGGAAGAACAAAGGCACCAAATCAGAGGAGGAAGGCAATTTAGACAAGGGTACCAGATGGACCATCTTAGAAAAGCGATCACAGACCACCCAAATGACTGACATCTTTTGAGAAACAGGAAGGTCAGAAATAAAATCCATAGAGATATGTGTCCAAGGCCTCTTCGGGACCGGCAAGGGCAAAAGCAACCCACTGGCACGAGAACAGGAGGGCTTAGCCCGAGCACAAATCCCACAGGACTGCACAAAAGCACGCACATCCCGCGACAGAGAGGGCCACCAAAAGGATCTAGCCACTAACTCTCTGGTACCAAAGATTCCAGGATGACCAGCCAACACCGAGCAATGAAGTTCAGAGATAACTCTATTCGTCCACCTATCAGGGACAAACAGTTTCTCCGCTGGGCAACGATCAAGTTTATTAGCCTGAAATGTTTGCAGCACCCGCCGCAAATCAGGGGAGATGGCAGACACAATTACTCCTTCCTTGAGGATACCCGCCGGCTCAGATAAACCCGGAGAGTCGGGTACAAAACTCCTAGACAGAGCATCCGCTTCACATTTTTAGAGCCCGGAAGGTACGAAATCACAAAGTCAAAACGGGCAAAAAACAACGACCAACGAGCTTGTCTAGGATTCAAGCGCTTGGCAGACTCGAGATAAGTCAAGTTCTTATGATCAGTCAATACCACCACGCGATGCTTAGCTCCTTCAAGCCAATGACGCCACTCCTCGAATGCCCACTTCATGGCCAGCAACTCTCGGTTGCCCACATCATAATTACGCTCAGCAGGCGAAAACTTCCTGGAAAAGAAAGCGCATGGTTTCATCACTGAGCAACCAGAACCTCTCTGCGACAAAACAGCCCCTGCTCCAATCTCAGAAGCATCAACCTCGACCTGGAACGGAAGAGAAACATCTGGTTGACACAACACAGGGGCAGAAGAAAAACGATGCTTCAACTCTTGAAAAGCTTCCACAGCAGCAGAAGACCAATTGACCACATCAGCACCCTTCTTGGTCAAATCGGTCAATGGTTTAGCAATACTAGAAAAATTGCAGATGAAGCGACGATAAAAATTAGCAAAGCCCAGGAACTTTTGCAGACTTTTCAGAGATGTCGGCTGAGTCCAATCATGGATGGCTTGGACCTTAACAGGATCCATCTCGATAGTAGAAGGGGAAAAGATGAACCCCAAAAATGAAACCTTCTGCACACCAAAGAGACACTTTGATCCCTTCACAAACAAAGAATTAGCACGCAGGACCTGAAAAACCGTTCTGACCTGCTTCACATGAGACTCCCAATCATCCGAGAAGATCAAAATGTCATCCAAGTACACAATCAGGAATTTATCCAGGTACTCTCGGAAGATGTCATGCATAAAGGACTGAAACACTGATGGAGCATTGGCAAGTCCGAACGGCATCACGAGATACTCAAAATGACCCTCGGGCGTATTAAATGCAGTTTTCCATTCATCACCTTGCTTAATTCGCACCAGATTATACGCACCACGAAGATCTATCTTTGTGAACCAACTAGCCCCCTTAATCCGAGCAAACAAATCAGATAACAATGGCAAGGGGTACTGAAATTTAACCGTGATCTTATTAAGAAGGCGGTAATCTATACAAGGTCTCAGCGAACCATCCTTTTTGGCTACAAAAAAGAACCCTGCTCCTAATGGCGACGATGACGGGCGAATATGCCCCTTCTCCAGGGATTCCTTCACATAACTGCGCATAGCGGTGTGCTCAGGCACGGACAAATTAAACAATCGACCTTTTGGGAATTTACTACCAGGAATCAAATTGATAGCACAATCACAATCCCTATGCGGAGGTAGGGTATTGGACTTGGGCTCATCAAATACATCCCGGTAATCAGACAAGAACTCTGGGACCTCAGAAGGAGTGGATGACGAAATTGACAGAAATGGAACATCACCATGTACCCCCTGACAACCCCAGCTGGACACCGACATGGATTTCCAATCTAATACTGGATTATGGGCTTGTAGCCATGGCAACCCCAACACGACCACATCATGCAGATTATGCAACACCAGAAAGCGAATAACCTCCTGATGTGCAGGAGCCATGCACATGGTCAGCTGGGTCCAGTATTGAGGCTTATTCTTGGCCAAAGGCGTAGCATCAATTCCTCTCAATGGAATAGGACACTGCAAGGGCTCCAAGAAAAACCCACAACGCTTAGCATATTCCAAGTCCATCAAATTCAGGGCAGCGCCTGAATCCACAAATGCCATGACAGAATATGATGACAAAGAGCAGATCAAGGTAACGGACAGAAGAAATTTTGACTGTACAGTACCAATGGTGGCAGACCTAGCGAACCGCTTAGTGCGCTTAGGACAATCAGAGATAGCATGAGTGGAATCACCACAGTAGAAACACAGACCATTCAGACGTCTATGTTCTTGCCGTTCAACTCTGGTCAAGGTCCTATCACACTGCATAGGCTCAGGTTTAAGCTCAGGTAATACCGCCAAATGGTGCACAGGTTTACGCTCACGCAAGCGTCGACCGATCTGAATGGCCAAAGACATAGACTCATTCAAACCAGCAGGCATAGGAAATCCCACCATGACATCCTTAAGGGCTTCAGAGAGACCCTTTCTGAATATTGCTGCCAGCGCAGATTCATTCCATTGAGTGAGCACTGACCACTTTCTAAATTTCTGACAATATACCTCTATCTCATCCTGAGCCTGACAAAGAGCCAGCAAATTTTTTTCTGCCTGATCCACTGAATTAGGCTCATCGTACAGCAACCCAAGCGCCAGGAAAAACGCATCGATATTACTCAATGCAAGATCTCCTGACGCAAGAGAAAACGCCCAGTCCTGAGGGTCGCCGCGCAAAAAAGAAATGACGATCCTAACCTGTTGAATTGGGTCACCAGAAGAGCGAGGTTTCAAAGCCAGAAATAGTTTACAATTATTTTTGAAACTCAGAAATTTAGTTCTATCTCCAAAAAACAAATCTGGAATAGGAATTCTCGGTTCAAGCAAAGAATTCTGGACCACAAAATCTTGAATATTTTGAACTCTTGCCGTGAGCTGATCCACACATGAAGACAGACCTTTAATGTCCATTGCTACACCTGTGTCCTGAACCACCCAAATGTCTAGGGGAAAAAAAAGATAAAACACAGTGCAAAGAAAAAAAATGGTCTCAGAACTTCTTTTTTCCCTCTATTGAGAATCATTAGCACTTTTGGCTTCCTGTACTGTTATGAAAGGCAATTCAGAATCACAATGGACATGGAGGTCAGAGCACATACAGTGAACTGACAATAACCCAAAATAATAGAACGAGCTCTGAGACGTGGGAACTCTGCAGACCGCAATCCCTAAGCCTATCAAACCACACTAAAGGTAGCCGTGGAGCGCTCCTGACCAGAACCTAGGCGCCTCGTCACAGTCTGAGAAACTAGCTAATCCTGAAGATAGAAAAATAAGCCTACCTTGCCTCAGAGAAACTCCCCAAAGGAAAAGGCAGCCCCCCACACATAATGACTGTGCGTAAGATGAAAACACAAACATAGAGATGAAACAGATTTAGCAAAGTGAGGCCCAACTAGCTGAACAGAACGAGGATAGGGAAGATAACTTTGCGGTCAGCACAAAAACCTATAAAAAACCACGCAGAGGGGACAAAAAGACCCTCCGCACCGACTAACGGTACGGAGGTGGTCCCTCTGCGTCTCAGAGCTTCCAGCAGGCGAGAAAAACCAATAAAGCAAGCTGGACAGAAAAATAGCAAAAAAATAACATAAGCAAAACTTAGCTTTGCAGAGCAGCAGGCCACAGGAATGATCCAGGGAAAAAACAAGTCCCACACTGAAACATTGACAGGAAGCATAGATCAAAGCATCAGGTGGAGTTAAGTAGAGAAGAAGCTAACGAGCTCACCAGATCACCTGAGGGAGGAAACTCAGAAGCTGCAGTACCACTTTCCTCCACAAACGGAAGATCCCAGAGAGAATCAGCCGAAGTACCACTTGTGACCACAGGAGTGAACTCTGCCACAGAATTCACAACACCAAACCAATAGGCTGAAATTAATTCTGCTCAATATTAATAAACTTATTAATTATTTTATTTTAATATTAACCCTTAACCGACCTTGGACGTATCCCATTCATCATAGAAGGGAAGGACTTCCTGACCTTGGATGTATGGAATATGTCCTGGCGAAAATGCGGCACCATGATCGCAATAAGGGGTCTGCTGAATCTTACAGCAGGGCACCTGTGCTGGTTGCTACAGGGGGTTTTGTCACCTCCCTCGCAACTGCGATTGGCTGTTCAGAATTGAATACCCAGTCACAGCGATTTCAGTGTTTCAGGCAATGAAAATGCCTCAAACACTGAGGTCCAGCTTATGAACGGTGCTGCAACACCACCAATCACAGGCTGGTGCTAGGTAATGGCAGCAACACCAGCCCCAGCACTGATTGGTGCTATCGGACGATGAAGTCGATTGCACCAATCAGTGTGCAGAGCTGTGGTCTGACCTCACAGAGACTGCCCTGCACTTCATCATTCCAGCTTAGAGACGTTGCAGGGCAGTCCCTGTGCTATTCTGTCGCGCATCTGCTGGACCTAATGGTGCCACAGACATTTTCAAGCCTGTACCAACACTTCTGCTGCTGCTGTTCCTGAAAGAATAAAGAAAATGTTCCTGATCTGTTCTGGTCCTATTCCTGTTCCCAGATTTTTCCAAACTCACTCAAATCCCACTCTCTACCCTTTCCCACCTTTTCCCTCCTTCGCTTTTCCCTAACACGTTCCCCACCCCTCCTTCTGCCACCAAGCACTGATCAGTACTTGATCGCTGAACAGTATTTGATTGCTCATCTTTTGGCAGTTTTTTTGTGCGTCTTGCAGCCGCTAAGCTCTGATCATTGACACACATCACTGATCAGCACCCATGCTTTATTTTCCCCCACTTTTGCACCACATCCATGCGTGCATCTTACAGCCACTAAGTCGCAGATCAGACCCACACCACTGATCAGCATCTGTGCTGGCTTTTGGCCAGGACTTTTTGCTTTTTCCCTGTCTATTTTTTACCCCCTTCAGCGCTACATCCTTGCATATATGTCTTACAGCTGTCAAGCGCGCTGATCAGTGATGCACATCACTGATTGGCATCTGGTTGTTCTTTTAAAAAAAAAAATAATTTAGTAAGAATAATTTAGATTAGTTGGTAGGGAGAGATTAGAGACAGTTAAAATCTACCATAGTAATCAGTGTCTACTACAGTATTTTTTACTGAACACAATCAGGGTTAGTGTCAGATAGTAGCAGGCACTCAGTAATTTTTTTCTTTAGCGACATCCGTTTTTGTTTCTTTACTGACATCCATTTAGTAAGTTTGTTTTTTATTTCACCAATTTTTTTATATTCTTTGGTGCATCCACTGCTGGATCAAGGTTATCACCTCTACATAGATAACTTTTATATCAGCATCCCTCTCTCCGCGAGCTACCACAGAATGCGATACTGTCCACAAAAATTACAGAGGTCTCCCTAAAGCACTATTTGGGCATCTGCACAGAAAGAACCCAATTTAGTGACAACATGCTAGTGCTCAGGTAAAAGGACAATAGGGATGTTCTTTTCTTAACTATATATGGTGATGGCAGCACCCCCAACACTGTACGAGGTACCTGTATACAGATCCCCAAACCAGACCGTGTCCTGGGGTACAATAAAAATATGGGGGGAGTTGATCTCTCTGATCAAGACCTCTAGTCGTACAGTGCCATGAGAAAAGCTAAGGTGTGTTACAAGAAGCTGGCTGTGCACATTGTACAAATAGCAATGTATAACGCTTATGTGCTATCACTCCATGTATTGCTGTGTGGCTGCACGCTCCGCTCTGGAGTGCCGGCGCCGGAGCAGGGTTTTAACCTGCGAGACTTGGACGTATTTCTCGCAAGTGAGAAGGAGCCTTAAGAAGCCACTACTGAAGACTTGAAACAAAAAGAAGAGACTTGTTTGGGCCAAGCAACATAAGGGCTGGATATTAGATCATTGCATATCTGTACCGTTCTATGACGAGTAGTCAAAATGTGAGATTTTTGGTACCAACTGACATATCTTTGTGAGATGCAAAAAAGGTGAGCGGATAGTTTCTACATCTGTGGTGAACACCATGAAGCATGGAGGGGGAGGTGTGATGGTGTGGATGTAATGTTTTGGTGACACTATTGGTTATTTATTACAAATTCAAAGCACACTTACCCAGCATCACTTCCACAGCATTTTGCAATTATATGCCATCCTATCTGGTTTGCACTTAGTTGGACAATTATTTGAGTTGCAACAGGATAATGACCCAAAACACACCTTCATGTTATGTAAGGGCTATGTGACCAAGGAGAAGAGGGATGGAGGGTTACGTCAGATGACATGGCCTCCACAATCACTTGACCTCAACCAGATTGAGATTGTTTGGGATGAATTGAACCACTGAGTGAGGGAAAGCAGTCAACAATAAATAATAATAATAATAATAATAATAATAACAATTGCTCAGCACCTTTGGGAATTTCTTCAAGACTGTTAGAAAGCAGTTCCATGTGACCACCTGATGACGTGGTTATCAGAGTATAAGAAGGGTATTTTGAGCAATTCTGGTTTGCTTCACATTTGTTTCTTTACTCTTTGTTTCTATATGCCTTCATCATCACAATTTTTGCAAAACTTAGGCTAGGTTCACATTTGCATATGTGTCCGCAGCGTATCGTCTGCATACTCAAACGCATGCAAAAATGTGTGAAAACACATGCTTACGCATGACGGCAAAATAACGCTGATTGTGCATGCGTTTGTATGCATTTTTTGCCTGTGTTTGCGATTCTTATGCGCATGCGTCCTATATTTCCAGGAGGGCATGTCTCAATGGGCGTGTCTTAATCGGTTCCTGAACATGCACAGTCCGAAGTGCGCAAGCGCATTGAACGCATGCATACGCAAGAACATGTGTACGCATGCGTTCCCATAGACAGTAATGCGTTTTTTAAAGCACTCATCCGCTTGCGCATGACTGCGCATACTTGATGGTTTTTGACGCTTCCAAAAATGCAAGATGTTGCGTTCGCCGAATCCCGCTGCACACCGAGAAACGATGCATGCGTAAATAGACGCATGCGAACTGATGCAAACGCATGTCCCTGCGTACACCATGTTAAAGATAGGTACACATGACACATGCGGATCTGTGCGGATGATACGCTGCGCACAGAGACGCAAATGTGAAACCAGCCTTAGAGTTGCAGAGAAATTTTGCACCTTTTGCAATTTTTATACCACTTCGGAACTGGGGCAGTGCAATGTAAGTCATATAGAAGAATACTCGTGACTGAAGTAACATTTCTGGTTTTAGCGCACGACAGTTAAATGATGCACCAAATTCACTAACAGGTGCATAGCCTTTAATGAATTTGGTGCATCTTACTGTAGCACATAAATCATCAAGACTGGTGGTAGTGAAGATAGGCTTCTCTAGTTTATACATATTGTCCTGTATAAAAATATGATTCATGTCTAAATCCCCATGTCTTCCAATGTCCATCTATCCCTATATCTTCTCGAATGTCTAATGATCCTTTTGAAATGAAAACATCTTCACCTTGCTTGTAGGAGCGCAATTTGCACAAGTTCCGCCTCTGACACCTCACACACCGCATTAACTATGGTAATTAAGAATGTAATCTAGTGGAAGTATATGGCTGCTACCCCAAATGAGTGATATTCTGTGACTAACATCTTTCATGGAAGGTTAATATGAAATGTATAATGTCTCATATTGAATAGTTAAAGGGGGTAGGAGGCAGTGTGCTAAAAGATTTCCTCCAATGGGTGGACCCAGGAAAAGGGAGAATAATTTTCCACCACATAACTAATGATGGACTGTATATAATTAATGGATAATTTCCCCTAGGGTGACACAAGTTATAAACCCAAGCCATTTGGATGTTTGTACATGTTCTGCCCCATGTCCCTGGGAACAGAAAGCACTTTCTTACAATGGACTGTTTTCTGCTTTTTTCTCCCTTTTATTTTAATAACTGTTTTGCATTTTTATTTATTTTGATTATTTTCTTATTTTTCATATATATTAACTACTGTACCTTTTCATTTTTAAAGACTAAAACTTAGTGTTTGCCCCCATGTAATCATGTACCCTGTCCTGGCTCCTTCTTGTAATAATCTCCCCCATCCTAGGCCCCATGCTATATCATTGTCCCCCATTCTGGTATAAAATCCCAAATTCTCATATAATGTCCAACATCTTGGTATAATGACCCACGTCCTGGTATAATTTTCCCCATTCTGATATAATGTTCCTTGTTCTGATATAATGTCCCCCATCCTGGTATAATGTTCCTTGTTCTAGTATAATATTCCCTATCCTGGCATAATGTCACCATTCTGGTCTAATGTGCCCCATGCTGGCATAATGTCACCATCCTGGTAGTAATAATAATAATAATTTTTATTTATATAGCGCCAACATATTCCGCAGCACTTTACAATTAACCCCTTTACCCCCAAGGGTGGTTTGCACGTCAATGACCAGGCCAATTTTTACAATTCTGACCACTGTCCCTTTATGAGGTTATAACTCCGAAACGCTTCAACAGATCCTGGTGATTCTGACATTGTTTTCTCGTGACATATTGTACTTCATGATAGTGGTAAAATTTCTTGGATAGTACCTGCGTTTATTTGTGAAAAAAACGGAAATTTGGCGAAAATTTTGAAAATTTCGCAATTTTCAAACTTTGAATTTTTATGCAATTAAATCACAGAGATATGTCACACAAAATACTTAATAAGTAACATTTCCCACATGTCTCCTTTACATCAGCATAATTTTGGAACCAATTTTTTTTTTTGTTAGGGAGTTATAAGGGTTAAAAGTTGACCAGCAATTTCTCATTTTTACAACACCATTTTTTTTTAGGGACCACGTCTCATTTGAAGTCATTTTGAGGGGTCTATATGATAGAAAATGCCCAAGTGTGACACCATTCTAAAAACTGCACCCCTCAAGGTGCTCAAAACCACATTCAAGAAGTTTATTAACCCTTCAGGTGTTTAATAGGAATTTTTGGAATGTTTAAATAAAAATGAACATTTAACTTTTTTACACAAAAAATTTACTTCAGCTCCAATTTGTTTTATTTTACCAAGAGTAACAGGAGAAATTGGACCCAAAAAGTTGTTGTCCAATTTGTCCTGAGTACGCTGATACCCCATATGTGGCAGTAAACCACTGTTTGGGCGCATGGGAGAGCTCGGAAGGGAAGGAGCGCTATTTGACTTTTCAATGCAAAATTGACAGGAATTGAGATGGGACGCCATGTTGCAATTGGAGAGCCACTGATGTGCCTAAACATTGAAACCCCCCACAAGTGACACCATTTTGGAAAGTAGACCCCCTAAGGAACTTATCTGGATGTGTGGTGAGAACTTTGACCCACCAAGTGCTTCACAGAAGTTTATAATGCAGAACCGTAAAAATAAAAAATCATATTTTTTCACAAAAATTATATTTTTGCCCCCAATTTTTTATTTTTCCAAGGGTAAGAGAAGAAATTGGACCTCAAAAGTTGTTGTCCAATTTGTCCTGAGTATGCTGATACCCCATATGTGGCAGTAAACCACTGTTTGGGCGCATGGGAGAGCTCGGAAGGGAAGGAGCGCAGTTTGACTTTTCAATGCAAAATTGACAGAAATTGAGATGGGACGCCATGTTGCGTTTGGAGAGCCACTGATGTGCCTAAACATTGAAACCCCCCACAAGTGACACCATTTTGGAAAGTAGACCCCCTAAGGAACTTATCTAGAGGTGTGGTGAGCACTTTGACCCACCAAGTGCTTCACAGAAGTTTATAATGCAGAACCGTAAAAATAAAAAATCATATTTTTTCACAAAAATTATATTTTTGCCCCCAATTTTTTATTTTTCCAAGGGTAAGAGAAGAAATTGGACCTCAAAAGTTGTTGTCCAATTTGTCCTGAGTACGCTGATACCCCATATGTGGCAGTAAACCACTGTTTGGGCGCATGGGAGAGCTCGGAAGGGAAGGAGCGCCGTTTGACTTTTCAATGCAAAATTGACAGGA
Source organism: Ranitomeya imitator (assembly GCF_032444005.1). Lineage (NCBI taxonomy): Eukaryota > Metazoa > Chordata > Amphibia > Anura > Dendrobatidae > Ranitomeya > Ranitomeya imitator. Next base: position 205,927,308 of record NC_091285.1, on the reverse strand, counting down.
ATTGAGATGGGACGCCATGTTGCGTTTGGAGAGCCACTGATGTGCCTAAACATTGAAACCCCCCACACCACAAGTGACACCATTTTGGAAAGTAGACCCCCTAAGGAACTTATCTGGATGTGTGGTGAGCACTTTGACCCACCAAGGGCTTCACAGAAGTTTATAATGCAGAGCCATAAAAATAAAACAAAATTTTTTTCCCACAAAAATTATTTTTTAGCCCCCAGTTTTGTATTTTCCCTAGGGTAACAGTAGAAATTGGACCCCAAAAGTTGTTGTCCAATTTGTCCTGAGTACGCTGATACCCGATATGTGGGGGGGAACCACCGTTTGGGCGCATGGGAGGGCTCGGAAGGGAAGGAGCGCCATTTGGAATGCAGACTTAGATGGAATGGTCTGCAGGCGTCACATTGCGTTTGCAGAGCCCCTAATGTACCTAAACAGTAGAAACCCCCCACAAGTGACACCATTTTGGAAAGTAGACCCCCTAAGGAACTCATCTTGATGTGTTGTGAGAGCTTTGAACCCCCAAGTATTTCACTACAGTTTATAACGCAGAGCCATGCAAATAAAAAATATTTTTTTTTCCACAAAAATTATATTTTAGCCCCCAGTTTTGTATTTTTCCAAGGTTAGCAGGAGAAATTGGACCCTAAATGTTGTTGTCCAATTTGTCCTGAGTACGCTGATACCCGATATGTGGGGGGGAACCACCGTTTGGGCGCATGGGAGGGCTCGGAAGGGAAGGAGCATCATTTGGAATGCAGACTTAGATGGATTGGTCTGCAGGCGTCACATTGCGTTTGCAGAGCCCCTAATGTACCTAAACAGTAGAAACCCCCCACAAGTGACCCCATATTGGAAACTAGACCCCTCAATGAACTTATCTAGATGTGTTGTGAGAACTTTGAACCCCCAAGTGTTTCACTACAGTTTATTATGCAGAGCCGTGAAAATAAAAAATCTTTTTGTTTTCCCACAAAAATTATTTTTTAGCCCCCAGTTTTGTATTTTCCCAAGGGTAACAGGAGAAATTGGTCCACAAAAGTTGTTGTCCAATTTGTCCTGAGTACGCTGATACCCCATATGTGAGGCTAAACCCCTGTTTGGGTACACAGGAGAGCTCGGAAGGGAAGGAGCACTGTTTTACTTTTTCAACGCAGAATTGGCTGGAATTGAGATCGGACGCCATGTCGTGTTTGGAGAGCCCCTGATGTGCCGAAACAGTGGAAACCCCCCAATTATAACTGAAACCCTAATCTAAACACACCCCTAACCCTAATTCCAACGGTAACCCTAACCACACCTCTAACCCTGACACACCCCTAACCCTAATCCCAACCCTATTCCCAACTGTAAATGTAATCTAAACCCTAACCCTAACTTTAGCCCCAACCCTAACTGTAGCCCCAACCCTAACCCTAACCCTAGCCCTAGCCCTAACCCTAGCCCTAACCCTAGCCCTAACCCTAGCCCTAGCCCTAACCCTAACCCTAGCCCTAACCCTAGCCCTAACCCTAGCCCTAGCCCTAACCCTAGCCCTAACCCTAACCCTAGCCCTAGCCCTAACCCTAGCCCTAACCCTAGCCCTAACCCTAGCCCTAACCCTAGCCCTAACCCTAGCCCTAATGGGAAAATGGAAATAAATACATTTTTTTTTATTTTTCCCTAACTAAGGGGGTGATGAAGGGGGTTTGATTTACTTTTATAGCGAGTTTTTTAGCAGATTTTTATGATTGGCAGCCGTCACACACTGAAAGACCCTTTTTATTGCAAAAAATATTTTTTGCAATACCACATTTTGAGAGCTATAATTTTTCCATATTTTGGTCCACAGAGTCATGTGAGGTCTTGTTTTTTGCGGGACGAGTTGACGTTTTTATTGAAAACATTTTTGGGCACGTGACATTTTTTGATCGCTTTTTATTCCGATTTTTGTGAGGAAGAATGACCAAAAGCCAGCTATTCATGAATTTCTATTGGGGGAGGCGTTTATACCGTTCCGCGTTTGGTAAAATTGATAAATCAGTTTTATTCGTCGGGTCAGTACGATTACAGCGATACCTCATTTATATCATTTTTTTATGGTTTGGCGCTTTTATACGATAAAAACTATTTTACAGAAAAAATAATTATTTTTGCATCGCTTTATTCTCAGGACTATAACTTTTTTATTTTTTTGCTGATGATGCTGTATGGCGGCTCTTTTTTTGCGGGACAATATGACGCTTTCAGCGGTACCATGGTTATTTATATCTGTCCTTTTGATCGCGTGTTATTCCACTTTTTGTTTGGCGGTATGATAATAAAGCGTTGTTTTTTGCCTCGTTTTTTTTTTTTTTTTCTTACGGTGTTTACTGAAGGGGTTAACTAGTGGGACAGTTTTATAGGTCGGGTCGTTACGGACGCGGCGATACTAAATATGTGTACTTTTATTGGGTTTTTTTTTTATTTAGATGAAGAAATGTATTTATGGGAATAATATTTTTTTTTTTTTCATTATTTTGGAATATTTTTTTAAAATTTTTTTTACACATTTGGAAAAAATTTTTTTTACTTTTTTACTTTGTCCCAGGGGGAACATCACAGATCAGTGATCTGACAGTTTGCACAGCACTCTGTCAGATCACTGATCTGATATGCAGCGCTGCAGCCTTCACAGTGTCTGCTCTGAGCAGGCTCTGTGAAGCCACCTCCCTCCCTGCAGGACCCGGATCCGCGGCCATCTTGGATCCGGGGCTGGAGGGAGCAGGGAGGGAGGTGAGACCCTCGCAGCAACGCGATCACATCGCGTTGCTCCGGGGGTCTCAGGGAAGCCCGCAGGGAGCCCCCTCCCTGCGCGGTGCTTCCCTGCACCGCCGGCACATCGCGATCATCTTTGATCGCGGTGTGCCAGGGGTTAATGTGCCGGGGGCGGTCCGTGACCGCTCCTGGCACATAGTGCCGGATGTCAGCTGCGATAAGCAGCTGACACCCGGCCGCGATCGGCCGCGCTTCCCCCGTGAGCGCGGCCGATCGGCTATGACGTACTATCCTGTCCAGGGTCAGATAAGCCCAGGGCACCTCGACGGGATAGTACGTCTAAGGTCACAGAGGGGTTAAGCGGGGACATGTACTGACAATAAATTCAGTACAAGTTAAGACAATTTAAACAGTGACATTAGGAGTGAGGTCCCTGCTCGCAAGCTTACAATCTACAAGGAAATGGGGGGACACAATAGGTGAAAAGTGCTTGTTATTTCAGGTCTGGCAATTATAATAAATAGGGATTTTCATATAAAGCTGCATGATCCGGTCATCAGCCCGTGTGTTTAAGTGCAATAGTCAAGTATCAAGTGCAGTTATCGTGTGCATGGAGGGTGTGGAGACAGATGAATAGTAGGGTGCAGATTCAGAATAATATTTGGAAGGAGGGAACAGGGCAAAGTTAGTTTACTGAGTAGTTGATGTGGTAGGCTTGTTTGAAGAGATGGGTTTTTAAAGCGCGCTTGAATAGGTCGGGGCTAGGTATCAGTCTGATCGTCTGGGGAAGTGCATTCCAGAGAGCTGGCGCAGCACGAGAGAAGTCTTGGAGACTTGAAGTCTTGGTATATTGTTCCCCATTCTGGTATAACGTTCACAATCCTAGTATAGTGTCCCCATCCTGGTATAATGTCCCTCATTCTGGTATAATGTACCCATCCTGATATATTGCCCCCATCCTGGTATAATTCCCCCATTCTGGTATAATGTCACCCATCATAGTATAATGTTCCCCATCCTTGTATAATATCCTCAATTCTGGATAATGTCCCCGTTCTGGTATAATGCCCACCATCTTGGTATAATGTTCACCATCCTGGTATAATATCCCCAATTTTAGTATAAAGTCCCCCATGTTGGTCCCCCTCATTATTCTCTAGCATATTTTAAAAAGAAGCAAAAGATTGTACTCACCTTCCCCCACTCCCACGCTGCTTGGTATCCTCGTCTATAACCAGCACAGAAGCCGGCAGCTGACTTTGGCGTGCTAATACGGGCAGCGCATGACATCAGTATCATGCACCGCATGTCAGTAGCAAGCAGATGTCTGTTACTTGCTCTGGATTGGTCAGAGGCATGCATAATAGCCATGACAATAGATTTCCTCTGAATGTGAGTCAAAGAACACATATCCAGGGAAAACTGGAGTTGCACCCTCTGACTGCTTTGCCCCTGCTGCTGCACTAGCAGCACAAGTGCCTCCTGGTCCAACCACGGCCTCAGTACTGATTAGCAGCTTTCTCTCAGTATACAATGATCACAGAAAGCTGGTAATCATGGGTGTGGATGGGTTTAGCTTTTTGAGTTCTGCTACATGCTACATCTAAAAACTCTGATTATATTACAACTGCTGCACCCAGTAAATTAAGTGATACTTTGCTGGAATCAGGGTCTCTTTTCCTACATTATGCTGTTCTCAGATGAGGTAACAAAAGCCTGGTGATAGATTCCCCTTCAATTTCTAGTTCTAGCAAAACATTCAAAGCCGGGAGTTCCAAAAGATTTGGATTCAGAAAATTCATATATATTTTCCAGTCACTGACATCAAGCAGAGCTCTTTAACTTCACATTATCATAGAATCATAGAATGTTAGAGTTGGAAGGGACCTCCAGAGCCATCATGTCCTACCCCCTGCTCAAAGCAGGATTCACTAACCCATCTCAGACAGATGTCTGTCCAGCCTCTGTTTGAAGACTTCCATTGAAGGAGAACTCACCACCTCTCATGGCAGCCTGTTCCACTCATTGATCACCCTCACTGTCGAAAAGTTTTTTTCTAATATCTAATCTGTATCTTCTCCCTTTCAGTTTCATCCCATTGCTTCAGATGTTTCCATGTGCAAATGTGAATAAAGATGATCCCTCTACACTCTACATTAAATATAACGTCTGAAGGTTATGCTTACTGTCGTTTTTACGCCATATCTAATGTTTGCATGGTGCCCTATTTAGTCCAGTGCACTTGACAGAATGGTTCCATATTGTAGGATGGTGCTTGTTTATTTGTGAGCTAGATAACACATTCTGCATCACAAGATATAATGTGGCCAATACCTAAGCAGTACTGGCCTTGCTGGGAATCTTTTGCCATAACTAAATATGAATTATGTATCTTGTCCTTTATTTATCCATGCTGTGGTTTTCCTGTTTTGTGCTTGTGGAAACTTTTCCAGTGTTGCATGTTTGTTCTTTTAAGTAGATTGTGTGAAGGATTGTTTTTTCTTTCATAAACATATTCATCAAGTAAGCATTGTACAACCAACCCACTCCACGCTGTGTTATTTTATGGGGTGGAGTCATCAAGCTGTGTTATTATAGACAAGTGATGAATCAGTCCCTTAGAGTGAAATGCATGTTATTGTATGATGTACATTTCACAACATTTTGTGACACTACAAAATTCACCATGCCAGCACTACCATGGTCAGCACGGGAACGGTAAGAATTCTGATCACAACAGTGCCTACAGTAAAAAGCCACATACACAGGTGGAAACCCACTCCACAGTAATCTACATGGTAGATTCACGTATATCACATTAGTGATTTTTTTTTTTTACCAAAAACGGACAGATTTCCATCAGTGCTTGATGAATATTTTTTGCATGCATCAAAAACTCGCTAAAGGTTTCTCAAGCTTTTCCTATGAAAGAAACATGAAAATCATTGGGACTAGGAATGGGCGGAACCATGGATGTTTGGGTCCGTTGGGTTCTGCCGAACTTTATAAAAAAGTTTGGTTGAGTACCAGAACGGTACCCAAACTTAATCCCGAACCCAAATCTCATTCAAGTGATTGAGGGCCCGGACATATTGTCCTCTGTGTGACAGCATGGGAAACGCCTGCTGTGACAGGCGGTAACCTTATTGAAGTCACTGCCGGTCATAGCCGCTGGGTATCGCAGTTCTCACACTGTCAGAGAACAGCATGCGAGCCAGCAGCTGTGGCCAGCAGTGAAAAAGGTTACTGCCAGTCAGACATCGGCTGATGACTACTACTGTCATCAGCCGATAGCAGCAAGAGCAGACAACGCTGATGACAGTATTCACCAGCTGGTGCCTGTGCATAGCCGTAGCTTTACGGCTATCCACAGGCACTGGAGACAAAGAAAAAGATGGACATGGAATCGGGATTACTTCATGGGACCATTTCATTAATAAATGGGTATACAAAGGCTAATGTGGGGGACTGTTTTCAAATAGAAAAAAGAATTCTGTGTATTTATTTTTACTACTGAGTTAGCAATGGAGGTGTCTGACTGACCCCAAAAAGAATTACCCTAATTGCCACTGAACCAGAGCAATTGGGAACAGCCGAGGCTAAGTGCCAGAATAGGCGCATCAAATATGATTTGCCACTTCTGAAGCAGCTGCAGGCTAATTTTTGTAGGTTGGATTGGTCCAATAACCATTGGCATTTCCAGCCTATTAATATAAGCCCCCAGCTGTCTGCTTTTCCTTAACTGGTTATTACAAATTGTGAGTCCCCCACACCATTTTTTTATAATTTACCATATATACTCTTGTATAAGCCGAGATTTTCAGCACATTTTTTTGTGTTGAAAACGCCCCCCTCGACTTATACATGAGTCATTGTCCAGAAAGCGGGGGAGGGAGAGCGGTGGAGCAGTGGCAGGAGCCGGCTAACAGAAGACATCATGCTCACCCTCCTAGCGCCGTCACTGCATCTCTGTCCCTGCATCTCTGTCCTGGCGCCGGCGGCTCTTCTTGTGCTGAGCGGTCACGTGGTACCGCTCATTAAGATAATGAATATGCACACATCTCCACTCCCATAGGCATGGAGCACATATTCATTACCTTAATGAGCGGTAGCACATGACCGCTCAGCACAGGAGAGCTTGCCGCGCTAGGACAATGGAAATGCAGTGACGGCGCGAGGAGGGTGAGTAGGACAGGGGAGGGTGTGAGCCATGCATGCAACGATGGGACGGGAGGTGAGCCATGCAGGATCAAGGGGAGCCATGCATACAACATGGGGAGCCACACATACCAAGACAGGAAGGGTGGGAGCCACACATACCAGGACAGGACGGGGGGAGCCACACATGCCAGGACAGGATGGGCGGGAGCCACACATACCAAGATAGGACAAAGAAGCCACACATACCGGAACAGGACAGTGGGAGTCACACATAGCAGGACAGGACGAGGGAGCCACACATACCAGGACAAAATGGGAGGGAGCCACGCATACCAGGACATTGACGGGGGAGCCACGCATACCAGGACAGTGATGGGGAGCCACGCATACCAGGACAGTGATGGGGGAGCCACACACACCAGGACAGCGATGGCAGAGCCACGCATACCAGGACACGGGTTGAGAGGACAATGCTTACCCAGCTTATACTCGAGTTAATAAGCTTACCCTGTTTTCCGTGGCAAAATTAAGTTCCTCGGCTTATACTCAGGTCGGCTTATACTCAAGTATATACGGTATTTATGTATTACTAATAAATAAATTAAAAACAATGATGTGGGATAACCCTATCTTTAATAATAAGCCAAGGGAAAGCAGACAGATGTGAGCTGTTATTATTCTGAGAAGGGGTCAATATCCATGGACATTCCCAACCTATTAATTGCAGCCTCCAGCTGTCAGCTTTGGCTTTGCTGGTTATTAAAAATGGGGAGCCTAAAAAAGTTGATGTGGGGTCCTCCCTATTTTTAATAACCCAAAGTACACAGATCAAGGCTGATATTATCATTTTTTAGGGTGCCCCATTTTTAATAACCAGAAAACTCAAAGCAGACAGCTGGGGCTGATATTAATAGGTTGGAAAGGTCCATGGATATTGGCCCCTTCACAGAATAATAAGAATAGCTCACAGCTGTCTGTTTTCCTTTGGCTGATTATTTAAAATAGGGGGGCATCACGTTGTTTTTTTAATTTGTTTATTAGTATTTATTAGTAATAAATAAATGAAAATAAAAATTATGTGGGATCCCCCTTATTTTTTAATATAATTGTCTAAGGGTTTTTCCGTCTGTCTGTCTGTCCTGGAAATCCCGCGTCTGATTGGTCGAGGCCGCCAGGCCTCAACCAATCAGCGACGGGCACAGTATCAACGTAGATATCATAATGGTTGCCATGGCGATGATGATGTCATAAAGGTTGCCTCGACCAATCAGCGACGGGCACAGTCTGCCGCGAATTCTGGAATCATCATTGTCCATATATTAGGGGAACATGCATATTCTAGAATACCCGATGCGTTAGAATCGGGCCACAATCTAGTTTTTGATAAACAGCCAAGGTAAAGCATTCTCAGGCTGGGAAGGTCCATGGATATTAGACACTCCCCAGCCTAAAAATACCAGCCCACAGCTGACCCAGAAAAGGTGCATCCATTAGACACGCCAATTTTGATGCTTTGCCTGGCTTTTGTTGCTTTCCCTGATGTGTTGGCAAGTGCAGTAATATTTTGTGGTTGATGACAGCTGTGTAATGTCCGCTGACATCAAGCCCAGATGTTAGTCATGGGGCAGCATCTATCAGACACCCCCATTACTAAGCCGGTAATTTAATAGTTAAATAAAAAACACAGAGCGTAGCTGTGGCGGAAGCATAAGGGGAGACAGAGTTTTCAGGACCTGAGATGCACGAGTACGCATGTGCTAAAGCCGCAGTCTGGTCATGTGACCGGAATGGCTTTCCATTTATACTGGACCTCTGACACACTGAGGCCATGTCCCCTGAAGAAGCAACATCAATGCACACGAAACTCTTGTCGGGGTACATGGCCGCAGCCTGGGAAGGAGTTATCACAAAATCGGTAATTAACCCTTTGATTACTTTACCTGGGTAATTAACCCTTTGATTACTTTACCTTGACTTTATTGCATAACGAATACCGGAACAATATTACTACTGGAGTATATTAGCCTTTATGGCAGCATGGTTGGATCTGGATTAACTCACACAGTCTTTCTTTATTTGGATTGGGAGACCGCTTGATTTGATTTACCATCCTATCATGTGGTCAGTTATACAAATAAGGCTAAAGGTACCGTCACACATAACGATATCGTTAACGATATCGTTGCTTTTTGTGACGTAACAACGATATTGTTAACTAAATCGTTATGTGTGACAGCGACCAACGATCAGGCCCCTGCTGGGAGATCGTTGGTCGCTGGGGAAAGTCCAGCACTTTATTTTGTTGCTGGATCTCCCGCTGACATCGCTGAATCGGCGTGTGTGACACCGATCCAGCGATGTCTTCACTGGTAACCAGGGTAAATATCGGGTTACTAAGCGCAGGGCCGCGCTTATTAACCCGATGTTTACCCTGGTTACCGTTGTAAATGTAAAAAAACAAACACTACATACTTACATTCCCGGTGTCTGGTCAGGTCCCTCGCCGTCAGCTTCCCGCACTGACTGGTGAGCGCCGGCCAGCCGTAAAGCACGCTGTGCAGCGGTGACGTCACCGCTGTACTTTACGGCCGGCGCTCAGTCAGTGCGGGAAACTGAAGGCGAGGGACCTGACCAGACACCGGGAATGTAAGTATGTAGTGTTTGTTCTTTTACATTTACAACGGTAACCAGGGTAAACATCGGGTTACTAAGCACGGCCCTGCGCTTACTAACCCGATGTTTACCCTGGTTACCCGGGGACTTCGGGATCGTTGGTCGCTGGAGAGCTGTCTGTGTGACAGCTCTCCAGCGACCAAACAGCGACGCTGCAGCGATCGACATCGTTGTCGGTATCGCTGCAGCGTCGCTTAGTGTGACGGTACCTTAAGAGTCTAATATACCGGTTTTTCGTTCTATTGTAATGTAATGCTGGCCTTAGTCTCCAGCCACTGCTTTGTTGTCACCTTCTTGGATCATAAATCTTGTGTACCCATATGTACCCATATATACCCATATATACAAAAACATTTTAATTAATTTTTTTGTGTATTACATATATAAGAATCTCTTTTTGCACTAGTAAAGCTGTATTTCAGAATATATGATGACTCAGGTCCTCACTTTAAAGTGAATGAAGTATTGGAGTCAATATCTTTATGGGTACTGTGATTATCTAAGACTGGTATCATATATTTCATTTTCTTTTGTCGTCATTTTCCGAGACCCAAAATATTTTCATCTTTCATGATATGGGGCTGTGTGAGGGTTTACTTCTTGTGACCTGAGCAGACATTTTTCACTGATACCATTTTGAGGTAGATTCGATGTTTTAACTGCCTCTTATTGCAATGTTGTGGCAGCCAAAAAAACGTAATTCTGGTGTTTCGAATTTTACTCTCTAATTACGCCATTTACCGATCAAAGTAATTTATTTTATATTTAGATAGATCGAACTTTTATGAATGCAGTGATACCAAATACGTGTATTTTTATTTTTTTTACTTTTTAGGAGGGTGATTTGAACTTTTGCATTTTTTTATATTTTGAAAAACATTTTTTTTTTTTTACTTTTTACTGTATTTAATAGTCCTTTCATGGGACATGAAGCTGTGATCGTCCTATCACTTATGCTATGCATGGCAGTGCATCAGAACCCCTGGCCAAAATGTCTGTTATTATGAACAGTTAAACATTTTGAAAATAAAACGATCTTTAAAAGGCCTAGAAGGCATGACGTCACAAATCTACACTTTTACGTAACCGGGGCCTTTTATATATATTTTCATTGTTTACATTTTAAAAATTACAAAAAGGAAAATGGGCACATGATAAAGTTTGGGCACCCTGCATGAAAGTATCACAGCTTGTAAATGCTTTTTGTAGCCAGCTAAGAGTCTTTCAATTCTTGGTTGAGAGATTTTCATCCATTCTTCCTTGGAAAATTCTTCCACTTCTGTGATATTCCTGGGTTGTCTTGCATGCACTGGTATTTTGAGGTTTAGCCACTGATTTTCAATGATTTTCAGACCAGGGGACGGTGAGGGCCATTCTAAAACATTCAGCTTGCACCTTTTGAGGTTGTCTATTGTGGATTTTGATGTGTGTTTAGGATCATTATCCATTTATAGAAGCCATCCTCTTTTCAACTCCAGCTTTTTTACAAATGGTGCAATGTTTGCATCAAGAATTTGTTGACATTTCATGGATTCCATTCTTCGTTGCACCTGACACCTAGTCCTCTAATTATCATCTGCTGATGATAAAACACTGATTTGATTGAAACTGCACCAAGAAGCCTAGTAAGTGACACTTCGCTGGAATTAGCCCCTACATCATGCGCCTCACAGATCAAATAGTAAAAAAGAGGTGACAGATTCCCTGTAATGTTTTTTTATTTTTATTAAAGCAAATTCAAGATGTGAGTCTTTATTTCATGAAACCGGACAATTCATTTAACTCCTATTAATACCCTTCTCCCCCACTATATTACAAACTATGATATATAATGATCTTCCCACATGGGATACTTAGAGAAATATGTGATTCATTTTATGAGGATGCAAAAATTAGTCTGTGATTTAATATGATGAACTATTTTTGTCAACATTTTTCAGAATGTGCATTTAACTAACACAGAAAATGGGAACAACCAATTCAGTGCTGTGATGATCTATATGGGTGAGCTGTACCTTAGCTTTTCAAGTTTGCATTAAGAACATGGCCTCTTCAAGCCAAATCTAAGTTGTCCATTGGTGTAAAACCAAAGTGGCATACATTTTTGATAAATATGCTGGGTGGGCTTTAAAAACGCCCTGCTCCGCCTAAGCTTAAGTTAAATGGACCTGGCATAAAAACACCAAAAGTTCTCATTTTGCAACATTTCATGGTGTTTCATGTCAGAATACTGGCAAAAACACTGTGGCTAAATCAGAAGTTGAGAAATTTACCTTCAGCACATTTGATCTTTAACATGCAGCATTGAAAGAAATGTTGTGGCCTTGCATAAATAAAGCATAATTATGGTATCATAAAAAATGCAACTTTTTTTTATATGCTGGGCTTCAATGCTTCACAGTTTTTAGGATCACTGCTTTCTGTCAGGGATATAAATATATTGGTTACCAGGAGGATGAACCTCAGCAGATCGTAAGGTATCTGGTTTCGCCAACTACAGAAGCTCCAGCTGGCTATACGTTTCACTTTTGCAGAGGAAATGTATTATTATATGCCTACCCAGGCAGAGTCCACTACAGCAAAAGCTGGGATTTACAATAACTTGATGCTCTGGCTAATGGCATTCTGAGCAGGGATCAACCCCAACCCTTTTTGTACTCCTCCTTCCTTAATCCCTCCCCCTCTACATTTTGATAGAAGGCATAAACCACCAGTTTTTCACCAGGAAAAAAAAGGCTATAATAAAGAGTTAAAAAGAACCATTCACTAGATTTTTTCATTTAGACAACATTCACACGTTCAATATTTCGACAGTGTTTTACATTTGTAGTCATAAACCAAAACCAGGAGAGGAACAATTAGAGGAAAAGTATAAACAAATGCACCACTTATGTATTTTTCACCCACTTCTGGCTTTGGCTTACAAATACCGATGTAAAATACTGATCAAATACTCAAACGTGTGCACGAGGCCTAAAAGGGAATCTGTCAGAAGGATCAATCCTACTAAGCAGTCTATATGGACATGTAGGTCATATGAAGCTGAATATCTTACTTTGATGTCTGCGATCTGATGTCTTATTCCAGAGAAATATGTAAATGAGTTGTTCAGGACTATGGGCAAGACACTGATCAGCACACGAATCTCCCTACAGGGCCTATTTTTATAAAAGGAGGCCAGTGTGACACATGAAACTAACACATTACAGTAGAACTGAACTTTGTCTTTTACAAACACGTTAGCAGCAATAGCTCTCACACCTCTGCTGTATTTTAATACTATTGCAACAGTGAGAGGACACCTGCAGATGTGTCAGCTATAATCACACACAGCTTTACAATGAGATCAGGAGAGCAGCCATTACACATCACGCTGCTAAAGCCTCCTTTTATTAAAAATAATCTCTGGAGGCAAATCCTCATGCAGATCAGTGTCCGCCCCATAGTCCTGAACAGCTCATTTACATACAGTTAAATCCATATATATTTGGACAGAAACAACATTTTTCTAATTTTGGTTATAGACATTACCACAATGAATTTTAAACAAAAACAATTCAGAAGCAGTTGACGTTCAGACTTTCAGCTTTCATTTCAGGGTATCCACATTAAAATTGGATGAAGGGTTTAGGAGTTTCAGCTCCTTAACATGTGCCACCCTGTTTTTAAAGGGACCAAAAGTAATTGGACAGATTAAATAATTTTAAATAAAATGTTAATTTTTAGTACTTGGTTGAAAACCCTTTGTTGGCAATGACTGCCTGAAGTCTTGAACTCATGGACATCACCAGACGTTGTGTTTCTTCCTTTTTGATGCTCTGCCAGGCCCTCACTGCGGTGGTTTTCAGTTGCTGTTGTTTGTGGGCCTTTCTGTCTGAAGTTTAGTCTTTAACAAGTGAAATGCATGCTCAATTGGGTTGAGTTCAGGTGACTGACTTGGCCATTCAAGAATATTCCACTTCTTTGCTTTAATAAACTCCTGGGTTGCTTCGGCTTTGTTTTGGGTCATTGTCCATCTGTAGTATGAAACAACAACCAATCAGTTTGACTGCATTTGGCTGTATCTGAGCACACAGTATGGCTCTGAATACCTCAGAATTCATTCGGCTGCTTCTGTCCTGTATCACATCATCAATAAACACTAGTGACCCAGTGCCACCGGCAGCCATGCATGCCCAAGCCATCACACTGCCTCCGCCGTGTTTTACAGATGATGTGGTATGCTTTGGATCATGAGCTGTACCATGCCTTTGCCATACTTTTCTCTTTCCATCATTCTGGTAGAGGTTGATCTTGGTTTCATCTGTCCAAAGAATGTTCTTCCAGAATTGTGCTGGCTTTTTTAGATGTTTTGTAGTAAATCCAGTCTAGCCTTTTTATTCTTGATGCTTATGAGTGGCTTGCATCGTGCAGTGAACCCTCTGTATTTACTTTCATGCAGTCTTCTCTTTATGGTAGATTTGGATATTGATACGCCTACCTCCTGGAGAGTGTTGTTCACTTGGTTGGCTGTTGTGAAGGGGTTTCTCTTCACCATGGAGATTAATCTTCGATCATCCACCACTGTTGTCTTCCGTGGGTGCCAGGGTCTTTTTGCATTGATGAGTTCACCAGTGCTTTCTTTCTATCTCAGGATGTACCAAACTGTAGATTTTGCCACTCCTAATATTGTATCAATTTCTCAAATGGGTTTTTTCTGTTTTCCGCAGCTTAAGGATGGCTTGTTTCACCTGCATGAAGAGCTCCTTTGACCGCATGTTTACTTCACAGCAAAACCTTCCAAATGCAAGGACCACACCTCAAATCAACTCCAGGCCTTTTATCTGCTTAATTGAGAATGACATAACAAAGGGATTGCCCACACCTGTCCATGAAATAGCCTTGGAGTCAATTGTTCAATTACTTTTGGTCCCTTTAAAAACAGTGTGGCACATGTTAAGGAGCTGAAACTCCTAAACCCTTCATCCAATTTTAAAGTGGATACCCTCAAATGAAAGCTGAAAGTCTGAACTTCAACTGCATCTGAATTGTTTTGTTTAAAATTCATTGTGGTAATGTCTATAACCAAAATTAGAAAAATGTTGTCTCTGTCCAAATATATATGGACTTAACTGTATATGAAAAATGTAGACATCAGATCGCAGATATCCAGGTATCATGTTATTCAGCGTCCTATGACCTCATATACATGGCTTATGCGGGATGATCCTACTGACAGATTCCCTTTAAGTTGAGTGAGTAGCTCTTCCAATTAGTGCTCCACTGATTCCGGAACAGTTTTCTTTTCTTCTGTGTCCCTCCATTCCAAAGTTATGTCCCTTGGTAATAAAGGTGCACATTTTGCCTTCATACCATAGAATCTCAGGGTGGGTGCAGAAGTATTATGATTGGCCAACATCTGAGGAGAAAACGCAAACAACCAAAGAGGCATATGCCCATTTGGTTGAAGGGAAAATTTTCATCTTTACTTCTGGGGGTCATAACCTTGGAACAAAGGGGCACAAAGGAAAAACTGCCCTAGAATCAGTGGATCAGCACTCTATAGTTTAAAAACATAATTAAAAAAAAAATCAGCTATGCCTATGTAATTGACCCTTGTGTGCAAAATAGTAAAAATCATGTGTTCTCGGGGGGCAGGAACTGATGTTTGTAATTAAACACTATAGGCCATTTGCTTCTCAAAGTGTGAGGTGTGGCTCATTGGTAGGAGACTCTACTAGGGCCTCACCAATGATCAAATACTGCTGCATGATTAAATCAAATTCTCTGTACAGTAACACATAGATGCTGTAATGCATCAAAGCAGCCAATGTACTTCAATGCAAGACCATAATGAATCAGACCTAAACTAACAAAATAAATATTTAGAAGATTTTATTAAGAATGTTAATGTAAATGTGTAAGTAATATCTTACTGCTGTGCTGAGATATGAGGTGCTAATAGCATTGTGCAATCTGCAGGGCCAAAAACATTGGATTATTACTTTGCGTCAAGCAATTAAATCTTTTTTACTTGCCCACATTGTTTCCTCTCTGTTGGAGCTTGGGTCAGCTAAGGCTCTGATGATGTTGTTTTTAAATTAACATTCTCCAAAAACATGTCAGAAATCAACTCCAAAGGCCCCAATGCTTGAAAACGTATTGACCGCGTGGACTACACCAAAGGGATCCCCATTAGACCACATTTAGGTAAATGGGGGCATGTGGATACATTTAACGAATGCAGCAGGAGCTGTGAGAAGAAGAGAGCCTATGGCATGGACTACACAGTGACATGTGTCTCACACCAGCAATTATCGGACCAGTTAGGCAACCAACCAAAAACAGTTCTGTAACTTGCTGTCTTGCAACCGTTTTAGAGCTACGATTTTGCTGTAAATAAAAGAAAAACAGACAAAATCCCAAAAGTTGCATGTGATGTGCAATGAACTCTATGGTGAGTCATGTGTTACCAGCAATAGAAAATCCCACACATTTGGAAACATTTGCAACTCTGCAGTCGCGGTAGGTTGCCGGTCACAGTGCGACACCACAAGGACATCTTTCCACAACACCGCAATCACAATGTCACACGACACATTGCCATATAGTGGCATGCAGCACTATAGTGTACAATCTAACCAAACAGGTCCTTGTATCTGAGCTTCCTCAGTGGTTTTGTGTGTTTGACATGGAGAGGGATACTGGGGTTCGCCACAGCCACACCTAGATTTTCAGGTTTTGAGTGAAGCTGACCTTCACCTTGCCATTCATACTGATTGCATCACAAGTACTTAAAGGGACACTGTCACCTGAATTTGGAGGGAACAATCTTCAGCCATGGAGGCGGGGTTTTGGGGTTTTTGATTCACCCTTTCCTTACTCCCTGGCTGCATGCTGGCTGCAATATTGGATTGAAGTTCATTCTCTGTCCTCCATAGTACACGCCTGCGCAAGGCAAGATTGCACCTTGTGCAGGCATGTACTACGGAGGACAGAGAATGAACTTCAATCCAATATTGCAGCCAGCATGCAGCCAGCGGGTAAGGAAAGGGTGAATCAAAAACCCCAAAACCCCGCCTCCATGGCTGAAGATTGTTCCCTCCAAATTCAGGTGACAGTGTCCCTTTAATGAAAGTAAAGAAGACATATTGCAAACCATGCAGTTTTTGCTAAAATGACAGGAACATTTTTTTCACTACATCAAGCATTACATACAATGAGAATGAGAAGAATAAAAAGCTGAGTCTAGTAGAAGCGAATATGGGTACCCCAACAAACAGCCTTCACATTTACTCCTTTTAGCAAATAAAAGAAGAAAACACTCATTTCCCATGTTAAATGTCAGCCAATCTACTTACAGCGCCATGTGGCGATCCCTCTCTTCATAAGATCGTCATCAGACTCTTAGCAACACATAACAATAGTGAAATATCCTCACAATAAATATGTGACAGCAGATCACAATTACAAAGCGTACGAAAATGTGCATGTAGAAGACTTGAGGCTCTTGTCTAATTTAGAAAATTAATTTTTAAATATATGGTTAATGGAGGGGGAAGGTGTGACTTCACAGCAGCTAATTTTAATTATGCCAGATGTGTATTTGTATTGGGTAAAAAGAGATGTGTAAACAATAGTCTGAGTCTGAACATTGAATTCATGTTTGTGAATTGTTTCATGGCTGCTGTTTACTTCTTATATCAGCTCCTACAAGTTATAGTCTGCTATCTTTGGCGGACAGGGATGCAGGTTCATTGAACAATCGATGTTTATTAATATGTTGTTTACCCATTGTTGCTCTGCAAATATAAAGGACAAACTATGCATGTGGTTTAAACACTTAAGCATTGAGAAATTACCTCCTTGTTCCTTCCTTCAATCCTGTAGAAAAATGCCTGAATGAGAGCTGTGAACTATAAAAGGAGGATCTTCCTCTGTTTTGGGAGATTCTGCATGACAGAAGCCATGGGATCATGGTTCCAAATGAAGAAATACAGAGGGGCTCCATTGACCACCACTGAATCCTCAAAAACATTTGAAGAATCCAGATTGGGACAATCAGGTCACCTGGCCACGTACCTCAATGGACTGTCAGTTTCCTAAGCTTGTCGTTACATCCTCACTGTGGGTGCCTGCAAAAAGTGGGGTGCCACTGGTGGGGGTAGTCGGCCCTGGAAGCCCTGAAGTCACAGCTAGTTTACTCCCGGCAAGTCAGCAGAAGGATGAGACTGCAATTTGTACCATCTTGGGTATTTTGATGGGACTGTTCTATATGTTATTGTCTGTTGGTGGTTCAATAAATTATTGCCACCCTGGTTCACCCTCACCCTGTGTTTTTTGAGTAGTATTATGTCTACAGGGAAAAGAGTGCGAGTTTTCAGTGGGATGAGCCATGTGGTGTCTGGCCAACGGACGAGAGCACCCACTGAGCCTTGTGTCTCCACAGAGGGTTACCTGTTTAACCCCTTCATGACCGGGGGATTTTTCGTTTTCCCGTGTTCGTTTTTCGCTCCCCTCCTTCCCAGAGCCATAACTTTTTTATTTTTCCGTCAATTTGGCCATGTGAGGGCTTATTTTTTGCGGGACGAGTTGTACTTTTGAACGACATCATTGGTTTTAGCATGTCGTGTACTAGAAAACGGGAAAAAAATTCCAAGTGCGGTGAAATTGCAAAAAAAGTGCAATCCCACATTGGTTTTTTGTTTGGCTTTTTTGCTAGGTTCACTAAATGCTAAAAATGACCTGCCATTATGATTCTCCAGGTCATTACGAGTTCATAGACACCAAACATGACTAGGTTATTTTTTATCTAAGTGGTGAAAAAAAATTCCAAACTTTGCTAAAAAAAAAAAAAAATTGCGCCATTTTCCGATACTCGTAGCGTCTCCATTTTTCATCATCTGGGGTCGGTTGAGGGCTTATTTTTTGCGTGCCGAGATGACGTTTTTAATGATAGCATTTTGGTGCAGATACGTTCTTTTGATCGCCCGTTATTGCATTTTAATGCAATGTCGCGGCGACCAAAAAAACGTAATTCTGGCGTTTCGAATTTTTTTCCCGCTACGCTGTTTAGCAATCAGGTTAATACTTTTTTTTAATTGATAGATCGGGCGATTCTGAGCGCGGCGATACCAAATATGCGTAGATTTGATATTTTTTTATTGATTTATTTTGATTGGGGCGAAAGGGGGGTGATTTAAACTTTTATGTTTTTTTTATTTTTTTCACATTTTTTAAAACTTTTTTTTTAAACTTTTGCCATGCTTCAATAGCCTCCATGAGAGGCTAGAAGCAGGCATAGCACGATCGGCTCTGCTACATAGCAGCGATCTGCTGATCGCTGCTATGTAGCACAATTGCACGTGTGCTGTGAGCGCCGACCACAGGGTGGCGCTCACAGCGACGGGCAATCAGTAACCATAGAGGTCTCAAGGACCTCTATGGTTACCATTCACAAGCATCGCCGACCCCCGATCATGTGACGGGGGTCGGCGATGACGTCATTTCCGGCCGCCCAGCCGGAAGCGGTAGTTAAATGCCGCTGTCTGCGTTTGACAGCGGCATTTAACTAGTTAATAGGTGCGGGCAGATCGCGATTCTGCCCGCGCCTATTACGGGCACATGTCAGCTGTTCAAAACAGCTGACATGTCCCGGCTTTGGTGCGGGCTCACCGCGGAGCCCTGCATCAAAGCAGGGGAGCCGGCATCGGACGGTATAGTACGTCCGATGCCGGTAAGGGGTTAAGAACCCTTTCTCTTATGTTAGCCAGTACGGAGTGACCTTTCTCAGCAAGTTCATGGAGAGCCCATTGATTTCATTGCCCATTGTGTAATGCTCTATTTATTCTGTAAGGGAACCTGCATAAAAAAAGCAGTATTTACCTGCAGCCATGGTGGTATTTACAGGTAAGAGTATGCTCACATCTGTGTATATAAAGCAGCTGAATCACTCAGCCAGAAAAGTTGGAGAGTGTCGGGCGAGTGTGATGTGGTTTTTTTCTCACCTAGCATCGATAGCATAGATATAAAGACATACGTCAGTGAGATATATAATCAGTGCTTTAAGTGTGTAGTCTGGGAAGGGACAATAAACATGGAGCCTCCCAAGCTCACAGCTGTCTACTCACCCTTTACTAGTTATTAAAAAGGAGGGACTCCCCTCTCAAAAAAAAATTATGTGGGCCCCCCCCCTATTTTTAATAACCAACAAAAACTAAGCAGACAGCTCTAAGGAGGAAGACCGGGCTGCAGGTACCTGTATTGAGCCAGATCCGGAACTGTCCAGGCCGCGTCCCATGTTGCCCTGGGGAACGAATAGGGGACCGGACAAACCCCATGACCCGAAGAGAGGGCGTGTTTAGACAGGATACAGAGCAGAAAACATGTGAAGAGACAGTCAGTTTCCCGCCATCATGGAGAGTGCAGGAGGTTGAGCAGGACACTCCGCACCCAGAGCAGCTGCGCCGCAACGCATTGCGACCGAGACCCTCTGGACACCCCAGACGAGGGTAAGACCGTGCTTGAGAAGGTGAGCTGGTTACAGGACATTAAGTTGTGGTCCCCTCGGCTGGATAGCACGCATCAGCCCACCTTTGATACCGAGATCTCTGCAGCTCTCTTTATTTTAGCTGCACAGGCTTATGGACTAGGGGCTCAACAGGTAAAACCGTGACAAGGGCTGACGTCATTAAGGTAACCAGAGTTCATCGGCTATGAACTCCGGTCACCTTACTGATGTCAGCGCTCGCAGCATTCCCTCAGATGATCGCCGGGAAATAAGCTTACTGTTGAAGAGCAATTCTTACAAATATGAATTGTAAAAAGCGGAGAATTCCATTTAGGCGTCTGACTCTCAGAACCTATCCGATCAGCTGCGACCATTGCTGACTGTTGCAGTCTCTTCTGCTCTAGCTGCTGCATAATAGTATTGCAGTAGTGTCCCATTCACTTCAAGGCAAAGACACAGCAATATTCCTCACAAACATTATGATTTGCAGATAAAAGGGTCTGCAGTACTTAGTGCCATGTCCCCTTCAAAAATCTCATTGGAAGAGGTGACCGTACCTTTAGACAGGTAATCGGTGTTCTGAACCTGGAAAATTCTTTTAGGGATCATATACAGAATGCAATTGTCAGGAATATTCTTCTTTGCATGTTTTCTGGACTATTTAGTTTTAATATTCCAATAAAATGTGAATGACTTTATCCTCGTTGAGCTGGAACATTTGAAATCTAGTACTTGTTTGAATCCCCAAAGGAGGAGCAGTCCGTGTACCAAGGAAACATACAATAATTTGATTGAGGTAAGCTGTTGCATTTATCTTTCCATATTATTCCAATGACTCTATTTTCTCCTTCCCCCATGACAGCACCATGGAGGGAGGGTATCCGCCCTTCAGGGACAGGAAACCTACAGATAAAAGGGGGGCACCTCTCCCTCGCATCAGTTGGTTTCCTGTCCCTGACTGGGAACCTTCAGTTTGGCATACCTGGTATGAAGATCCAGATGAAGATGGGCTAGGCCTGGCCAGTCCGGTTCAGCCAGCGAAAGGCCCCTGCCACTCCCAGTGCAGTTCCCTGAAGCTGCCACTGTTGGGACCTATGGGTCTTGCAGGGTGAGCCAGGTGGAGCACAGCCGCCGCACCAGATTTCAGGTGCAGGGCTCTTAGGTTTTCCAGCTGGCACATGTGTGGAGACAAGCCAAAGCACCCCCTGATGACACGGTCGGGGAGGTCATGCGAAGAAGGAGATACTTCCAGGGTAAACCGGAAGTAGGGTAGGACGCCGGGCAGCATATTAAAAGGGAGGAGAAGCATGAAGACGCTCCCTGCATCAAGCGGTCCCCTGGCATTATGGAGGAGATCCAATGCAATGGAAAAGTCTCCGTCCTCAGAAAGCCCCTTAACCCCTGGAGCTTTTTTCGGTTTTGCGTTTTTCACTCCCCTTCTTCCCAGAGCCATAACTTTTTTATTTTTCCTTCAATATTGCCATGTGAGGGCTTGTTTTTTTGCAGGACGAGTTGTACTTTTGAATGACACCATTGGTTTTACCATGTTATGTACTAGAAAACAGGAAAAAAATTCCAAGTGGGGTGAAATTGCAAAAAAAAGTGCAATCCCACACTTGTTTTTTGTGTGGCTTTTCTATTAGGTTCACTAAATGCTATAACTGACCTGCCATTATGATTCTCAATGGGTCATTAAGAGTTCATAGACACCAAACATGTCTAGGTTCTTTTTTATCTAAGTGGTGAAAAAAAAAATCAAAACTTTGTTAAAAAAAATAATAAATTGCGCTTTTTCTGATACTCGTAGCATCTCCATTTTTTGTGATCTTGCGTTGGGTGAGGGCTTATTTTTTTCATGCTGAGCTGATGTTTTAATGATACCATTTTAGTGCAGATATGAATTTTTGATTGCTCGTTATTGCATTTTAATGCAATGTTGCGGCGATCAAAAAAACTTAATTTTGTTGATTTTCCTTTTTTTCTTGCTACGCCGTTTATCGATCAGGGTAATCCTTTTTTTATTGATAGATCGGGCGATTCTGAACCTAGAGATACCAAATATATGTATGTTTGACTTTTTCTATAGTTTTATTTTGAATGGGGCAAAAGGGGGGTGATTTAAACCTTAATATATTTTCAATTTTTTTTATATTTTTAAAAACATTTTTTTTTACTTTTGGCATGCTTCAATAGTCTCCATAGGAGGCTAGAAGTTGTCATAGCCTGAATGGCTCTGCTACATAGAGGCGATGTTCAGATCGCCTCTATATAACAGATATACTGACTTGCTATGAGTGCCGACCACTGGGTGGTGCTCACAGCAAGCCGACACTGACAACCATAGAGGTCTCCAGGAGACCTCCGGTTGTCATGCCAACACACCGGTGACCCGCGTATTTCCGGAACGATAGCTGCTCAAAACAGCTGACATGTCCCCGGAAAGATGTGGGCTCACCGCCGGAGCCCACATCAATGGGAGGGAGACCGACATCGGCATACTATTACACCCGATGTCGGTAAGGGGTTAATGGACCCTGTTCCTCCTCCAGAACTGGTACCTGCAGCTGCGTGTGATTGGTGAGTGATCTTTGTGAAAGCTCACCTTGTAATTGGGGACCCCTTTTTCTTCTCTTTCGTTATTCAGGGAAGGAAAAGAGTGGAAAAAATTCAAGCATAGGAGTTAATACTCTTAATCAACTTGGTAGCATAAGGGTATGTGTACACGTTCAGGTTTTTTCGCGATAAAAACGCAATAAAACCACATTTAACTATGTTACTATTACTGTTAGGGCAGTGAGAATCTGGAATTGCTTGCCTGAGGAGGTGGTGATGGCGAACTCAGTCGAGGGGTTCAAGAGAGGCCTGGATGTCTTCCTGGAGCAGAACAATATTGTATCATACAATTATTAGGTTCTGTAGAAGGACGTAGATCTGGGGATTTATTATGATGGAATATAGGCTGAACTGGATGGACAAATGTCTTTTTTCGGCCTTACTAACTATGTTACTATGTTACTATGTTACTATGTTACTATGAGTTGCCCCATGTGTAACAGAGAGTTACCAGTCACCTGGGATAAGAGACTATGCCTTTCCTGCATAGATCAAGTGTTGTGTAAAGAGACCCCAAACTTCGCCTCCGAGCTAAGATCGGTGATTAAATCAGAGGTCGAAAGTACCTTTAGATACCTCACGCAGGGGGATAAGGTCAGAGAACAGAAAGCAGAGGTCAGAGAACAGAAAGCAGCCAAGCACCTCAAGTCTGAATCCTCTAGCTCTGAGGGAAAAATCTTGGATATATCAGACTCTTCTTCATCCTCAGACGATGAAGTGGGGGGGGGGGGGGCGCTACAGGTTTCCTCTAGAGTAGGTAGAAAGTCTGATTAAGGCTGTAAGATTAATAATAATAATCTTTATTTTTATATAGCGCTAACATATTCCGCAGCGCTTTACAGGTTGCACACATTATCATCGCTGTCCCCGTTGGGGCTCACAATCTAAATAATTCACTATGGGGATGATAGACCCTCGGACTGAAAAAACGTTGCAAAATATTATGTTTGGGGGATTGGCCGAGAAAAAGCACAGATCATTTCCCTTCAATGAAAATATACAGGGCCTGATTAAAAAAAATGGGAGAAACCCAATAGGAATAATTCTTCAGTGCCATCCTTTAAAAGGAAATATTCCTTCGAGGATTCAGCTTCAACATCCTGGGATAAAGCCCCGAAATTAGATGTTGCGGTAGCAAAGGTCTCTAAAAAATTTGTCCCCCCTTTGAGGATGTGCGAACCTTTAAAGACCCGTTAGATATGAAGGGGTGTAAGAAGGAGAACCAGGCCATAGGTACCTGTCCTATGCCGGGTCCAGAACTGTCGGGGCTGTCTCCTTTGTTGTCCGGTGGAACGAGTAAGAGACCGGACACACCTTTGCACTCGGAAATAGGGGGGGTGTGGCTAAGTGGCAAGAGCCACAGCGTGCGCGGAAGCAGTCAGTCTTGGCGGGAATAGGCAGGGCGGAGCACGGACAGAGAAGCGCTCCAGCCCTTGAGCACCAGGGCTGCGCCGGCCTGCGTTGCTGTACTCCTGCTGTGACCACCGGGTATTGCAGAGAGAAGTGCAGCGCGCTCAATAACTGACAGAGCGAATTGCCGTGCTCTTCCTGATCATGAGTACAGCGTGCCGCAAAGAGAGAACCGGCTATTGGACAGCCGTTTGCAGCCCACCTTAAGACCAGACGCCTTCTCGCCTACAGAGGGCCTTGATCGTGCTGCGGCCTTGTTTGCTCCAGCCACATACGTTCATGGACTAGGGGCTCAGCAGAAGGTACGGGAGACCGACCGCTGCTGCCAGAAGACGGACCGCCATTACCAGCTGAATCTCCTTGGACCAACACCATGCCAGCTGTTGACAGCGCTACCAACCCTGTTGTGAATTCTGTGGCCAAGCTCCCTCCTGTGGTCGTGAGTGGTACTTCGGCTGGTTCTGTCTATGAGCTTCCTTTGGTGGATGAGAGTGGTACTGCGGCTTCTGAGTTTCCTTCCTCAGGTGATGAGGTTAAGTCGTTAGGTGCTGCTCTATTTAACTCCACCTGGTGCTTTGATCCTGGCCTCCAGTCAATGTTCTAGTATTGGTCTTGCTTCCTCCTGGATCGTTCCTGTGGCCTGTTTATCCTGCATAAGCTATGTTCTGCTTATGTTACTTTTGTTTGCTATATTTTCTGTCCAGCTTACTATATTGGTTTTTCTTGCTTGCTGGAAGCTCTGAGACGCAGAGGGAGCACCTCCGTACCGTTAGTCGGTGCGGAGGGTCTTTTTGCCCCTCTGCGTGGTTGTTTGTAGGTTTTTGTGTTGACCGCAAAACTATCTTTCCTATCCTCGGTCTATTCAGTAAGTCGGGCCTCACTTTGCTAAATCTATTTCATCTCTGTGTTTGTATTTTCATCTTTACTCACAGTCATTATATGTGGGGGGCTGCCTTTTCCTTTGGGGAATTTCTCTGAGGCAAGGTAGGCTTATTTTTCTATCTTCAGGGCTAGTTAGTTTCTCAGGCTGTGCCGAGTTGCATAGGGAGCGTTAGGCGCAATCCACGGCTACCTCTAGTGTGGTGTGATAGGATTAGGGATTGCGGTCAGCAGAGTTTCCACGTCTCAGAGCTCGTCTTATGTTTTTGGTAAATGTCAGGTCACTTTGTGTGCTCTGAACTTCAAGGTCCATTGTGGTTCTGAATTACCTGTTCATAACAGTACTGGAGGCCCAAAGTACTAATGCTTCTCAATAGAGGGAAAAGAGAAGTTCTGAGACCATTTTTTTTTCTTTGCACTGTGTTCTGTCTTTCTTTTCCCCTTTACATCAGGGTGGTTCAGAACACAGGTGTGGACATGGACATTCAGGGTCTGTCCTCTTTGATGGATAATCTCACTATAAGAGTACAGAACATTCAAGATTTAGTGGTTCAGAATCCTATGTTAGAACCTAAAATTCCTATTCCTGAGTTATTTTCTGGAGATAGAGCTAAGTTTTTGAATAATTGTAAACTATTTCTGGCTTTGAAACCCCGCTCCTCTGGTGACCCAGTTCAACAAGTTAAGATCATTATTTCTTTATTACGTGGCGACCCTCAAGACTGGGCATTTTCCCTTGCGCCAGGAGATCCTGCATTATGTAATATTGATGCGTTTTTTCTGGCGCTCGGATTACTGTACGACGAACGTAATTCAGTGGATCAGGCAGAGAAAAATTTGCTGGCTCTGTGTCAGGGTCAGGATGAGATAGAGATTTATTGTCAGAAGTTTAGAAAGTGGTCCGTGCTCACTCAATGGAATGAATGTGCGCTGGCAGCTATTTTCAGAAAGGGTCTCTCTGAAGCCCTTAAGGATGTCATGGTGGGATTTCCTATGCCTGCTGGTCTGTATGAGTCTATGTCTTTGGCCATTCAGATCGGTCGACGCTTGCGTGAGCGTAAATCTGTGCACCATTTGGCGGTATTATCTGAGCATAAACCTGAGCCTATGCAGTGCGATAGGACTTTGACCAGAGCTGAAAGGCAAGAACACAGACGTCAGAATGGGCTGTGTTTCTACTGTGGTGATTCCACTCATGCTATCTCTGATTGTCCTAAGCGCACTAAGCGGTTCGCTAGGTCCGCCACCATTGGTATGGTACTGTCGAAATTTCTTTTGTCCGTTACTTTGATCTGCTCTTTGTCTTCCTATTCTGTCATGGCATTTGTGGATTCAGGCGCTGCCCTGAATTTGATGGACTTGGAGTTTGCTAGGCGCTGTGGGTTTGTCTTGGAGCCCTTGCAGTGTCTTATTCCATTGAGAGGAATTGATGCTACGCCTTTGGCCAAGAATAAGCCTTAGTATTGGACCCAGCTGACCATGTGCATGGCTCCTGCGCACCAGGAGGATATTCGCTTTCTGGTGTTGCATAATCTGCATGATGTGGTCATGTTGGGGTTGCCATGGCTACAAGTCCATAACCCAGTATTAGATTGGAAATCAATGTCTGTGTCCAGCTGGGGTTGTCAGGGGGTACATGGTGATGTTCCATTTCTGTCTATCTCATCATCCACCCCTTCTGAGGTCCCAGAGTTCTTGTCTGATTACCGGGATGTATTCGATGAGCCCAAGTCCAATGCCCTACCTCCGCATAGGGATTGTGATTGTGCTATCGATTTGATTCCTGGTAGTAAGTTTCCTAAGGGTCGACTATTTAATTTATCTGTACCTGAGCACGCCGCTATGCGGAGTTACGTGAAGGAGTCTTTGGAGAAGGGTCATATTCGCCCGTCATCGTCGCCATTGGGAGCGGGGTTCTTTTTTGTGGCCAAGAAGGATGGTTCGCTGAGACCTTGTATTGATTACCGCCTTCTAAATAAAATTACGGTCAAATTTCAGTACCCCTTGCCGCTGCTCTCTGATTTGTTTGCTCGGATTAAGGGGGCTAGTTAATTCACCAAGATAGATCTTCGTGGTGCGTATAATCTTGTGCATATTAAGCGGGGCGATGAATGGAAAACAGCATTTAATACGCCCGAAGGCCATTTTGAGTACCTGGTTATGCCATTCGGGCTTTCTAATGCTCCATCAGTGTTTCAGTCCTTTATGCATGACATCTTCCGAGAGTACCTGGATAAATTCCTGATTGTATACTTGGATGATATTTTGGTCTTCTCGGATGATTGGGAGTCCAATGTGAAGCAGGTCAGAATGGTGTTCCAGGTCCTGTGTGCTAATTCTTTGTTTGTGAAGGGGTCAAAGTGTCTCTTTGGTGTTCAGAAGGTTTCATTTTTGGGGTTCATTTTTTCTCCTTCTACTATCGAGATGGACCCTGTTAAAGTTCAGGCCATTTATGATTGGACTCAGCCAACATCCCTGAAGAGTCTGCAGAAGTTCCTGGGCTTTGCTAATTTTTATCGTCGCTTCATCAATAATTGTTCTAGTATTGCTAAACCGTTGACTGATTTAACCAAGAAGGGTGCTGATGTGGTCAATTGGTCTTCTGCTGCTGTGGAAGCTTTTCAGGAGTTGAAGCGTCGTTTTTCTTCTGCCCCTGTGTTGTGCCAACCTGATGTTTCGCTTCCGTTCCAGGTCGAGGTTGATGCTTCTGAAATTGGAGCAGGGGCTGTTTTGTCGCAGAGAAGTTCTGATTGCTCGGTGATGAAACCATGCGCCTTCTTTTCCAGGAAATTTTCGCCTGCTGAGCGAAATTATGATGTTGGCAATCGAGAGTTGCTAGCCATGAAGTGGGCATTCGAGGAGTGGCGTCATTGGCTTGAAGGAGCTAAGCATCGCGTGGTGGTCTTGACTGATCACAAAAACTTGACTTATCTCGAGTCTGCCAAACGGTTGAATCCTAGACAGGCTCGTTGGTCGCTGTTTTTCTCCCGTTCTGACTTTGTGGTTTCGTACCTTCCGGGCTCTAAAAATGTGAAGGCGGATGCCCTGTCTAGGAGTTTTGTGCCCGATTCTCCGGGTTTGCCTGAGCCGGCGGGTATTCTCAAAGAGGGGGTAATTTTGTCTGCCATCTCCCCTGATTTGCGGCGGGTGCTGCAAAAATTTCAGACTAATAGACCTGACCGTTGCCCAGCGGAGAAACTGTTTGTCCCTGATAGGTGCACGAATAAAGTTATCTCTGAGGTTCATTGTTCGGTGTTGGCTGGTCATCCTGGAATCTTTGGTACCAGAGATTTGGTGGCTAGATCCTTTTGGTGGCCGTCTCTGTCGCGGGATGTGCGTTCTTTTGTGCAGTCCTGTGGGATTTGTGCTCGGGCTAAGCCCTGCTGTTCTCGTGCCAGTGGGTTGCTTTTGCCCTTGCCGGTCCCGAAGAGGCCTTGGACACATATCTCTATGGATTTTATTTCGGATCTCCCCGTCTCTCAAAGAATGTCGGTCATTTGGGTGGTTTGTGATCGCTTCTCTAAGATGGTCCATTTGGTGCCCTTGTCTAAATTGCCTTCCTCCTCTGATTTGGTGCCATTGTTTTTCCAGCATGTGGTTCGTTTACATGGCATTCCAGAGAACATCGTTTCTGACAGAGGTTCCCAGTTTGTTTCGAGGTTTTGGCGAGCCTTTTGTGCTAGGATGGGCATTGATTTGTCTTTTTCCTCGGCTTTCCATCAGACAGATGGCCAGACTGAACGAACCAATCAGACCTTGGAAACATATCTGAGATGTTTTGTTTCTGCTGATCAGGATGATTGGGTGTCCTTTTTGCCTTTGGCTGAGTTCGCCCTTAATAATCGGGCCAGCTCGGCTACTTTGGTTTCGCCGTTTTTCTGCAATTCTGGGTTCCACCCTCGTTTCTCTTCAGGGCAGGTTGAGTCTTCGGACTGTCCTGGTGTGGATACTGTGGTGGATAGGTTGCAGCAGATTTGGACTCATGTAGTGGACAATTTGACTTTGTCCCAGGAGAAGGCTCAACGTTTCGCTAACCGCAGGCGTTGTGTGGGTCCCCGACTTCATGTTGGGGATTTGGTTTGGTTGTCATCTCGTTATATTCCTATGAAGGTTTCCTCTCCTAAATTTAAGCCTCGTTTCATTGGTCCATATAGGATTTCTGAGGTTCTTAATCCTGTGTCTTTTCGTTTGACTCTTCCGGCTTCTTTTTCCATCCATAACGTGTTCCATAGGTCATTGTTGAGGAGATACGTGGCACCTGTGGTTCCATCTATTGATCCTCCTGCTCCGGTTTTGGTTGAAGGGGAATTGGAGTATATAGTGGAGAAGATTTTGGATTCTCGTGTTTCCAGACGGAAACTCCAGTATCTGGTTAAGTGGAAAGGTTATGGTCAGGAAGATAATTCCTGGGTCTTTGCCTCTGATGTCCATGCTGCCGATCTGGTTCGTGCCTTTCATGTGGCTCATCCTGGTCGGCCTGGGGGCTCTGGTGAGGGTTCGGTGACCCCTCCTCAAGGGGGGGGTACTGTTGTGAATTCTGTGGCCAAGTTCCCTCCTGTGGTCGTGAGTGGTACTTCGGCTGGTTCTGTCTATGAGCTTCCTTTGGTGGATGAGAGTGGTACTGCGGCTTCTGAGTTTCCTTCCTCAGGTGATGAGGTTAAGTCGTTAGGTGCTGCTCTATTTAACTCCACCTGGTGCTTTGATCCTGGCCTCCAGTCAATGTTCTAGTATTGGTCTTGCTTCCTCCTGGATCGTTCCTGTGGCCTATTTATCCTGCATAAGCTATGTCTTTTTGCCCCTCTGCATGGTTGTTTGTAGGTTTTTGTGTTGACCGCAAAACTATCTTTTCTATCCTCGGTCTATTCAGTAAGTCGGGCCTCACTTTGCTAAATCTATTTCATCTCTGTGTTTGTATTTTCATCTTTACTCACAGTCATTATATGTGGGGGGCTGCCTTTTCCTTTGGGGAATTTCTCTGAGGCAAGGTAGGCTTATTTTTCTATCTTCAGGGCTAGTTAGTTTCTCAGGCTGTGCCGAGTTGCATAGGGAGCGTTAGGCGCAATCCACGGCTACCTCTAGTGTGGTGTGATAGGATTAGGGATTGCGGTCAGCAGAGTTTCCACGTCTCAGAGCTCGTCCTATGTTTTTGGTAAATGTCAGATCACTTTGTGTGCCCTGAACTTCAAGGTCCATTGTGGTTCTGAATTACCTGTTCATAACACAACCCCCAAGTGGCACCTGCATTCTGAAGAACTTCTGACATTATAAGTGCATCACTGAACTTCTGTCATTTTGTTTATTTACCCTGCATATTTTCCGCAATTCGACTGCTATTCCCCTGTTTAACCCTTCATCTCCCTGCGAGGAGTTAACTCCTTGTTAAAATTAAAACTGTTAAATCTGTTTTCCCTTGCTCTGCCTTCTGCCTGCCACTGCATCCCGCAACCTCCTTGCAGGGGCATGAGAAACATTGGGGAGTAATCTTAGGCCTGCCATAGCAGGTACCTGAATGTCTAGATCCCTTATGATCTGGGTGGATCAGCTAGAGAAACAGCTCTGGGATGTGGTGCCCAGGAATGAAGTGCTAGAGTCCATCCCTTTAATAAAGCAGCCTTTTTAGCAGATTCCTCAGCCAACTCAGTTGGATTAGTATCTAAGTCTGCAGCCTGAAGGCCACTTTTGCTCAAATGCTGGCCGGGAGATCTGCAAACCAAATTAAAATTATGCTCAATACCCTGTGAAGGAGAGTTCTTGTTTGGAGAAATGTTGGATGACATCCTCCAGAAGGCAGGGGATAAGAAAAAAGGTTTCCCTAACCTGGCCACTCCCACTTTCAAACGGTCCTTTTGGAGTAGGAAATTCTTCTGGAGGAGGCCCCCAAAGGAGCAGAGTAGATAGGATGAAGGGAGGAAGAAAGGCAAGGGAAGGTTTCCTCTTCAAAAGTTCCTCTCTTGATAGGAAGCCCTTGAAGTGACGGTCTTTCCAAAGTGGGGGCAGACTATCCTGTTTCTTTCCGGCCTGGGAGAAGATTTCAAACAGTCCCTGGATATTAAATCTTGTCAGAATTTTGTCATGACTCCCCTACGATCCTCTTCGGAGGAACAAGAGGCCCTGGAGTTCGAGGTTTTGGACCTAGTGAGCAAAGCTGTTCTCCAGGAGGTCCCTCCTCGAGAAAAGAGGGAGGGATTCCACTCCCTACTATTTCTGGTAAACAAACCAGACGGGTCAAACACGACAATTATAAACTTGAGAGAGTTGAACGGGTATGTAAAAACACAAAAGTTCAAGTCAATAAAGTTGGCCATCAAAATACTGTTTGTCAGTTGCTTCATGACGGTTCTGGATCTCAGAGGTTCCTCAGGATGGTGGTCTCCATAAAAGGAGAAATAACATTTTTCAATACTAGGCCCTTCCCTTCGGGTTATCGAAAGCCCTTCGGGTATTTACCAAATTAGTGGCGAAAGCAATGGTGCACCTGAGGGAACAGGACATTTTGTTCGTCCCTTATTTGGATGACTTTCTGGTATTAGGCGACTCGGCTCAGCTTTGCAGGGAACAACTAGACAGATCAATGACTACCTTAGGTCTACCTGGGCTGGCTTTTAAACTTTAAAAAAATCAAGGCTCGAGCCAAAGACTGTACAAGAGTTCCTAGGACTGGTTATGGACTCCCAGAAGCAAGAGTGCCGTCTCCCAGTGGAAAAAAAGGGGGAAGACTATAAATCAGGTATCAAGAGCCTCACAAAACCCATCCATGACTTTGAGGAAGGCCATGTCCCTGCTAGGTTCCCTGACTGCTTGTTTGCCAGCAGTCCAGTTGGCCAAGATGCACACCAGAGACCTCCAGTGGGAGATTTTGAAAAAACAAATCTCACTAAAAGATCACTTGGAAGGGCGCATGACTCTGTCTTTGGCCACTATTCGTTCCCTGATTTGGTGGGAAAATATGACCAATCTTACCAAAGCAGTCCCTTGGGTAACAAAAGAGTCTCAAGTAGTAATCACGGATGCAAGCCCACTGGGTGGGGGACTCAACTGGGCAACAAAGCTACTCAGGGGATCTGAAAGGGGCAGGAGCTCGAGGGGTCCTCAAACCAAAAAGAGCTACTGGCGGTGAGTTATGCCCTGATAGAATTCCTAGATACCCTGCGAGGTCATCATGTATGAATATTTTTGGACAATCAGGTGGTGGTGCCTATCTAAGCCATCAGGGGGAACCAGGTCATGGGCCCTGATGAACACGTCTCAGATTTTCAGGTTGGCGGAAAGCAATATCCTATCCCTGTCGGCACTACATATTCTGGGGTAGAGAATCACAAGGCAGACTTTTTGAGCCACGCTCAGTTAAGACAAGGCGAGTGGTCACTGAAGGAGTCTATTTTCAATCAGATTGTAGAAATGTGGGGTCTCCCAGTCATAGATCTCAATGCCAATATCAACAACATGAAGGTAGACTCTTTTTGCTCCCTATATCCCAGAGGGAACCCTCAGGCTCTAGACGCCTTTATGATCCCATGGAATCAGAGCCTGGCCTATGCCTTTGCCCTGGTCGTTCTCATCCCAGTGGTCCTAAGAAAGATCAGGGAGGATGAGGCAGGAATAATACTGATAGCCCCCTTTTGGCCACGGAGAACTTGGTTCTCCTGGCTGAAGATAATGTCTATCACCGATTCTTGGGTTCTACCAGACCTTCTTTCTCAGGGACCAGTGTTTCACCCTCAGGCAGTGAACCTGCATTTGACAGCATGGAATTTGAAAGGGTGCTGTTGAGGGATAGACGGTTTTCACCCAACTTATTACCCACCCTGCTGAAGAGTAGAAAAGTTGTCACCACTAGAGCTTACAGTGAAACCTGTAGGAAATTCTTACCCTCCTCAGCGGTGAGAATCTAGGATTGAGTACCTATTACGGCAATCCTGGAATTTTTCTCAAGGTCCTGTCCCTTAAAATGGCCTTTCTAGTGGCTCTAACATCAGCCCGGAGAGTAAGCGACATACAGGCCTTATCTGCTGGCCCTCCCTTTACTAAAGGTACCTTCACACTAAACGATATCGCTAGCAATCCGTGACGTTGCAGCGTCCTGGCTAGCGATATCGTTTAGTTTGACACGCAGCAGCGATCAGAATCCTGCTGTGATGTCGTTGGTCGGGGCTAGAGGGCCAGACCTTTCTTTTGTCGCTGGCTCTCCCGCTGACATCGCTGAATCGGCGTGTGTGACACCGATTCAGCGATGTCTTTGCTGGTAACCAGGGTAAACATCGGGTTACTAAGCGCAGGGCCGCGCTTAGTAACCCGATGTTTACCCTGGTTACCATCCTAAAAGTAAAAAAAACAAACGCTTCATACTTACCTTCCGCTGTCTGTCCCCGGCGCTGTGCTTTCCTGCACTCACTGTGAGCACAGCGGCCGGAAAGCAGAGCGGTGACGTCACCGCTCTGCTTTCCGGCTGCCCGGCGCTCACAGCCAGAGCAGAGAAGCAAAGCGCCGGGGACAGACAGCGGTAGGTAAGTATGAAGCGTTTGTTTTTTTTACTTTTAGGATGGTAACCAGGGTAAACATCGGGTTACTAAGCGCAGCCTTGCGCTTAGTAACCCGATGTTTACCCTGGTTACCGGCATCGTTGGTCGCTGGAGAGCGGTCTGTGTGACAGCTCTCCAGCGACCAAACAGCGACGCTGCAGCGATCCGGATCGTTGTCTGGATCGCTGCAGCGTCGTTTAGTGTGAAGGTACCTTAAGATCTTAAAAGATAGGGTTATTTTAAAACCTGACCCTGCTTACTTGCACAAGGTAGCATCTCGGTTCCACAGGTCCCAAGAGGTAGTCCTTCCTTTTGTTCTAACCCCCAAAATATGGAGGCAGAAAAATTCCACACCTTAGATGTAAAGAGGTTTTTGGTTCAGTACCTAGAGTCCACCCAGGGGTGTAGGAAGGAGGGATCTCTGTTTGTATGTTTTCAGGGGCCTAGAAAGGAACTCAAAGCCTCAAAAAGTACCCTGGCAAGATGCATAAGAGATGCAATATCGTTGCCCTACTCATCTAATGGGAATGTCGCCCCGGAGGGTCTGAGAGCTCATTCCCCAAGAGCAGTGGCAACCTCCTGGGCAGAAAGGTCAGAAGTATCAATAGAGCAGATCTATAAGGCTGCCACCTGGTCATCACTTTCTACCTTTTTCAAACACTATCTGCTGGACCTAGCCTCTTCTTCTAACCTAACCTTTGGGAGAAGGGTTCTACAGGCTGTGGTCCCTCCCTAAGTTACAATTCTCTGTATTTCTCTCCATGGTGCGTTCAAGAGGGAAAGAGAAAGACATAGTTACTTACCGGTAACGGGATTTCTCAGAGCCCATAACAGCACCTGTTTATTCCCTCCTGTCACGTATGGGCAAGACCAGCATCAGGACATTACTGCACTGACTGGCGCATAGGGCCCGATCAGCAGAGGGGGCCCGCATCGGGCCTTGTCTCTTCTGCTTCGGGCCCCAGTGGCAGGATTCTGCCGATGCAGTAACTGAACTTGCATCCGAGAGACAGGTTCAGTTACTCTATAGCCATGCGGACCCGGGCCCACATTCAATAGTTAAAGCCGCCAGCCAATCAGAGGCTGGCAGCTGACGTCAGCGTGCACGTCGCCGGCATATGACATCATTGTCATTTGCCGGTAAGTGCGTGCTTGAAATGCCTGGAGGGATCATCGCCGCAGGAGCACGGCAAGGTAAGGAGAAAGATTTGTTTTTTTTATTTTTATTGAAAGCGGCAAGCTGCAATATGTTTCACCGGAAGGATGGAGACTCATGGACCATGTGTCTCCATCCTGCCTGGGGCAGAATGGAGACACAGTGGCAGAATGGAGACAAGGGGCAGAATGAAGACACGGGGCAGGATGGGAGACACAGGGGCAGAATGGAGACAATGGGCAGAATGGAGATAGGGGCAGGATTGGAGACACAGGGCAGAATGGAGACAAGGGGCAGAATGGAGACACGGGACAGGATTGGAGATACAGGGGCAGAATGGAGACAAGGGGCAGGATTGGAGATACGGGGCAAGATGGGAGACAAGGGGCAGAATGGAGACACGGGGCAGGATTGGAGACATGGGGCAGAATGGAGACAAGGGGCAGAATGGAGACAAGGGGCAGGATGGGGGACATGGGGGCAGAATGGAGACAAGGGGCAGAATGGAGACGGGGACAGGATTGGAGACAAGGTACAGAATGGAGACAGGGAGCAGGATTGGAGACATGGGACAGGATGGAGACATGGTGCAGGATGGAGACAGATGGGGCAGGAATATAGGGCAGGATGGCGACAGATGTGCATGATCAAGGGGCAGGATGGGGACAGATGGGGCAGGATGGAGACAGATGGGGCAGGATCATGGGGCAGGATTGAGACACATGGTGCAGGATCATGGGGCAGGATGGAGACACATGGTGCAGGATCATGGGGCAGGGTGAAGACAAATGGTGCAGGATCATGGGGCAGGATGGATATGATGGGGCAGATGGGGCAGGATCATGGGACAGATGGGGCAGGATGGTGAGATCATATGGGGAAGGATGGGACATGACATGGGGGCAGAATGGATACTCATGAGGGCAGGATGGGAGAACATATGGGGTCAGGATGGGAGAACATATGGCTGGAGCCAAGAATGAGACACACTGGGGCCAGGATGTGGGATATTATTGCCATAGGGGCTAATTAAGGGATATTATTACTGCAGTGATGTATTTATTTTATTTTTTGAGGATACTGCTTTAAAAGGGGGAGGCGGTCCTGTTACTGTGCTGAGCAGCACAGTTGCCTTTTTTTCTTCATCTGGTGTAGTTTAGAATTTGGAAAAAAAATAATTAATGTGTTCTGCAAACGGTGTGCTAGATAACTGTTTCTGGCTGGAAAAAGTGACGGCGGTCTGTGCTGGATGAAGATGAAAAGTGAAGATGAAGGACTTTACCTAGAGATGTCACTGGTGAGTCAGTGTGTTAACTGTACACTGACACTATATACTATATACAGCGGTCCTGTGTACAATGTCACCAGTGATCACTGCATTACCTTTACGTTATACACTATATACAGAGCTCCTGTGTATAATGCTACCGGTGATCACTGTATTACCTGTACATTGACACTATATACAGAGCTCCTATGTATAATGTCACCAGTGATCATTGCATTACCTGTACACAGACACTTCATACTAAGTACAGATCTCCTGTGTATAATGGCACTTATGGTGATATTAGTATTGATTTTTTTATTACTGATCAGTGTCGTAGTATTCAGTCACTATGTTGTGTTAATATGTTGTCCGGCCATGGTGTGGTGGTATTTGTTCCTTGTATGTGCTATTATTTGGTCACTATGTGGTGGTAATATGTGGTCTGTAGTGATGAGCGAGTGTACTCGTTGCTCGGGTTTTCCCGAGCACGCTTGGGTGACCTCCGAGTATTTGTTATTGCTCGGAGATATCCTTTTCATTGCCTCAGTTGCATGATTTATGGCTTCCAGATACGCTAAATACAGTACTTGTGAGGAATGCCTGTTTGTTAGGGAATTCCCACATGTATTCAGCTTATCTGGAAGCCGTAAATCATGCAACTGAGGCAATGAAAACTATATCTCCGAGCAATAACAAATACTCAAAGGTCACCAGAGCGTGCTCGGGAAAACCCGAGTAACGAGTATACTCACCCATCACTAGTGGTCTGGTCATGGTGTGGCAGTATTTGTTCATTCTATGTGGTATTATAGGTCACTATGTGGTGGTAATATGTGATTCGGTCATGGTCGGTGGTATTTGTCCCCTGTATGTGATATTATTGGTCATTTTAAAAATTGAAAAATAAATAAAAATATACCTAAATTGTATTGGACATTTTAACAAATTATTAATAGGATAGAGTAGAGTGGGGCCTGGTCAAAAGAGTCTACCTTGTCATGGTGGCGGCTTAAAAAATCCTTTTGGCCAAAACAAAAGCTGCTGGCTATATGTATGTGATCTGGTGATGGGAACTGTTAATGTGTGATTGGTGTGAAGTGGAGTTTTTCCAAGAGAGAGCGGTGGGTCTGTGGACAGTTCGAGGGGTGGAGGCTGGGCTGGGGTGGAGCCTCAGTGGAGTCTCAAGGGGGCCCCGAAGATTTTGTCAGTATGGGGCCCTGAAATTCCTAGTGTCAGTCCTGCGTATGGGTGAGCACGCTTTCACTGTTTGTGGTGTTATTTATGTATAAACACGGTGTGTTTGTGATAAGTAATATGATAAAGATATTTAATTGTTGTCAATAAACTGGAGGTCCTCCTATGCTCTGTAAACCAACTGATGCGAGGGAGAGGTACCGCCCTTTTATCTGTAGGTTTCCTGTACTGGAAGGTCGGATCCCCTCTCTCCATGGTGCTCCGTGGTGCTGTCATGGTCTCTGAGAAATCCCGTTACCGGTAAGTAACTATGTTTTTTCTTTGACTCAGTGGATAGCACTGCAGCCTTTCAGCGCTGGCGTCCTGGGTTCAAATCCCACCAAGGACAACATCTGCAAGGAATTTGTATGTTCTCCCCGTGTTTGCATGGGTTTCCTCCCACATTCCAAATACATACCGTGAAAGGGAATTTAGAATGTGAGCCCCAATGGGGACAGTGATGATAATGTGTGCAAACTATAAAGCGCTGCAGAATATGTTAGCGATATATATAAACATAAAGATTATTATTATTATTTGCACAAATCGTGCTACCATAAGGATTTCAGCAAATACATGACTGTCCTGGTCACTGTTTCCATTGAATATGCACAATAAACTTTAAGGTTGTTTTTCCCAAAATTGCAAGCTATCCCCTATCCATAGAGTAGGTGATAAGTTGCTGATCGTTGGAGATCTGACTGCTGGAATCCCAAGAACGGGGCTCTGTATATCTCTGTATTGAATGGAGTGAAGATGTACAGGTCCTTCTCAAAAAATTAGCATATAGTGTTAAATTTCATTATTTACCATAATGTAATGATTACAATTAAACTTTCATATATTATAGATTCATTATCCACCAACTGAAATTTGTCAGGTCTTTTATTGTTTTAATACTGATGATTTTGACATACAACTCCTGATAACCCAAAAAACCTGTCTCAATAAATTAGCATATTTCACCCATCCAATCAAATAAAAGTGTTTTTTAATAACAAACAAAAAAACCATCAAATAATAATGTTCAGTTATGCACTCAATACTTGGTCGGGAATCCTTTGGCAGAAATGACTGCTTCAATGCGGCGTGGCATGGAGGCAATCAGCCTGTGACACTGCTGAGATGTTATGGAGGCCCAGGATGCTTCAATAGCGGCCTTAAGCTCATCCAGAGTGTTGGGTCTTGCGTCTCTCAACTTTCTCTTCACAATATCCCACAGATTCTCTATGGGGTTCAGGTCAGGAGAGTTGGCAGGCCAATTGAGCACAGTAATACCATGGTCAGTAAACCATTTACCAGTGGTTTTGGCACTGTGAGCAGGTGCCAGGTCGTGCTGAAAAAATGAAATCTTCATCACCATAAAGCATTGACCCTGTCCTTGATGAAACACAGTGGACCAACACCAGCAGCTGACATGGCACCCCACACCATCACTGACTGTGGGTACTTGACACTGGACTTCAGGCATTTTGGCATTTCCTTCTCCCCAGTCTTCCTCCAGACTCTGGCACCTTGATTTCCGAATGACATGCAAAATTTGCTTTCATCAGAAAAAAGTACTTGGGACCACTTAGCAACAGTCCAGTGCTGCTTCTCTGTAGCCCAGGTCAGGCGCCTCTGCCGCTGTTTATGGTTCAAAAGTGGCTTTACCTGGGGAATGCGGCACCTGTAGCCCATTTCCTGCACACGCCTGTGCACGGTGGCTCTGGATGTTTCCACACCAGACTCAGTCCACTGCTTCCTCAGGTTCCCCAAGGTCTGGAATCGGTCCTTCTCCACAATCTTCCTCAGGGTCCGGTCTCCTCTTCTCGTTGTACAGCGTTTTCTGCCACATTGTTTCCTTCCAACAGACTTACCATTGAGGTGCCTTGATACAGCACTCTGGGAACAGCCTATTTGTTGAGAAATTTCTTTCTGGGTCTTACCCTCTTGCTTGAGGGTGTCAATGATGGCCTTCTTGACATCTGTCAGGTCGCTAGTCTTACCCATGATGGGGGTTTTGAGTAATGAACCCGGCAGGGAGTTTATATAAGCCTCAGGTATCTTTTGCATGTGTTTAGAGTTAATTAGTTGATTCAGAAGATTAGGGTAATAGGTCGTTTAGAGAACCTTTTCTTGATATGCTAATTTATTGAGACAGGTTTTTTGGGTTATCAGGAGTTGTATGCCAAAATCATCAGTATTAAAACAATAAAAGACCTGACAAATTTCAGTTGGTGGATAATGAATCTATAATATATGAAAGTTTAATTGTAATCATTACATTATGGTAAATAATGAAATTTAACACTATATGCTAATTTTTTGAGAAGGACCTGTACATGCTTCATCTCTGCTCCATTCATTGTCAATACGACTGTCAGAAATATCTGAGTGAGCACTGTCCCTTTCTCGAGGCTTGTTCTTGGAATAATTGAAGGTTCTTGTGTTTGCAGAGCAATCTATTCCCTACCCCAGGGTAAGACAAATCGTTGGTGAAATCTGTTCAGGCGCACAGAGGCCAAAGAGGTGAGGGGGGCCCATTTCCACCTCCAAAGCAGGTGGAATTGTGCATTATGATGGGCTATTGGACTGAAAAGGGCCCATATATTGCTCTTACACTGGGGCCCTCTTCTGTCTGTGTCCGCCAGTTCTCAGTCCTATAGATAGGGGATAACTTGTAATTTTGGAAAAACACCTTAAATATTGGCATGTTTCAATGTTGTATAGGTGGATAATTTTTATGGTACCTGTTATGGTTCATATAAATCACTCCATGCACTTGAACCACATTAAAGGGAACTTGTCAGCAGTAGTGATGAGTAGTGTTGAGCGATACCGTCCGATACTTGAAAGTATCGGTATCGGATAGTATCGGCCGATACCCGAAAAATATCGGATATCGCCGATACCGATATCCGATACCAATACAAGTCAATGGGACATCAAGTATCGGAATGTATCCTCATGGATCCCAGGGTCTGAAGGAGAGGAAACTCTCCTTCAGGCCCTGGGATCCATATTAAAGTGTAAAATAAAGAATTAAAATAAAAAATATTGTTATATTCACCTCTCCGGCGGCCCCTGGACATCAGCGGGAGGATCCGGCGTCCGGCACGGCTTCTTTCTTCAAAATGCGCGCCTTCAGGACCTGTGGAATGACGTCCCGGCTTCTGATTGGTCGCGTGCCGCCCATGTGACCGCCACGCGACCAATCAGAAGCCGCGACGTCATTCCTCAGCTAAAGTCCTAGAATGAGCGCCTTCTAGGACCTGAGGAATGACGTCGCGGCTTCTGATTGGTCGCGTGGCGGTCACATGGGCGGCACGCGACCAATCAGAAGCCGGGACGTCATTCCACAGGTCCTGAAGGCGCGCATTTTGAAGAAAGAAGCCGTGCCGGACGCCGGATCCTCCCGCTGATGTCCAGGGGCCGCCGGAGAGGTGAATATAACAATATTTTTTATTTTAATTCTTTATTTTACACTTCCGATACCGATACCCGATATCACAAAAATATCGGATCTCGGTATCGGAATTCCGATACCGCAAGTATCGGCCGATACCCGATACTTGCGGTATCGGAATGCTCAACACTAGTGATGAGCAAATATACTCGTTACTCGAGATTTCCTGAGCACGCTCGGGCATCCTCCGAGTATTTTTTAGTGCTCGGAAATTTAGTTTTTATTGCCACAGCTGAATGATTTACATCTGTTAGCCAGCATAAGTACATGTGGGGGTTGACTGGGTGCTAGGGAATCCCCACATGTACTTATGCTGGCTAACAGATGTAAATCATTCAGCTGCGGCAATAAAAACTAAATCTCCAAGCACTAAAAAATACTCGGAGGTCACCCTAGCGTGCTTGAGAAATCTCGAGTAACGAGTATATTCGCTCATCACTAGTCAGCAGGATTGTGCACAGTAACCTACCTACTGTAAATTGAAGAGGCTATTTGCATATTAATTTTCCCAGAGGAGCATTGCACTGCTTGACAAGCCAGAGCTGGTATGTCACTCTCCACAAGGAGAAATGTTACCCCTTTGGCCTTTGTCCAGAGCCACTCACCTAGCCAAATCAGTTCTCATACTTTGCACTGACGAGGGCCGATAGCCCGAAACACCATGTCTCAGTAGCATAGCTACTGGGCGGGTAGAGGAGGCAGTGGCCCTGGGCCTCGCACTCTGAGGGGGCCCACCCTGAGCTACGCTATGTAACTGTATTGGCGTGCACAGCGCGCCTATATCGTTACATTCTGTGGCAGAGCAGGGAGACACGATCTCCCTGCTCTGCTGCCTGGCCTCTATGGGGCCCCTGAGCAGGTGGGGGAGGGGCCCCCTGGTGCCAGCAGTGGGCCCCACACCTGTCATCGCAGGGTCAGCTGTATTGGCTACATGCCGATACGGCTGACCGCATTGATGAAGGAGGGAGCTCCCCCTCTCCCATCTTCCCTCTGTCAGCGTCTGACATCGCCGACACTGACGGGGTTGCGATAACGTCAGTACTCAGCATTATATTGCACTGGTTGCCTAATGGGGGTGCATTATATTGTACTGGCTGCCTAATGGGGTGCATTATATTGTACTGGCTGCCTAATGGGGGTGCATTATACTATACACACTGCCTAATGGGGGTGCATTATACTATACACACTGCCTAATGGGGGTGCATTATACTATACAGACTGCCTAATGGGAGTGCATTATACTGTACTAACTGCCTATGTGGGTGCAATATACTATACAGGCTGCCTAATGGGGGTGCATTATACTGTACTGGCTGCCTATGGGGGTGCATTTGGAGCGACCCCAGATGCAGGGCCGCGGAGTACTCGGTACCGGTCCTGTCTCAGTGCTGGGGTTGTCACGGTGGCTGGACCCGGTCCGTGACCCTGCTAGGGGGCGTCCAATAAATGGGGTGATGAAAGTTTGTCAAGGGTTCATGACGCCACCTGTGGTGTTCGGTCAGGGTGACCGACGCTGCTTAGGGGTCTCGCTGGGGTGATGGAATGGCAGCTAGATGGTATACTTTCCCACAGGTGAAGTATATCCCCAGGGCTTCCCAGTAGTGTAGGTGGCGATGATGAGAGGCGCAGTTAATAACGAGGA
Organism: Ranitomeya imitator; assembly: GCF_032444005.1. Taxonomy (NCBI): domain Eukaryota; kingdom Metazoa; phylum Chordata; class Amphibia; order Anura; family Dendrobatidae; genus Ranitomeya; species Ranitomeya imitator. Next base: position 205,885,070 of record NC_091285.1, on the reverse strand, counting down.
CACAGGGTTGCAGTCTCTTTACCTTTTTACTGAAGACTTCGGGATCCGCAATCCAGAGCACTGCTAACAGGGCTGGCTGAGTCCGGCCGGTCCGAAGGCACATCCAGAGTTCCCTTTGCAGGTGGAAATCAGTGCCTACCAACTAGCGCCTGTGTGTTGTAGTCCTTCCCTGCTGAGCATTCGGGATAGTCCTCACAACTTTCGTATTCGTTCTTTCTCTTCTCCGTCCCCCAAGTTTATCTGGCTAGGGCGCACCCGTATGACGGGTAGGCTCGGAGCTATTCTGGGACCCTAGAGACGCCCCTCTCCACGTTTGCCCCCTATGTCTGCTTAGGTGATGTAAGGTAGACAGCCAACTTATAATCAACTGTCCTGCCGCTGTTTGAAGTAATTCTTGAAGTCTGTTACTTCCTCGGCGTTCCGGCCACCGGCTATGTGCCTCAGTAGGATGTGGCCGATCTCGGGGCACGACTCCTACTGGTTTATCTCCTTGTGCTGCAATTTTGTTTCTCACTTCTCCACAATATCCTTCGCTTTGTGTCCTTCCTTAGGATGCTGCCGCAAGGTAGTGCAGGTGCGGCTCCGTAACGATCTGTCCTTTCTGCTAGGTACCTGCCAGGAACCCACCCCTGACAGGTCCTCCCTGGAGCTCTCCCAGGCTGCGTTCTCACTAACTTCCTGTCCAACCCCCAGTTTGACCAGAGTGTGAGGAGTGGCCTAATACATAGTGCCTTTTGCTCCCCCTGGTGGCCGGAGTGTGAAGTGTAATGTGTGACTGTGATACCTGGTCAGGTGAGCTCCTTTAGTGCAATCAGACATAACATCACTCCCATTAGTGGCAGAGCGACATTACTGTAACGACCAGGACTCTGAGGCGCTGCACTCCCCCCCGGTCAAATCCAGTACTCCCGGACTGGGAAAAGAAGAACAACAACACATGTTAGAAAAAAGACATACAAAATTTTGAAATGCTATGAATAGGTAAATATAACAATGCTTCCCTTTATGGGAGGTGAGATCACTTGAACGTTACAAACAGAAACATATTGAAACATTTTAAATAACATTCTAATCTACTGACTATAAATAATTTCTATTACCCAGCCGGGTATTCTACTAAGTGCAAATCGTTAAACAATAATTTAACTTTTCCTTTAAGGGCGCATAAGCTGAACCCACTAAAGGCTTACTATAAAACACTATGGTACAAAGCTAACATTATCTTTACTTCTTCGGCTTCACATATGCAGGACCGCCTAGCTACTTGTCTGGGCCTACTGCATCCCTTCTTCTAGGTCCACGGCAACCATCTCTCTATGGTTTTCAGGAGGACTCACTAACCCCTACGGGTTCGCTTACAAGCTCTCTAGCTACATGATTTCTAATATGTAAACATTATTGCTATCTTACTACTTAAAGGTACCGTCACATTAAGCGACGCTGCAGCGATATAGACAACGATGCCGATCGCTGCAGCGTCGCTGTTTAGTCGTTGTGTGGTCGCTTGAGAGCTGTCACACAGACAGCTCTCCAGCGACCAACGATGCCGAAGTCCCCGGGTAACCAGGGTAAACATCGGGTTACTAAGTGCAGGGCCGCGCTTAGTAACCCGATGTTTACCCTGGTTACCATTGTAAATGTAAAAAAAAAAAAACACTACATACTTACATTCCGGTGTCTGTCGTGTCCCCCGGCGTCAGCTTCCCTGCACTGTGTAAGCGCCGGCCGTAAACCAGAGCGGTGACGTCACTGCTGTGCTCTGCTTTACGGCCGGCCGGCGCTGACACATTGTAGGGAAGCTGACGCCGGGGGACGCGACAGACACCGGAATATAAGTATGTAGTGTTTTTTTTTTTACATTTACAATGGTAACCAGGGTAAACATCGGGTTACTAAGCGTGGCCCTGCGCTTAGTAACCCGATGTTTACCCTGGTTACAACTGAAGACATCGCTGGATCGGCGTCACACACGCCGATTCAGCGATGTCAGCGGGTGATCCAGCGACGAAATAAAGTTCTGGCCTTCTAGCTCCGACCAGCGATGTCACAGCAGGATCCAGATCGCTGCTGCGTGTCAAACTCAACGATATCGCTATCTAGGATGCTGCAATGTCACGGATCGCTATCGTTATCGTTGTAATGTTGTTCAGTGTGAAGGTACCTTTAGGCAACATTATCAAAGTGCAACAAGTAAACATTCCCTTTAAGAGGAAAAAATCAGTCTTTTCTGAGGTAGTGCAATCAATCAACAAGTCTGTCATAAACTTTAAGACAAGAGAAACTTTCACGTCGTCATCAGGAATAGTTTTTTCGCAAAGTCTTCTTTCCTTGTAAAACCAGTAGAGAGCACCTTTAAGAAGGTGCAAACTATTTACAGAACCAGTTTGTGAATCATTCACCGTCCATGATTCGGTAGTCTCTTGAAACAATGATGAACTTGTACAAAAACGTAAAACAATAGGGATCCCGGGTAAACAAAGGGATCCCTTTAAGAGTTAACCCTAAACGGGTTTAGCAGCAAAAGAACAGGAAACAAACAGTTAACTGTTTACATTTGTCGGGGTTTCGAGGTTTATTTCTGCGACGGTATGTTGCAAGGCATCAGTTGGTAGCGAACACTTCCTGGCCTGGGAAGATCTGTGTTCGACTTCTCATCCGATGCGGTATCAATGTCACTAATCGGTTCTTCAGGTATAATCTGGGTTCGAATGTCAATTTTGGTAGTAGGTTCAGTAGCGGCAATAATGCCCACTGTGGTAGTAGTATTAGGATTTGTCAGTTCAGAGTTAGTTTTAGTCATGGCAGCAGGTGGCGCTGCTACAGGGACTACCAGTAGGTCTTCTGTCACTGGGGCAGGGTCGTTCTTCATACCTACTTCAGATGCGGTCCCTCCGGTGCCGGCCTGCTCCGTCTCCGCTGGGATCTGGAACGCTGACTGCGGGGCCTTGCGCTGTGGCGTTGTCATCTCTGTTTGCAATATCTCACTTTCTGGCAGGGCCTTGCTTTCTGGCTTTGGAGCGCTGGAACTTCTTTCTTGCTCCGGACCAGACGAGGCCCCCGATGACGGTCTCCTTCCACCCGGCCTCAGTGCTCAGCTGCGTCCCCCGGAGTTGATCGCTGAACTCGTCCACTCCGGCCTGCAGGAAGTCGGGGCCAACAGGTGACGCCTGGCCGCGGTATCTCTCTGGGTAGCTGGGGGAGTCCTCGGCTCCGACCCCACGCTCTGGTCCCGGGCGGCTGGCTATGACGTCTCCCAAGTGGCTCACTTCTTCTCCTGTTGTGGATTCTGTTTTTGGGCTGCCTCTGGTGGTTACAGATGGTACTGGGTGACTTGTGTTTTCTGCGGTCTCTGGTGTCCACCTGTTCTATCAGGATATGGGAGTTTCCTATTTAACCTGGCTTTCTTGTCATTTCCTCGCCGGCTATCAATGTAATCAGTGTGTCTTGTTACCTCTGCTTCCCGCTTCTGTAATCTTCAAGACAAGCTAAGTTTTTGATTTTCCTGTTCCACGTTTTGCTTAATTTTTGTCTTAGTCCAGCTTGCAGATATGTGATTCCTTTTTGCTGGTTGCTCTAGTGGGCTGATATTACTCCTCATGTTCCATGAGTTGGCACATGAGTTCAAGTAATTTCAGGATGGTTTTTTGAAGGGTTTTTCGCTGACCGCGCAGTTCACTTTTGTATCCTCTGCTATCTAGCTTTAGCGGGCCTCATTTTGCTGAATCTGTTTTCATAACTACGTATGTGCTTTCCTCTCATTTCACCATCATTACATGTGGGGGGCTGCTATTTCTGTGGGGTGTTTCTCTGGAGGCAAGAGAGGTCTGTGTTTCTTCTAATAGGGGAAGTTAGTCCTTCGGCTGGCGCGAGACGTCTAAGAATCATCGTAGGCACGTTCCCCGGCTACAGCTAGTTGTGTGTTAGGTTCAGGATCGCGGTCAGCTCAGTTTCCATCACCCTAGAGCTTGTTTTGTTTTTTGTGCTTGTCCTTTTGTGATCCCCTGCCATTGGGATCATGACAGTATAGCCGGCAAAAAAGTGGTAATCGTACTGGCTGAAGTAGGAGGAAAAGTAGTCTGAGGAAGTTTTTTTTTTTTTCCCCTCAGAGTTTGCTGCCTAGTCTTAATTGCAGCCTTGCTGCGTCTTACCTCCTCTTAATCCCCGAATGGCTCTGACCTCAGCTGTTTATCATGGACGTCCAGAGTTTGGCTTCCAGCCTGAATAATCTTGCTGCTAAGGTTCAAAATATACAAGATTTTGTTGTACATGCTCCTATGTCTGAACCTAGAATTCCTATCCCAGAGTTTTTTTCTGGAGATAGATCTAGTTTTCTGAATTTTAGGAACAATTGCAAGTTGTTTCTTTCTTTAAAATCTCGCTCCTCTGGAGACCCTGCTCAGCAAGTCAAAATTGTTATATCTTTCCTGCGGGGTGACCCTCAGAATTGGGCATTTGCATTGGCACCAGGGGATCCTGCGTTGCTCAATGTGGATGCGTTTTTTCTGGCATTGGGTTTGCTCTATGAGGAACCTAACCTAGAGATTCAGGCTGAAAAAGCTTTATTGGCTCTCTCTCAGGGGCAAGATGAAGCAGAAATATATTGTCAGAAATTTCGGAAATGGTCGGTGCTTACTCAGTGGAATGAGTGCGCCCTGGCTGCAAGATTCAGAGATGGCCTTTCTGAGGCCATTAAAGATGTTATGGTGGGGTTCCCTGCGCCTACAGGTCTGAATGAGTCTATGACTATGGCTATTCAGATTGATCGGCGTTTACGGGAGTGCAAACCTGTGCACCATTTGGCGGTGTCTTCTGAACAGGCACCTGAGACAATGCAATGTGATAGAATTCAGTTCAGAAGTGAACGGCAAAACTATAGGCGGAAAAATGGGTTGTGTTTTTATTGTGGTGATTCAGCTCATGTTATATCAGCATGCTCTAAATGCACAAAAAAGGTTGATAAGTCTGTTGCCATTAGTACTTTACAGTCTAAGTTCATTCTGTCTGTGACTCTGATTAGTTCATTATCAGCCATTTCCGTCGATGCCTATGTGGATTCAGGCGCTGCCCTGAGTCTTATGGATTGGTCATTTGCCAACCGCTGTGGGTTTAGTCTGGAGCCTCTGGAAGTCCCTATTCCTTTGAAAGGAATTGACTCTACACCTTTGGCTATGAACAAACCTCAGTACTGGACACAAGTGACCATGCGTATGACTCCCGTTCATCAGGAGGTGATTCGCTTCCTGGTACTGTATAATTTACATGATGTCTTAGTGCTTGGTCTGCCATGGTTACAAACTCATAACCCAGTCTTGGACTGGAAAACGATGTCTGTGTTAAGCTGGGGATGTCAGGGGGTTCATGATGATGCACCTCCGATTTCTATTGCTTCATCTACTCCTTCTGAGGTTCCTGTATTTTTGTCTGATTATCGGGATGTTTTTGAGGAGCCTAAGCTCAATTCGCTTCCTCCTCACAGGGATTGCGATTGTGCTATAGATTTGATTCCTGGCAGTAAATTTCCTAAAGGACGTTTGTTCAATCTGTCAGTGCCAGAGCATACTGCTATGCGGGATTATGTTAAGGAGTCCTTGGAAAAGGGACATATCCGTCCATCTTCGTCCCCTTTGGGAGCCGGTTTTTTTTTCGTGGCCAAAAAAGATGGTTCCTTGAGGCCTTGTATAGATTACCGTCTTTTGAATAAGATTACAGTCAAATATCAGTATCCTTTGCCATTGTTGACTGATTTGTTCGCTCGCATTAGGGGGGCTAAATGGTTCACTAAGATTGATCTTCGGGGTGCGTATAATCTTGTGCGGATAAAGCAGGGTGATGAGTGGAAAACCGCATTTAATACGCCTGAGGGCCATTTTGAGTATTTGGTGATGCCTTTTGGACTTTCTAATGCTCCTTCTGTCTTCCAGTCCTTTATGCACGATATTTTCCGTGAATATCTGGATAAATTTATGATTGTGTATTTGGATGATGTTTTGGTTTTTTCTGATGACTGGGAGTCCCATGTTCAGCAGGTCAGGAAGGTGTTTCAGGTCCTGCGGGCCAATTCTTTGTTTGTAAAAGGTTCAAAGTGTCTCTTTGGAGTCCAGAAGATTTATTTTTTGGGGTATATTTTTTCCCCTTCTACTATTGAGATGGATCCCGTCAAGGTTCAGGCTATTTGTGACTGGACGCAGCCTACATCTCTTAAGAGTCTACAGAAGTTCTTGGGCTTTGCTAATTTTTATCGTCGTTTCATAACTAATTTTTCTAGTGTTGTTAAGCCTTTGACGGATTTGACTAAGAAGGGTGCTGATGTTGCTGATTGGTCTCCTGCGGCTGTGGAGGCCTTTCAGGAACTTAAGCGCCGGTTTTCTTCTGCTCCTGTGTTGCGTCAGCCAGATGTTTCGCTTCCTTTTCAGGTTGAGGTTGATGCTTCCGAGATTGGAGCGGGGGCGGTTTTGTCGCAGAGAAGCTCCGATTGCTCAGTGATGAAACCATGTGCGTTCTTTTCTAGAAAGTTTTCGCCCACTGAGCGGAATTATGATGTTGGTAATCGGGAGCTTTTGGCCATGAAGTGGGCATTTGAGGAGTGGCGTCATTGGCTTGAGGGTGCTAGACATCGTGTGGTGGTCTTGACTGATCACAAAAATCTGATTTACCTTGAGTCTGCCAAGCGTCTGAATCCTAGACAGGCTCGTTGGTCACTGTTTTTCTCCCGTTTCAATTTTGTGGTTTCATACCTGCCAGGTTCAAAGAATGTGAAGGCGGATGCTCTTTCTAGGAGTTTTGTGCCTGACTCCCCTGGAAATTCTGAGCCTACTGGTATCCTTAGGGATGGGGTGATTTTGTCGGCTGTCTCCCCAGACTTGCGACGTGCTTTGCAGGAGTTTCAGGCGGATAAACCTGATCGTTGTCCGCCTGAAAGACTGTTTGTTCCGGATAATTGGACCAGTAGAGTCATCTCCGAGGTCCATTCTTCTGTGTTGGCAGGTCATCCTGGAATATTTGGTACTAGAGACTTGGTGGCCAGGTCTTTTTGGTGGCCTTCCTTGTCGAGGGATGTGCGTTCTTTTGTGCAGTCTTGTGAAGTTTGCGCTCGGGCTAAGCCTTGCTGTTCTCGGGCCAGTGGATTGTTGTCACCTTTGCCTATCCCGAAGAGGCCTTGGACGCACATTTCCATGGACTTTATTTCGGATCTCCCTGTCTCTCAAAAAATGTCCGTCATCTGGGTTGTGTGACCGCTTTTCTAAGATGGTTCATCTGGTACCCTTGCCTAAGTTGCCTTCCTCCTCTGAGTTGGTCCCTCTGTTTTTTCAGAACGTGGTTCGTTTGCATGGGATTCCGGAGAACATCGTTTCTGACAGGGGATCCCAGTTTGTGTCTAGATTTTGGCGGACGTTCTGTGCTAAGATGGGCATTGATTTGTCCTTTTCGTCTGCATTCCATCCTCAGACGAATGGCCAGACGGAACGAACTAATCAGACCTTGGAAACTTATTTAAGGTGTTTTGTTTCTGCTGATCAAGATGACTGGGTTACCTTTTTGCCGCTTGCCGAATTTGCCCTTAATAATCGGGCTAGTTCTGCTACCTTGGTTTCTCCTTTCTTTTGTAATTCGGGGTTTCATCCTCGTTTTTCCTCTGGTCAGGTGGAGCCTTCTGATTGTCCTGGAGTGGACATGGTGGTGGATAGATTGCATCAGATTTGGAGTCATGTGGTGGACAATTTGAAGTTGTCCCAGGAGAGAGCTCAGCAGTTTGCTAATCGCCGTCGCCGCGTGGGTCCTCGACTTCATGTTGGGGACTTGGTGTGGTTGTCTTCTCGTTTTGTTCCTATGAAGGTCTCTTCTCCTAAGTTCAAGCCTCGGTTCATCGGTCCCTATAGGATCTTGGAAATTCTTAACCCTGTGTCGTTTCGTTTGGATCTCCCGGCATCGTTTGCTATTCATAATGTGTTCCATCGGTCGTTGTTGCGGAGGTATGAGGTACCTGTTGTTCCTACGCTTGAACCTCCTGCTCCGGTGCTGGTGGAGGGAGAATTGGAGTATGTTGTGGAGAAGATCTTGGATTCTCGTGTTTCCAGACGGAAACTCCAATATTTGGTCAAGTGGAAGGGTTATGGTCAGGAGGATAATTCTTGGGTGGTTGCCTCTGATGTTCATGCTGCTGATTTGGTCCGTGCATTTCATAGGGCTCATCCTGGTCGCCCTGGTGGTTCTCGTGAGGGTTCGGTGACCCCTCCTCAAGGGGGGGGTACTGTTGTGGATTCTGTTTTTGGGCTCCCTCTGGTGGTTACAGATGGTACTGGGTGACTTGTGTTTTCTGCGGTCTCTGGTGTCCACCTGTTCTATCAGGATATGGGAGTTTCCTATTTAACCTGGCTTTCTTGTCATTTCCTCGCCGGCTATCAATGTAATCAGTGTGTCTTGTTACCTCTGCTTCCCGCTTCTGTAATCTTCAAGACAAGCTAAGTTTTTGATTTTCCTGTTCCACGTTTTGCTTAATTTTTGTCTTAGTCCAGCTTGCAGATATGTGATTCCTTTTTGCTGGTTGCTCTAGTGGGCTGATATTACTCCTCATGTTCCATGAGTTGGCACATGAGTTCAAGTAATTTCAGGATGGTTTTTTGAAGGGTTTTTCGCTGACCGCGCAGTTCACTTTTGTATCCTCTGCTATCTAGCTTTAGCGGGCCTCATTTTGCTGAATCTGTTTTCATAACTACGTATGTGCTTTCCTCTCATTTCACCTTCATTACATGTGGGGGGCTGCTATTTCTGTGGGGTGTTTCTCTGGAGGCAAGAGAGGTCTGTGTTTCTTCTAATAGGGGAAGTTAGTCCTTCGGCTGGCGCGAGACGTCTAGGAATCATCGTAGGCACGTTCCCCGGCTACAGCTAGTTGTGTGTTAGGTTCAGGATCGCGGTCAGCTCAGTTTCCATCACCCTAGAGCTTGTTTTGTTTTTTGTGCTTGTCCTTTTGTGATCCCCTGCCATTGGGATCATGACATTCTCCCTCTTTGTCCTTTTCCCGCTCTCTCCTTCGTGGGCGGTTTGGCTTCCTTTGTCTCCGCCCTCTACTGAGGATCAGGAGGCGGATCTCGGCTGCTGACGGACACGTCCTCAAGGTACAACAGTACTTAGACTGGGCGGCCATTGCTCTTCGCGCTTCTCTGTTCGTTCACGCCCACAACTCCACGCCCTTCTTCTTCTCCTGCGCTCCTCGTGGCGCGGCAATGGCGGCGGTTTTGGCGGGAATCTTTGCGGCAGTTAGCAATACACAGTCTTTGCAATAAGTCACAGTTCAAGCACAATTCTGACACAGTTCCAAGGCACACATGACCTGATTCTGCAGGCTTAAGTACATCCTGTTCGTGATGCCAAGTTGGAGCGCCCCCAGACGCAGGACTGCGGAGTACTCGGTTCCGGTCCTCTCTGTCTCAGTGCTGGGGTTGTCATGGTGGCTGGACCCGGTCCGTGACCCTGCTAAGGGGCATCCAATAAAAGGGGTGATGAAAGTTTGTCAAGGGTTCGTGACGCCACCTGTGGTGTTCGGTCAGGGTGACCGACGCTGCTTAGGGGTCCTGCTGGGGTGATGGAATGGCAGCTAGATGGTATACCTTCCCACAGGTGAAGTATATCCCCAGGGCTTCCCAGTAGTGTAGGTGGCGATGATGAGAGGCGCAGTTAATAACGAGGACACAGGGTTGCAGTCTCTTTACCTTTTTACTGAAGACTTCGGGATCCGCAATCCAGAGCACTGCTAACAGGGCTGGCTGAGTCCGGCCGGTCCGAAGGCACATCCAGAGTTCCCTTTGCAGGTGGAAATCAGTGCCTACCAACTAGCGCCTGTGTGTTGTAGTCCTTCCCTGCTGAGCATTCGGGATAGTCATCACAACTTTCATATTCGTTCTGTCTCTTCTCCGTCCCCCAAGTTTATCTGGCTGGGACGCACCCGTATGACGGGTAGGCTCGGAGCTATTCTGGGACCCTAGAGACGCCCCTCTCCACGTTTGCCCCCTATGTCTGCTTAGGTGATGTAAGGTAGACAGCCAACCTATAATCAACTGTCCTGCCGCTGTTTGAAGTAATGCTTGAAGTCTGTTACTTCCTTGGCGTTGCGGCCACCAGCTACGCGCCTCAGTAGGATGTTGCCGATCTCGGGGCACGACTCCTACTGGTTTATCTCCTTGTGCTGCGATTTCGTTTCTCACTTCTCCACAATATCCTTCACTTCATTTCCTTCCTCAGGATGCCGCCGCAAGGTAGTGCAGGCACGGCTCCGTAACGATCTGTCCTTTCTGCTAGGTACCTGCCAGGAACCCACCCCTGACAGGTCTTCCCTGGAGCTCTCCCAGGCTGCGTTCTCACTAACTTCCTGTCCAACCCCCAGTTTTACCAGAGTGTGAGGAGTGGCCTAATACATAGTGCCTTTTGCTCCCCCTGGTGGCCGGAGTGTGAAGTGTAATGTGTAACTATGATAAGTGGTCAGGTGAACTCCTTTAGTGCAATCAGACATAACATCACTCCCCTTAGTGGCAGAGCGACATTACTGCAACGACCAGGACTCTGGGGCGCTGCACATTATACTATGCTGGCTGCCTATGGGTGTGCATTATGCTATGCAGGCTGCCTAATGGGGGCTCATTATACTGTACTGGCTGCCTATGGGGGTGCATTATACTGTACTGGCTGCCTATGAGGGTGCATTATACTATGCAGGCTGTCTATGGGGGTGCATTACATTGTTCTGGCTGCATATGGGGGTGCACTATACTGCACTGGCTGCCCAATGGGGGTGCACTATACTGTACTGGCTGCCTAATGGGGGTGCATTATACTGTACAAGCCTATGGGGAGTGCATTATACTATACAGGCTTATGGGAAGTGCATTGTACTTTACAGGCCTATGGGGAGTGCAATATACTACACAGTCCTATGGGGAGTGCATTATACTATACAGGCCTATGGGCAATGCATTATACTATACAGGACTATGGGGAATTTAGTATACTATATTGAGGACTATCTGGCACATTATACTATGTGGAGGCCATCATACAGTGTAGGGATTACAGTGAAGGGGCCATCACACAGTGTTGGGGCCATCAAGCAATTTGGGGGCTACTAAGGGTCAGTATACTGTGTGAGGGTACATTACAATGAGGAGGTATCATGTTATGCATAAGAGAGCATCATGTGTATAGGAGAGCTGTATTGGGGGAGACTAGGGACAAAATGTGGGCGCTGTTTTCTAGGGCACGTGCACCCGGCATTACTATACTCTAGAGGGCTGCTTTAGAATTTAGAGGGCAAAGAGAAGCACACAGCAGGTGCAGTAATGGGGCACATATGGCAGCAGCGGCTCAGTATTGGGGTATCAGTAGGATGAGGAGTTTGTGCAGGTTGGGAATAGATGGTGATGTGCTGAAAATATGAGAAGTGAAATGTGTCTTTGTTGTATTCTCTGCAGACAAGTCCTGGGTGGAAGAAGTTGTGTCGGTCTGGGCCAGATGGAAAAGACCGGAAAAGTGAACAACTTCATGAGAAAGAACGTCAGCGGTAAGTCACCATCTGTAACTATACTTTGATCTGTTATATGTTCTGCAGGGCTCGTATTTACCACTGACCATATGGCGGTAATATCCATGTTGCTCTTTGTATAGAGATTATCTTCAGTAATAATGCTGTCATCTGCTGAGGCTCTCCTCCACTATTAGGCCGGTTTCACACGTCAGTGCCTCCGGTACATGTAGTGAGTTTTTTCACGTACCGGAAACAGTGACACACGTAGACCCATTCAAATGAATGGATCTAAGCACATGTTTGCGTGTTTTCACGGACCATGTGACCGTGTGCAAAACACGGTGACATGTCTGTTTTTTACCGGCAGCACGTACCGCAATACGACCCGCATATGTCCCCTCTGTGCGCACGGACGGCCGTGGGAGAAACAGCACTACTGTAAGCACTATTCCCCTGCGTGTGGTGCTGAAGCCGGCTGTCATCCCTTCTCGCCTGCTCGGCCGAAAGCAGCGCGAGCAGGGGAGAAGGGATGAAAGAAAAACCGACGTGGGCCCCCCCCCTATATTTTCCAACCAACCCGGCAAAACTCACAGGTATGGGCTGCTATTCTCAGGCTGGTAAGGGGCCAGAAAAGGCGCATCTATTAGATGCGCCAATTCTGGAGCTTTGCCAGGTTCTTCCCACTGCCCTGTGGCATTGGCATATGGGGTAATAAGGGGTTAATGTCACCATGCTATTGTAAGGTGACCTTAAGCTGGCTTAGTAATGGAGAGCTGTCAATAAAACACCTCTCCATTACTAATCCCACAGTTGTGAAAGAGTTAATAAAACACGCACACACACACACACACACACACTAAGAAAAAAGTATTTTAATGAAATAAAGAAACACAGATTTTATTACCTTTATTGTACGCTTAATCCAAGCGAAGCCCTCGTTCTCCTGGAAAAAATTCCAAAACAAAAAAGCAACAGTATACCATACCTGTCTGTCGTACAGTCAGTCCCACACTGTAATTCCATCTCAAGGGGTTAAATACATTTACAACTAATGCGGCCGCTCGTGGCTGTAAACAACTGGGGAATGAATGAAATGCAGGGGGCGGAGCTTCGGTGACTAGCAGTGCTGTCACCGAAGCTGCGCCCCCTGGCGACATGAACTCATATGAACTCTGTAGTGTGGGAAAATATACAGAAACTTTCCCACGCTACAGAGTTCATGCCGCCAGGGAGGGCAGCTTCGGTGACGGCACCGCTAGTCACTGAAGCGCCGCCCCCTGCATTTCATTCATGCAGAAGGGATGACAGCCGGCTTCAGCGCCACATGCAGGGGACAGCGCTTACTGTAGCACTGCTTCCCGTCGCTGTCCGTGTGGTCCTGATGCGGCACACGGGCGGCAAACGGCTGCAGCACGTGTGCCACACGGATGTACTACGTGAGCACACAGACACGGATATCTCTGGTACAGGAAATATCTGGGTGTGTGAAACCAGCCTTAGGGTGCATCACCCAGTTGTAATTAAGCTTACCTGGTTAGGGGCCCACTCAGAAGCTTCGCCCACGGAACCAAAACCCTAGCTACGCCTCTGCAGTATCTGCAAATTGAGATACTGATTTGGCTTTTATTCTAAGTCATATTGCAAGACTTGTTAAAGGGTCAATAGTGACTTGTAGGATCGCTACTTCCAACAGGTGGCGCTATAGAGTTCAAGTCCTCTTTCTCTCTCAAGAGGCAATTTGCACAGTAACCTACAGTGTCAGGTCGGCGTCATTATACTGATTAAAATGATACCTGGGAGATGAAATCCGTCTTGTCGTTGTTGTTTAATCTTTATTTTCAGTTAATGATATGCCGTGGGTGGGGTTCTCATGTGAATCTGATTAAGTATTCATGTGTATGGCTTCTGATAGGTCACTGATCTCTCACAGACTTGCCCCCTAAGTTTACATAATGAATACCTGCACATACTGAATGTAAGAAAACCCTTCTGCAGGCAGGTGCCGGCCGTGACACCTGGCTGCAGCATAACCGCGTGTGCAGATACTACTTTTCCTGAGGTGTATAGCAACAAATAATCAAATTGAAAATGTCCCCCGCCGCGCCTGCTCAGTAGCTGCTAACGGTGTATAAAGAGGTGATCCGATAGCTGCTATTGTGCGGGTGCCGGCAGCGTCATCTTGCTAGAGAAGAAAAAAAAATCCTCATCCAAGATGACACCGCCGGCGCCTGCGCAATAGCAGCTATCAGATCACCTCTTTATACACTGTTAGCAGCTACTGAGCAGACGCGCCGGGAGCCATTTTCAATTTGATTTTATTTTTGTCTGTCGGTGGGTAGGACTCTGCATGAGCCCTGTGAAATAAAACCATTCCCGACAGCCCCTTTAACGCTTGCCACTGATCGCCACAAGCAACATGTCCAGTATCTGTTAGGCTACGTTCACATTTGCATTCTGCCGGGCTGCGTCGGGCGCAGCCGCGGCGACGCATGCGTCATGCGCCCCTATATTTAACATGGGGGCGCATGGACATGCGTTGCATTGCGTTTTGACGCATGCGTCTTTTTTGGCGCACGCGTCAGAGCGCAGAGGACGCAGCAAGTTGCATTTTTTTGCATCCAAAATCAAGCCAAAAAAGGACGCATGCGTCACAAAACAATGCGTTTTGCATGCCTTTTGGTTTGCGTTGTGTGTTGCGTCGCCGACGCAGCACCGCACAACGCAAATGTGACCGTAGCCTATGTGCAAGTCAAAACCAGGAGGGGAACAATCAGAGGAAGAGTTTAATAGAAACATATGCACCACTTCTGGATCTCTCACCCCCTCCCGATTTGGCTTACAAATACTGAGGAAAAATGCTGACCAAATACTGAATGTGTGAACGTGGCCTTATTTCTATAAGTGAGAATGTAATTCTGCATGCGGGAGCAGGTGCGTTTCTCATCAGCTCCCCATTCTGCAGACATATCACGGCAACATGCTGGTTACAGGAAGTTTTCTGTAAAGTAGTGCACACTGCAACCATTACCAAAAGAAGTGATGTGATTGGTCGTACTTTCATTTATGAGGCCAATTGTGTCCATCAACCAATCAAATTACCTCTTGTATCCTCTGCTCAGCACTGGTCGCTATACAGCTGCCATCTGATTGGCTGCCCAGAGCCGCTGCACTGATTGTATTTCGCACATTTGCTCCTGTCCCACAGCCTGATACACGGCGCCCGGTCCGCACTGTCAGTAGCTGCACAGCACAGTGTATGGATACGTGCAGCCAGTGTAAAAGTCATTACTGTCATCTGATCCTGCGCAGCCAGAGCCAAGAGCCAGCGGAAATGTCACTCCCTCATTCCAGACAGGAACCGCCGGCCCCGCGCCTTCTACGGCGCTTCCTGAGCCCCATGGACGGAACTTCCCCAGCCCATACATGGCGGTCACTTCCCGCGCTCAGTGCGGAGGTTACACACAGCGCTGTGCTGTGCGCCTGCCAGTGCCAAACACCAGTGTGTCCAATGTGCAAGGAGCGGAGGGTTCTCCCGGGTGCACTCTGCCCCCCCATTATATGTCACAGGAGCGGAGGGTTCTCCTGGGTGCACTCTGCCCCCCCCCCCCATTATATGTCACAGGAGCGGAGGGTTCTCCTGGGTGCACTCTGCCCCCCCCCCCCCCGATTATATGTCACAGGAGCGGAGGGTTCTCCTGGGTGCACTCTGCCCCCCCATTATATGTCACAGGAGCAGAGGGTTCTCCCGGGTGCACTCTGCCCCCCCATTATATGTCACAGGAGCGGAGGGTTCTCCTGGGTGCACTCTGCCCCCCCCCCCCCATTATATGTCACAGGAGCGGAGGGTTCTCCTGGGTGCACTCTGCCCCCCCCCCCCCGATTATATGTCACAGGAGCGGAGGGTTCTCCTGGGTGCACTCTGCCCCCCCCATTATATGTCACAGGAGCGGAGGGTTTTCCTGGGTGCACTCTGCCCCCCCATTATATGTCACAGGAGCGGAGGGTTCTCCTGGGTGCACTCTGCCCCCCCATTATATGTCACAGGAGCGGAGGGTTCTGGTGCACTCTGCCCCCCCCCCATTATATGTCACAGGAGCGGAGGGTTCTCCTGGTGCACTCTGCCCCCCCCCCCATTATATGTCACAGGAGCGGAGGGTTCTCCTGGTGCACTCTGCCCCCCCCCCCCCATTATATGTCACAGGAGCGGAGGGTTCTCCTGGGTGCACTCTGCCCCCCCATTATATGTCACAGGAGCGGAGGGTTCTCCTGGGTGCACTCTGCCCCCCCATTATATGTCACAGGAGCGGAGGGTTCTGGTGCACTCTGCCCCCCCCCATTATATGTCACAGGAGCGGAGGGTTCTCCTGGTGCACTCTGCCCCCCCCCCCATTATATGTCACAGGAGCGGAGGGTTCTCCTGGTGCACTCTGCCCCCCCCCCCCCCCCATTATATGTCACATACAGGAGCGGAGGGTTCTCCTGGTGCACTCTGCCCCCCCCCCCCATTATATGTCACAGGAGCGGAGGGTTCTCCTGGTGCACTCTGCCCCCCCCCCCATTATATGTCACAGGAGCGGAGGGTTCTCCTGGTGCACTCTGCCCCCCCCCCCCCATTATATGTCACAGGAGCGGAGGGTTCTCCTGGGTGCACTCTGCCCCCCCATTATATGTCACAGGAGCGGAGGGTTCTCCTGGTGCACTCTACCCCCCCCCCCATTATATGTCACAGGAGCGGAGGGTTCTCCTGGGTGCACTCTGCCCCCCCATTATATGTCACAGGAGCGGAGGGTTCTCCTGGGTGCACTCTGCCCCCCCATTATATGTCACAGGAGCGGAGGGTTCTGGTGCACTCTGCCCCCCCCCCATTATATGTCACAGGAGCGGAGGGTTCTCCTGGTGCACTCTGCCCCCCCCCCCCCATTATATGTCACAGGAGCGGAGGGTTCTGGTGCACTCTGCCCCCCCCCCCCATTATATGTCACAGGAGCGGAGGGTTCTCCCGGTGCACTCTGCCCCCCCCCCCATTATATGTCACATACAGGAGCGGAGGGTTCTCCTGGTGCACTCTGCCCCCCCCCCCCATTTATATGTCACAGGAGCGGAGGGTTCTCCTGGTGCACTCTGCCCCCCCCCCCATTATATGTCACAGGAGCGGAGGGTTCTCCTGGTGCACTCTGCCCCCCCCCATTATATGTCACAGGAGCGGAGGGTTCTCCCGGTGCACTCTGCCGCCCCCCCCCATTATATGTCACATACAGGAGCGGAGGGTTCTCCTGGTGCACTCTGCCCCCCCCCCATTGTATGTCACAGGAGCGGAGGGTTCCCCTGGTGCACGCTGCCTCCCCCCATTATATATCACAGGAGCGGAGGGTTCTCCTGGTGCACACTGTCCCCCCCATTATGTCACATACAGGAGCGGAGGGTTCTCCTGGTGTGCACTGTCCCCCCCCATTATATGTCACATGCAGGAGCAGAGGGTTCTCCTGGTGTGCTCTGTCCCCCCCATTATATGTCACAGGAGTGGAAGGTTCTGGTGCTCTCTACCCCCCCCCCCCCCCCCATTATATGTCACATACAGGAGCGGGGGATCCCTTGGTACACTCTGCCCTCCCCATTATATCTCACATACAGGAGCGGAATGTTCCCCTGGTGCACTCTGCCCCCCCCATTAGATGTCACATACAAGAGTGGAGGGTTCTCCTAGTGCACTCTGCCCCCCCATATGTCACATACAGGAGCGGAGGGTTCTCCTGGTGCACTCTGCCTCCCATTATATGTAACATACAGGAGCGGAGGGTTCTCCTGGTGCACGCTACCCCCATTATATCTCATAAAGGAGTGGAGGGTTTGCCTCATAGTAACATAGTAACATAGTTAGTAAGGCCGAAAAAAGACATTTGTCCATCCAGTTCAGCCTATATTCCATCATAATAAATCCCCAGATCTACGTCCTTCTACAGAACCTAATAATTGTATGATACAATATTGTTCTGCTCCAGGAAGACATCCAGGCCTCTCTTGAACCCCTCGACTGAGTTCGCCATCACCACCTCCTCAGGCAAGCAATTCCAGATTCTCACTGCCCTAACAGTAAAGAATCCTCTTCTATGTTGGTGGAAAAACGTTCTCTCCTCCAGACGCAAAGAATGCCCCCTTGTGCCCGTCACCTTCCTTGGTATAAACAGATCCTCAGCGAGATATTTGTATTGTCCCCTTATATACTTATACATGGTTATTAGATCGCCCCTCAGTCGTCTTTTTTCTAGACTAAATAATCCTAATTTCGCTAATCTATCTGGGTATTGTAGTTCTCCCATCCCCTTTATTAATTTTGTTGCCCTCCTTTGTACTCTCTCTAGTTCCATTATATCCTTCCTGAGCACCGGTGCCCAAAACTGGACACAGTACTCCATGTGCGGTCTAACTAGGGATTTGTACAGAGGCAGTATAATGCTCTCATCATGTGTATCCAGACCTCTTTTAATGCACCCCATGATCCTGTTTGCCTTGGCAGCTGCTGCCTGGCACTGGCTGCTCCAGGTAAGTTTATCATTAACTAGGATCCCCAAGTCCTTCTCCCTGTCAGATTTACCCAGTGGTTTCCCATTCAGTGTGTAATGGTGATATTGATTCCTTCTTCCCATGTGTATAACCTTACATTTATCATTGTTAAACCTCATCTTCCACCTTTCAGCCCAAGTTTCCAACTTATCCAGATCCATCTGTAGCAGAATACTATCTTCTCTTGTATTAACTGCTTTACATAGTTTTGTATCATCTGCAAATATCGATATTTTACTGTGTAAACCTTCTACCAGATCATTAATGAATATGTTGAAGAGAACAGGTCCCAATACTGACCCCTGCGGTACCCCACTGGTCACAGCGACCCAGTTAGAGACTATACCATTTATAACCACCCTCTGCTTTCTATCACTAAGCCAGTTACTAACCCATTTACACACATTTTCCCCCAGACCAAGCATTCTCATTTTGTGTACCAACCTCTTGTGCGGCACGGTATCAAACGCTTTGGAAAAATCAAGATATACCACGTCCAATGACTCACCGTGGTCCAGCCTATAGCTTACCTCTTCATAAAAACTGATTAGATTGGTTTGACAGGAGCGATTTCTCATAAACCCATGCTGATATGGAGTTAAACAGTTATTCTCATTGAGATAATCTAGAATAACATCCCTCAGAAACCCTTCAAATATTTTACCAACAATAGAGGTTAGACTTACTGGCCTATAATTTCCAGGTTCACTTTTAGAGCCCTTTTTGAATATTGGCACCACATTTGCTATGCGCCAGTCCTGCGGAACAGACCCTGTCGCTATAGAGTCCCTAAAAATAAGAAATAATGGTTTATCTATTACATTACTTAGTTCTCTTAGTACTCGTGGGTGTATGCCATCCGGACCCAGAGATTTATCTATTTTAATCTTATTTAGCCGGTTTCGCACCTCTTCTTGGGTTAGATTGGTGACCCTTAATATAGGGTTTTCATTGTTTCTTGGGATTTCACCTAACATGTCATTTTCCACTGTGAATACCGTGGAGAAGAAGGTGTTTAATATGTTAGCTTTTTCCTCGTCATCTACAACCATTCTTTCCTCACTATTTTTTAAGGGGCCTACATTTTCAGTTTTTATTCTTTTACTATTGATATAGTTGAAGAACAGTTTGGGATTAGTTTTACTTTCCTTAGCAATGTGCTTCTCTGTTTCCTTTTTGGCAGCTTTAATTAGTTTTTTAGATAAAGTATTTTTCTCCCTATAGTTTTTTAGAGCTTCAATGGTGCCATCCTGCTTTAGTAGTGCAAATGCTTCCTCGTGCTTTCTGCTCCTCCATTATATGTCACATACACGAGCGGAGGGTTCTCCTGGTGCACTTTGCCCCCCGCCCTATATCTCATATAGGAGCAGAGGGTTCTGATGCACTCTGCCCCCCCATTATATGTCACATACAGGAGCAGAGGGTTCTGCTGGTGCACTCTGCCCCCCATTATATCACGTACAGGAGCGGAGGGTTCTCCTGGTGCACGCTACCCCCCATTATATCTCATACAGGAGCGGAGGGTTCTCCTGGTACACTCTGCCCCCCCATTATATGTCACATACTGGAGCGGAGGGTTCCCCTGGTACACTCTGCCCCCCAATATATGTCACATACAGGAGCGGAGGGTTCTCCTGGTGCACTCTGCCCCCCAACATTATATGTCACATACAGGAGCGGAGGGTTCCCCTGGTACACTCTGCCCCCCAATATATGTCACATACAGGAGCGGAGGGTTCTCCTGGTGCACCCTGCCCCCTCCCCATTATACAGTACAGACCAAAAGTTTGGACACACCTCTTTTAAAGATTGTTCTGTTTTTTCATGACTATGAAAATTGTACATTCATACTGAAGGCATCAAAACTATGAATTAACACATGTGGAATTATATACTTAACAAAAAAGTGTGAAACAACTGAAATTATGTCTTATATTCTAGGTTCTTCAAAGCAGCCACCTTTTGCTTTGATAACTGCTTTGCAAACTCTTGGCATTCTCTTGATGAGCTTCAAGAGGTAGTCACCGGGAATGGTTTTCACTTCACAGGTGTGCCCTGTCAGTTTTAATAAGCGGGATTTCTTGCCTTATAAATGGGGTTGGGACAATCAGTTGTGTTGTGCAGAAGTCTGGTGGATACACAGCTGATAGTCCTACTGAATAGACTGTTAGCTGCTTTTTTCTTCCCATAATACAAATTCTAAGTAAAGAGAAACGAGTGGCCATCATTACTTTAAGAAACGAAGGTCAGTCAGTCCGAAAAATTGGGAAAACTTTGAAAGTGTCCCCAAGTGCAGTGGCAAAAACCATCAAGCGTTAAAAAGAAACTGGCTCACATGAGGACCGCCCCAGGAAAGGAAGACCAAGAGTCACCTTTTCTTCTGAGGATAAGTTTATCCGAGTCACCAGCCTCAGAAATCGCAGGTTAACAGCAGTTCAGATTAGAGACTAGATCAATGCCACACAGAGTTCTAGCAGCAGACACATCTCTACAACAACTGTTAAGAGGAGACTTTGTGCAGCAGGCCTTCATGGTAAAATAGCTGCTAGGAAACCACTGCTAAGGACAGGCAACAAGCAGAAGAGACTTGTTTGGGCTAAAGAACACAAGGAATGGACATTAGACCAGTGGAAATCTGCTTTCGTCTGATGAGTCCAAATTTGAGATCTTTGGTTCCAACTACCGTGTCTTTGTGTGACGCAGAAAAGGTGAACAGATGGACTCTACATGCCTGGTTCCCACTATGAAGCATGGAGGAGGAGGTGTGATGGTGTGGGGGTGCTTTGCTGGTGACAATGTTGGGAATTTATTCAAAACTGAAGGCATACTGAACCAGCATGGCTACCACAATGTCACGATCGCCGATACTTACCTGTCCAGCCGGCGCGCTCCCAACGTCCCTCCTTCTTGTCGGCCTGGCTTCTCTGCTTCTCGGCGAGTCGGCGGTCCGCGCATGCGCTGTAGGGTCTCCTCCGCCGCTTAGCCTTCTGGGAGGTTGTGACCCGGTGGCTCCGCCTCTAATATGGCGGCGCCCACCGGGTATTTCTGTTCGGCGCTTCCTCAGGTAAGCGCCTGCGTATCTTCGTTGTAGCGGTTCTGCTTGTTCCAGCGTTGTATTCGGGCCAATCCTTTGGATAGCTCCCTGTGCTCCGTTCCTTCCGTGCTTTCTGGTTCCTCCGGTTTTTCTGTTCTCCTGTTTCCTTCTGACTCCTGGTTCAGCCTTCTCCTGATTTTTGTATTTTTTCTTTTCAGCTCACCGCCTCGTCATCCTCAGCGTTCCTGCTCTGCTGCTTCACCCAGTCGTCCCTTTGGCTCCGGCAGTTGCGGTTCCATCCTCCTTGGGCCTGCTCTTAACACTCCCTGTATAGGGGGTGCATCCATCAGGTTTGCTCGCCCTAGGGGGCTCTGGGACCGCAACCCAGAGGGTCCACTTTTGGGTTCACCTCTTCTCTCTGCCTCACCCCCGTTTAGCGTGATAGTATACGCAGGCCATGGATCCCGCTGGAGTCTCTGCTGCTCAGAAAGAATTGCAATATGCAAATTGCCTCTTCTGAAAAAAAGAGGACTTAAACTCTATAGCGCCACCTGTTGGAAGTAGCGATCCTACAAGTCACAATCAACTTTTTAACGAGTCATGCAATATGACTTAGGATAAAAGCCAAATTAGTATCTCAATTCGCAGACACGGTGTTTCGGGCTGTTGGCCCTCGTCAGTGCGAAGCATGAGAACTAATTTGGCTAGGTGAGAGGCTCTGGACTGGGGTCTAAGGGGTATCGTTTTCCTTATGGAGAGTGACATACCATCTCTGGCTTGTCAAGGTAAGGAGGCTTATTTGCCGTACAATGCTCCTCTGGGAAATATAATATGCAAATTGCCTCTTCTGAGAAAAAGAGGACTTAAACTCTATAGCGCCACCTGTTGGAAGTAGCGATCCTACAAGTCACAATCAACTCTTTAATGAGTCATGCAATATGACTTAGGATAAAAGCCAAATTAGTATCTCAATTCGCAGACACGGTGTTTCGGGCTGTTGGCCCTCGTCAGTGCGAAGCATGAGAACTAATTTGGCTAGGTGAGAGGCTCTGGACTGGGGTCTAAGGGGTATCGTTTTCCTTATGGAGAGTGACATACCATCTCTGGCTTGTCAAGGTAAGGAGGCTTATTTGCCGTACAATGCTCCTCTGGGAAATATAATATGCAAATTGCCTCTTCTGAGAAAAAGAGGACTTAAACTCTATAGCGCCACCTGTTGGAAGTAGCGATCCTACAAGTCACAATCAACTCTTTAACGAGTCATGCAATATGACTTAGGATAAAAGCCAAATTAGTATCTCAATTCGCAGACACGGTGTTTCGGGCTGTTGGCCCTCGTCAGTGCGAAGCATGAGAACTAATTTGGCTAGGTGAGAGGCTCTGGACTGGGGTCTAAGGGGTATCGTTTCTCCTTATGGAGAGTGACATACCATCTCTGGCTTGTCAAGGTAAGGAGGCTTATTTGCCGTACAATGCTCCTCTGGGAAATATAATATGCAAATTGCCTCTTCTGAGAAAAAGAGGACTTAAACATCTCCTCGTCTGGCCAAACCTCCACGCTATAATGGAGACCCCAAATTATGTTGGGGATTCTTAAATCAGTGTCTTCTCCATTTTGAGCTCTTGCCGTTACAATACCCCACCGATCGGGCTAAGATAGCTTTCATAATTTCTCATCTTGAGGGGGATGCGTTGGCGTGGGTAAATCCTCTCTGGGAGCGTGACAATCCATTGATGTCACACTTAGCAGATTTCCTTGAAACGTTCTGTCGAGTTTTCGACGAACCAGGTCGTCTGGCCTCTACTACAGAGTCTCTATTCAATTTACAACAGGGGACCCTATCTGTTGGTCAGTACGCCATTCAGTTTCGCACGTTATCTTCTGACCTAGGGTGGAATAATGAGGCTTTGGTAGGGGCATTTTGGCATGGACTATCCGGGTGCATTAAAGATGAGTTGGCGGTCGAGATACTCCTACCAATTTGGAGGATCTGATATCCTTGGCTACCCGTATTGACCTCCGATTTCAAGAGCATGCGCGTTAGAGAAGGATTCCTCGTCCTTCCCTGCCATTACGTAGACCTCCTAGACCCAGAGTATCTACTACCGTATCGGCGCCTGAGCCGATGCAAGTTGACCGGCTCAAGATTTCTGAGCAACGGCGCCAGGAGAGATGCACCCAAGGTCTTTGTTTCTACTGTGGCAGTGCTTCCCATCTCCTCTGTGCTTGTCCTGATCGTCCGGAAAACTCCTCCGCCTAGGTCAGGTAAGAGAGGCCTCCCTAGGTGCATGTGATACCTCTCTACCCCTTACGCTTTCCGTCCTACTTCATGTCTCTGGTAAACGCTATTCTTTGCTTGCTTATATTGACTCGGGTGCAGCTGGGAATTTTATCAGACTAGAGGAGGTTGTTAGATTTTCTGTCCCCGTTAGGACCCTAGAAAGTCCTCTTTTTCTTGCTTCGGTGGACGGCAAGCCCTTGCAAGAGACTGTAACCCAGGTCACACAGGTAGTAGAACTTCAAGTAGGGGTTTTACACAAGGAGAAAATTGCGTTTTACGTTTTAGCCAATATTTCACATCCTGTGCTTTTAGGCTTACCATGGTTGCGGACCCACGAGCCCGCGTTAGATTGGCATAATGGCAATATTCTTTATTGGGGGGATTCCTGTCGGGCTCGGTGTCTGTTGTCGGTATGTCCTGTGGGTGATTCTTGCTCTTCCCTTGCTCTTCCTGGTCTGCCTTCTGCCTACTCTTCCTTTTCTGATGTTTTCAATAAGAAGGAAGCGGAGAATCTTCCTCCACATCGGTCCTATGACTGTCCCCTAGACCTTGTTCCTGGTACCATGCCTCCTTGAGGAAGAATCTACCCCCTCTCACCTGCAGAGACTCAAGCCATGTCGGAGTACTTTCAGGAGAACCTTGCCAAAGGTTTCATTCGGAAATCCTCTTCTCCAGCAGGAGCCGGTTTCTTTTTTGTCAAGAAAAAAGACGGCTCTCTTCGTCCATGTATAGACTATAGAGGTTTGAACAACATAACGGTGAAGATCAAATATCCATTACCATTAATCTCAGAGCTCTTTGACCGTTTAAGAGGAGCACGAGTGTTCACTAAGCTGGATCTCCGTGGTGCTTACAACCTGGTTCGAATTCGTGCAGGAGATGAATGGAAGACCGCATTTAACAACCGTGACGGCCATTATGAGTACTTGGTTATGCCCTTTGGTCTCTGTAACGCTCCTGCTGTATTCCAAGAATTCGTAAATTATGTCTTCAGAGATTGCCTATATGTTAGTGTCGTAGTTTATCTAGACGACATACTCATCTTCTCTCCGAATCTCTCCACCCATCGACGTGACGTCCGTCTGGTTTTACAACGCCTCCGTGAGAATCATCTTTTTGCCAAGATCGAAAAATGTGTTTTCGAACAGTCAAGTGTACCTTTCCTGGGATATATTGTTTCTGATGCCGGTCTGAAGATGGATCCAGCCAAGGTGTCTGCGGTTCTGGATTGGCCACGGCCAGTAGGAGTTAAAGCCATTCAACGTTTCCTCGGCGTCGCCAATTACTATAGGCAATTCATTCCACATTTTTCTTCATTAACCAAGCCCATCTCAGCTCTCACTCGCAAAGGAGTTGATTCCAACAACTGGTCCTCGGAGGCGCAAAATGCATTTCTAACTTTGAAACAGAGATTTGCTGTAGCCCCGGTGCTTCATCGTCCAGATGACAACAGACACTTTGTTCTTGAAGTAGATGCATCTTCCTTGGGAGTCAGAGCAGTCCTCTTACAAAGGTCAGCTTCTGGACGTATCGTCACGTGTGGTTTCTTCTCCAAGTCATTTTCCTCTTCGGAATGTAATTACTCTATCGGAGACAAGGAACTGTTAGCCATTAAGTTGGCCTTAGAGGAGTGGCGTTATCTCCTCGAGGGGGCTGTTCATCCCTTCACTATATTTACGGACCATAAGAACCTAGCCTATGTGCAATCTGCCCAAAGACTTAATCCTCGACAAGCCAGATGGTCCCTGTTTTTTGGACGTTTTGATTTTGAACTCTACTTCCGTCCTGGTGACAAAAATGTCAGAGCTGATGCTCTCTCACGGTCCTTTCAACCTTTGGATGAAGTGGAGAGTCCTGCACATATTATTGATCCTGCTAGGATCATTTCCGTTGCTCCTTTGGATGTAATTTTTCCGCCTCCTGGGAAGACCTTCGTGGCAAGCGAGGACAGAAGGAGAGTTCTGCTCTGGGGTCACTCCTCCAAATTTGCCGGGCACGCGGGAGCTAAGAAGACACTTTCTCTTGTAGCACGTCACTATTGTTGACCGTCCTTTCGTCGAGATGTCCTGGATTTCATTGCTTCGTGTCCCTCTTGTGCTAAGAACAAGGTTCCTCGGCAATTACCTTCCGGACTCTTACATCCGCTTCCAGTACCTTCTAGTCCTTGGAGTCATATTGCCATGGACTTTATCACGGATCTCCCTCGCTTCTCTAATTGCTCCGTTATTCTGGTGGTAGTTGATCGATTTTCCAAAATGGCCCACTTCATACCCTTATCTGGATTGCCATCTGCTCCCGAGTTGGCGAAGATCTTCATCTTTCATATCTTCCGACTTCACGGCTTCCCTCTTCATTTCGTTTCGGATCGAGGAGTCCAGTTCACTGCTCGGTTTTGGAGAGCTCTGTGTGGCTTAATGAAGGTGGCTCTAGATTTCTCCTCCGCTTATCATCCTCAGTCTAATGGCCAAGTGGAGTGTGTCAATCAAATTCTCACGTCCTATCTACGACATTTCTCCAATGCTCATCAAGATGATTGGGTTTCCTTGCTTCCATGGGCTGAATTTGCCAATAACAATCATCCTAGTGAATCTTCTTCTAAGTCTCCATTCTTTGTGGTCTTTGGGCAACACCCTGGCATTCCTTTTCCCATTTCCTGCACTTCAGGCATACCGGCGGCTGATTCTCTGTCCCTGGAGTTCTCCAAAATTTGGCAAGAGACAAAGGAGTCGCTTTTAAAGGCCAGTGATCGTATGAAAAGGTATGCAGATAAGAGACGTCTTGATGCCCCTCCATATCAACCGGGGGATAAGGTTTGGCCCTCCTCTCGGTACATTAGGCTAAAAATCCCTTCTCATAAACAAGGTCCTCGCTACATTAGTCCTTTTGAAATTTCTAACCGAATCAATGATGTGGCATATAAATTAAAATTACCTGCTTCTTTGCGTGTTCCTAATGCCTTTCATGTCTCGCTTCTTAAACCTGCGGTATTTAATCGTTTTCACTTATCTTCATCTTTTGTCCCATCCTTCTCCTCTTCCGACGATCAATTCGAGGTGAGGGATATTTTAGCCCAAAAGACGGTTAAGGGTCGGACGTTATTTCTAATTGACTGGAAAGGTTTTGGTCCTGAGGAGAGATCATGGGAACCTCGAGAAAACATCAATGCACCCCATATTTTGAAGAGGTTTCATTCCAGCTCTAAAAAGAGGGGGAGTAAGAAAGGGGGTACTGTCACGATCGCCGATACTTACCTGTCCGGCCGGCGCGCTCCCAACGTCCCTCCTTCTTGTCGGCCCGGCTTCTCTGCTTCTCGGTGCGTCGATGGTCCGCGCATGCGCCGTAGGGTCTCCTCCGTCGCTCAGCCTTCTGGGAGGTTGTGACCCGGTGGCTCCGCCTCCAATATGGTGGCGCCCACCGGGTATTTCTGTTCGGCGCTTCCTCAGGTAAGCGCCTGCGTATCTTCGTTGTAGCGGTTCTGCTTGTTCCAGCATTGTATTCGGGCCAATCCTTTGGATAGCTCCCTGTGCTCCGTTCCTTCCGTGCTTTCTGGTTCCTCTGTTTTTTCTCTGTTCTCCCGTTTCCTTCTGACTCCTGGTTCAGCCTTCTCCTGATTTTTGTATTTTTTCTTTTCAGCTCACCGCCACATCATCCTCAGCATTCCTGCTCCGCTGCTTCACCCAGTCGTCCCTTTGGCTCCGGCAGTTGCGGTTCCATCCTCCTTGGGCCTGCTCCTAACACTCCCTGTATAGGGGGTGCATCCATCAGGTTTGCTCGCCCTAGGGGGCTCTGGGACCGCGACCCAGAGGGTCCACTTTTGGGTTCACCTCTTCTCTCTGTCTCACCCCCGTGTAGCGTGATACACAACATCTTGCAGCGACATGCTATTCCATCCGGTTTGCGTTTAGTTTGACCGTCATTTATTTTTCAACAGGACAATGACCCCAAACACACCTCCAGGCTGTGTAAGGGCTATTTGACCAAGAAGGAGAGTGATGGGGTGCTAAGCCAGATAACCTGGCCTCCACAGTCACCAGACCTGAACCCAATCGAGATGGTTTGGGGTGAGCTGGACCGCAGAGTGAAGGCAAAAGGGCCAACAAGTGCTAAGCATCTCTGGGAACTCCTTCAAGATTGTTGGAAGACCATTCCCGGTGACTACCTCTTGAAGCTCATCAAGAGAATGCCAATAGTGTGCAAAGCAGTCATCAAATCAAAAGGTGGCTACTTTGAAGAACCTAGAATATAAGACATTATTTCAGTTGTTTCACACTTTTTTTGTTAAGTGTATAATTCCACATGTGTTAATTCATAGTTTTGATGCCTTCAGTGTGACTGTACAATTTTCATACAGGAAAGATAAATATCTCGGTACCGTGTTAGCCAGTAGATAGAA
The DNA here is from genome assembly GCF_032444005.1 of Ranitomeya imitator. Classification (NCBI taxonomy): domain Eukaryota; kingdom Metazoa; phylum Chordata; class Amphibia; order Anura; family Dendrobatidae; genus Ranitomeya; species Ranitomeya imitator. The sequence goes on along the minus strand of NC_091285.1, from coordinate 205,857,288 downwards.
AAATATTTAGAATTGAGAGTCCTCAGTGGTTGAAACCTTTTAATGGCTAACTGAAAAGATGGTAACAAATTGCAGGCATAGAGTAATACAAAATCTGAAGAATCACATATTTATACACAACACAGCACAGAACTGTCATTATGGGAGGGTGATAAGTGATTAACAGTTGTGTCCATAAATATTGGAAAGTTCCTAGATTAGGAGTGAATGTTTTGTTCATCATTAATCTGCAGAGCAATAAAAAAGAGACATCCCTGTATCAGAAGCCAATCGACCGTCCAACATACCTTAAATGGGACAGTTTCCATCCAAAACACATAAAAAACTCTATTGTCTACAGCCAAGCCATCAGATACAGTCGTATATGTTCCAACCCCATGGATAGGGATAAACACCTTGGTAGCCTCAGAAAGACCTTGTTGAATCAGGGCTACCATCCAAGAACAATTGAAAACCAGATCCCAAGAGCCACCAGAATATCAAGGAATCACCTGCTACATTACACAGCTAAAGAAGAAAATAACCGAGTACCTCTAGTAGTTACCTACAATCCAAATCTGGAGGTGCTAAGGGGAGCTGCATGGAAATTACAACCTTTACTACAAAAAGATGCCCGCTTACAAACCATTTTTCCAGACCCCCCCACTACTGTGTTTTAGGCAGCCCCCAAATCTAAGACGCATCATTGTCAGAAGCTCCCTGTCCTCTCCAACAGCTGCAGGAACCTTTCCTTGCAACCAGAAAAAATGTAAAACCTGTCCATTTATAATGACCATGGACAAGATAAAGATCCCCAATTTACATCAGGACTACAAGATCCCAGGAAGTGTTGAGCCACCTCCCTAGTGTTCGGGTTCGGTTCGGCGAAATGTTCGACGAACACCGTCGAACCCCATTGAAACCAATGGCAGGCAAACACAAACACATACAAACACACGGAAAACACATAGAAAACACCTTAAAAGGTGTCCAAAATCTGACAAACTGCTCAGAAGACACAACAAACACATGGAAAAGTCACAACTACATATAGTCATGCAAAAAGAAAAGAGGTGGAGGAGTAAAAGGAGGAGACACAGATATGGGCATGTCATGCCCTTCTAAAATCAAGAAAGGCTGGAGTAAAAATGTAAACTCACTCTACCATCACCCAGACGTCTTGAAAAAAAAAGTAAAAAAAGAAATATCTTTAGGTAGAATGACGGCTGGTCCATTCAGAACACTTTCCTTAGAAGACGTAGTGGTACCCCCGTTGGGAGTTGTGCCAAAAAATGAACCCAATACATTCAGACTAATTCACCATTTGTCATATCCAAGGGGCAGGTCAGTAAACGACAACATCGACGCGGAACCAAGTACAGTACTATGTACTGTACCTCCTTTGACGAGGCAATCAGGCGGGTGAAGAAGTTGGTAAGGGGCACCCTAATGGCCAAAACAGACATTGAGGGGGCGTTCCGGTTACTACCTGTGCCGCCGAATAGTGTCCTCCCATTGGGCTGCTTCTGTGAAGGAGCATACTGCATAGATCGCTGTTTGCCCATGGTGTTGCTTCCTCGAATGTGTCCTCATGGACATTTGTAAGGCGGCACATATTATCCATTACCTCGACGCTTCTTATGCCTGGGCCCAAAAGATTCGCCACAGTGTGAAAACACACGGTAGTCCACCTGTGAGAAGGTGAGAGCTGGAGGGAGAGTGGACACCCCAGAGCCGAGGGGTTAGATTGAGAAAGAAAGAAGGCGATGTAGCTTGCTTCATGGGTGGGGTACGCTGCTGAGTAGCAGAAATTGCTACTAGGCCCAAAATGATTTCCTGGGCCAAATGCCGTTAAAAAATAGTACTTAGGTAAACAGGCAGTGTAGCTTGCTTCATGGGTGTGGTACGCTGCTGAGTAGCACCAAATTCTACTAGGCCCAAAAGGATTTCCTGGGCTAGATGCCATTACAAAATAGTAGTTAGGTGAACAGGTGGTGTAGCTTGCTTCAGGGGTGAAGTACGCTGCTGAGTAGCACCAAATTCTACTAGGCCCAAAAGGATTTCCTGGGCTAGATGCCATTACAAAATAGTAGTTAGGTAAACAGGCGGTGTAGCTTGCTTCATGGGTGAAGTACGCTGCTGAGTAGCACCAAATTCTACTAGGCCCAAAAGGATTTCCTGGGCTAGATGCCGTTACAAAATAGTAGTTAGGCAAACAGGCGGTGTAGCTTGCTTCAGGGGTGAAGTACGCTGCTGAGTAGCACCAAATTCTACTAGGCCCAAAAGGATTTCCTGGGCTAGATGCCAGTACAAAATAGTAGTTAGGTAAACAGGCGGTGTAGCTTGCGTCATGGGTGAAGTACGCTGCTGAGTAGCACCAAATTCTACTAGGCCCAAAAGGATTTCCTGGGCTAGATGCCATTACAAAATAGTAGTTAGGTAAACAGGCGGTGTAGCTTGCTTCATGGGTGGGGTACTGTGCTGAGTAGCCCAAAAGGATTTCCTGGGCTAGATGCCGTTACAAAATAGTAGTTAGGTAAACAGGCAGTGTAGCTTGCGTCATGGGTGAATTACGCTGCTGAGTAGCACCAAATTCTACTAGGCCCAAAAGGATTTCCTGGGCTAGATGCCATTACAAAATAGTAGTTAGGTAAACAGGCGGTGTAGCTTGCTTCATGGGTGGGGTACTGTGCTGTGTAGCCCAAAAGGATTTCCTGGGCTAGATGCCGTTACAAAATAGTAGTTAGGTAAACAGGCAGTGTAGCTTGCTTCATGGGTGGGGTACGCTCCTGAGTAGCACCAAATTCTACTAGGTCCAAAAGGATTTCCTGGGCCAGATGCCGTTAAAAATAGTACTTAGGTAAACAGGCGGTGGGTGGCAGGGCTTACTCGGCTGACGAGCAGACACTGAAGCTTTGGAGCAGACCTCTGAATCCCAGGCCATAGTATGAGGAAACAACTCTGCAGACGACCCCACCCACCTGGAATTGACGATGGCAACGTCATGTAAAACTCAGCAAGGGGACTAAATAAAAGAGTGTCCATTTTTTCCAAAAATTCGGCCACAGACACCACTTAAGTGGCATCAATTTCGCCAGAGTTTTTTAAAACGGTTGGTGAGGTGATTTTCAAAAATCATCAAGCTTTTAGTCTTCCCAAGATGACACAGGGGTAGAAAAGTCCTTGCGGATCCAGGATTTGTTCATCTTGATGAACGTTAGTCTGTCTACATTGTCACTGGACAGCTGCGTGCGCTTATCTGTCAGCACACCATCAGCAGCGCTGAACACACCTTCAGAGAGAACGCTGGCTGCGGGGCACGACAAGAACTCCAAGGCGTGAGTGGCGAGCTCAGGTCATTTTTCAAGATTGGAAGCCCAAAATGAGCAAGGGTTCAGTTCCACAGTCATGGCATCGATGTTAACTTGGAGATACTCTTGTACCATCCTCTCTAGGTGTTGGCTGTGCGTCAGACTTCTTGTCTCCTGTGGCCTTGCAAAGGATGGTCTAAAAAATCTTGAAACGATTGGAAAAAATTACTGTTATCACCAGATACGATGTTACTGTTACGGTTTGAGTGATGACTCGATAGTCCCACGGTTGGCAAGTTAGAACTCAGAGATTCACTACGTGCACCACTGGTGTTTTGTGGAAAAGCAGATGTTAGATTCTGTAACAGTCTCTGCTGATACACCTGCATGCGTGAATCCCTTTCTATGGCAAGAATTATTTTGCCAAATTTGCTTTCGTACTGGGGATCTAAGAGTGTGGCAACCCAGTAGTCGGCATTACTTCGGATTCTGACAATCCGAGGGTCATGTTGCAGGTAGTGCAGCAAGAAGGCACTCATGTGTCTTGCGCATCCAGGAGGACCAAGTCCTTGTTGTCTTGGTGGTGGTGAGGTGAGAATTATGCTTCCTTCGTCAGCCCTCTCCCACCAACCTCGCACAACAGAAATTTGATCAAGGTCTCCCTCATCTGATGAGTCTTCCATGCCCAGCGCCAGTTCGTCCTCCACTTCTTCCTCACCTCCTGCACCTTCCTCAACAGTTTGGCTGCGACCATGCGCCCTCGGTAATCCCTCTCCCCCAGCCTCCAATGCCAGCTGCCTTGGTGCTGCCAGCCTTCTTGACCTTGGAGATATGATCCCTTCCGCATACGACTCCTCTTGTTCCTCCTCCTCCTCTTGTTCCACCACCTGACTCCGAACACTGTGTAAGGTGTGCTTCAGCATGTAAATCACCGCAATGGTCATGCAGATAATGGCATCGTCAGCACTAAACATCTTTGTCGCTATTTCAAAACTGTGCAGAAGGGTGCATAGGTCCCTGATCTGAGACCACTCCTGCAGCGTGATTTGCCCCACCTCTTGATCTCGTTGGCCTAGGCTATACATCATAACGTATTGCACCAGGGCTCATCGGTGCTGTCACAGTCGCTGCAACATGTGCAGAGTTGAATTTCACCGTATGGGCACATCGCATTTCAGCCGGTGAACTGGCAGGCCCAACGACTTCTGTAGAGATGCAAGTCGTCGAGCTACGGGATGCGAACGGTGGAAGTAAGTACACAGCGACGTGCCCTCTGCAGAAGCCCATCTAGTCCGGGATAGTGGGATAAAAATTGCTGGACGACCAGGTTCAAAATGTGAGCCATACAAGGCACGTGTGTGACATTGCCCCGGCGAAGGGCCGCACCCAGGTTTGCAGCATTGTCGCACACAGCCTTCCCTGACTGCAGGTTGAGTGGAGACAACCATTGATGGGACTCGGTCTCCAGAGCTGACCACAACTCCTCAGCTGTGTGACTCACATTTCCCAGACATTTCAATGTAAACACTGCCTGATGCCGTTGAGCCCTGGTGACAGCATAGTGAGGAGGTGTGCAGGATTCCTTCTGCGCAGTTACAATGCGGGTGGCATTACCAGACAGGCTTTGGGTGCAGGTGGAGGACCGAGAGGAGGTTGAGGAGGCAGAAGCAGTGGAGGAACTTCTAGATATAGAGGAGCGACGAGCAACTCGTGGCGACGGCAAGACTTGGACAGCAGCCCCTTCTCCTGATGTCGCCGTAGTTACCCAGTGCCCAGTCACCGACATGTAACACCCCTGTCCATGTCTACTCGTCCAAGTGTCTGTGGTGAAATGCACCCTGTCACACACAGAGTTTCTCAAGGAAGCGGTGATGTTGTGTGCGACATGCTGGTGTAGCGTAGGCACAGCTTTCTTTGAGAAGTAGTGGCGACTGGGCATCTGGTACTGGGGCACTGCGACGGACATAAGGTCTCGAAAATCCTCTGTGTCCACCAGGCAGAAAGGCAGCATTTCTGTAGCCAACAGCTTGCAGATGGAGAATTTCAACCACTTAGCTTTGTCATGGCTAGGAGGAAATGGTCTTTTACTTGTCCACATCTGAGGGACTGAGGGCTGGCTGCCGTGCTTAGATGGAGTTGAGTAGGGTGTTCCCGGCAAACTGCTGGTCTGTGAGGAAGGTGCAGGTGGAGATGTTATGTTGCCTTGATTAAAATGTGGTGTCGATGTCAGAGAGCGCTCAACACCAGCAGGTGTTTCCACTTGCAAATGTCCTGACGACCTGTCAATCACACTGGTTGTTGCGGGTAAAGAGGTGGAAGGTCTGCATCCAAAACGATGTGCGACTGCTGTCCCCATAGTCACAGAGGATGAAGAGGACGCGGATGCACTTGATGGGGCAGACGGTGGTTGACCCGGCCCACTAGGCCGCATTGTAGCACAGTGAGCTTCCCACTGCAACTTATGCCTCATATCCATGTGACGGTTCATGTTCATGCATGAAGTACTCAAGCTAGTGATTTTTTGGCCTCTACTGAGATTTTGTTGACAAATCTTACAGACAACATGAGTTGGGTCATCCTTTGCAATGTCAAAAAATGCCCAGGCTATGCAAGGCTTAGAGCCCGTGTGACCTGAAGAGCTACCACGACTTCTGGTCTGAGGCACAGTTGGGGTTGAGGATTGCAGTTGTTGACGTGCTTCCAGTACTCGGTCTCTGTTCAGGAAGGCGCACCGTTACCTCATCGTCAGACTCGACTCGACTCTGGCATCCTCCTCCACCTTCTCTGCTGACCTCATGGACTGGCGGACTGGGGGTTGACAGTAAGTGGGTCTACAACCTCGTCATCATCATTCTGTGTGTTCTCACACCCGTCGTCCTCATAGCCAACCTCCTGCCCCGACCGAAAAGTCAAGTTTTCATTCCAATCAGGTATCTCAGTCTCATCATCATCTTCCTCATTGTCTCCACCAACAGGAGTTACAGTTTGGGAACGAGGGTCTACATTATGCTCAGAACCTTCTTCATCTGGGCCTGGATCCGACTCACAAATATTCTGGGCATCAGTGCAGATCATTTCCTCGTCTGGATTCACAGAAGCTCTGGAGCAGACCTCTGATTCCCAGCTATAGTATGCGTAAACAGCTCTACAGACTCAACCATGTGTGTTACCCCATGCTCAGATGGGCAGCTGGAGACTTGGGAGCTGTGAGTAAGCAAGTGCGATTGGGGTGACAACTCTGAGGACTGGAGTAGTGATGTTGAAGTTGACATGGAGGAGAGCCCACTTGAACGAGCACTTGATATCCGTTCAAGCACCTGCTGTTTTTGTGCCTCATCTGGAATTTTTGGTGATGCTTGTAGCGATGGTCATAAGAAAGGGATCATATCAGATTGTCCACGAAAAGAAGTAGACATCTTACTTTGGCCGGAAGATGGTCTTTCTTCTGCAGATGTTACTGTTGCTTTACCACCTACCCCACGGACACAACCTTTTTTTCCCTTTCCAACACGCCTATTCCCCTTTCCACTAGCAGCAGACCTTTTGCCACTCATTTTAGTGCTTAACTAATTGGCAACTCTGTATCTGTAGTTGTTGGCACAACAACCGATGGATGAAAACCGAGCAGAACTGAGTGGCCAAACTGTGGTACTAGGCCCAAAAGTAATAACTGGATTAGATGCAGTGAAAATTGAGATACACAGGCGGTATAGTTTGTTTCACAGGTGGGCTACTCTGCTGACGTGCAGACACTGCTCCTAGGCCCTAAACTATTAACTGGATCAAATGCAGTGAAAATAGAGATACACAGGTGGTGTAGTTAGTTTCACAGGCGGGCTACTCTGCTGACGTGCAGACACTGCTCCTAGGCCCAAAACTATTAACTGGGTTAGATGCAGTAAAAATTGAGATACACAGGCGGTGTAGCTAGCTTCACAGGCGGGCTACTCAGATGACTATCAGACAATGCTACTAGCCCAAAAGGATTGGCTGAGCTAGATTACACCAAATGCTGTGACAAACACTTGCACAGCACTGGCACAGACCTGCCTGGCAAACAGTGCTATGAACTGCTGTAACCTACCCTGAAAAGGGCTGATATTACAACTAGTCCCGACTCCCTAAACCTATCTCTCTGACAATTCTCCCCAAAAAAAACACTCCTAGTCTGTATAGCGCCCACAGCAGCAGCGGTGCCGTCTAACACTAAGCTGCAGCAGTGAGGAAATGGTGGCGACGGGGCAAATGGCTGGTTTTTATAGGGCAAGGACATGTGACATACACAGCCAATGACACATGGCCTTGCTTGTGTGCATCACATGCACATTGCTGTGTGTGTGCGCACTGCTGATAGGCTGAGAGACTGCACCGCCCCACTGTAAATGCGGGAAAGAAAAAAAAAAAAGATCAGCGTTATTTCAGCACAGATCTATCCCCCGCCCACTATACACTGAAACAGTCTATTAACAATGATAAATAGTTTTAATGTGCAAATCAAGCTAGGCTTTTGGTGAACGAACAGTTATCGAACATAAACTCGAACAGCCGAATTTTAAGCAAATTGTTCGGGTTCGTCGAACGACTCGAACACCGCCCAAACCAGCTCGAATTTGAAATTGGCGAACAGTTCGACTCGAACACCGCTCATCTCTAATCCCAGGTACCTTCCGCTGCATCACATCTAATGTGAAATACTTAATTATTTGTACTAAATGTCCAACTGGGGGTCTGTATGTTGGGGAGACAGGGCAAAAACTGAGAACAAGGATAAATTCTCACCGCCATACAACAAAAGAAAAAAGAATGGATCTACCTGTGGACAACCATTTTTGTATGCCTGATCATAGCACCATGGACCTGAAATTACTTGTATTGAAAGGTAGCTTTAAATCTCAGAGAGACAGGAGAATCTGGGAGTATAAACTTATGACGACGTTTGACACACTTAGTGCAGGAATGAATGTGTCGCATGGATTTATGTGTTTTTACATCTATTAAGGAATTTGCACTTCAGACCATGTGGGGTCATCATAATAGAACCAGACCCCAAGCAGAGGACAACAAAACATTCACTCCTAATCTTGGAACTTTCCAATATTTATGGACACAACTGTTTATCACTTATCACTCTCCCATAATGACAGTTCTGTGCTGTGTTGTGTATAAATATGTGATTCTTCAGATTTTGTATTACTCTATGCCTGATGAAGAGACCGGAGTAGTCTCGAAAGCTTGCAATTTGTTACCATCTTTTCAATTTTCATAGTCATGAAAATACAGAAAATGTTTTAAATGAGTTGTGTCCAAACCTTTGGTCTGTACTGTATGTTACATACAGGAGTGGAGGGTTCTCCTGGTGCACTCTGCCCCCCCATTATATCTGACATACAGGAGCGGAGGGTTCTCCTAGTGCACTCTGCCCCCCTATTATATGTCGCATACAGGAGCGGAGGGTTCCCCTGGTGCACTCTGCCCCCCATTATATGTCACATACAGGAGCGAAGGGTTCCACTGGTGCACGCTGCCCCCCCCATTATATGTCACAGGAGCGGAGGGTTCTCCTGGTGCACACTGTCCCCCCCATTATATGTCACAGGAGCGAAGGGTTCTCCTGGTGCACTCTGCCCCCCCATTATATGTCACATACAGGAGCGGAAGGTTTTGGTGCACTCTGCCCCCCCATTATATGTCACATACAGAAGCGGAGGGTTCTCCTGGTGCTCTCTGCCCCCCTCCCCAATATATGTCACATACAGGAGCGGAGGGTTCTCCTGGTGCACTCTGCCCCCCCATTATATGTCACATACAGGAGCGGAGGGTTCCACTGGTGCACTCTGCCCCCCCATTATATGTCACATACAGGAGCGGAGGGTTCTCCTGGTGCACTCTGCCCCCCTCCCCAATATATGTCACATACAGGAGCGGAGGGTTCTCCTGGTGCACTCTGCCCCCTCCCCAATATATGTCACAAACAAGAGCGGAGGGTTCTCCTTGTGCACTCTGCCCCCCTCCCCATTATATGTCACATACAGGAGCGGAGGGTTCCCCTGGTGCACTCTGCCCCCCCATTATATGTCACATATAGGAGCGGAGGGTTCTTCTGGTGCACTCTGCCCCCCTCCCCAATATATGTCACATACAGGAGCGGAGGGTTCTCCTGGTGCACTCTGCCCCCTCCCCATTATATGTCACATACAAGAGCGGAGGGTTCTCCTGGTGCACTCTGCTCCGTTCCCCATTATATGTCACATACAGGAGCGGAGGGTTCTCTTGGTGCACCCTGCCCCCCCATTATATGTCACATACAGGAGTGGACGGTTCTCCTGGTGCACTCTGCCCCCCATTATATGTCACAGGAGCGGAGGGTTCCCCTGGTGCACGCTGCCCCCCATTATATGTCATATACAGGAGCGGAGGGTTCTCCAGGTGTACTCTGCCCCCATTATATGTCACATACAGGAGCGGAGGGTTCTCATAGTGCACTCTGCCCCCCCATTATATGTCGCATACAGGAGCGGAGGGTTCTCCTGGTGCACTCTGCCCCCCCCATTATATGTCACATACAGGAGCGGAGGGTTCCCCTGGTGCACACTGTCCCCCCCATTATATGTCACAGGAGCGAAGGGTTCTCCTGGTGCACACTGTCCCCCCCATTATATGTCACAGGAGCGAAGGGTTCTCCTGGTGCACTCTGCTCCCCCATTATATGTCACATACAGGAGCGGAAGGTTCTGGTGCACTCTGCCCCCCCATTATATGTCACATACAGAAGCGGAGGGTTCTCCTGGTGCTCTCTGCCCCCCTCCCCAATGTATGTCACATACAGGAGCGGAGGGTTCTCCTTGTGCACTCTGCTCCCTCCCCTGTTATGACCTGGTGGTTAGGAGCACCCGTAATGACCTGATAGTTAAACCTCATACAGGACGATCTCTGGGATGTGGGAGCTCTGCTGACCGCAAGCCCTAATCCTTTCATACACACTAAAAATAGCCGTGGAGCGCTCCTGACCAGACCTAGGCGCCTCGTCACAGCCTAAGAACTATCTAGCCCTAGAGAAAGAAAATAAAGCCTACCTTGCCTCAGAGAAATTCCCCAAAGGTAAAGGAAGCCCCCCACATATATTGACTGTGAGTAAAGATGAAAGTCACAAACGCAGAAATGAAACAAGTTTCAGCAAAGGGAGGCCAGACTTACTAAATAGACAGAGGATAGGAAAGGTAACTTTGCGATCAGCACAAAAACCTACAAAAGACCACGCAGAGTGTGCAAAAAGGACCTCCGCACCGACTCATGGTGCGGAGGGGCCACTCTGAATCCCAGAGCTTCCAGCTAGCAAGACAAAATCATGATAACCAGCTGGACAAGAAAACAGTGAACAAATAAAGACTATCAGGAACTTAGCGTCTGCAGGAGAAGGCAGGTCACCAGAGAGATCCAGGAGCGAACTGAAGCAATGCAAAAAACATTGACAGCTGGCATGGAGTAACGATCTGAGAGGAGTTAAATAGAGCAGCCAACCAAAGGATAAACCACGTCACCTGTGTAAGGAACCTCAGAAGCAGCAGCTTCACTCATAGCCACCAGAGGGAGCCCATAGACAGAACTCGCCGAAGTACCATTCACGACCACAGGAGGGAGCTCGACAACAGAATTCACAACAGTACCCCCCCCCCCTTGAGGAGGGGTCACCGAACCCTCACCAGAGCCCCCAGGCCGATCAGGATGAGCCAAATGAAAGGCACAAACAAGATCGGCAGCATGAACATCAGAGGCAAAAACCCAGGAATTATCTTCCTGACCATAACCCTTCCACTTGACCAGGTACTGGAGTTTCCATCTTGAAACACGAGAATCCAAAATCTTCTCCACCACATACTCCAACTCCCCCTCGACCAACACCGGGGCAGGAGGATCAACGGAGGGAACCATAGGCGCCACGAATCTCCGCAACAACGACCTATGGAACACATTATGGATGGCAAAAGGAGCTGGAAGGTCCAAACGAAATGACACAGGATTAAGAACTTCAGAAATCTTATATGGCCCAATGAAACGAGGCTTAAAGTTAGGAGAGGAAACCTTCATAGGAACGTGACGAGACGACAACCAAACCAAATCCCCAACACGAAGTCGGGGACCAACACAACGCCGGCGGTTAGCGAAACGTTGAGCCTTCTCCTGGGACAATGTCAAATTATCCACCACATGAGTCCAAATCTGCTGCAACCTGTCCACCACCGCATCCACACCAGGACAGTCCGAAGGCTCAACCTGCCCTGAAGAAAAACGAGGATGGAAACCAGAATTACAGAACAACGGAGAAACTAAAGTAGCCGAGCTGGCCCGATTATTAAGGGCGAACTCAGCCAAAGGCAAGAAGGACACCCAATCATCCTGATCAGCAGAAACAAAGCATATCAGATATGTCTCCAAAGTCTGATTAGTTCGTTCGGTTTGGCCATTAGTCTGAGGATGGAAAGTCGAAGAAAAAGACAAATCAATGCCCATCTTAGCGCAAAAGGACCGCCAAAACCTCGAAACAAACTGGGAACCTCTGTCCGAGACGATGTTCTCTGGAATGCCATGCAAACGAACCACATGCTGGAAAAACAAAGGCACCAAATCAGAGGAGGAAGGCAATTTAGATAAGGGTACCAAATGGACCATCTTAGAGAAGCGATCACAAACCACCCAAATGACCGACATCTTTTGAGAAACAGGGAGATCAGAAATAAAAGCCATGGAAACATGCGTCCAGGGCTTCTTCGGGATCGGCAAGGGCAAAAGCAACCCACTGGCACGAGAACAGCAGGGCTTAGCCCGAGCACAAGTCCCACAGGACTGCACAAAAGAACGCACATCCCGTGACAAAGAAGGCCACCAAAAGGATCTAGCCACCAAATCTCTGGTACCAAAGATTCCAGGATGACCAGCCAACACTGAACAATGAATCTCAGAGATAACTCTACTAGTCCATCTATCAGTTACAAACAGTTTCTCCGTAGGACAACGGTCAGGTCTATCAGCCTGAAACTTTTGCAGCACACGCCGCAAATCAGGGGAAATGGCAGACAAAATTACCCCTTCTTTAAGAATACCCGCCGGCTCCGGAACACCCGGAGAGTCAGGCACAAAACTCCTCGACAGGGCGTCAGCCTTCACATTCTTAGATCCCGGAAGGTATGAAACCACAAAATCAAAACGGGAGAAAAAGAGCGACCATCGAGCCTGTCTAGGATTCAACCATTTGGCAGACTCGAGATAAGTCAAATTCTTGTGATCCGTCAAGACCACCACGCGATGTTTAGCTCCTTCAAGCCAATGTCGCCACTCCTCAAATGCCCACTTCATGGCCAACAACTCCCGATTGCCCACATCATAATTGCGCTCAACTGGCGAGAATTTTCTAGAAAAGAAGGCACAGGGTTTCATCACCGAGCCATCAGAACTTATTTGCGACAAAACAGCCCCTGCTCCAATCTCAGAAGCATCAACCTCAACCTGAAAAGGGAGCGAAACATCTGGCTGGCACAACACAGGGGCAGAAGCAAAACGACGCTTCAACTCCTGAAAAGCCTCTACAGCCGCAGAGGACCAATTGACCACATCAGCACCTTTCTTGGTCAAATCAGTCAACGGTTTAGCAATACTGGAAAAATTAGCGATGAAGCAACGATAAAAATTAGCAATGCCCAGGAATTTCTGCAAGCTCTTCACAGATGTCGGCTGAGTCCAATCGTAAATGGCCTGAACTTTAACAGGGTCCATCTCGATAGTAGAATGGGAAAAAATGAAACCCAAAAATGAAACCTTCTGAACTCCAAAGAGACACTTTGACCCCTTCACAAACAAGGAATTCGCACGAAAGACCTGGAACACCATTCTGACCTGCTTCACATGAGACTCCCAATCATCCGAAAAGACCAAAATGTCATCCAAATATACAATCATGAATCTATCCAGGTACTCTCGGAAGATGTCATGCATAAAGGACTGAAACACAGATGGAGCATTAGAAAGCCCGAATGGCATAACCAGGTACTCAAAATGGCCCTCAGGCGTATTAAATGCCGTTTTCCATTCATCACCCTGTTTAATTCGCACAAGATTATACGCACCACGAAGATCTATCTTGGTGATCCAACTAGCCCCCTTAATCCGAGCAAATAAATCAGACAGCAGCGGCAAAGGATACTGAAATTTGACTGTGATTTTATTAAGAAGGCGGTAATCAATACAAGGTCTCAAAGAGCCATCCTTCTTGGCCACAAGAAAGAACCCTGCTCCCAATGGTGACGACGACGGACGAATATGACCCTTTTCCAAGGATTCCTTTATATAACTCCGCATAGCAGCGTGCTCTGGCACAGATAAATTAAACAGACGACCCTTAGGAAACTTACTACCAGGAATCAAATTAATAGCACAGTCGCAATCCCTATGAGGAGGTAGGGCACCAGATTTGGGCTCTTCAAATACATCCCGGTAATCTGATAAGAACTCAGGGACTTCAGAAGGAGTGGAAGGCGAAATTGACAGCAATGGAACATCACCATGTACCCCCTGACAACCCCAGCTGGACACAGACATAGATTTCCAATCCAACACAGGATTATGGACCTGTAGCCATTGCAACCCCAAAACGACCACATCATGCAGATTATGCAACACCAAAAAGCGAATATCCTCCTGATGTGCAGGAGCCATGCACATGGTCAATTGAGTCCAGTACTGAGGCTTATTCTTGGCCAAAGGCGTAGCATCAATTCCTCTCAATGGAATAGGATACTGCAAGGGCTCCAAGAAAAAACCACAGCGCCTGGCAAACTCCAAGTCCATCAGATTCAGGGCAGCGCCTGAATCCACAAATGCCATTACAGAATAGGACGACAGAGAGCAAATCAGAGTAACGGACAAAAGAAATTTAGACTGTACCGTACCAATGGTGGCAGACCTAGCGAACCGCTTAGTGCGCTTAGGACAATCGGAGATAGCATGAGTGGATTCACCACAGTAAAAACACAGTCCGTTCCGACGTCTGTGTTCTTGCCGTTCAGCTCTGGTCAAAGTCCTATCACACTGCATAGGCTCAGGCCTATGCTCAGAGAATACCGCCAGATGGTGCACAGCTTTGCGCTCATGCATGCGTCGATTGATCTGAATGGCCAAAGACATAGACTCATTCAGACCAGCAGGCGTGGGAAATCCCACCATGACATCCTTAAGGGCTTCAGAAAGACCCTTTCTGAAAATTGCCGCCAGGGCACATTCATTCCACTGAGTAAGCACAGACCACTTTCTAAACTTCTGACAGTATACCTCCGCTTCATCCTGACCCTGACACAAAGCCAGCAAGATTTTCTCTGCCTGATCCACTGAATTTGGTTCATCATAAAGCAATCCAAGCACCAGAAAAACGCATCAACATCACGCAATGCAGGATCTCCTGGCGCAAGGGAAAATGCCCAGTCTTGAGGGTCACCACGCAACAAAGAAATAATGATTTTTACCTGTTGAACGGGGTCACCAGAGGAGCGGGGTTTAAAAGCAAGAAACAGTTTACAATTATTTTTGAAATTCAAGAACCTAGATCTATCCCCAGAAAATAAGTCAGGAATAGGAATTCTAGGCTCTAACATAGGATTCTGAACCACAAAATCTTGAATGTTTTGTACCCTTTCAGTGAGATGATCCACACTAGAGGACAGAGCTTGAATGTCCATATCTACACCTGTGTCCTGAACCACCCAAAGGTCTAGGGGAAAAGAAAGACAAAACACAGTGCAAAGAAAAAAAAATGGTCTCAGAAGTTCTCTTATCCCTCTATTGAGATGCATTAATACTTTGGGCCAGCTGTACTGTTATGACCTGGTGGTTAGGAGCACACAGAATGACCTGATAGTTAAACCTCATACAGGACGAGCTCTGGGATGTGGGAGCTCTGCTGACCGCAAGCCCTAATCCTATCACACACACTAAAAATAGCCGTGGAGCGCTCCTGACCAGACCTAGGCGCCTCGTCACAGCCTAAGAACTATCTAGCCCTAGAGAAAGAAAATAAAGCCTACCTTGCCTCAGAGAAATTCCCCAAAGGTAGAGGAAGCCCCCCACATATATTGACTGTGAGTAAAGATGAAAGTCACAAACGCAGAAATGAAACAAGTTTCAGCAAAGGGAGGCCAGACTTACTAAATAGACAGAGGATAGGAAAGGTAACTTTGCGATCAGCACAAAAACCTACAAAAGACCACACAGAGTGTGCAAAAAGGACGACTCACGGTGCGGAGGGGCCACTCTGAATCCCAGAGCTTCCAGCTAGCAAGACAAAATCATGATAACCAGCTGGACAAGAAAACAGTGAACAAATAAAGACTATCAGGAACTTAGCTTCTGCAGGAGAAGGCAGGTCACCAGAGAGATCCAGGAGCGAACTGAAGCAATGCAAAAAACATTGACAGCTGGCATGGAGTAACGATCTGAGAGGAGTTAAATAGAGCAGCCAACCAAAGGATAAACCACGTCACCTGTATAAGGAACCTCAGAAGCAGCAGCTTCACTCATAGCCACCAGAGGGAGCCCATAGACAGAACTCGCCGAAGTACCATTCATGACCACAGGAGGGAGCTCGACAACAGAATTCACAACACTCCCCATTATATGTCACATACAGGAGCGGAGGGTTCCCCTGGTGCACTCTGCCCCCCCCCATTATATGTCACATACAGGAGCGGAGGGTTCTTCTGGTGCACTCTGCCCCCCTCCCCAATATATGTCACATACAGGAGCGGAGGGTTCTCCTGGTGCACTCTGCCCCCTCCCCATTATATGTCACATACAAGAGCGGAGGGTTCTCCTGGTGCACTCTGCCCCGTTCCCCATTATGTCACATACAGGAGCGGAGGGTTCTCCTGGTGCACCCTGCCCCCCCATTATATATCACATACAGGAGTGGACGGTTCTCCTGGTGCACTCTGTCCCCCCCCCCATTATATGTCACAGGAGCGGAGGGTTCCCCTGGTGCACGCTGCCCCCCCATTATATGTCATATACAGGAGCGGAGGGTTCTCCAGGTGCACTCTGCCCCCATTATATGTCACATACAGGAGCGGAGGGTTCTCATAGTGCACTCTGCCCCCCCCCCATTATGTCACATACAGAAGCGGAGGGTTCTCCTGGTGCACTCTGCCCCCCATTACATGTCACATGCAGGTGCGGAGGGTTCCCCTGGTGCACTCTTCCCTCCCCCATTAGATCTCACATGCAAGAGCGGAGGGTTCTCCTGGTGCACTCTGCTCTTGTATATGACATATCATGGGGAGGGCAGAGTGCACCAAGAGAACCCTCTGCTCCTGTATGTGACATATCATGGGGAGGGCAGAGTGCACCAGGAGAACCCTCTGCTCCTGAATGTGACATATGGGGGTAGCAGAGTGTACCAGGTGAACCCTCTGCTCCTGAATGTGACATATGGGGGTAGCAGAGTGCACCAGGTGAACCCTCTGCTCCTGAATGTGACATATGGGGAGGGCAGAGTGCACCAAGAGAACCCTCTGCTCCTGTATGTGACATATGGGGAGGGCAGAGGGTTCTCTTGGTGCACTCTGTCCTCCCCATGATATGTCACATACAGGAGCAGAGGGTTCTCTTGGTGCACTCAGCCCTCCCCATGATATGTGACATACAGGAGCAGAGGGTTCTCCTGGTGCACTCCGCTCCCCCATGATATGTGACATAGTAATAGTATTTAAGGTTGAAAGTAGACCTTAAGTCCATCTAGTTCAACCCATATCCAAACCTAACATGCCCTAACATGTTGATCCAGAGGAAGGCAAAAAAAAGCCATGCCACAAACAGTAAACTCCACATCGGGGAAAAAAAATATTTCCCGACTCCACATATGGAAATCAGACTAGTTCCCTGGATCAAAGGCCTATCAAGGAATCTAGTGTATATACCGTATTTTTCGCTTTGTAAGACGCTCCGGATTATAAGATGCACCCCAAATTTTGAGGAGAAAAATGGGATAAAAACTTTTTTTTTAATAAAATGGTGGTGCTTCTTATAATCCATGTGTCTTATTGCTTAGCGGGGGTGGTGGCTGCAGTGAATCGGGGTCCCAGGTTCGCTGCTAGAGGAGGCAGGAGTGGAGCGTTGCTGCAGGATGCAGGCTGGGATGAGGGGGTGTGCAGGTGTCCTGTGCTGTGGGGGGCTCCTGTGCTGTAGAGGTCTCTCCGGTGATGCTGGCGTCTCCGGTGCTGTGGGGGTCTCTGCCGACATTTTGTCAAAGGCCAGAGCCCCCTGGCAATTTGTCTATGCTTTTTTGTGCGGTGGACTTTGGGAAAATGGCCACCGGGAGGTGGTGCATGCGCAGATGGAGATCTCGGCACCAAGATCTCAGGAGATGAGATTTCAGCGCTGAGATCTTGGTCCCGAGATCTCCATCTGCGCATGTGCCACCCCACGGCGGCCATTTTCTCCGGAGTCCACCGCACAGGAAACCATGGAACTGCGGAGCTCTGGCCTTTGCCTTTCACAAAATGTCTGCAGAGCCCCATGCAGCACCGGAGACACCTGCAGAAGCACTGGGCACTGCCGGACACCCCTCATCCCAATCCTGCAGCAACGGTAACGGGAAGTTATATCCGCATTATAAGACGCATCCCCATTTTCCCCCAAATTTGGAGAAAAAAAGTGCATCATATAATCTGAAAAATATGGTACCTCTTCATAGAAACTGATCAGATTAGTCTTACATGAACGGTCCCTAGTAAACCCGTGCTGATACTGGGTCATGAGGTTTTTCCTCTTCAGATACTCCAGTGTTAGGAGTCGAGTTTCCTCTGCTGCACAGGGGGAATCTCGATCCGTCTCCGCTGCGGTCTCCCATTCTCCTCCAGCCGCAGTGGAGTCTGCTCAGCAGGGACGTCGCTCCCAGTGTCTTGCTCGCTCTCACTCTGTACAGAGAGTTACTGCTGCTTCTTCAGCTCCTGCCATTAAAGTCAGTGCTGGTCAGCGGCGAGCGGACTTCCCTGGGACTAAGTCCTTGTTTGCGCACACTGAGCATGCCCAGAGCAAGATCTCCCGTTGGAGATCGAGAGTCATGTGCTCTGGCTCTGCAGCGCATTCCATTGGTCCTCTTGGCAGGCCCTGGAAGGGCAAAGTTTCTGTGGCCACTTCCTGTCCTGCAATTATATAAACTGCGCATGACCGCACGGCCATGCGCTAGTGTACAATTGAATACGTGTGTTTGTTGTGAGTGCAAGTCGTTCATTAAATACCCCTACCCTATTGTATGACTGTTCGCGTATGGAGTATGGCTGCTATCTAGTGCCCGACAAATCACTCAACGTGTCACACACGTATCAGCGTCTATTGCTGTGACCGCCAGTGCGGCGCCACGCGCCAGTAGTGCGCTTCCTGACCCACGTCTGGGTGCTTAGTGGTGCCTGCCAGCACGGCACAGTTCGCACTTCGGTGCTCTAATTATAAGAGTTGCCTAACACACCCTGTTGCGGTGTTGTGTCAGCAAGTGGTCTAATCGGACTTCAATCCTAGTTGGGGTTAAGTTCGCTGACTGCTTGCTCGCCTTCTATGTGCGGTACCGCGATCCTGTGACGCAACAGGATCGCTTCCTTCACGTTGGGAGAAGTTTAACCCACGCGAGTATACTTATGAGTACCGCCATATAGTCCGTCATTACTCAGCAGCAGGTTCCATCTCTGCACGGTGGACCCCGGGCTACGAACGCACCGTACACTATCAGTCTTATTATTTGGTGCGTTCCGCTAGCCCTAACACTCCAGTATAGCATCCCTTAGAATGCCCTTCAGGATTTTACCCACAGTAGAGGTTAAGCTTACTGGCCTATAATTACCGAGTTCAGTTTTTGTCCCCTTTTTGAATATTGGTACCACATTTGCTATACGCCAGTCCTGTGGTACAGACCCTGTTATTATGGAGTCTTTAAAGATTAAAAATAATGGTCTATCAATGACTGTACTTAATTCTTGCAGTACTCGAGGGTGTATCTCATCTGGGCCCGGAGATTTGTCAATTTTAGTGATTTTTAGACACCACCGTACTTCCTGCTGGGTTAAGCAGGTGACATTTAATGGGGTATTTTTGTTATCACTGATCATATTGTCTGCCATGGGATTTTCTTGTGTAAATACTGATGAAAAAAAGTCATTTAGCATATTGGCTTTTTCCTCATCCACCATTTCACCCAGACTATTTATAAGGGGGCCAACACTATCATTTTTTAGTTTCTAACTATTTACGTGGTTAAAGAATATTTTGGGATTATTTTTACTCTCTCTGGCAATGAGTCTCTCTGTCTCAATCTTTGCTGCCTTGATTTGCCTTTTAAAGAATTTATTTAATTTTCTGTATTTATCTAATGCCTCATCACTACCCACTTCCTTTAATTCTCTAAATGCTTTCTTTTTGTCACTTATTGCGCCCCTTACAGCTCTATTTAGCCATATTGGTTTCCTTCTATTTCTAGCATGTTTATTCCCATACGGTATATACTGTGCACAGGTCCTATCCAGGATGCTAATAAACGTCTGCCATTTTGTGTATTTTTATGTCTCAGGATATCGTCCCAGTAAATTGCACCAAGATCGTCTCTCATCCGTTGGAAATTTGCCCTCCTAAAGTTTAGTGTCCGTGTAACCCCTCTATTACATATCTTATTAAAGGAAACTTATTATTTTGTGATCACTATTCCCCAAGTGACCCCCAACCCTTATATTTGCTATGCGGTCTGGCCTGTTGGTTAATATTAGGTCTAGCAGTGCCCCCCTTCTTGTTGGGTCCTGAACCAGTTGTGAAAGGTAATTGTCTCTCATAGTTGTCAAAAACCGATTACCTTTGCTGGAACTGCAGATTGCCGTTCCCCAATCTATTTCAGGGTAGTTGAAGTCCCCCATAATAATGACTTCTCCTTGAGTCGCAGCTTCATCTATTTTCTTTATGAGGATATTCTATGTTGCTTCCATTATTTTTGGAGACTTATAGCAAACCCCTATCAGTAATTTATTTTTCCCCCTCCCCTTATCTCCACCCACAGGGACTCTACATTTTCATTAAATTCACCTATATTATCACGCAGGATGGGTTTTAAGGACGATTTTACATATAGACACACACCTCCCCCTCGCTTATCCGTTCGATCATTTCTGAACAGACTATATCCCTGCAAGTTAACAGCCCTGTCATGGCTCTCATCTAGCCACGTCTCAGATATCCCCACCATGTCATAATTATGCTTCAACACAATTAATTCTAATTCGTCCATTTTGTTGGTGAGGCTTCTGGCATTAGTATACATTCGGTTAAAAAATGATCCAGTGAAGAATTATTTTCTTATATAGCATGCATGACACCAGCAGGTACAAGATGTTCAAACTGTACAGGAATGGGCAGGTCCATCCAATGAGCCAAGTGCAGCAGGCCTCTCCAGGGCCAGTTTTATGCGTAGTGATCACCCACATCTTTCTCCTGCAGGGACTGGTTTGGGACGAGGTGCACGCCACTTGCCAGGTGATCATGCTTGATTAAAAGGCAAAAGTCTTTTAATCAATCAGGAGCCTCGCACTCTGCCCTGCCACTCAACAAGACCCGGGTGAAGATTGTCAGTCTCTGTGAATTCGTCCCAATAACTGTAAAATGAAGGTGGAGTGATGAAAAAGCCGAGCAACATCTTGTGTCATTCCATTACAGCTCTGTGGAGACTGACAGTATCAGGCTGAAAGAGCGCAGCTACTATTTGGCCCCTAGGGTCACTCTTCTCCTTGGTTGTTAAAGAGGTCAGATTCCAGTGCCAGTCCGTTCTAAAACAACTGTTTGCTATATTCTATTATATGCCACTACATCTACAGTATATATAATTTTCAATTTGATTTTCATTCTATTACAGAATGAATTGGGTTGATGGGTTATAATATGTCCCTTAATAATGTGATTAATGCTTTCACCAATGTTAGAAATGGGAGAAAATAATTTGGTGACAGGTGAAGCAACGGATATTGGATGCCACAATGGAAATTGACGTGTTAGAGCAGCTATAGTAACTATAATATAATTAGTAAAATATGTCAGCCAGAAATAACTTCCTACTAAGATACCTGTCATCAGAGTCAAATAAAAATATAGTTTAACTTTTTTTCCTTTTCTTTTGATAATTGATGCAATTACCTTTCACTCTTCAGTCACTATAGCAACAGGGAGTATTGGTGCCACCTACTGTTAAACAAAAGTAATGCAAGGATTAATGGAGAAACTCAACATACTGCATGTAGAAGGTGCAGATGTTTAGTGTCTCGGTGTCCCTAATCCAGGTCACAGGCATTGACATCTCGCTCTATGTAGTTCACAGCTCACTTCATGGGAAAGAGAGCACTACTCGCACTTCTTACTTTATGGTCTTCACCATATACATCAATGATTTGTTATATGAGCTGCATTTACCATAATGCAAATGCATTTTTTATTCCGCCTACATGCTGGGTCTGACACTTGTGTACCAAAATCAACAAAGGAAAGAAAGCAGCAAACAGTCCAAAATTATGAAAAATACAAAAAAAACTTTATTAACCCCTTCATGACCGGGGGATTTTTCGTTTTTCCGTGTTCGTTTTTCGCTCCCCTCCTTCCCAGAGCCATAACTTTTTTATTTTTCTGTCAATTTGGCCATGTGAGGGCTTATTTTTTGCGGGACGAGTTGTACTTTTGAACGACATCATTGGTTTTAGCATGTCGTGTACTAGAAAACGGGAAAAAAATTCCAAGTGCGGTGAAATTGCAAAAAAAGTGCAATCCCACATTGGTTTTTTGTTTGGCTTTTTTGCTAGGTTCACTAAATGCTAAAACTGACCTGCCATTATGATTCTCCAGGTCATTACGAGTTCATAGACACCAAACATGACTAGGTTATTTTTTATCTAAGTGGTGAAAATAAATTCCAAACTTTGCTAAAAAAAAAAAAAAAAAAATTGCGCCATTTTCCGATACTCGTAGCGTCTCCATTTTTCATCATCTGGGGTCGGTTGAGGGCTTATTTTTTGCGTGCCGAGATGACGTTTTTAATGATAGCATTTCGGTGCAGATACGTTCTTTTGATCGCCCGTTATTGCATTTTAATGCAATGTCGCGGCGACCAAAAAAACGTAATTCTGGCGTTTCGAATTTTTTTCCCGTTACGCTGTTTAGCGATCAGGTTAATACTTTTTTTAATTGATAGATCGGGCGATTCTGAGCGCGGCAATACCAAATATGCGTAGATTTGATATTTTTTTTATTGATTTATTTTGATTGGGGCGAAAGGGGGGTGATTTAAACTTTTATGTTTTTTTTATTTTTTTCACATTTTTTTAAACTTTTTTTTTAAACTTTTGCCATGCTTCAATAGCCTCCATGAGAGGCTAGAAGCAGGCATAGCACGATCGGCTCTGCTACATAGCAGCGATCTGCTGATCGCTGCTATGTAGCACAATTGCACGTGTGCTGTGAGCGCCGACCACAGGGTGGCGCTCACAGCGACGGGCAATCAGTAACCATAGAGGTCTCAAGGACCTCTATGGTTACCATTCACAAGCATCGCCGACCCCCGATCATGTGACGGGGGTCGGCGATGACGTCATTTCCGGCCGCCCGGCCGGAAGCGGTAGTTAAATGCCGCTGTCTGCGTTTGACAGCGGCATTTAACTAGTTAATAGGTGCGGGCAGATCGCGATTCTGCCCGCGCCTATTACGGGCACATGTCAGCTGTTCAAAACAGCTAACATGTCCCGGCTTTGGTGCGGGCTCACCGCGGAGCCCTGCATCAAAGCAGGGGAGCCGGCATCGGACGGTATAGTACGTCCGATGCCGGTAAGGGGTTAACAATAATGCCAGATAAAAACATGACAGGGAAAACAATCCCCGCGCTACACAAAGCATGCACCTAAACGGGCAGGGGATAGGTGTCTACAGTACAAAGATACATACACTACTAACCCTACATAAAAGAACTAAGAAGGAATCAATAATTGTGCAGGGCTGGCCTAGTGTGGCTAAATATACTCAGAACCGTGTGGTCCATGATTTTGTAACAGCGCCCATGCACAATATCTAGTGTATACATACCGGGTAGAGTAGAAAAATCACACGTATGGACTGGCACCTCACCCCTGTCCACCCCGACGCGCGTTTCGGCTAATGCCTTTTTCAAGGGGTATACCCCTTGTTTTTTTGTATTTTTCATAATTTTGGACTGTTTGCTGCTTTCTTTCCTTTGTTGATTTTGTTTGTATCATTGCAGTTTGTCCATTATGGTCCTCTTCTTGGTCCCATTTTTTCTATATATGGATATACCCTCATTTGGTTAAACTAATAATGTTGGTGACCCTGTCTTTTTCCACATTATTGTTCTGCCTAACTTGTGTACCAATGAGGTTGCCGATCCACCACTGTTCCACCCCCCGATCTTGCATTCCTCAGTCTCCATCATTGATGAGTGCCAGCAATGACTTACCTGGAGCAAACACTGAGCAAAGAAAGCTCCCAGCAACCCAGTGCTGTCAATCACGAGCGAAGGAAGGCGGGGCCATGCAAAACAAGTGGGAGGAATGGTGGACTGAGCCTCTCGGTCACACCAAGGGTACACCGAGACCCTCATTAGCATATTTCAATACACTTCAATTACTGCACAAAGGAAGCAACAAATATCAAAACTAAAAGATACTATTTTAATAGGGGGCTACCTCCCCCACAAGCCTGTGTGCTTCATTTATACTGGTAGTTTTGGGATCACAGACTTCTTTAAAAC
This sequence comes from Ranitomeya imitator, assembly GCF_032444005.1. Taxonomy (NCBI): domain Eukaryota; kingdom Metazoa; phylum Chordata; class Amphibia; order Anura; family Dendrobatidae; genus Ranitomeya; species Ranitomeya imitator. Next base: position 205,833,186 of record NC_091285.1, on the reverse strand, counting down.
CCAAACCTCAACTCATGAGCGTGAACTTGACAATGTGTCATATCTGGCAGAATGACCCGTAACTGCTGTCATGTGGAGCTCTTATTCTAAAATTCAGCTACAATCAGCTTGCCATTTATTTATATTACTGGTCTTTTGTGATTGTGGAGATTACATTTGTCGCCATGGCAACGGCACTCTAGTACTGTATATAAAGCTGTGCAGAACTGACTCCCCCACCCTGCGCGGAATATGGAGCTATGAAGTAACCCACATTAAATGTCATCAATATAAATAAGATAGAACACAGATAGAGACCATGTTTCAATTATTTGGTGCGCTTTAAAAGGACTATCCACTTAAATAGTATCTCCAGGAGTGTCACAGATTGCATCTGTCAATTACGACCCCACAACTCCCTAATCTTAGGGGCTGCAGCGCTTTAGAGGACCCGAATCCCAAAGTGCAGCTTAGAGACAATGTTCCATCGATTTCACAGGGTAATTAAGAGGTGAAGTACAGTTCATGAACTCCATGCTTCCTGGCCATTGTGTATCACATAGATTTAATGGCGATGTCCTTAAAGGGACACTGTCACCTGAATTTGGAGGGAACAATCTTCAGCCATGGAGGCGGGGTTTTGGGGTGTTTGATTCACCCTTTCCTTACCCGCTGCATGCTGGCTGCAATATTGGATTGAAGTTCATTCTCTGTCCTCCGTAGTACACGCCTGCACAAGGCAAGATTGCACCTTGCACAGGCGTGTACTACGGAGGACAGAGAATGAACTTCAATCCAATATTGCAGCCAGCGGGTAAGGAAAGGGTGAATCAAACACCCAAAAACCCCGCCTCCATGGCTGAAGATTGTTCCCTCCAAATTCAGGTGACAGTGTCCCTTTAAGAACAGATTGATACAAAACAAAATGATCTTTAATATATTCTAAGGTTTCCTTTGCCCAGTTTATCCCTTGGTTAGTGGCATCTGCATACAGTGCCTTGAAAACTATTCATTCCCAGTGAGCTTTGCCATCATCTTCCAGTTTTTGAGCCCCTATCAAAGTCAGGGAGCCGGCTTATCACATAACTGTACATCGTATGTTGGTAAGGAATTAAAGTTACTGTCATCTTAATTTTGTGATTAATCAGCACTACAGATGAAAAATAAAAATTCACAGGTAAACGCTGTCTTTAGTTAATACAGATTTTCCCCATTTCTGAGATAGTAGGAGACAATTGGGGTTCATCAAGTCCTTTGGGGAACTCTAACTGTAGTTTCAGGAGAACTTAACCCCTTAGTGACCGAAACAATTTTGACCTTAATGACCAAGTCCATTTTTACAATTCTGACCACTGTCACTTTATGAGGTTATAGTTTTGGAATGCTTCAACGGATCCCACTGATTTTTAGAATGTTTTTTCTTGACATATTGTACTTCACGTGGTAACATTTCTTCGATACGACTTGCGTTTATGAAAAACAGAAATTTGAAAAAAAAATTAAAACTTTTATTTGTTGTGCCTTTAAATCAGAGTTTTGGCACATAAAATAGTTAATAAGTAACATTTCCCACATGTCTACTTTACATCAGCACAATTTTGGAAACTTTTTTTTTTTGTTGTTAAGATGTTATAAGGGTTAAAAGTTGAGGAGCGAATTCTCATTTTCTCCAACAAAATGTACAAAACCATATTTTTTATTTAGGGACCTCCTCACGTTTGAAGTGACTTTGGGGGATTCTATATAACAGAAAATACCCAAAAGTGACACCATTCTAAATTATGCACCCCACATTCAAGAAGTTTATTAACCCTTCAGGTGCTTCATGAGAACTAAAGCAATGTGGAAGGAAAAAAAAAAACAAAAACATTTACCGGTACCTTTTTTCGCAAAAAAATAACTTTCGACCCAAACTTTATTTTCACAAGGGTATCAGGAGAAAATGGACCACAAAATTTGTTATGCAATTTCCCCTGAATACTCCGATACTCCGTATGTGGGGTAAAGCCACTGTTTGGGAGAATGGCAGGGCTCAGAAAGGAGGGAGCACTGTTTGACGTTTTGATCGCAAAATTGGCTGGAATCAATGCCAGGCGCCATATCGTGTTTGGAGTGCTCCATCAACAAGTGCTAAGAATCTCTGGGAACTCCTTCAAGATTGTTGGAAGACCATTTCCGGTGACTACCTCTTGAAGCTCATCAAGAGAATGCCAAGAGTGTGCAAAGCAGTCATCAAAGCAAAAGGTGGCTACTTTGAAGAACCTTGAATATAAGACATAATTTCAGTTGTTTCACACTTTTTTGTTAAGTATATAATTCATAGTTTTGATGCCTTCAGTGTGAATGTACAATTTTCATAGTCATGAAAATACAGAAAAATCTGTGAATGAGAAGGTGTGTCCAAACATTTGGTCTGTGTGTATATATATATATATATATATATATATATATATATATATATATATATATATATACACACACACACATACATACACACACAAGCTGGCTCATGAAAGAAAGAAAAAAGCCTCTTCCAAAAAGTGACCATGTGTTATTCATTGTCACAACTCTACACTTCTTGTGCATATGTTCCACAAAGCAAATAACAATACGAAGGAAAGTGCACAATGTTTTTTTCTTATTAATATTTTATTGCAAAATTCACATTTTAAAAAGGCTGTAAGATTTGCATAGAAAGGGTTTTCTTTATTGAAGGTGAAGGCTTCTCTTAGAATGGAACTAAAACATATGCATTCAGCATTATTAAGCACACAGATCACAAGGGAAAGACAGAACACGGTTCACCTTGTATATGGATTTCATAATATTGAGTTGTATTAGATACAGGGTCATGCAGAAAGAGTCAGATTTGGATATGAACAGATCAGTCTCCCATGGCATAGACAAATTGAGTCATTCACAATAACCATCTGCCATTATACCATAAATAAGGAGTATGAGCCACATAAGGTTAACTCTCACCAGGGAAATGATCTTTGGAACACAAATGTAGTGTAGAAGGAGATAAACAAACTGATACATAGTTTTATGGGAAGTGATTCAGTATTACCTAACAGTTTTAATAAAATCCTTGCATTTTGTTAGCTTAGGAGTCCAGTGGGTGGTCTTATTCAATGCTTCACTTTCACAAATAAGTGTCCAGAGGTAGCTGTCAATCATTAAATAAGACCACCCACTGGACTATTAAGCCTTGACGGAGCCGAGGATTTAAATGAATAAAATACAGGCTACATTGATTTTTATTTTCCTGTAAAACAATATATAAATCTGCTCATCTTCAGCTCTATATTAAATTCTGCATGCAGCTCAGACTACATACTCAATGTGGCAGGTTCCCTTTAAAAGTGTCTTGGATAAGAAAGGGGGAAAAAAAAGAAAAAAAATGCACTCGTTTTCTTATTCCAAACAATCATTTCCCTTTTTAAAGAGTTGGTTGACAAGATGGTATTTCCTTTTGGAAAAGTGGCACTTATTTTTGCCATTTGTATTGTTCCAGCGCCGTCCATTTGCAGCAACCACACTTCTGATGAAATAAACAAAAATGTCTATAAACATAATATTGCTAATCAAAGGGTTCCTCCACCAGGGTAGGAAATCCCACAGGAAGCATATAGGGGGTGTGAAAAGCCAGCACTAACCAAAGAGATACAAAGTATCAAAACACACCACTCAAAAAATAATATAAAAAGGTTACTTTTCCCTCACTCTCTGGTTCTTTGTGCACTTTACTCGGTTATCATCCTTTCTCATATTACGTATTGATCGTTGTTATTTCGTTTTAGCATGTATGTATTTTCAATAAAATTTGTTACCTTTTTATATTATTTTTTGAGTGGTGACTTCTGATGAAATGCCTCAGCAACAGACATACTGCTGGAAGATGCACGTCTAAAGTAAGGCAAATACTTAACTAATCACATAAAAGATCACGTGAACTGACGATTTCCCCACCCTGATACATGAACATATTGATGAGGGAAGAACATTTGGCATTCAGCATGGCACCTTCCAATGTTATGCAATCACTTTTCTGATTACATAGGGCTCCAAATCAAAGGCTAAAAGCAGATTGGCCTGGCACAATTGGCAGGAGAAGTACTGCGTATGGTGTATGCAGCCGCAAATCAATCACACAGCTCAAGAGATGTTTGCAGGGACAGAAAATGCTTATTAACACCCGGCAAGTATGGGAACGGTCTGTGTATAGAAATAAAACCTGAACGCAGGCTAAGGACAAGTGCTATTGTCACTCAGCAGCTGGAGGGCATTTATAATACTAGATCATACGGTTCTAAAGCACCACCATTCCCCTTCACTGTGAACACACAGCAAATCTGTACAGAATTAGAAAAATAGGTTAAGATGTCACAAGCAAGGGAGGAAAGTGCTTCAGGGTTGTTATAAGCGTCATCAGTTTTCCCAATACGGGGGACACTCCATTATATAAATTATCACTGGTCACATTCCTATTCTGCACACTACTTACACCCACAATTCACCACTAGTCAGCTGCACAAGTATTTGAGTATTTTAGTTCTTCATCTATATCTTTGCATGGTTTGCATATTTAAATTATTTTTACTTACATGATTAACCCCTTCGTGCAGCAGCCCTTTTTTGTTTTTCATTTGGTTTCGCTCCCCTCCTTCCCAGAGCCATAACTTTTCTATTTTTCCGTCAATATGGCCATGTGAGGGGGCTTGTATTTTGCGAAATGAGTTGTAATTTTGAACAACACCCTCGGTTTTACCATCTTGTGTACTCGAAAGCGGGAAAAAAATTCCAAGTGCGGTGAAATTGCAAAAAAAAAAAAAAATGCAATTATACAACTGTTTTTAAAAATGTATTTTTTTTTTTTTTTAACATGTTCACCAAATGCTAAAACTGACCTGCCACTATGATTTTCCAGGTCATTACAAGTTTGTACATACCACACATGTCTAGGTTCTTTTTAATTTAAATGGTGAGGAAAAACATCCAAAATTTGTTTAAAAAAAAAAACAACAAAAAAATGGTATTTTCCGAGGCCCGTAGTGTCTCCATTTTCCATGATCTGGGGGTTGGTTGAGGGCTTATTTTTTTGCACATCGAGCTGACGTCTTTTTTAAATGACACCATTTTGGTGTGGATACGATCTTTTGATCGCCCGTTATTGCATTTTAATGCAATGTTGCAGCGAGCAAAAAAACTTAATTCTGGCGTTTTTACTTTTTCTTTTTCGCTACACCGTTTACCAATTCGATTCTTTGTATAGCTTGATAGATCAGGTGATTCCGAACGTGTCAATATCAAATATGTGTATTTTTTAATTTTTTCTTAATGGTTTTATTTTGAATGAGGCAAATGGGGGTGATTTGAACTTTTATATATATATTTTTCTCTCTCTCTCTATATATTTTTAGGCTTAAATAGTATCCGTGGGAGACTAGAAGCTGCAGTTGTCTGATCGCCTCTGCTACACACCGGCGATGATTAGATTGCCTGTGTGTAGCAGAAATGCTCACTTGCCATGAGCGCCGACCGCTGTTCTATTTTTATTTTCTGTTGTCACTGAGCTAGTGGGTGGAGACTAGAGCTATGATGTCTCCCATTCACTACACACAAAAAATGAATTCCTTCAGCAGAAGCATTGAGGAAATTAGACAGTACTGTGCAGTGTAGCTGTGATTCCAGCACTGGGATAAGCGAGTTAGAATTTATATATGTTTCTCTAATCACTCTCCTCTTCCTCCCTCCATCCATACAGTATAATAAACCTTGTGGCCTGATAACTCAATGTGCTGGTAGTCCTCCTTGTATTGAGCAAAATGGGTTTGAGCTGTTTTTTTTTTTTTTTAAGAAGTAGCATATAGTTAGAAACAGAAGGCATTCCCTTACAAGATATATTACAATGTTTCTAATATTTGCTTGTACCACTTATTTATGCAAAGTTTGTTGAAAGCACAGAATCCACTTAATGATGAAGCAGGCTCTTCCTCGTATGGTTGACAGAGAAGAAATACGGCACTTCCGTAATACTAAAGTAGTAAAACAAAACAAAAAATCAGGCACTCTGAGGTGAGTATGGAGAAAAGACATGAAACTTTTATTAAAGTAGTCCTAATAGATACAAAACATACACTACACGTGTATCGGGCCATAGGGTGTGGGCGAAGATCTAGAAGAGGTAGTGCTGTGTGTATAAGGCTTCTTTCACACTTCCGTCGGTACGGGGTCGTCATGTACCGACGTGTTTGCTTTCACATTTCCGTCTGCGTTGCCGAGCAGGAAAGATCACGAGAGCGATATTTCCTGCTGGGGATGCGCAGTGTGAAACACTGGATGCGACGTACAAAAAAAAGTTCCCTTGAACGTTTTTCTGTGACGACGGGCCGCCAAAACCCGACGCATTCATTGGACGACGCATGCAACGTCGCAATGCGTCGCTAATGCAAGTCTATGGAGAAAAAAATGCATCCTGCGGGCAACTTTGCACGATTCGTTTTTTCTCCAAAACGAGGCATTGTGATGTTGGCCAAATGACGGAAGTGTGAAAGAAGCCTAAGCGACGTCCAACGCTGGAGCATGCAGCGCTCAACATACGCCTCTTATACACAAAGCGATACCTCCTCTATATCTTCTCCTACACCCTGTGGCCCGATACACATGCATTTGTTTGATAAAGGTCTCCATTGAACGAAACGTCACGTAAATGGGTTAGTAACTGGCTTAGTGATAGAAAGCAGAGGGTGGTTATAAATGGTATAGTCTCTAACTGGGTCGCTGTGACCAGTGGGGTACCGCAGGGGTCAGTATTGGGACCTGTTCTCTTCAACATATTCATTAATGATCTGGTAGAAGGTTTACACAGTAAAATATCGATATTTGCAGATGATACAAAACTATGTAAAGCAGTTAATACAAGAGAAGATAGTATTCTGCTACAGATGGATCTGGATAAGTTGGAAACTTGGGCTGAAAGGTGGCAGATGAGGTTTAACAATGATAAATGTAAGGTTATACACATGGGAAGAAGGAATCAATGTCACCATTACACACTGAATGGGAAACCACTGGGTAAATCTGACAGGGAGAAGGACTTGGGGATCCTAGTTAATGATAAACTTACCTGGAGCAGCCAGTGCCAGGCAGCAGCTGCCAAGGCAAACAGGATCATGGGGTGCATTAAAAGAGGTCTGGATACACATGATGAGAGCATTATACTGCCTCTGTACAAATCCCTAGTTAGACCGCACATGGAGTACTGTGTCCAGTTTTGGGCACCGGTGCTCAGGAAGGATATAATGGAACCAGAGAGAGTACAAAGGAGGGCAACAAAATTAATAAAGGGGATGGGAGAACTACAATACCCAGATAGATTAGCGAAATTAGGATTATTTAGTCTAGAAAAAAGACGACTGAGGGGCGATCTAATAACCATGTATAAGTATATAAGGGGACAATACAAATATCTCGCTGAGGATCTGTTTATACCAAGGAAGGTGACGGGCACAAGGGGGCATTCTTTGCGTCTGGAGGAGAGAAGGTTTTTCCACCAACATAGAAGAGGATTCTTTACTGTTAGGGCAGTGAGAATCTGGAATTGCTTGCCTGAGGAGGTGGTGATGGCGAACTCAGTCGAGGGGTTCAAGAGAGGCCTGGATGTCTTCCTGGAGCAGAACAATATTGTATCATACAATTAGGTTCTGTAGAAGGACGTAGATCTGGGGATTTATTATGATGGAATATAGGCTGAACTGGATGGACAAATGTCTTTTTTCGGCCTTACTAACTATGTTACTATTTTACTATGATACACAGTATCTATTAAGACCTCTTTAATAAACATTTCATGTTTTTTCATCATACCTCAGAGTACCGGATTTTCTTACTTCTATCTCGTATGGTGTGTGCCCTTGATGGTTTATTCTTCTGTTACTCATGTCATGACTACTTATGTTTTGCTTCCCCTCTAACAGTGTAATAGAAACTCAGAGAAAGAAGCTGCAGCTGCATCCCCCTCCTCCTGTCTAGTATTTACCCCAGATAGAGTTTTGTGAACTGAGCCTGTTTACAAAAGTTTACAGTCAACTCGCAAACAGAAATTTCAGAACTATAGGCTTCTGGAAAAGGGAAAGTGAGTAGGATAGACTTTCCCTTAATTAAAAAATTAAATATGGCTTCAGATAAAGCCATAGTTAATGTACAAAAGAAAAGGTACATTTACAGATTACTAAGAGGAGACAAGCCTGTATGTAGGACTCCACAAAAGCAGATATTAGAAAACATTGATGTAGTGTCCTACTTACTAGAAAACAATTTACATGTGCTGTAATGTGTCTGATAAGACCAAGTCATCCCTAAATAATGGCTACATTCACAGGGATGAAACAGCAGAAAAATCATTAGTCCAAATCTGTATTATGCAATTATTATATTTATCAAAACATGGCATAAATCATGTATTCTTCAACCAAACATTGAAATCCCACACAAAATTAGGCTTGGGTGTCTGATACATGCAGCGTACCGCCCCTTGTCCCTGATAAAAGCTACAATCATTTTTGGAGTCATTTTCAAAGTTATAATTTAGTGCAAAATAGGCAAATTATATATTGCTGCTGCCTATTTATCGAGAAAAAAAAATGTTCTTGTCCCCGGAAATGAATTCACAGTTTATGTAATAAATGTATATAGCTAGTATTCACATGCAATGGAATCGAGGATTAACATGTAAGCAGAGTCCAATGGCGACCTCGGAAGCTGCATTGTGTACTGAGCCGCCACGGCTGGAGCAGTCACTTTAAGGAGACTTTCAGTACAGGAGGCTGGTGACAGCAGAAGGAAAATAGTGTGATTAAAAGGCATTCAATCCAATGTTATTCTGCCCCGCCTGCCGCCAAGTGGCAATTAAAAAAACCCAGCGTGCGGGATTTGAGAGCTGTGCTAAGCTGAGAAGTGTACAAGATCCCTGTTGGCTTGCTCTCAGTTTGCATCCTGCTCTATAAGGTAAATTATCAAAAGAACCTAATGGAACAGTATATTTAACGCACGCAGTGTCATTGTCACTCTACCAGCTGAAGCACATACAGAATTCCAAGATTGTCAATGGTTACAAAAGTTCTAAAAGAAGAACACGGATGTATTGACTTCAAGTCTGTGCCATTTGTGTAGAAAGTCTGCTTGCAGGTTCCAGTGTCCACATCCCACCACTGTGGAAAAAAAAAGGACTTTATAAGTGAAAGTATTCCAATGGCTTTGTTGATAAAACATTGTCTATTGAAGCAGTACAGAGATACAAGGCCGCAAATATATGGGATGTCTGTGCTACATCAGCCATCATTACCCGTAGACCTCTAAGAAGTAAGACCACTTCTCTGAACCAAGTGGTAGGTTTTGTACCAGCAACACAATATGCTACTCAGCCTGGAGCAGTAGGTTCCCCTTACTAGAGTTCATGTAGATTATTTTCATTAAAGCCAAATTAGTGGTCATTTTTTCTCACTAAATGGCAGTCTGCATCAATTAAAGGCCCTGAAGAAGGCTCCTACTAAATGACTAAAAGCAAGGATCTTGGACTAAATCAAGAAAGTTCATTGCAAAACTGTAAATACAAGGACTAACCTTAATTTCCTGAAACCATAGGCCATTACTGCCCAAAAGCACGTGTTGCCTGTCACTAATCAGTCCCAAAAGGAGGCAATATCGGAGCTCGTTAACATGGCTAACCACTCTAGAGCAGTATTTCCCAAACCCCAGTCCTCACGGCCCCCACAAGTCATGTTTTCAGGATTTCCTTTGCATCGCACAAGTGGTGGAAGTATCATCAAGGCACCAGGAATTCTCTCACCTGGAAATCCTGAAAACATGACCTATGAGGACTCGAGTGGGGGAAATACTGCTTTAAACACACCAGTTATTGCAGGAAAACATTTTTAGCAAATTTGTGAGGTTTATCTAAAGGAAGTGATTATTTAAAAATGCATTTAAGGAACATAATCAGAACTGTAGATTTTGTTTCAAATGAGCTCCTGTCTTTACGGAGCTCCTTTGAAACACAGCCTGTAGCCGGGCTTCTTGCACAAATGACCAGACGATCGCATCTTCAAGTCCCCTAAGACGGGTAACAAGAACAGGAAAAAGTATTAAAAAAACCTTTAAAAATAAAAAAATACAAAAAAATATATAAAATCAAAATGTAAAAACAATTAACCCGATCAGTAAACACTGTAAACAGAAAAAATTCAGGATTGCCAAAATTATTGTTTTTGGTCACTACAATTCCACAGAAAAGGTTGTAACAAATTGTATTAAAAAATACAACTCACCTGCAAAAAACAAGTCCTCATATGTCAATGTGGACAGAAAAATAAAAAAGTTCTTTCTCTGGGAAGAAAAAATGAAAGCGCAAAAACTGAAATTGGCCACGACGTGAAGAGGTTAAACAAAAATATCTGTGAAATGTTTAGGAAGTGCAACCATTTTTCTACAAAGCCTCCTCAAAAGTAATTAGACAAACTAACTTTACCATAAATATGAAACTTTGAAGAGAATCCTTCACAGGCAGTGACTGCCCGAAGTCTGGAAGCCACGGACATCACCGAACGCTGGGTTTCCCCCTTTGTAATGCTTTGCCAGGCCATTACTGCAGCTGACTTCAGTTGTTGATTGATTGTGGGTCTTTCTGCCTTAACCCCATCACAACCTTGCAATTTTTGTTTTTTCACTTTTTCCTATCCGTCTTCCAACAGGCATAGCTTTTTTTTCTTGTCAATATAGCCGCATGAGGGTTTGTTTGGCGGGATGAGTTGTACTTTTGAATTAAATCATTCATGTTATCATGTGATGTTCTGGCAAAAAAAGGTAAATTCCACAATTGTTGTGGCTGGACAGTATGATTCTCCCAGGTCAGTAAGAGATAGCAAACATGTATATATATATTTTTTAATTTACCATAAATACTCGAGTATAAGCCAAATTTTTCAGCACATTTTTTAGTGCTGAAAACTCCCTCCTCAGCTTATACTCGAGTCATTGTCCCAGAAGATGGAGGGGAGCGGAAACAGTGGAGCAGCGGGTCACAGAGGCAGGAGCTGGCGCTGCGGCTAAAGCCTGTGCCCGCTGCTAAAGAGAAATGAATTGATCCTACAAAGAACGAGGAGTAAAAAATCCCATACGCAAATATAAAAGAACGTATAACAATCTTTATTAAACATATAAAGAACATACAAACTGACTATACAAGGTCCAGAGAATGGTGCAAATACAGAGGACACAACCACTGTAGTAACACAAGGGGCATAACAAACGGATAACCAAAAGTAAAAAGTAATCTAGCATATCCCAATAAGGTGCTACATGTCATGTATGGTATCAAAGTATATGCAGCCTTAACCGTATCTGATTACCAATCTCCACATGTTGCCTGTCACATATAAGGTCGCCAGAGGGGCTGCTGGCGACACTCACTGGCACATGAACGCGGGTAAGATTAACGGTGTACCCTCCATGTATGCTACGATTTAACCTTATATGTGACAGGCAACATGTGGAGATTGGTAATCAGATACGGTTAAGGCTGCATATACTTTGATACCATACATGACATGTAGCACCTTATTGGGATATGCTAGATTACTTTTTACTTTGGGCTATCTGTTTGTTATGCCCCTTGTGTTACTACAGTGGTTGTGTCCTCTGTATTTGCACCATTCTCTGGACCTTGTATAGTCAGTTTGTATGTTCTTTATATGTTTAATAAAGATTGTTATACGTTCTTTTATATTTGCGTATGGGATTTTTTACTCCTCGTTCTTTGTAGGATCAATATTTCTGGAGTGACCTGGTGACTAGTATATTGTCCAAAATAATATGGGATATTATCCCGCTATTTTTCTAAGCTATGTATCAGTGGTACCTGTTCTTTTAAAGAGAAATGAATGTTCACTGCGCTGGCAATGAGTATTCATTTCTTTGTAATAGCACGCACAGTGTCAGCCACAGCCACCGGCTTCCAGCAGCGGCCGGGCGATCATGGGTGACCGCTACTTAAGAGAAATGAATATTCACCTCTCTCCACTCTAATAGGCATGGAGAGAGGTGAATATTCATTACCTTAAATAAGGTGGACACGTGACCGCAGGGCGGCTGCATCTGACACTGTACGTGCTACCTAATAGCAATGGATACTCACTGCCCTCCACGCACATAGTCCCGGCGTGGAGAGCAGCGAGTATTCTGGCAGCTGTGCTCTGCTTGTAAGCAGCACATTATGTCCTGCCATGCGCTGCTTACAAGCATAAAGCAGCTGCAGGCACCGGAACAAGACACTGCGAGGGAGCGCAGGAAGATAAGTAGGATGGTGTTCTTTTATGCTTTTTTTGATGGGAAACATGCATATCAGGATAGGGATGAGGGTGCTATGCATACAATGATAGGGATGAAGAAGCATGCATACCAAGATGGGGATGATGGGGCCATGCATACCAGGATAGGGATGAGCAACCATGCATACCAGGATAGGGATGAGGAGGCTGTGCATACTAGGATAGGGATAAGGAACCACGTATACCAGGATACGGATGAGGAGACCGTGCATACCAGGATAGGGATGAGGAGGCCATGCATACCAGGATAGGGATGAGGGGACAATGCATACCTGACATATACTGGAATCAATAAGTTTTCCCAGTTTTTTGTGGCAAAATGAGGTGCCTTGGCTTATACTCGGGTCGGCTTATACTCGAGTATATAAGGTAAGTAGTGAAAATTTGGGGGTAAATTTGTAAAAAAAAAAAAAAATAATAATAATTTTGTTTGTGTCATCATTTTCCAAGACCGCTATATCCTACTTGGGCCATATTGTTTGACTACTCACGCATTATGAACCTTGTCATATTTCTGGATACATAATATGCATTTTTCCATCATCTTTGGGCTTAGGTATTTCATTTTTATTTAAGAGCCCCTACTCTGTGGACCGTTGATTATATACGATATTTATACTGCATTGCTTTTCTTCTTACGGCACACCTAGGTTTTCCAGCATATATGATTATACATCTAGGATGGTCTGATGATATATACTGTGTGTACATTGCTGCTTATTTTCCAGGATATTTTGGGGTGTTTTTACACATTGGTGTATTTTAAGTGTTTTTATGTATTTTTTGTGCTGTTCAATAAGCATGGTTTGTTACTTTGCTATATGGTTGTGCAGGCCTGTTGTAGTCCATTCTTTTCTCTTCCTTTTTTGTACTATATTATAGTGGACTTGGCCTTGCACCCTATCCTCTTTTTCTTATTTGACTTACGGCTAGAGTGCACCCTGAACTTGTATTATATACATTTTCCAAGACCGATGACTTTTTCATTTTTTGAGATATGGGACTGAGTGAGAGCTTATTTTTCGTGCCCTGAGCTGACATTTTTACTGATACCATTTTGAGGTCGATATGATGTTTTGATCACCTCTAATGGCAATGTCGCAGCGGGCAAAATAATGTAATTCTGGCGTTTCTTTTTTTTTTCTCGTTACGCCGTTTGGAATATATATATATGTAAATTTATATATATATATATAAATTTGTAGTGTGTCTTATAATCCGAAGTGTCTTATAATACGAAAAATACGGTATTTGGTATCACTGTGTTCGTAAAAGTCCAGTCTATAAATATATATATACCAGGATAGGGATGAGGAGGCTGTGCATACTAGGATAGGGATAAGGAACCACGTATACCAGGATACGGATGAGGAGACCGTGCATACCAGGATAGGGATGAGGAGGCCATGCATACCAGGATAGGGATGAGGGGACAATGCATACCTGACATATACTGGAATCAATAAGTTTTCCCAGTTTTTTGTGGCAAAATGAGGTGCCTTGGCTTATACTCGGGTCGGCTTATACTCGAGTATATAAGGTAAGTAGTAAAAATTTGGGGGTAAATTTGTAAAAAAAAAAAAAAAATAATAATAATAATAATTTATATATATATATATATATATATATATATATATATATACAGGGTGGAGCGCGGTAATTTGCTGATTTGGGAATGAAATAAAAAAATTATGATCATTAGAAAAATTTATTTTATATTTTAATTATACTGAACAGTAATGGAATTTTTAAATTACATGGTTTTAAATCGTGTATCTGGCAAATGTCGACCTTCGCTATCCACACACTGCTGCATACGTTTTCTGAAGTTTTCATGAACTCTAACAAGCATGTCCACTGGTATTCTGCCAATTTCAGCTTCAATATTGTTCCTTAGGTCTTCCAAGGTGTTGGGACGGTTGATATACACCTTAGACTTCAGGTAACCCCAAAGGAAAAAATCGCATGGGGCTAAATCTGGTGAGCGTGCTGGCCAGTTCACATCTCCCCTCAAAGAGATAAGCCGTCCAGGAAACATTTGCCTCAAACAATTCATGGTAACCCTCGCTGTGTGTGCAGTGGCACCATCCTGTTGGAACCATGTATCCTCTAGTTCCATTGCCTCAAGAGCCGGCTGAAAATAATCCTGTATCATAGACAAGTACCGTTCGGAGTTCACAGTTATGGCACGACCATTATCCTGAAAAAAGTAAGGACCAATGATGCCTACTCGTGATATGGCGCACCACACAGTGACGCGGTCCGAATGCAGAGGTCTCTCGTGAACTTCTCTGGGGTTTGTTTCACTCCAGTAACGCATATTTTGTTTGTTTACACACCCACTGAGGTGAAAATGTGCCTCATCAGAAAAAAACACAATTGCGTCACGGGGTATCGTTGCTAACATGTCTTCACAAGAGGTCCGCCGTGTCAAATAGTCCCATGCTGACAAATGTTGGACCACGCACATTTTATACGGGTGAAAATTCAGTTCATCATGAAGAATCCGGTGGAGAGAACGTCTTGAAATGCCAAGAGCAAATGATTGCTTCCGAGCAGAGCGTTTCGGAGATTGCAGTACTGCTGCTCTAACTCTCTCGATGTTTTGTGGTGTTGTAATCCTTCTCTCAGGTCCCCTTCGTACACATGACACATTCCCTGCTGTTCTGAATGCATTCACCCAATTTACAATTGATTGCCGTCCAGGAACACGTCCGCGTGGAGGAACAGCGAATTGTAAACGAAAAGCACGCTGCACTGCAGTGATCGAGTGGGCATTTGAAAAATACGCTTCAACACAAAATGACCTCTCCTCACGTGTCCACTGCATGATGGCAACTGAAAGGCAGAGGAATACAAATCTCCCATCAGCCACTGTAAGCCACACCCACTCTCCCCTCTCTTCGACCGACAGTGCCGCCACAGCATGCAGTGCAAAAAAGCAAATTACCGCGCTCCACCCTGTATATATATATATATATTTATAGACTGGACTTTTACGAACACAGTGATACCAAATACCGTATTTTTCGTATTATAAGACACTTCGGATTATAAGACACACTACAAATTTTGAGGAGAAAAATAGTATGCAAATTGCCTCTTCTGAGAAAAAGAGAACTTAAACTCTATAGCGCCACCTGTTGGAAGTAGCGATCCTACAAGTCACAATCAACCCTTTAACGAGTCGTGCAATATGACTTAGGATAAAAGCCAAATCAACATTGATTTGGCTTTTATCCTAAGTCATATTACATGACTCGTTAAAGGGTTGATTTGGCTTTTATCCTAAGTCATATTGCACGACTCGTTAAAGGGTTGATTTGGCTTTTATCCTAAGTCATATTGCACGACTCGTTAAAGGGTTGATTCTGACTTGTAGGATCGCTACTTCCAACAGGTGGCGCTATAGAGTTTAAGTTCTCTTTTTCTCAGAAGAGGCAATTTGCATATTATATTTCCCAGAGGAGCATTGCACGGCAAATAAGCCTCCTTACCTTGACAAGCAAGAGGAGAAAAATAGGAATTTTTTTTTTTTTAGAAAATGGTGGTGCTTCTTATAATCCATGCATCTTACTGCTTACCGAGGTCCCAGGGTCGCTGCTGGAGGAGGCAGGAGTGGGGCGATGCTGCAGGCCGGGGATGAAGGGGTGTTCCAATGTGTGGCGCTGCGGGGGGCTCTGCCAACATTTTGTGAAAGGCAAAATGCCTGAGCCCCCGAAGTTCCATGGTTTCCTTTGTGGTGGACTTTCCTATGCGGTGGAAAATGGCCGCTGGGGGGCAGGGCATGCGCAGATGATGATCTCTCTCGGCGCTGAGATCTCATCTCCCGACATCTTCATCTGTGCATGCGTTGCCCCCCCCGTTGGCCATTTTCCCCAGAGTCCACAGAACAGGAAACCATTGAACTGCGGGGGCTCTGGCCTTTTACAAAATGTCAGCAGAGCACAACACAGCACCGGAGACACCCGAAGCAGCACCGGACACCCCCTCATCCCAGCCTGCAGCAACAGTACTGGTAAGGTATATCGGCATTATAAGACGCACCCCCATTTCCCAAAAAAAATTTTGGGGAAAAAGTGCGTCTTATAATCCGAAAAATACGGTATGTGTTTTTTTTCATTATAGTTTTATTTGTAATGGGGCAAAAGGGGGGTGATTTGAATTTTTATAAACTTTTTTTCTCACTTTTCACTGTATTTAAATAGTTTTGTAAGGGAACTTGAAGCTGCAATTGTCTGATCACTTGTGCTATACATAGTGCTAAAATCACGATCTCCTATGAACGTCAGCTAAACACTGGCTTTCATAAAAGGATTATAATGACAGGGGTCTTCAGCAGACCCCCGGCTGTCATGGCAACCCATCGGCACCCCGCAATCAACCAGGGACAGAGCTACATTCCGCCCGCAACTGTTAAAGGCACCTGAGGACTTCTTAAATCTGTCATGTGTGGAAAAAGATGGAGGATTGGTGTGTATATCCACATCAAAAGCAGGGACACGACTTTCGACATATAAGTATGTGAAATGTCGTGAAGGGGTCAAGTTCTATCTTAAGTATGTGAAATGCATGGGGTTGAGGTCTGATGCTTGCCTTGGCCATTACAAAATATTCCACTTCTTTGCTTTAAAATAAAAACTCCTATGTTGCTTTCGCAGTGTTTTGGTTAAATGTCCTTCTGTACTGTGAAGCATCATACAATCAACCTTGCTGCATTTGATTGAATCTGAGGAGAACGTATATATAGCCCTGTAACTTCTGAATTCCGGAATTCGTCCGGCTGCATCTGTCTTCAGTCACATCATCAATAAACACTAGTGACCCAGTGATATTGGAAGCCATGCATGCCCATGCCACCATAGTGCCTACACCGTGGTTTACAGAGGATGTGGTGTGCTTTGGATTATGAGCTGTTCCAAGCCTTCTCCACACTTCTTCCCATCATTCTGGTACAGGTTAATTTTTTGTTTCATCTGTCCAAAGAATCATTTTCCAGAATTTGACTGGCTTCTTTAGATGATTTTTTTTGGCAAAGTCTAATCTGGCTTTTCTACTTTTATGGCTGATTAATGTGTTTCACCTTGTGGTGACCTTCTATTTGCTGTAATAAAGTCTTCTCTTTATGGTAGACTTCCATACTGAAGCACCTTCTTCCTGGATAGCGTTCTTCGCTTGTGTGGATGTTGTGAAGGGGTTTTTCTTCACCATGGAAGGATTCTGTGATTATCTACCACTTTTGTCTTCCATCCAGGCCTCTGAGTTCCCAATCTCATCAGTTTGCTTTTTTTCCTATTTTTTTTTTTTTACAGATTGTACCAAACTGTTGTTTTGACCACTTCTAACATTTCTGCAATCTTTTTGAAGGATTTCTTCTTTTTTTTCAGCCTAATGATAGTCCGTTTCTCTTCAATTGAGAGTTCCTTTGACCGAGGGTTCACAGCAACTGGTTCCAAGTGCAAATTCTACACCTGGAATGAGCACCAGACCTTTTGCCTAATTAATTGTTGACAGATTAATGAGGGGTTGGCCCATACAGCCTATTAAAGAGCTTTTGAGACAATTGTCCAATTTCTTTTGGTTCTTTTAAAATGAGGCAGCAACATACTAAAGAGCTGCAATTCCCAAACCCTTACTCCAATTAGAATGTGAATACGCTCAAATTAAAGGTGAAATCTGCACTTTAAGCCAATAGTGATTATTTAACTGCATTTTGGATATGTTTTGGTAACCAATTAAAATGCCAAAACTTGTGTCACTGTCCAAATATTTCAGGATCCAAGTGTATAATGTGCCACAATGCCAAAGAACATTCTTCCAGCATTAGATTTCTTTAAAGGATGCTTTCTATACTAGCAATTTTTAAACTTAGAAAAAGTCCAGCTGCTATAAAAAATAGAGCAGTGTTTAAAGCATATTCAAAAAAATCAATTGTAACCAGGGTCTCAAAAGTATATAATTGTATTAAATCCCTAAAACTATAAATCTTTATTGATAACACGAACCTACATATTGGTTCACACCACAAAAAATGACAAAAAAATATCCAAAAAAGACATGTACTGTGCTCACATATAAACACTTAATTAAACGTGGGGTAACTAGGTGTCCCTGAGGTGTGCTATTCTCGCACCTTCCTACCTGCGGGGGTTGGCACCCTATGAGGGAAACGATATGGCGCCCCCACTCCACGGTGGCTATCCCTAGGGGCCCTGTAATGCCCTATATCCCCCTGGGAAAGCCCACTACCCACAGACTAAGGGAACTGCTGTAGATAGACAGCGATACTCCTATACTAAAGGAACCCTAGATCCCCACACACATAAAAACATAGTATATTTAGGAACACAGTAGGCAAAGATATTGGAGTATCAGCAAAGGGGTTATTTGGCCTAGATACTTACAGTTAGGGCCAGAAATATTTGGACAGTGACACAAGTTTTGTTATTTTAGCTGTTTACAAAAACATGTTCAGAAATACAATTATATATATAATATGGGCTGAAAGTGCACACTCCCAGTTGCAATATGATAGTTTCCACATCCAAATCGGAGAAAGGGTTTAGGAATCATAGCTCTGTAATGCATAGCGTCCTCTTTTTCAAGGGACCAAAAGTAATTGGACAATGGACTCTAAGGGCTGCAATTAACTCTAAAGGCGTCTCCCTCGTTAACCTGTAATCAATGAAGTAGTTAAAAGGTCAGGGGTGGATTCCAGGTGTGTGGTTTTGCATTTGGAAGCTGTTGCTGTGAGCAGACAACATGCGGTCAAAGGAACTCTCAATTGAGGTGAAGCAGAACATCCTGAGGCTGAAAAAAAAGAAAAAATCCATCAGAGAGATAGCAGACATGCTTGGAGTAGCAAAATCAACAGTTGGGTACATTCTGAGAAAAAAGGAATTGACTGGTGAGCTTGGGAACTCAAAAAGGCCTGGGCGTCCACGGATGACAACAGTGGTGGATGATCGCCGCATACTTAATTTGGTGAAGAAGAACCCGTTCACAACATCAACTGAAGTCCAGAACACTCTCAGTGAAGTAGGTGTATCTGTCTCTAAGTCAACAGTAAAGAGAAGACTCCATGACAGTAAATACAAAGGGTTCACATCTAGATGCAAACCATTCATCAATACCAAAAATAGACAGGCCAGAGTTAAATTTGCAGAAAAACACCTCAAGAAGCCAGCTCAGTTCTGGAAAAGTATTCTATGGACAGATGAGACAAAGATCAACCTGTACCAGAATGATGGGAAGAAAAAAGTTTGGAGAAGAAAGGGAACGGCACATGATCCAAGGCACACCACATCCTCTGTAAAACATGGTGGAGGCAAAGTGATGGCATGGGCATGCATGGCTTTCAATGGCACTGGGTCACTTGTGTTTATTGATGACATAAGAGCAGACAAGAGTAGCCGGATGAATTCTGAAGTGTACCGGGATATACTTTCAGCCCAGATTCAGCCAAATGCTGCAAAGTTGATTGGACGGCGCTTCATAGTACAGATGGACAATGACCCCAAGCATACAGCCAAAGCTACCCAGGAGTTCATGAGCGCCAAAAAGTGGAACATTCTGCAATGGCCAAGTCAATCTCCAGATCTAAACCCAATTGAGCATGCATTTCACTTGCTCAAATCCAGACTTAAGACGGAAAGACCCACAAACAAGCAAGACCTAAAGGCTGCGGCTGTAAAGGCCTGGCAAAGCATTAAGAAGGAGGAAACCCAGCGTTTGGTGATGTCCATGGGTTCCAGACTTAAGGCAGTGATTGCCTCCAAAGGATTTGCAACAAAATATTGAAAATAAAAATATTTTGTTTGGGTTATGTTTATTTGTCCAATTACTTTTGACCTCCTAAAATGTGGAGTGTTTGTAAAGAAATGTGTACAATTCCTACATTTTCTATCAGATATTTTTGTTCAACCCTTCAAATTAAACGTTACAATCTGCACTTGAATTCTGTTGTAGAGGTTTCATTTCAAATCCAATGTGGTGGCATGCAGAGCCCAAATCGCGAAAATTGTGTCACTGTCCAAATATTTCTGGCCTTAACTGTATAGGGCCATCATATTAGCTATGGGGGAATCTATTGCAGTGACCCACACAACTATTCAAATGTCAACATATCAAATATATCCAGTATAGGAAGTAATGAATCACTTATCTCCCTTCGCCTGCCAGTTGCCACACAGATCAATAGCGCCTCTACGCGTTTCGCCCCATTGGGCTCCTCAGGAGGCTCGATTATAGGATGAACAGTGTCCTGATCCGGTGTAGTAGTAGTGAATAACCATGATGCCTCCTGCTCCTTAAAGCCTACCGCCATACGTGCGCTTGAGGGCGTGTCCCACCTTTGCCCGCTCACTTCCGGGTGCTTACTGCACTCACCGCTTCCACGGCACATGCTCCCGCTGACCCGCAGACTACAGCGGGTAGATTCGAGTGTCCCACCTTTGCCGGCTCACTTCCGGGTGCTTGCTGCACTCTTTGCTTTCACGGCGCATGCTCCCGCTGACCCGCAGACTACAGCGGGTGGATTCGCGGCGTCACTGCTCCTGCGCCGATGCCTCTCTTGGCGTACAGCTGGCGCATCCCCGAACTACTTCCGGGTAGCGGTGGGTCACTTCACTGCAAAGCCTATGCGCATGCTCGGACCTTATAGCCCACAACGCAGAGCACAGCGATATAATCGCGCATGCGCCTCCCCACCTCACAGCCCCTACTGCGTGACATAACCGGCAGATTATATGTCGGTCTGTAAATCACCCCCTCAAAGTTCCGATCCGGATCATACATGATTGGAACATTACTATATCCATACCCAGCCCATATCTACTGTCTAGGCATAGAGAAAGTTCTGTATAGTAGTGGGCAGTATTGAACATATAGCAACGCTATGTGCTGGGCAGTCTAAAACATCTACCAGCACTCGGCGCATCCCTTGCTCACTGCCAAATGTTAATGTCTGTCCTGTAAGTAAAAATAGAATAGAATTATGATGGTCTTTAGTATAAACGCATTATACTATACTTCCTTTATCACCGTTATATACTATTTATGTGGAAACAATATCCACTTACTGGTATTCCCGGTGCACATGAGGGGGGAAAAAAAACGGGGGAGGAGGGGGTTGGGGGGCATTTATCTAATGGGCATCATTTCTGACAGTAGGATTCAAGAGCAATGATACCATAATAAATCACTTACAGTAATCTGTAAATCTCCCGTTTCCCTCTGGGAGAATACAAACAAAAATTGGAAATTGCACTGACATTTCTCAAGAATTGTCCTCTTTAATATCTTACTATTTAGGCTTAATCATAAAAAGCAGGCAAATGACAGTTGTTCATTGATTCCTTTTGGCTCCAGGCTATGCATTCTAAAGATCCATTCACTCTCTCTCCTCAGAATGGTCTTGTCAACATTCCCCCCTCTTGGGTTGATGCTGACCACCTCAATGACCATGAATTTAATGCTCGCCATGTCCCCTCCATGACAGGTTTGTATATGTTTCGCCAGAGGGGTATCCCTGTTGTTTCTAATATCCCCCATATGCTCCCCCACTCTCCTCCTAAATTCTCTCTTAGTCTTACCGATGTAGTCCTTTGGGCAAGAGCATTTGGCCATATACACTACGCCTGTGGTCTTGCAGTTAGAGAAACCGCGTTGATAATATATCTTCCCTGTAGCTGAACTGCGGAAAGATTTGCCTGGTTCCATCCATTTGCACATACTGCAATCACCGCATTTAAAAAAATCACATGGCTTCCTGTCCAGCCAGGTTCCACTCATTGTCGGTCTCCTGTATTGACTGTGCACCAACATGTCCCTAAGGGACCTTCCTTTTCTGAAAGTTATACTGGGGTATTCTCCCACCACCCCTCTCAGATCAGGGTCTAGTTTTAAAATGTCCCAGTGTCTCAACAGGACTTTTCGAATCTCCTGGTGCCTGACATCAAATGTACCTATGATCCTGATAGTTTCTGTAGAGTCCTTTTCTTTTTTCTTTTATGTCACGCAGTAGGGGCTGTGAGGTGGGGAGGCGCATGCGCGATTATATCGCTGCGCTCTGCGTTGTGGGCTATAAGGTCCGAGCATGCGCATAGGCTTTGCAGTGAAGTGACCCACCGCTACCCGGAAGTAGTTCGGGGATGCGCCAGATGTACACCAAGAGAGGCATCGGCGCAGGAGCAGTGATGCCGCAAATCCACCCGCTGTAGTCTGCGGGTCAGCGGGAGCATGCGCCGTGGAAGCAAAGAGTGCAGCAAGCACCCGGAAGTGAGCCGGCAAAGGTGGGACACTCGGATCTACCTGCTGTAGTCTGCGGGTCAGCGGGAGCATGCGCCGTGGAAGCGGTGAGTGCAGTAAGCACCCGGAAGTGAGCGGGCAAAGGTGGGACACGCCCTCAAGCGCACGTATGGCGGTAGGCTTTAAAGAGCAGGAGGCATCATGGTTATTCACTACTACTACACCGGATCAGGACACTGTTCATCCTATAATCGAGCCTCCTGAGGAGCCCAATGGGGCAAAACGCGTAGAGGCGCTATTGATCTGTGTGGCAACTGGCAGGCGAAGGGAGATAAGTGATTCAGTACTTCCTATATGGGATATATTTGATATGTGGACATTTGAATAGTTGTGTGGGGCACTGCAATAGATTCCCCCATAGCTAATATGATGGCCTTATAAGTATCTAGGCCAAATAACCCCTTTGCTGATACGCCAATATCTTTGCCTACTGTGTTCCTAAATATGCTATGTTTTTATGTGTGTGGGGATCTAGGGTTCCTTTAGTATAGGAGTATCTCTGTCTATCTACAGCGGTTCCCTTAGTCTGTGGGTAGTGGGCTTTCCCAGGGGGATATAGGGCATTACAGGGCCCCTAGGGATAGCCACCGTGGAGTGGGGGCGTCATATTGTTTCCCTCATAGGGTGCCAACCCGCGCAGGTAGGAAGGTGCGAGAATAGCACACCTCAGGGACACCTAGTTACCCCACTTTTAATTAAGTGTTTATATGTGAGCACAGTACATGTCTTTTTTGGATATTTTTTTGTCATTTTTTGTGGTGTGAACCAATATGTAGGTTCATGTTATCAATAAAGATTTATAGTTTTAGGGATTTAATACGATTATATACAGTGTTTAAAGCACCCTTATTTATGTTCCCACATTTCATAAAAGTTTGGTATTGGAAACTACACCCTAATTATATAATCCCCTTTATACTTCATTTTATCGTAGATTATCTCTACAGCCTCCTTATATATGAACAATATATAAATCAGTGAGCACCAATTTATACCAAGCTTACCTTAACATGGGCTCCAGAGGTTACTAATATTTTACTGTCAGGCACAAAATGAATATCAGTCACCCAGCCGTCAATTTTATTCACAGAAGTCTCCTGGCATTGTCTCAGAAGTTGCCCACTCTGCACACTCCAAATCTGACAATGGAAGAAAGAGTTATTAAGAATATTTCTGGAATACAAAGTACTTGAAGACTTTCACAGACCCATTGGCTTGCATTGTTGATTTTGATCTGACCCTCAGATCAAAATCGAACAGGTCTCCAATATTTTCCGCAGACCATTCGGTCTGAGGAAAAAAAAAATCAAGCATCTGAATGGCCTTATAAATTATCATGGGTACGAGTGCGATCTGTGAAAATCACATACACAAAAATCAGACGTGTGAATGAGGCTTAAGAATTAGGCTATGTGCACACAATGCGGATTTGTAGCGCTTCCGCAGCGTTTTTTTCCACGCGGAAATGCTCAAAAAACGCAAAGGATTACTTAAGCAATGTTAATCAATGACATTTCTGAATTGTTGTGCACAAGATCTGGAAATTTCCGTCCTTATTTGCAGCGTTTTATTTTCCACAGCATGTCAATTCTTTTTGCCGGTCTGCAGCGTTTCTGCACCCACTTACTTCGAGTCAGTCAAATCCGCAGCAAAAACGCAGGTGTAAAAGGTTTGCGGATTTGCTGCAGATTTGCATCCAAAAACGCTGCAGAATTGTCAAAGGTAATGATGTCAGGGGTGTTATCTCATCTCTGTATACGGATTTACCACACTCACTTATTGGGATATCCGATTGGCACGAGGGCTAAATGGCAAAGGGAGCTGGGTCGTTTGGAGGATGAAACGTGGGAGTGTGTACTAGAATGGATACCAAAATTATCACTAAATGAGCCATATAGGCTCTCCCAGCTTTATATTGTACACAGAGTGTATAGATCCCCGGATGTCCTGTATAGAGCTGGGCTGAGATCTGACTCGGAATGCCCTAGATGTAGGAATGATAGTGCTGGAATGTTTCATATTTTGTGGACGTGGATTGACTGCTTTTTGGTTGGTGGTTGTAAGTCGGATAGAAGGGGCATACAGATGTGTGATTCAAAGAGAACCTTTGGTGTGTGTGTTGGGGTACGTGGATGAGATAGTTGTGGATAATAAGCTGAAAATAGCAATCGCTAGACTACTATACATGGCTCGGAAAGTCATGGAAAATTGGGTCAAAGAGGAACCTCCCTCGAGGGGAGAATATATTAAATATGTGAAGCAGGTCATTACCCTGGAAAAGGGTGTATATCAGAAAACAGGGAAGATGGTCCTGTATGATAAATTGTGGATGCCCTGGCTGGATCTAGGCTAGGGGAAGTTACGGGAAGCAAGGCCTGAAGAGGATTCGCCTATATACCAATGGTTTATATGTTCAAAATAAAAGTCAATGTATACGGATAATGCATATAATACTACAAGACATGTTAAGAGAAAAGCGTGAGCTGTCTAAAGAAGGAAAAGGAGGGGGGAGGGTGGGTAAGGAGGGGTCAAGAGTGGAGAAAATTAAAATTTATGTCTTAACCCCTTCCTGACATGCGCCGTAATAGTACTTCTCTGCGGGAACTGAGTTCCCGCAAACCGCAGTACTAGTACGGCGGCACGATCGTGCGGCCTCACGCTGAGTGCCGCGGCGATCGCATGCGAGTGTCAGCTGTATATGACAGCTGACACCCCGCAGCAATGCCCACGATCTCGCGTTGTTCTGGTGTCCTGGAAGGAGTCCCCGGATCCAAGATGGCCGCAGGGCTCCTTCCGGGTCCTGAAGAGCAAGCGCCGGAAAGCCTACAGCACTGCCTGTCAGATCGCTGATCTGACACAGTGCTATGCAAAGTGTCAGATCAGCGATCTGATCTAATATAGTGATGTCCCACCCTGGGACATTGTTAGAAAGTAAAAAAAAAAAAATCCCCAAATAAAGGAAAAAAAAATAAAAAATCTCAATAAATTCATTTATTTATGTAAATAAAAAAAACAATAAAAGTACACATATTTGGTATCGCCGCGTCCGTAACGACCCGCTCTATAAAACTATCCCACTAGATAACCAATTCAGTGAACACCACAAAAAAAAAAAAAAAACCGAGGCAAAAAACAACGCTTTATTATTATACCGGCGAACAAAGTGGAATAACACGCGATCAAAAAGACGGATATAAATAAACATGGTACCGCTGAAAACGACATCTTGTCCCGCAAAAAAAAAAGCCACTTTACACCATCATCAGCAGAAAAATAAAAAAAGTTATAGCTCTCAGAATACAGCGATGCAAAAACAATTATTTTTTATATAAAATAGTTGTTAGTGTGTAAAAGCGCCAAAACATTAAAAAAATGATATAAATGAGGTATTGCTGTAATCGTACTGACCTGAAGAATAAAGCTGCTTTATCAATTTTACCACACGTGGAACGGTATAAACGCCCCCCCTAAAAGAAATTCAGGAATTGCTGGTTTTTGTTCATTCTGCCTCCCAAAAATTGGAATAAAAAGCGATCAAAAAATGTCATGTGCCCGAAAATGGTACCAATAAAAACGTCAACTCGTCCCGCAAAAAACAAGACCTCACATGACTGTGGGCCAAACTATGGATAAATTATAGCTCTCAAAATGTGGTGATGCAAAAACTATTTTTTGCAATAAAAAGCATCTTTTAGGCTACGTTCACACTAGCGTTGTGCGCCGCTGCGTCGGCGACGCAACGCACAACGCACGCAAAAACGCGGCAAAACGCACGAAAAAACGCTGCGTTTTGCGACGCATGCGCCGTTTTTTGCCGAAATTTGGACGCAAGAAAAATGCAACTTGTTGCGTTTTCTTGGTCCGACGCTAGCGGCAAAAAAGACGCATGCATCGCACAACGCAGCACAAAAAGACGCATGCATCCCCCATGTTAAGTATAGGGGCGCATGACGCATGCGTCGCCGTTGCGTCGCCCGACGCAAACACGACGCAAAACGGGAAACGCTAGTGTGAACTTTACCTTAGTGTGTGACGGCTGCCAATCATAAAAATCCACCAAAAAAACGCTAAAAATGTAAATCAAACCCCCCTTCATCACCCCCTTAGTTAAGAAAAATAATGAAATTTTAAAAAATGTATTTATTTCCATTTTCCCATTAGGGTTAAGATTGGGGCTAAAGTCAGGGTTGGGGCTAAAGTTAGGGTTAGGGTTGGGGCTAAAGTTAAGGTTTGGATTACATTTATGGTTGGGATTAGGGTTGGGATTAGGGTTAGGGGTGTGTTTGGATTAGGGTTTCAGTTAGAATTGGGCGTTTCCACTGTTTAGGCACATCAGGGGCTCTCCAAACGCAACATGGTGTCCAATCTCAATTCCAGCCAATATTGCATTGAAAAACAAACAGTGCTCCTTCAATTCCGAGCTCTCCCGTGCGCCCAAACAGGGGTTTACCCCAACATATGGGGTACCAGCGTACTCAGGACAAATTGGACAACACATTTTGGGGTCCAATTTCTTCTGTTACCCTTGGGAAAATACAAAACCGGGGGCTAAAAAATAATTTTTGTGGAAAAAAAAAAGGATTTTTTATTTTCACGGCTCTGTTAGAAACTGTAGTGAAACACTTGGGCGTTCAAAGTTCTCAGAACACATCTAGATAAGTTCCTTGGGGGGTCTAGTTTCCAATATGGGGTCACTTGTGTGGGGTTTCTACTGTTTAGGTACATCAGGGGCTCTGCAAATGCAACATGACGCCTGCAGACCATTCTATCTAAGTCTGCATTCCAAACGGTGCTCATTCCCTTCCGAGCTCTGCCGTGCACCCAAACGGTGGTTCCCCCCCACATATGGGGTATCAGCGTACTCAGGACAAATTGGACAACAACTTTTGGGGTCCAATTTCTCTTGTTACCCTTGGGAAAATAAAAAATTTGGAGCGAAAAGATCATTTTTGTGAAGAAAAAAAATGATTTTTTTTTAAGGCTCTACATTATAAACTTCTGTGAAGTACTTGGGGGTTCAAAGTGCTCACCACACATCTAGATTAGTTCCCTAGGGGGTCTACTTTCCAAAATAGTGTCACTTGTGGGGGGTTCCACTGTTTAGGCACATCAGGGGCTCTCCAAACGCGACATGGTGTCCGATCTCAATTCCAGCCAATTTTGCATTGAAAAGTCAAATGGCGCTCCTTTCCTTCCGAGCTCTGCCATGCGCCCAAACAGTGGTTTATCACCACATATGGGGTATCAGCGTACTCAGGACAAATTGTACAACGACTTTTGTGGTCCAATTTCTCCTGTTACCCTTGGAAAAATAAAACAAATTGGATCTGAAGTAAAAATGTTGTGAAAAAAAGTTAAATGTTCAAATTTTTTTAAACATTCCAAAAATTCCTGTGAAGCACCTGAAAGGTTAATAGACTTTTTGAATGTGGTTTTGAGTACCTTGAGGGGTGCAGTTTTTAGAATGGTGTCCTTTTTTGGCATTTCTGTTATATAGACCCCTCAAAATCACTTCAAGTGTGAGGTGGTCCCTAAAAAAAATGGTTTCGCAAATTTTGTTGTAAAAATGAGAAATTGCTGGTCAATTTTTAACCCTTATAACTTCCTAACAAAAAAAAATATGTTTCCAAAATTGTGCTAATGTAAAGCAGACATGTGGGTAATGTTATTTATTAACTATTTTGTATGATATGACTCTCTAATTTAAGGGCATAAAAACTAAAAGTTTAAAAATTTTCACAATTTTCGCCAAATTTCCATTTTTTTCACAAATAAACGCAAGTCAAATCAAAGACATTTTACCACTATCATAAAGTACAATATGTCACGAGAAAACAATCTCAGAATCACCAGGATCCGTTGAAGCGTTTCAGAATTATGACCTCATAAAGTGACAGTGGTCAGAATTGTAAAAATTGGCCTGGTCAGGAAGTTGAAAACAGGCTTCGGGGTGAAGGGATTAATGTGAAATGTTTTATTTGAATTTTATACTTAATAAAAAATATTTGAGTAAAAAAGGTAATGCTGTCTGATGGAGGAAGAATGTGTGGAGCTTACAAAACCGCACGAAAATCCTCAACAAAAACACTACAAAAACTCGGGGATTTTCCACTTCATTTTTCTGACAAAAAAAAAACCTTGCAGAAATTTCTGCAAGCAAATCCGCGCTGTTTGCGCATAGCCTCAGACTTTTTGCCCCTTACCTTCCCCGATTAAGCTATGTAGACAGTGAAACCTTTAGAGAGGGCAATTTCTCATAACATTTTATTTAACCGAGGGAGTTTTTCCACAAATTACAATATACAGAACATAGAATAAAAACAAATGAGTAAATACTCTGCAGCAAGCAAATAAATAAACAGTAATAGTACATGGAAATAACATAGGACACCAGTTGACACCACTTTGATAGTGACAATATAATTATTTTTAAGTAAAGTAATCTCTATTGACATTTTACAACAGAATTTTTAAACAATCATAGTACATAATCAAAAGACAATATAATTACAATGTAGGTCTGCGGTCCACTACCACAATACTGCATAAAACACTGCACCTTCATGTGATCACTAGTAATACAGCTCTCCTATGAGTGTTACTAGTAGACCGCTCTTTATTTTAAAGGGAACCTGTCACCCCCAAAATGGAAGGTGAGCTAAGCCCACCTGTAGATAAGTCCTTGATGTTATCCTAAAAGATGAGAAAAAGAGGTTAGATTATACTCACCCAGGGGCAGTCCCGCCGCAGTCCGTTCCGATGGGCGTCGCGGTCCGTGTCCGGCGCCTCCTATCTTAATCTTGTCTTCACGCTGCGGATCCGATGCAGGCATACTTTGTCTGCCATGTTGAGGGTAGAGCAAAGTACTGTAGTGCGCAGGCGCTGGGCCGCTCAGACCTTTCCTTGTGCACTGCAGTACTTTGATCTGCCCTCAACAGGGCAGACAAAGTACGCCTGCGCCACAGCATGAAGACAAGAAGAGGACGCCATCGTAAGAAGATGGGAGGCCCCGGACCGGACCGAGACGCCCATCGGACCGCCCGCCCAGGTGAGTATAATCTAACCTCTTTTTCTCCTCTTTCAGGATACATCGGGGGCTTATCTACAGCATTACAGAATGCGGTAGGTAAGCCCCTGATGCTGGTGGGCTTAGCTCACCTTCCATTTTGGGGGTGACAGGTTCCCTTTAACCTACACTAAGGAGAAATCGGATTTTGTTTTAATATTGTTCAATAAAGCTAATAAAGAATTAAGCTGTATAATAGGTGGAAGTTGTGGCTAATTTTTGCCCTTACTAGCATTAGTATTAAATAAATATATTTATACCATCACCATATTGGAACTCCTTTTTGTAAAAAATATATATATTTATTGTGTTTTAGAAACTTTCTGTGCCTTTACATTTACAGGAATGGGATGTGGCATATATTTCTGGCAACTAATAGCTAGTATAAACTTAGACGTATTACCAAAAAAATATATGCCAAATCTGTCAAAAATCATAAGCCACTTTAATAAGTCTCATGTATTTTAAGACTTCAAGTATAAGTTTTCACTGCTTAAGAATTATGACATTATTAATAAATCTGCTCTTGTGTGCAAGAATAATCAAGCTAAATGCACCAGAACCAAAAACTTAACATGTTATGGGTCTCGAAAATGGTGAAAAAAGTTTTTATTTTCAAACTTTTTTTCACAACCTAACTTAAAAAAAATAAAAATGCACATTTGATATCGCTGTAATCGTAGTCATCTGTAAAATCATAATGCCATGTCATGTTTACAGAAAAATTAAAGTCATTAAAAAACAATTGCAGAAGTGCGGGGCTTTTTTTTTCTCCATACAATTTCACCGCACTTGGAATTTTTTCACATTATTTGGTGCATAGCATGGTAAAATAGATAGTGTCATTCAAAATGATAAATCATCGCACAGAAAGCAAGCCTTCTTTTTGAGCAGAAAAGTAAAAAAATATAAGGCTCTAGGAAGAAGGCGAGGATAAAAGTAAGATCCAAAAAGAAAAATTGCCCAGTCTTTAAGGGGTTAGAAAAAGTATTTGTGCACGCTATTCATCAAGTAGACTTTCCATTTGCAAAAGATTGTGGGGTGCCTAAGTGATCACTATGTTATACTCAATTCAGACTCCACACCTCTGGTTTTATTTTTACATGTTTAATATCAAGTGACTGCCTACACCCAGTCTGAACCTCCTTCTTTCAAAACAACAGATAACGGATAAAATACTAACATTACTAACATACCATTATTTCACCGTTATCATCGCCAGTTGCTAAATAGTGGTCATCAGATGAGAAGTGGCAGCATCGTACACAGCTCTGATGACCTCTCAGCTCATGCAGAAGAGATAATCCAGCTAAACTCCAAATCTGAAATGGAAGACAACACATGATGCATATTTACATCCATTCTTCGCGATGTATCCCTTGGTGACTACAATGGACTATAATTACAGTGTAAACTATTGCCCATCAATTAGGGAGATACATTTCATGGAGTAAGTGAAGTTACCCAATTGGCAAGCTATTCATGCACACCAGTCTTCAGTTTGAGTTTGCCACAGTCAATGTCCAATTTCTACCACCATTTTCATCATGCTTTAATACTCAAAGGGAAGTCAACTGTTATGTTTAAGGTGCTCAGAAGTAAACAATAGACAAGTCTTGATTCAAAAACTTTGGCACCCAAAGAATACTTTAATCACATGACCCTCCTCCCCCCCCCCCCCCAAAAAAAAAAAAAAAGGGATAACGTTCATCCAAAAGAAAAACAGATAATATTCATACATTTCGGCTAGATGAGGCCTTTTTCATGGAATATCTGTATACGTGATAGATACAAAAGGTGACGCTCATTACCATAATAAATCATATGAATACATAAACAAAGGCACTATAAGCATTTTTGCATATCTACTGTTCTTAAAATCCAAAAGGATTGCCTTCCAATATATGTGCAATAAATAAGCACATCTATGTAGGTAGGTATACAGGGTGATTCTTTTTATCCATTGGAGTGTTCCAAGTACGAGGCATATCTAATATATAATTGCCTAGAATACTACTTCCTGCAATTTGTGCCAACTTCCGTGGCTTTGTTCGGAGCTAATGTCCGGAGCTAATGTCCGGAGATAAGTGACGTCAACAGTGTCCAGTGTCTGATTGGTTGCCGCCTGCTGCGAGCGACCAATCAGAAACGTGCCGTACTGTGACACACTCCGCCCGCCATTTTGGTGTGATTTTTGAATTTTTACCTCACAGCAAGTTTCTACTGCGTGGAGGCGGGCCCAGTGACGTTGCTCTTCAAGCTCCTGCCGAATTTCGTCAAAAAAATGATACCATTTACCAAAACTATATATATTTAGTTGTGAAGTGGTTCAGTGACATTTTCACACCAATTTTGAACTTTTGTTTGGTGTTTTCTCCATATACTGCCTATTATTTTTGTTCTTTCTTACTATTATTTATTAATTGTATTATTCTTACATTTGAATAAATAAAGTATATATGGATTCTAGACTCCCGATTCTTTAGAATCGGGCTGCCATCTAGTATTACATAATTCTCATATCTGAATATGTGAGAAATCATTGATGATTTCACTATGAAGAACACTATGAAGTGGTTCTTCTAGGATGCCCATGTAACTAGTGTAAACTACATTTCCCACAATCACCTTCTCCAAACATACAGTTAGGGCCAGAAATATTTGGACAGTGACACAAGTTTTGTTATTTTAGCTGTTTACAAAAACATGTTCAGAAATACAATTATATATATAATATGGGCTGAAAGTGCACACTCCCAGCTGCAATATGATAGTTTCCACATCCAAATCGGAGAAAGGGTTTAGGAATCATAGCTCTGTAATGCATAGCGTCCTCTTTTTCAAGGGACCAAAAGTAATTGGACAATGGACTCTAAGGGCTGCAATTAACTCTGAAGGCGTCTCCCTCGTTAACCTGTAATCAATGAAGTAGTTAAAAGGTCAGGGGTGGATTCCAGGTGTGTGGTTTTGCATTTGGAAGCTGTTGCTGTGAGCAGACAACATGCGGTCAAAGGAACTCTCAATTGAGGTGAAGCAGAACATCCTGAGGCTGAAAAAAAAGAAAAAATCCATCAGAGAGATAGCAGACATGCTTGGAGTAGCAAAATCAACAGTTGGGTACATTCTGAGAAAAAAAGAATTGACTGGTGAGCTTGGGAACTCAAAAAGGCCTGGGTGTCCACGGATGACAACAGTGGTGGATGATCGCCGCATACTTAATTTGGTGAAGAAGAACCCGTTCACAACATCAACTGAAGTCCAGAACACTCTCAGTGAAGTAGGTGTATCTGTCTCTAAGTCAACAGTAAAGAGAAGACTCCATGACAGTAAATACAAAGGGTTCACATCTAGATGCAAACCATTCATCAATACCAAAAATAGACAGGCCAGAGTTAAATTTGCAGAAAAACACCTCAAGAAGCCAGCTCAGTTCTGGAAAAGTATTCTATGGACAGATGAGACAAAGATCAACCTGTACCAGAATGATGGGAAGAAAAAAGTTTGGAGAAGAAAGGGAACGGCACATGATCCAAGGTACACCACATCCTCTGTAAAACATGGTGGAGGCAACGTGATGGCATGGGCATGCATGGCTTTCAATGGCACTGGGTCACTTGTGTTTATTGATGACATAAGAGCAGACAAGAGTAGCCGGATGAATTCTGAAGTGTACCGGGATATACTTTCAGCCCAGATTCAGCCAAATGCTGCAAAGTTGATTGGACGGCGCTTCATAGTACAGATGGACAATGACCCCAAGCATACAGCCAAAGCTACCCAGGAGTTCATGAGCGCCAAAAAGTGGAACATTCTGCAATGGCCAAGTCAATCTCCAGATCTAAACCCAATTGAGCATGCATTTCACTTGCTCAAATCCAGACTTAAGACGGAAAGACCCACAAACAAGCAAGACCTGAAGGCTGCGGCTGTAAAGGCCTGGCAAAGCATTAAGAAGGAGGAAACCCAGCGTTTGGTGATGTCCATGGGTTCCAGACTTAAGGCAGTGATTGCCTCCAAAGGATTTGCAACAAAATATTGAAAATAAAAATATTTTGTTTGGGTTATGTTTATTTGTCCAATTACTTTTGACCTCCTAAAATGTGGAGTGTTTGTAAAGAAATGTGTACAATTCCTACATTTTCTATCAGATATTTTTGTTCAACCCTTCAAATAAAACGTTACAATCTGCACTTAAATTCTGTTGTAGAGGTTTCATTTCAAATCCAATGTGGTGGCATGCAGAGCCCAACTCGCGAAAATTGTGTCACTGTCCAAATATTTCTGGCCCTAACTGTATTCACCTCCCGCCTGCCCAGATGATATATATACAAAAAATTTGTTTTCAAAATAAGTACAGGTGCTTGTTCACCCTCAAAACAGCTCAGTCACATTCCCACCTACTTGATTTACATCCATCTCCATCTGGCTACTGTAAAGTTAGAGCTGTCAATCAAGGAAAAGAGGGTGGAGCTAGAAGCTAAAGAAGTCAGTACTTCAAACTGCCGAACCTCATCAAAGGTGCACCAAGTGCCTGTGCTTGGTTTGAACAGTCATTTTGCACTGAGAGACTCCCTTTAAATCAACCATTGTGTAATTCTTGCAAATTCGTGTTGCATCCAATGATAGCGGATACTTAAAGATATTGATCAGGCATATCATGCTGTCAAAGGTACAGCATCCACAGTATATCCCCCATCCTCTGGAACTCTCTGCCCCAACACGTCCGACTATCAACCACAGTCGGATCCTTCAGACGGAACCTGAAAACTCATCTCTTCAGGAAAGCCTACAGCCTGCACTGACACCGCTGCTGCCTCACCAACACCGGATCTACCGCCTCTCCAACACCGGAGCTACCGCCTCACCAACACCGGAGCTACCGCCTCACCAACACCGGAGCTCCTGCAACCCTCAACCTACTGTCTCCTTCCCCATAATCCTGTAGAATGTAAGCCCGCAAGGGCAGGGTCCTCGCCCCTCTGTATCAGTCCGTCATTGTTAGTTTGTTTACTGTATGTGATATTTGTAACTTGTATGTAACCCCTTCTCATGTACAGCACCATGGAATCAATGGTGCTATATAAATAAATAATAATAATAATATACATCAGTCAACCTGACATGGGGGGCGCAAAATAGATCAACAAGTAATGCCGTACCTTGGCGCTCTTATCAGCTGAGGTAGATGAAAATTTCAGTGAATCAGATGAAATATCACAAGACAAAATAGCACCACTGTGACACGGAAGCTCATCTTCTGCGCATCCACTCTGAAGATCCCATACCTAAAACATTTAATAACAGTATAGTTATATGTAAAGTGCTCAAACATAACAAAAGCATTCAATAAAGGGTTTGTATGATATACACTGGTTCTAAAGCATAAAGCAGTCTGATATCGTGCAAAGGGCAGGATGAGCTGTAAAGCAGGATCATCATCACATTTGGCGAAGCCACCACAAGATATACCAACGTCATCTTTTACTATGTGAGACTATTTCCCACTGGTGAGTGATCATGCAACACAGGCGTTTATTCTCCGATTCTGGCGAGTTCTTGCATTTACTATAAATCCCATACAAACCTGGCAGGATCAAGAGTTTACGGAGCCGTAGCAGTGTTTTATCATTAGAGGATAATTATGTTGGATAAACACATCAGATGATTTTTATATAGTAAATAGCTTGATAAAATCTGTATAAATTGCCTTTTTTTTTGTCACATTTTAAAGTTATAATATTGTTGGAGGTACACCAACTCTTTAAATGGTCATGGTTGTTTCAACAAACGTATGCTTATTAAATTGCTTATGGATAAAAAAAATATAATTTCATCACCAAAAATTATTTTTAGAGAAAAATTGCTTTAATGTGGTAACTAGGTGTCTCTCTTCCGAACACCATGCTGTCCACTGCCTGTTGTCAAGACTGATCAGTATAGAGTTACAGACAAGCAAGATGAATTACAGAAGAGAATTACAGAGTCCTTAAAAAAAAAAGTATGCTGCACGATATCCTGCTGAACATACAGAGGCTTTCGAAAGTATTCATCCCACCTCCCTTGGCTTTTTACCTATTTTGCTACATTATAACCTGTGTTTAAATATTTTTTGTGATCCAAATTGTGTGTGATGCATCAACACTAATTAGTCAAAGTTGGTGAAGTGAGAAAAATATAGGCATAAATTAAATGTATAGGATCAAATAATTAAAAATTTGCATGTGCATACAGTACAGACCAAATGTTTGGACACACCTTCTCATTTAAAGATTTTTCTGTATTTTCATGACTATGAAAATTGTACATTCACACTGAAGGCATCAAAACTATGAATTGACACATGTGGAATTATATACCGTACTTAACAAAAACATGTGAAACAACTGAAATTATGTCTTATATTCTAGGTTCTTCAAAGTAGCCACCTTTTTCTTTGATGACTGCTTGCACACTCTTGGCATTCTCTTGATGAGCATCAAGAGGTAGTTACCCGGAATGGTCTTCCAACAATCTTGAAGGAGTTCCCAGAGATGCTTAGCACTTGTTGGCCCTTTTTCCTTCACTCTGCGGCCCAGCTCCCCCCAAACCATCTGGAATGGGTTCAGGTCTGGTGACTGTGGAGGCCAGGTCATCTGGCGTGGCACCCCATTACTCTCCTTCATGGTCAAATAGCTCTTACACAGCCTGGAGGTGTTTTGGGGGTGATTGTCCTGTTGAAAAATAAATGATGGTCCAACTAAACGCAAACCGGAGGGAATAGCATGCTGCTGCAAGGTGCTGTGGTAGCCATGCTGGTTCAGTATGCCTTCAATTTTGAAAAATCCCCAATAGTGTCACCAGCAAAGCACTCCCACACCTCCTCCTCCATGCTTCATGGTGGGAACCAGGCATGTAGAGTCCATCCGTTCACCTTTTCTGAGTCGCACAAAGACACTGTGGTTGGAACCAAAGATCTCAAATTTGGACTCATCAGACCAAAGCACAGATTTCCACTGGTCTAATGTCCATTCCTTGTGTTCTTTAGCCCAAACGAGTCTCTTCTGCTTTTTGCCCTTCCATAGCAGTGGTTTCCTAGCAGCTATTTTACCATGAAGGCCTGCTGCATAAAGTCTCCTCTTAACAGTTGTTGTAGAGATGTGTCTGCTGCTAGAACTCTGTGTGGCATTGACCGGGTCTCTAATCTGAGCTGCTGTTAACCTTCGATTTCTGAGGCTGGTGACTCGGATAAACTTATCCTCAGAAGCAGAGGTGACTCTTGGTCTTCCTTTCCTGGGGCGGTCCTCATGTGAGCCAGTTTCATTGTAGCACTTGATGGTTTTTGCCACTGCACTTGGGGACACTTTCAAAGTTTTCCCAATTTTTCGGACTGACTGACCTTCATTTCCTAAAGTAATGATGGCCACTCGTTTTTGTTTACTTAGCTGCTTTTTTCTTGCCATAATACAAATTCTAACAGTCTATTCAGTAGGACTATCAGCTGTGTATCCACCAGACTTCTGCACAACACAACTGATGGTCCCAACACCATTTATAAGGCAAGAAATCCCACTTATTAAACCTGACAGGGCACACCTGTGAAGTGAAATCCATTCCGGGTGACTACCTCTTGAAGCTCATCAAGAGAATGCCAAGAGTGTGCAAGCAGTCATCAAAGCAAAAGGTGGCTACTTTGAAGAACCTAGAATATAAGACATAATTTCAGTTGCTTCACACTTTTTTGTTAAGTATACAATTCCACATGTGTTAATTCATAGTTTTGATGCCTTCAGTGCGAATGTACAATTTTCATAGTCATGAAAATACAGAAAAATCTTTAAATGAGAAGGTGTGTCCAAACTTTTGGTCTGTACTGTATGTATTCACTCCTTTTGCAATGAAGCCTCTAAAAATTTCTGGTGCAAGCAATAACCTTCATAATTCAGATGCTTAGTGAAAGGAAGTCCACCTGTGTGCATTCTAAGTGTTACATGGCCTGTCAGCCTATACACACCTTTTCTGAAAGACCACAGAGGCTGCAACACCATTAACCCCTTCATGACCTTGGGATTTTTCGTTTTTCCGTGTTCGTTTTTCACTCCTCTCCTTCCCAGAGCCATAACTTTTTTATTTTTCCGTCAATTTGGCCATGTGGGGGCTTATTTTTTGCGGGACGAGTTGTACTTTTGAACGACATCATTGGTTTTAGCATGTCGTGTACTAGAAAATGGGGAAAAAATTCCAAGTGCGGTGAAATTGCAAAAAAAAGTGCAATCCCACACTTGTTTTTTGTTTGGCTTTTTTGCTAGGTTCACTAAATGCTAAAACGGACCTGCCATTATGATTCTCCAGGTCAGTACGAGTTCATAGACACCTAACATGAATAGGTTATTTTTTACCTAAGTGGTGAAAAAAAATTCCAAACTTTGATTAAAAAAAAAACAAAAAATTGAGCCATTTTCCGATACTCGTAGCGTCTCCATTTTTCATGATCTGGGGTCGGTGGAGGGCTTATTTTTTGTGTGCCGAGATGATGTTTTTAATGATAGCATTTTGGTGCAATGTCGCGGCGACCAAAAAAACGTAATTCTGGCGTTTCTAATTTTTTTCTCGCTACGCTGTTTAGCGATCAGGTTAATGCTTTTTTTTAGTTGATAGATCGGGCGATTCTTAGCGTGGCGATACCAAATATGCGTAGATTTGATTTTTTTTTATTGATTTATTTTGATTGGGGCAAAAGGGGGGTGATTTAAACTTTTATATTTTTTTTATTTTTTTCACATTTTTTTTAACTTTTTTTTTTTACTTTTGCCATGCTTCAATAGCCTCCATGGGAGGCTAGAAGCAGGCACAACGCGATCGCCTCTGCTACATAGCAGCGATCTGCTGTTCGCTGCTATGTAGCTGAAAATCAGGTGTGATGTGAGTGCCGACCACAGGGTGGCGCTCACAGCCGCCGGCGATCAGTAACCATAGAGGTCTCAAGGACCTCTATGGTTACAATTCTGAAGCATCGCCGAACTCCGATCATGTGACGGGGGTCGGCGATGACATCATTTCCGGCCGCCCGGCCGGAAGCGGTAGTTAAATGCCGCTGTCTGCGTTTGACAGCGGCATTTAACTCGTTAATAGGCGCGGGCAGATCGCGATTCTGCTCGCGCCTATTACGGGCACATGTCAGCTGTTCAAAACAGCTGACATGTCCCGGCTTTGATGCGGGCTCACCGCCGGAGCCCGCATCAAAGCAGGGGATCTGACCTCGGACGTACTATCCCATCCGAGGTCAGAAAGGGGTTAAGCAAGAGGCACCACTAACCAATCACCATGAAGACCAAGGAGATCTCAAAACAAGTCAGGGACAAATTTGTGGAGAAGTACAAGTCAGGGTTGGGTTATAAAAAAAAATCCCAATCTCCAATGTTCCCCTGGAGCACCATCAAATCCATTATCATCAAATGGAAAGAACATGGCACCACAATAAATCTGCCAAGAGAGGACCGCCCACCAAAACTCTCAGCCAGGGCAATGAGGGTATTAATCAGAGAGGTTACATCAAACCCAGACTGGAGTAAGATTTATGGCGAGTTGCACACAGGGGTGCACGCCACTTTTCAGACATGCCGGATTCATTATGAGGTGTCAGACTCAAGCATGCACCCTCATCAAGATCACTGTTAACAACACTGGTCTTGATGAATCGGGACCAAGGTTGAAAAAAACAGCCAGAGACTATAGAGAGAAACTTAACTAGACCGGTGCTGCCCACAGCCGACTTCTCCCTGCCCCACTCCAGTGAATTGATGTGTCCTCCCTGTATTGAGATAGGGAGAGATCTATAGTCACTAGTCAGTGTTTCACACCATGTTGTCTCTGAAACACTGCAGTGCTGCAGAGATAGACATTCTTGGATGTAATCCCACTGCCAGGCTCTGAGAAATGCTGTCCATTTTTCAGGCTGGAAGAATCTAAATGATAGGTTCCCTTTAAGATAAAGAAAAGGAATAAAGCTAGGAAATGTGCATATTTTATTATTTATTATGAACAGATAACTATTGTCTTACCCTCACAGTCCCATCAAATGACCAGGAGAGGAGTTTTACATTTTTGAGAATTCTGAAACACCTCACAGCTTCTTTGTGTCCTTGCAGTGAAAAACTCTTTCCAGACGTCCAGTCCCAGACCTGATGTGGAACACAAAATTATTCCAGTGCTTATACCATTTATACAATGCAAGTAAATTGTTACATATAAATAAATCAATTAGCCAAGTGGGTTATTAAAGTTTACAATCCTCCCCATGCGTTATAAATCCTTTGTTGGCAATGACAGAGGTCAAACTTTGGCACACACTGTTGGTGGTATGTTGGCTCATTCCTCCATGCAGCTCTCCTCTAGAGCAGTGACGTTTTGGGCCTGTCGCTGGGCAATACGGACTTTCAACTCCCTCCAAAGGTTTACTATGGGGTTGAGATCTGGAGACTGGCTAGGCCAGGACCTTCATATGCTTATTACGAAGCCACTCCTTCGTTGCCCTGGTGGTGTGCTTGGAATCATTATCATGCTGAGAAACCCATTCACGTTTCATCTTCAATGCCCATGCTGATGGAAGGAGGTTTGCACTCAAAATCTCATGATACATGCCCCATTCATGCATTCATGTGCACGGGTCAGTCGCCCTGGTCCCTTTGCAGAGAAACAGCCCCAAAGCATGATGTTGCCACCCCCATGCTTCACAGTAGGTATGGCGTTCTTTGGATGCATCTCAGCATTCTGTCTCCTCCAAACACGACGAGCTTTGTTTCTACCAAACAGTTCTACTTTGGTTTCATTAGACCATATGACATTCTCGCAGTACTCTTCTGGATAATCCACATGCTCTCTAGAAAACTTCAGACAGGCCCGGACATGTACTGGCTTAAGCAGGCGTACACGTCTGGCACTGCAGGATCTGAGTCCCTGGTGGCGTAGTGTGTTACTGATGGTAGCCTTTGTTACGGTGGTCCCAGCTCTATGCAGGTCATTCTCTAGGTCCCCCCGTGTGGTTCTGGGATTTTATGCTCACCGGTCTTGTGATCATTTTGACCCCACAGGGTGAGTTCTTGCGTGTAGCCCCAGATCGAGGGAGATTATCAGTGGTCTTGTATGCCTTCCATTTTCTTATTATTGCTCCCACAGTTGATTTCGTCACACCAAGCTGTTTCCCTATTGCAGATGCAGTCTTCCCAGCCTGGTGCAGGGCTACAATTTAGTTTCTGGTGTCCTTTGACAGCTCTTTGGTCTTCACCATAGTGGAGTTTGGAGTGTGACTGAGGTTGTGGACAGGTGTCTTTTATACTGATAACAAGTTCAAACAGGTTCCATTACTACTGGTAATGAGTGGAGGACAGAGGAGTCTCTTAAAGAAGAAGTTACAGGTCTGTGAGAGCCAGAAATCTTGCATGTTGTTAGGTGACCAAATACTTATTTTCCATCATAATTTGCTAAATAAATCTTGCCAAATCAGACAAGGTGATTTTCTGTGATTTGTTTTCTCATTTTGACTCTCATAGTTGAGGTCTACCTATGATGTCAATTACAGGCCTCACTCAACCTTTTAAGTGGGAGAACTTGCACAATTGGTGGCTGACTAAATACTTTTTTTCCTCACTGTAGGGAAGTTCCTTAACACAACACATGGCTACTTATAGGATTTTCTTTTGTAACCAATTACCCAAAACTGTGAACAAAACAATATGTATGGAAAAATAAACAGAATCACAATACGTTTGCAGTGTAATGAAAAAAAAAAACAACAAAAAACTGATTCATTTTTCATCCTTTTTTTTTTTTTTTTTTTTTTATAGAGGATAAGAAGGTACAGCTGCCTATCTTTTTTCTTGCATCCTGTTAAAAAAAAACAACTGATTTATACGGATATGTGCAGAAACATATGTCAAGCGCACACCAATATGAGATATGGTACATTTTTCCCCCATTATATTTCCGTATTAGCAAAAATCTTACTCCTTTTTTGGAGTAGACAGTGTTTTCATTGCGATCGAAAAAACGAAATTCATGGATTTTTTTTAATCTCTTCACATGATTTACAGAGTAGGTGAACTAGTTTTATGTTTTGATAGATTGGACACTGCTACCAAATACCGTATGTATTTTTTTTTAACTTCCAACATTTATATATTTCTAATTGTGGAAATGTTTTGTTTTTTAATCCAGTATTGAATCTAATATTGCTGTGTATAGTAAAATTGACAGTCTTCCATGACGCTCAGCCTATGGCTGGACATCACATGAGAACTGGCATGACAGGTGCCTTCAACAGGGCCCTGGCTGTTATGGCAGCTCATCGGCTCACCGCAATCGTGACCCAGGGCTGCGTTGCGCCACTTAAATGCCGCAGTGACCTGCTCCTGAGCTCACCCCAAATACCTGAACACGCTCCATGATGTATAGATCTGTAAGTCATTGAGCATTAAAGTAAACAAAGTCTTGTAGAAATAATACAAAGAACACAGGGGTTAATTCTGGATTGTGAAAAAAAGGTGGGGTTAAGTCAATGGGGGTGGGTTTAATATATTTTGGGTCCTACTTCTGAGGATGGAGGCTTCAGTTGTAGCCACTTGTCTTAAGCCAGGACTGTGAGGATGAAGAAGGAAATGGCTAATCTTGGACAGACGGAACTGATTTATTTTTTATATATTTCTAGGTTTTTATTATGCAAATTGCCTCTTCAGAGAAAAAGAGGACTTGAACTCTATAGCGCCACCCGTTGGAAGCAGCGATCCTACAGGTCACTATCGAGCCTTCAACAAGTCTTGCAATATGACTTAAGATAAAAGCTTTTACCTTTTTATTATTTATTTTTATGAAACAGAAGAGAATAAGGGAGGAAGAGCTGGGATATAGCTTTCTGCACATGCTCTAAGATTAGCGCTCTTTTAAGTGCCACAAAGTGTCTGCTCAGAGATAGATTTCTATTTTACACCCAGTTTTACATGTAGCAAGTGCAACATAATAAAAATCATCTCAAAGTAGCTATTTTACGATACTTAGGGAACATAACAGGATAAAATCTCTAATGATTTGCTGTGAATCATGCCATTTCTAATAGGTTTGTGTTCAGCTGGGGCGCGCGATAAATGGATAAAACACGATGTGTGGAATGTGCACCGTTCTAAAGACTAGGTGTAAAATGAGAAGCACTCACCCTGATTGTCGCGTCATCAGAGCTTGATACAAGCCATTTTCCATCTGGGGTGAACTGGCAATGCTGGACAGTTCTCGTGTGACCCTTTAAGTGCTCCAGAAACTTGCCAGTGACCATATCGAAAACCTATACCCAACAACAGATACAAATGGAATCATTTACACACCTGGCAACAATTAAACATGTCAGGGAAACAAAGCATGGTACATTCAAACCTTTCTTTTTTTTTTTTTTCCAAAGAACTTTATTGGAATTTTGTGTCTTAACCTGGAGAGGAGGGGCAGGGAATAAAAGGAGGGGAGGAGGGGAGGAGGGGAGGATACGAGTAAGGGAAATATGGGAGGGCAAAAACAATACATAACAAGCAAAACTTTTGAAGAGTAATAACAATTCAACGTAGAGTAGTGCAAGGGACGTAGCCCTTGAGAGGCATATAGGCAGAATATGAATCAACAACAATGTTTCAAAACAATGCCAGGGGACGGCCCTTTTGGAAAACTTGTTAATATCAAGTAACTGCAACTACAAAACCAAAGTTTAGTGTGGGAAGGGAAGGAGAGAGAAGATCTTGTGAACATTTACGTAGACATAAACCAATTTAGGAATGTTGGTTTTTCAAGGAGGATAATGCTGCTCCCATATATGCCACTTTTGGTAAAATCTGCTAAACTCATTATTGAGCAAGGCAAATTTGAGCTCAAGCTCTCTATGCTGCATCATTAACTTGATGACAAAAGCTGCATTGGGCAGAGTGGCCTTTTTCCAATGACAGGCAATGGATTTTTTAGCTACCAAGCAGATATGCAAGATTATGCGCAATAAGGGTCTGTCGATAAGGTTGGTGTCCAAGGAGAGAAGGGCTAGTTGTGGGGAGAGTGTAAAAGGGGATCCTGACAATTTAGAGATGATTGAAGAGATTTGCAGCCAAAAGAGGGCCGCAGTGGGGCAGCTCCAAAAAATATGTAATAGGTCGCCTTTATGTCCACAGTTTCTCCAACATAGGGAGGAGTTGGATGGGCTGAAGTGGGACAGTCTTGCTGGGGTGTAATACCACCTGGAGCACACCTTGAAGTGCGACTCCAGAAGGGACATTGAAATTGTTGATTGGTATGAAGCCGAAA
The DNA here is from genome assembly GCF_032444005.1 of Ranitomeya imitator. NCBI lineage: Eukaryota > Metazoa > Chordata > Amphibia > Anura > Dendrobatidae > Ranitomeya > Ranitomeya imitator. Next base: position 205,789,146 of record NC_091285.1, on the reverse strand, counting down.
AGGCCTCCTCCCAGTCGTCTGTAGAGGCGGAGAGACCTAAGGATTTCTCCCAGGTTATGAGAGCTGCGCTTTTAGCCAATGATTCATCTTTATTGAAACTGTTGTAAATGAACTTGTGACTCCAGAAAATTGAGTGATTTGGATTAGAAAGGATTTTTGAAGAAAACTCAGAGAGTTTCAGTTTGAGGTTAAGAAAAAGGCTTAGGTTTTCCCTCAGGATCATGTATTCAAGGAAGAGAGATGAGGGGGCATTAAATTTGCTTTTTAGTGAACTGAAGTCAATGAATTTAGGCCCAGTGTAAATGTCGCCAAGTGTTTGAATTTTTAAATCAGCCCATACAGGGGGTAGGATAAGATTCAGAATTGAGTAGATAAATGATAAGGATAATTTGAGAAGAACGGAACTGTTTTGATCACTATCCCTCTTTTTTAAAGTAGAAGACCATGCGAGGGAAATCGCCTGAAAAATTGGGTGGTTATGAATTTTGTTGGGGGAACTGGAAATAGCTTTGAGAATGATGGATTTAAGGGGTTTTCTTCCGTTGATCTCTTCCTCCAAGTCGAGCCATGCAGGCTCATTCTGGTCTGACCACCAGGGTGAGCTTTGTTTTAGTAGGAGCGTATTATAGTGGGCCGTAATATTTGGGAGATCTATTCCTCCGTGGATTTTTGTTTTGTAAAGGGATCTGGTATTTGTTCTGGGCTTTTTATCATTCCAAATGAATTTATTTAGCCTTGTTTGGATCTTCCGCAGGAGAGATGCGGAGATGGGAAGGGGAATACATCTAAGAATATATAAAATTTTTGGAAGGGTGAACATCTTAACTGTTAGGTTTCTCCCCCACCAGGACAAACTTTTATCATTAAAAGTGGTGCAATCTTTTTTAAGTATTTCGTCTATCTTTCTCAGGTTTGAGGAGACAGTCTTATCAAGGTTTTTGTTAATTATGATCCCTAAGTATGGGAATTCTTCAATGCACCACCTGAATGATATTACTTTTTTCAAGGAATTGATTTCCTTTTTGCAGAGGTGGATGGGTAGGATGTTGGATTTTGAACCGTTAATTTTGAATTTGGAAAGAGATGCAAAGTTTTCAAGTTCTTTGATAGTTTCTAGCGTGGAGACAGCTGGGTTGGTGAGGGTTAAAATTATGTCATCTGCAAATAAACTGAGTTTATGGTGACGTTTGTTGGTGAATATGCCTGTAATGGAAGAATTTTGTCTAATGTGTTCTGCCAGGGGTTCAAGAGCCAAATTAAAAAGTAAAGGGGATAGGGGGCAACCTTGTCTAGTGCCGTTGTTAATATGGAAGGGGTCAGAGATATGGTTATTGCAGGTTACTTTAGCTGTAGGGCCTTGATATAATGTCATAAATGAGGAGATGAGTTTGTCATTAAAACCAAATTTTTGAAGTGTGTGTTTGAGGAAGCTCCAATCTATACGATCAAAGGCCTTTTCAGCGTCTAAGGAAACAAAAACTGTAGGGGTTTTGAATTTATTGGTGAGTTTAATTTGGTTCAGAATCCTTCTGGTGGCGTCAGCTGGTTGCCTATTTTTAATAAACCCCATTTGATCATTGACTATTAGTCTGGGGAGGATGACGCTAAGTCTATTGGCCAAAATTTTTGAGAACAATTTGATGTCTGTGTTCAGAAGAGATATAGGCCTATAACTACTAGTAGCCATAGGGTTAGCCGCTTGCTTTGGGATAAGGACGATTGAGGCCTCCAACATTTCTGGAGGGAAGGAACCCGAATTGGATGCATAGTTAAATAGTTTTACCAGGTGAGGTATTAAGTTTGTTCCGAAGGCTTTGTAATAAGAATTACAGAAGCCATCTGGCCCTGGGGATTTTTGCGATTTAAGGTGGTTGATGGCCTCTTCAACTTCTGAGGAGGAGAAAGGAGCTGATAGAGATTCAATTTCTTCCTTTGTAAGGGAAGGGAGGTTGATATTGGCGAGATAGGCTTTGATGTCCGAATCTTTTGGTGGGGGGGATGATGGGTCTAGATTTAAGTTATATAGTTTAGAATAATATTTGGAAAATTCATTAACTATATCTTGGGGATGAGACAAGGTGGTATTGTCAGAGAGGGAAGAAATTCTGTTAATTTTGTTGTGTATTCTAAATTTTTTTATTCTATTTGCCATATATTTGGTTGGCTTGTTCAGGGAGGAATATACCTTAAATTTGGAGGAATTGAGGGCTGCTTCGTAGGGTGAGAAGAGGAGGGATCTTAGGTCTTGTCTAAGGGAGTTTAAGTCTGTTTGGAGTTTAGATGAGGGGGAAGGGAGGCTAATTAAGGATTTTTCCAAGTCACGAATGTCTTTTTGAAGTTTTTTAATTTTTGCTCTTTTTTCCCTTTTTATTTTAGAGGATATGCTTATTAGGGTGCCTCTAATAACAGCTTTATGGGCGCACCAATTGGTTGCGGGATTGGTGATTTCTGGAGGGTTTTCATTGAAGTAGTGGGAGATATTATTACGAATCGTTGTCGCATGGATAGAATCATGGATGATAAATGAGCTGCATTTCCATGCTTTAGAGTTTTTTTAGGGAGGGGCCAAGGCTAACTTCTCCAGTTACAGGGGAATGATCCGACAGTGTCCTGTCCCCTATGTCCACCTTTTTGAATTTTTCGAGAGAGAAAATGTCTGACAATATCAGATCAATCCTGGATGCTGAATGGTGGACCGAAGAAAAGTGAGTGTATTCTCTTGATGTGGAATTAAGACATCTAAAGGTGTCGTAGAGCTCACTTTTATCCAGCCACCGATTCAGGTCCTCTGAGGCTGGTCTCAGGCTGGAGGAAGAGTCGAGCGTTTTGTCAGGGGTGGCATTAAAGTCACCTAGGAAGATGAGGTTACCCTTCTTAACCTTGTTAATTTTCTTCAGAAGCTTGGACAAAAAACTAATCTGGTTTTTGTTTGGGGCGTATGTGTTGATTATAGTACATTCTTGGCCGTTAATATTGCATATCAGGATGTGGTATCTGCCATTTGGATCAGCATATTCCTCAGTGAACTCGAAAGGTACACTATTCCTGATCAGGGTAATCACCCCCGCCTTTTTGCTGGAATTACAGGCCTCAAAAATATGAGGAAAGCTACGATGATTAAAGTAGGGGTGATTCCCCGCCAGGAATTTTGTCTCCTGTAGGCATGCAATGTCTGTCTGAAGGCTGATCAACTCTCTCCACAAAGCATGTCTTTTTTGTGGGCTATTCAGCCCTCTAACATTATAGGAGAGTAACTTGAATGACATATTTACAACGTAGAACAAAAAGGGCTGATGTAACCTAGGGAGAAGAAAAATTAGAACAAAACTGGTAGGTCGGCAGAGCTACCTAGGAGAAAAGGAGAGGGGGTTAGTACACGTGGACGGGAATAAGGGGTTTATCCCAAAATATGGTGAGGAAGAGAAAGGAAAAGGAGACCCCTTATAATAAAGCTTAGCCACATATATGGAACATAAACGATCAACGGCCCAATGATCTGACGAAGTCCATTCCTTCCTCGACCGAGTAGATCGGTATGATTTTTTCCCGGAAGGAGACTAGAAGTTTGAGCGGGAAGCCCCATCTATATTTAATGCCTCTGTCGCGGAGGGCTGATGTGACAGGCCTGAACTCTCTGCGACCCTCCAGGGTGTCTTTGGAAAAATCGGG